>NC_073737.1:3350392-4020471 GCF_023634155.1 Falco peregrinus
TGTTTAAAAGACACATAGATGTGACGCTTGGAAACCTGGTTTAGTGGTGGCCTTGTCAGTGCTTGGCATTGGACTGTCTTACAGGTCTTATCCAACCTCAATGATTGTATGGTTCTATGAAGATTAAAAGATATGTCCACAAAGTGTCAAAACATTTGTAGAAAGGATCTCCTTCTCCAGAAAACTCACTGGGCTAATCTTAAATGTTCCTAACAAAAGGACACACCTTCTAGCTTTGTAGTCTCAGTGAGCAAGTTCAGAGGTACTCTGTTAACACTTAGCGGTGTTGCTGCAATCTAGCTGCATATTAACAAGCTTGAAGATTATTATTTCACATTGAAATTAGAACATATGCACATCTTGTATATTTGTTTTCTTCTCAATCTTGGTTATGTGCAAACATTTGCTATGTAAGATGATTGATGTGCAGTATTATGCCCTTTTGTAATTGCAGTAAACATTTGGCCAAACTGCTAAAATCAGGGGTATGAGGGAACTGTAGTTTGGGGGAAGAACAAAATGCCACAGCACCGCCGCAGGCACACTCATTTCCAGAGATCTGTCTGAAGCACTGCTCAAACAGAAGTAATTGTTTGCACAGAACTTCAACTTCAGCAGAGGTTCCCTGTAACCGGAATTGCAATTTGCACATTACAATCCAAAATTTGGGAAATGTGCAAGGATCACGCATAGATGATGCGAGAAACAATTCTTCATCTTTAATGTAAACACCATACCTAGTTGAAGCATTCTTGCACATATGACCTATGATTGTTCCATCATGCGTGCAGTATCTTTGCATTTCTGCTAGACTGAGACCCCTCCTTACAAGAACAGTTATATTTACTTGCTGCTCCCCTCCGGTGAGATTCTGCCCTCCCTAACAACAGACTCCGAATCCAAGACTTGCAAACCTTCACAAACTTATGCTGCGAAATTAAGGGAACAAAACAAGCTAGAAAAGAAAACACAACAATCTAAACTGGATCTGAACCAAGGAGTAGCTCAGGCTGTAATATCACATCCCAACGCCCATGACTCTGAATCTGGAAAAGAACCCAAACCTTGTGGCTCAGACACATCCTTATTCACAGCTGCAGTTTTCACATAGTTTCAACACAAAAACAGCAACATTAGCCACCCACGCAGGTCAGGAAGTCCTCTCAACCTTACTAGCAAATCTGGTCCTATTTTTGAGTCTGGAAATGTACCATCTTTCTTCTCTAGTCATCACCCTATCAATGTCCCTGACTTAACAAACTGTAAGATTTGAAGATTTTTGCACATACCTTAATGCGAAGGTTGTGAATTTTGACCTTCCTCCACTGTCAACTGCCAAGAACCTTAACTAGAGAGGAGTCCCACCATGTTACAAGACTGATCGTGGGGACAACAGTCTCACAGATACGTTTAAATCAGTAAACTGGGATATCCCCAGAAACAAGGTACCCAGCAAACCAATGAACGATCCATAGTTAAATGGAAATCACAGCACACACCGCGCTTCAGCAAGAGACATCTCAACTGACAACTGCCCAAGGAAACCAGTTCGTGTTAAGCATGCGTGCAAAGACCTGCGATTTTAAAACTGAGACCCATTTTGTCAGAGTCAGAATTGCACACGTCTTGGATAACGGAGCAAGCATCTCAGCTGTGGAAACATTTCTGATTCTGGTCAATGATATAACCTCTCAGCCGCTGATCTAGATACCATTCAGCATTAACAGATCATCACAAAAGCCTGCTTCTTGGCAAACCACTGCTTCTTTGTCAGCAAAGGATTTTTTAATTGTAAAATGGGTGATTAAGAAAAGGTGTCTGACCCATCTTTGGCAAGGGATATAGTCTGTGAAAAAGAGAATGAATCAGGAATTATTCCCCTACAGCATGGCTATTAGATGGGTAACGTAACCAAACCTTCATCAGCCCTGGTGCAGTGGGCATAACGAGGCAGAACAGAAATTCAAGCCCCAGGAGATGGCTGAGGGGGGCATTCCCAGAAGAGGTGCAGTGAAGAATCTTCCCCTAAATAGGCCATCTGATAACGTAAGGATCAGCAACCAAGTCAGCACTTTGTTCAGCTTAAGCCACTGGGTAAGCCACGCAGACATAGACAGCTTCATGGAGCCTGTGTGTAGCCAAACCTCTCATCTTGTGAGCCACGGCCATAGGTCTTTAGCAAAGAAAAATTAAGCAGCAGAACGCAATCAGTGTGCACAAGGCTCTGAGGTAAAACCCTCGTGGTTGCACAAGTTTTCATGGACAGTATGCACATACCATCTCTTGTTTTAGGGGAAGGGGCTCAGGCCTGTTGTGCTACCATTCTGGATTCTTCCCAGGGGTGCACCCAATTGCTGTGCTTCACCACAGAGACGGCTGCGTTTCAGTGCTGCTGTACATACAGGAACTGAAAGATGACTTTGCAAATAAAAGGTGTTGCATGCAGCAACAGACATCATTAACGTATATCTCTTGCTTTGAAGGATCCCAGATTGTTTATAAACTTCAACTATTTGAGGTTTAAATCAACTCTCCTCATCTAAAAAGGTACCAAAATAATTCATTTGCATGGAAGAAGAAGAAAAATCCCTAGTACCTTTTCCAGAGCCAACACCTCAACTGAACTTTCAGGTCTTAGGCTTTAAGGACCAGTAAAAGACTCGAGACAGAGCGTTAGTGAGAGACAGGAGGACATACAAAAACCCCAGACCATTAATTGTCATTACAGTAAGTAAATTCCAGCTAGCCCCAGGCTAGCTATTGCCTCCCTTCTCCAGGAGCTTCCCGTGGGCAATGGCAAGTCACCCAGAAGTGCCCGAACGGCAAAACCCGGCCAGCACCAACAAGGACCAAGAAACAGCCCAGTCCTCGCTCCAGTTCCCTCTCCCCTTTCTCCACATCACAGCTCATTCCCACAGCTGCCGCCTGAATCAGAAGGCAGATCTTTTTCAAGCCTCTTCTATTTTCAAAATCTATTTCCTTTTTTTTTTTTTTTTATTTTTTCAATTCATTGCTGCCTCTTTTTATTCTCAATCCCCTTCCTCTGACCTGCATTCTGTACTCTATACAGGGTGTGGACGTTGCAAGCGAGAGATGGAAAGGCAGTTTTCTGCCTGCCCAGTATGAACATTGGTATTCATGGGGTGATTTTTTGGTGGAGGTGGGAAGGGTTTGGTGCTCTCCTGAGGACTTATTTTTGCCCTCACGTTAACGCCACGTGACAGCTCTTGCCTGCCTGATTGCTGTCCTCCACCCTCGAGCTGGCTGCATTTCAACAGGCTTATGTCTCTCTTGCAAAACACTTTTGCGATGACACGCGCCAAATACTATAAGCTATACATTATTATTAGATGTGATTATATTTTATTATTATTATTGTTATTAACAACGGGAATGTGTCTTCAGATACAGTTTTTCAAAGCATTTGATAAACAGCCACTAAATATCAACCCTCTACATCTCTGCAAGGTAAACAAGAACGTTTCCCTCCGGACCCTGTCGTGGTTGTTAGTGGAAGGCAGAGATTTTCTTCTCTGTTTTTTTTTTTTGTTTTTTTTTTTCTTCTCAGTTATCTTATAGAAAACCAGGTGTCTCAAGCCCTGCTCTCTGACTGTCACCACAGTTAAGTTCAGGCATAAGCTGATGCAAGCAAGGATAACATGAATGACCATCACCAAATTACTCACAGAAGCATCATTAGAAACAGATACTTACTTGAGGAAAGGGGAAGTAGTAACAAGGAGAAAGCAATTGACTTCGGGTCACACAAAAAATTCTCTTCACTGTGCTGTAACACACTCTGCTTTTGGTTTCAGGCCCTGTAGCATTATCTTACTTTTTTTTTAATAAACATGAAGTGATATTTTAATGTATCTGCCTGCAAAACCTTGATGAAAATGTGCTCTCTGTAATGGTGATATTTACAGTGCACTCAGTCAGCTACTCTATTAAAAACTTCAGTTTGCCCACAAAATCCTGCCCTAGTCAAGAACAGATCAGTAACCATTTCTTACAGACTTCTCATCAGCTAACTTGCCTTTTCCTTTTTATAATTCCAAATCAAAAAACCTAGTCCTATTTTCCGCCTGTTTATGTTCTGCTTTGTTGGGTTTTTTGGTTGGTTTTTTTTGTTGTTTTGTTTTGTTTTAAATAATGTTTCTATCCTGCAAGGTCACTTCACCAACCCCTGCCTCAGGGTTTGAGGGGATTTATGCATCTTTTACATCTTCTGACACCTCTGCCTTGCGTTTACACAGGGTTTGTCATTCATGATGCTCTAAGACTGTTTTCTCCTATGTTACTTTCATCTGGTCCAATGTTTTAGCCCAGGATGTAGGACCACAACCATTCTCTTAACACCTTAAACTCTCAGACCTGGGTAATTATTATTAATACTTGTTGCCCACAGTGTCCCTTTCAACTCCTAGGACAGGACCATTCTGGACACCCAAACACTCTGAGCACAAGTTAGTGGGAGAAGATCCTGATTCCTGTGTTATCACTGGAGAAAGCTAAGTATAGAAAGGCACTGACCAAGTTAGTCAAGTTGAAATGCTGTAACAAGAACTTCTCCCTGTTTGGTCTCACTTCTAACTTCACACAAGCCAGCAATCAATCTCTTTGATGATGACATCCCAGATATTTGCGAGAGCTCAGATCAAAACTTCAATCTTTTTCACACTATATGTTTTTTAAACTGAAGTAAATAAAAAAATTATGTCTCATAATTGTATAAACATTCCTTAGCTATAATAAGGGAAAAGGGTGGGGGGAGAGCAAAGAAGAGAAACTTGAGAGTTCACATGAGAAAGGAGCAATAAGAGGCTAACTTCAGAATTAGAAGTCCTGTGCCAAATGCATTACAAAGAATCCACAGATGCATGTGTTACAGAAAGCTGAAATCCAGAGCACAATAAGCCAGATGTCTGGGCATGCAGTGAGTTGTAAGGAACTAACATTACCCGCGGTTACGGCTAACCATCTGCAGTTCCTAGGTATATAAAGATGCTTACTGTTAAATATCAACAGGCTGTACTTCCCAGCCTGTGATAGAAGATTCCACATGCAAACCTCTGATCTAATTGTCAGAAACGCCCCATTTCTACCTCCTGCTGCAATCCTCTTTGCTTCCAGCGCAGACAGGGCAGCAACGTTTCACAAAACCCCTTTGCAAGAGAAGCACATGTTATTTGCCTACGTGTAAACAATTCACGGGTGAGACACAGCAAGATGATCCTCAACAATATCCAGCACGCTGCTTGCTTTTTGCAGTATTTGTTGCTGCGCATCCTGTAGGTTTCAGCAAGCCATCGTGCTGCAGCGAGGCATTCCCAGTCCTGCCATGCAGGCTGACAACCTCCAAGATGCATGATGCCGGCAGCACTCCCAGAGTAACAGGCTTGCCCATTGAGGACCCCTGAGTCAGAGATGTATGTTACACCTTTCCAAAGAAGGGAGGCAAGATTTACGCGGCTGCCACTTCCCCCAGTGATGATGGGACACCTGTGTAAGGCAACAAATAACAGAGAAGGGCAAGCTGAAGGGTTTGATGAAAGGATGGTGAAAGCCCTGTGTTTGTGAAACCCAGTCTGCGTCCTCAGTGTAGGATGAAAGACAGAGTTGGAAGGAACGTCAGAACGTGACCCACTTTGTCCTCTTGCACCACCACAGTATTCATAACTTTGCTATTCTCTTAAAAAAAAAAAACAAAACAAAAAAAAAAAAAAAAAAAACAACGAAACTCAAAATAAAGATGACTATACTCTCCTCCCTTCAGCATCACCTCTCCTGCTGTAGCAAAAGGAGGCAAACGTCGGTGCAAGCTCTCCTTCCCAGGCGCCCTCGGTAAGGAGCCCGGGCTGCCGGGGTGGTGATAGTGCTGTCCGTATGTGCCTCTCACCACCGTGCATCTGTTTGGCATTTACAGGGGGTTTGCACTGGTAGTTTTACAGCTGTTTAGGCATGTAAGTAGCATCTATACTTAAAAGACTCCATAAAGGGAAGAGGAGGGGGGGGAAGAAATATGAAGCAGAAATGGAGAAATCCAAAAAGGAAGGTGGCCAGATGCTGCTTTAAAAGTGAGCGTAACAGCCCTGTTAATGACCAGCATTTGAGTCTCTTAAAAATGTATTTGATTTTGTGGGTTTATTTCCTTATTTATTAACATCATCCAGGAACTGACGCAGGAAAAAGCAAGTGTCCTCAGCTAATATTTAGGTCACTTAACAGTGATTCCACAAAGGAGTTGAACAGAGTTCAGCTGTGAAATCCTTAGCACTGGCAACCACTTTTGCTTGTATTTGAGCAGCACCGTTCTTGGTTGGCCAGGTATGGTGGCTCTAGCTCTCCAGAGCTGCTCGAGTACCAGAGATGAGTATTCAGCTCCCACAAGAACCAGGCCTGACCGACGTGTCTCATTCTCTTAGGAAACCCTTTAAAATCTGGGAGTAAGGGCAGAGAATAGACAGTATTTCATAGGACTGGCCATATGCAAAGTAATCTAACCAGTGTAACTTCTCTTTCTAAATTCAGTGAGATTACAGTGTAACACTTTGCAGAATACAGCCTTTAGTTAAAATTATTACATGCAAGAATGAGTCGCAGTGATTTTTGAATGTGCTAACACTAAGCAGTTCCATTTAGATGATCAGAGAATGATCCTGCAAACTTAAATTTGGCAGCATTTCCTAGGAGGGCAGTCAGAGTAACAGCTGAAATATTAGATCTGTGCATCTAAATCCTGGAGATGTGCCAAGGGCCTTCAGATTTGCATGGGAGTTAGGCATACAAAAGTCACTAGGTACCCCCACGGCAAGTTCCTTATCCATCACTTGAGTATCAAAACTAGTCAGAACTAGATGACCATCAAGGTCCCTCCCAACACAAACCATTCTATGATTCTATGAAACGTTAAGGATTGAGGTGTTGTTACTGCAGGATGGAGAAGCCTTCCCCACCTGCCAGTTCTCAAAGCTCTCTAGGGCTTGAGAATGATGGTTCTGGCTGAGCAAAATGGCAAAATTCATAGCAGATAATAATATAAGAAAAGTATTTGGGTTATTTTTTTAACAATATCCTGAAATATAAAGGAGATGTTGTGCAACAACCACTCATAGTTAAGAGCAAAACAACAGCTGTGAGAAAGCACTACTAGAAAGTCCTTCTAGAGCTCAGAGGACAATAAAGACTTTCTGGAGTCAAGACATTTTATACTTGAGCAAAATATTAAATGATGATTAGACACCACAATATCCCTTACTTTCTGTCTTAATGGAAAAGAAACCCAGAGTCAGCTGGCCAAGTCCTAAACTGCAGCAATTAGAAATAAAATAGTAAACAAACCTACAATTATTTAGTTAATAGCTAATATTTCATTTCTTACAAGTAATACAAAGGCTTGATTTATTATTGCTGCTTTAGATTGCTCAAGGTCTTGCTGCCTTTAAAAACAGCTTGCTTAATTGCCATGATTACAGGAGATCTAAACTTTCTGAAGTCTCAGCTAAAAATATCCATTAGAATAGTTTGCACAAACTGATGGCACAAAGCACAGAAGTTTAGTAAAGAGCTCAGAGACGATAAAATTGTCCATACTTTGGCTTCAGTTCACCTGACCCAAGCTTTTGAGGCTAAAGAGCAGCAGCCACAGTTTTCGTTCGTGTCATTAGTGCAATCCAGCCACAGATATTCAACTGTCTGTCCAAAAAAAGATCTACAAGGGCTGGACTGGTTTCACTGAATACAAACAAAAAACCAGATATACCCAGTTATTTCTGATTCAGAAAATTGTCTAGTGGTTACATAAAAACGCAGATAACCAGAAAGTACAACGATTGGCACACCAAATCCAATCTGAAGTTGTTCCATGTTCTAAAAGGGTCAGTTTCAAGTGCCTCCAGAAGAAAGAATAAAAGGCAGACAACTATTGGAAAATCTGCTCAGAGAGCATTCCTGCTTTTTCTGAAGGCTGTTAGCAGCCAGCTTGGGCACTAAAGCACATGGACTTCTTTCTCTTAAAAACTGTATGTCTAACACGGCAATGACTGGTCCCATCATCCACACCAGTGCCACAGCACCCTAGCAGAAAGTTGCCAGCTTTTGTCGTAGCATCAGGCCATTTGACCTAGTACCCGGGCTCTGACCTGAGCTGGCATCAGGGACCATCACAGCCAGATGCAAGAAAGTCAGCAGCAGTTAGCTGCAAGATAGCGCATCGCAGAGCTACACAGAAGTTGGCTTTAGCCCTGAAACGGGAGCTTTAATATCTCTTCATAGTTTTTCTTTTAATAATCAGCAAAACTCCGATGAATTACATCTTGAAGGTTAGTGGCGGAAGGGCTGAGGGAAGGAGCAGATTTAAATACATCTAAATATTTTTCTTACTAAATCCCTGCTTTGTCCATTAAACTCACTGTCATCTTTGTCGAGACAGTTGTTCAACCTCCCTCTCTTGTTTTCTTTCTCTGTGTTGCAAGTGCCACGATAATATGTGAAGTTCTGTTTGTGAGCTTTAAACTGAACTTAAAAGTCAAATAACAAGCCCTTTGTAGGCAAAAAGGGCTGCCCACCTTTACACGTGTGAACGCCTAATACACCAGGGAGCACGGCCCTTTGCAACCACCTTGGGTTAGGTCCCAGTGTGGTGAAACCGTTTTCTTGGACGGGCTCTTAAAAAAGTCAACAGGGCACAGTTCAGATTGAGTTACAAGATGAGGGTCTAACACCATGAATCCATAAACCACAGTATAATTTGGTCAAACACAACTCAAAGACTGCCATTCATTTTTGCTGCTGTTCTCAGAGATCTGTGGCCTTCTGCAGCACCATGCTTCATTTATTAGTATCAGCTGTAAAGTAGACACAAAATGGTAACTTTCCTACTCGGTAAATGACACACGAGAGGGTTCAACAGAGAGTCAGGCCCTTCAGAAACCTACCATGATGTTTACAATGTATATATTTAAACACGTAAGTTAAAACCAAAAGATGTCAACCAAAAGTCATTAAGCCTGTAGGATCTCTGGGGTGAAGTTACATTGCTAGAAGGACACTGCTGAATCCCCGGACCGTTTATTCTCTAAACTACAGCTCCATGAGCGCAACACTGAGTGATGTGGTTCAACACGAAGTCCCAGCCTAGATTTAGAAGGCCAGGATGCCACCCTGAGCTATGTGATTATCTGGCACATCACCGAGACCGTATTTCTGATTGATGTGCTCAAAGCAATAGGAGACAAATGGCTAAATGCCTTCAAAGCTCAGCGTTTGATTTCACCGAGTGTACAACAGGAGCGAGAGGACTTCCCTCCATCACTGGGGCCATCTGAAGCCAGATACACAGAGAAGTACTCAGAAGCAACGGTAATGTGGGCCATAAAAGGACTTTAGGGAAAGAACACAACAGCATTACTCATCAGATGAACTGCAGAAATGGAAACAAAACTGTAATTAGCCTGCCCAACTGCAGGGAAAAATGGATTCACATTCAAAACAGTTTAAACAAATAAACCTACTTTGTAATTAGGAAGAACATACCCGCTGTCAATTGCCACAATGTGGGCTTGTTTAAATAATACAGGATAAATTTTGATTGTGCAACCATATGCCTAGAGTTAGGCATAAATCCTCCACTGTAAAGAGGTAAAAAGGAACAAAAACAATTGAGAAAATTATAATAATAAGAAAAAACTGTAAAGAAGACTTTTATATCCTGGTCTCTCTATAAGGAGTCCAGAAGCATAAACCCTGTGGTCCCTTAAATGACACCAGCTCTTCTTCCTGAAGAGATACAGTCAGATGATAAATGAGCAAACCCCTAACCCCACCTCACACCTAGATGTTGAATAGTCCACAGTCCAAAAGAATTTGGGGCCAAAACACACGAGGGGCAAGAACGTGTTATACGCAAAAATATGAACACAACGATCTGAACTAAGCCTCGACCTGTCATTCTCTACAGACCGACAGAATTTTTAAAAAACAAACAAACAAACAAACACCCTTAAATGTGAATGCATCTACTTTCAGCATTATTTCCCCTCATTTTTTTTTTCCCTTTTCTTTATTCCTCTCTCCCCCGTCAGCCCACCCCCCCCCCTTCACTTTCTACATCTGTACTTTATTCAATGAACACATCTGCATTCTTTCTTTCTGTTTTTGGCCAGAAACTCTATCCAACCTTTATCACTGACACCTCTCTGCAGTTTCAAATTCCAACCTTGTGCCAAATCCCCATTTCCTGCTGCTTAATTTCCATTCATTTACTCTTGTTTTTGCTTCTTCTGCCATTCCCAGCATGGACCAGCTCCAACCCAGCTTCTTCTAATTTTTTAAGGAAGGCTCCCTATTGAGTGCTATTGGAACTTGATCCTCTGCTCCAAGCCAATGGCTGGCTATTGTTTATACTACCTAACAACAGTTGCCAATATTACTGCTTTTTTCCTTTTCTTTATTTCACTCTTTAAGTGTATATCCTAAGACCCAAGAGAACTCGTCTCCACATATGGTGACCCATTAGGTCTGGTTTTATTATTACTTCTGCAGAATCTGAAGTAGCCTCTTTATATATATATATATATATTTTAAAAAAAGTTTAAAAACAGAAAAAAAAAAATCAAGAAGGAAGTCTGTGGTGTCTTGTTTACACAAGTCTGTTGATCTGGCTCAGTTCCTACCTGTGGAATAAACCGGTATTAGGATTGTGGTCTTTAAAGAAAAATCATCCTCTTAGCGGTTCAGTGAAAGATATGTTTCATGCAGGTGAAACCGAAAAGCTGAGCTGCAGCAGAACTTAATTCTTCACTGTAACTGTCAAGACTCCAGGTACTTTCCAAGTTCTAAATTACACAGAACTATTCTGGTGGGTTTGCAAAACATCTCTCCCCTTTTCACACATAAAGGAAACACTTTTAATAAATAGGAACCAGAGTCTCAGTGCTCTCATTCCACCAAGGCAGAGTCACCTACCAATAAACAAAAAGAGCATCAGGTAAAGGAGTAAGACACTAAGGCAAAAGGCTTCAACAAACATGAGGGTTACACGTGAAATGGTGTTTCCCTCAAATTGCAAACTAAAGAGGCTGCACCTGTCCTTCGTGACTCCTGGGTTTGATGCTTTTCTTCCCTGCTTATTGGCTCTTCATCTAGATCAGCTTCTCCTTAAGACCTCCTTCCTCTAGGTCATCTTATTCCAGTAAGCCTTATATATTTTCTTGGACTCCCACTTCAAAGCATCCTGTCTCATCTGCTGGAAAAGCTCACAAACTTCTTCCGCTCTCCCTAAGCATTCTTTTCTATTTTTGTAGGAGCTGAGCACTCCAAAAGCATTTTTATTTAAGGACTTCTTAAACTTAAATAAATATTCCTGGCATAACTGTTGGTAGCACCCATACCTTCTTCCCCTCCCCAAAGGAAGTCCTGCAAACAATGAGTAACAGTTGAGTTAAGGCCACCTGCTCTGTCCCCTCTGGTGTAACTCACCGCCTCAGCGTCTCTTCTTGTGGCTTTCAGCACCTCCACCCTTCTTAGATTTGGGCCTTTCTCCTTTAACCCAAGGACTGTAGATCTGAAATTTGGTGTCAGCTAGCCATTCTTATTCAAACCTCTCTGCTTTACTTCAGACACCAGAGGACGGAATCCTGAGGACACTCAGGGGGACTCCCACGTATTACACTTTGGTGGGAGCTGACTGCATTTTGCAGCTGGCAAAACTAGATCCCACTGTCTTCCTTAAGCTTCTCACTTGACCTCACTGTGAGAGAATAAAGACAACTCAAGCAAAACCTATGTTAAAAACACGTCCCAGGCACAGATGAAAATTTCAGGCCCGCAGAGTGCATGGGGAGCTGGAATGCTCCAACACATTCTTCTGTCCCCGGCTTGAGTAGCGCTGGAGTTGCATCTCAGGCTTCCAAAGGGAGCTTGCCTCCTTGTAAGGTTTTATGACACAGATGTGTTGCGTGCTTTGCTGAGCTACATTCACTTTCTATTTATTTTATTTGAAGTCATAATAGTAAATTTTAAAAGCAACACGCTTCTTCACAGTTTTGGTGCTGTTTCCACATTTGCTAGCAGCGTTGCGGGCTAACACGCTGCATCTCTCAGCTCTCTCACATGCTTTACCCAAAGGCAATAACCGTCCAAGTCCACCCGCCAGAGTCAAGACCTAATCACGAGGAAAACAAAGTCAAGCTTCAACTCCTACAGGGAGTAACACAGCCTAGCAGGTAAGGGGTAAGGCCAAGATCTGGAAAACCTGTTTGCTGGATGTCACCGTGAACAAGACAGTCGGTTTCCAAGGGCAGCGTGCCTTCCATGAAATCAGAGTAATGCTACAGGACTGTTTTCAGTTCTTTTGCTGTCTGCCTTGTACTCCTGCCACTTTCTCTTCCAGGTCACTAGGTGGTTTTGTTCCTGTTTGGACTGGGAAGTCATCAGAGTAAGTAAGCCTTCGACTATATTCCCAGGATTCTTCATCTTATTGGTATGTCAAAGACACTACAACATAGTGCTTCAAACTCTACATTCCAGCCAAGCTCAGTGAGAGGCTTCTAGTGACAGCAGTGGCCTCTGGGCTGCATCTTTTGAAACAGAGGTTAAGTGTCATACTTACAAATCAGATACTACATGGTCACAATAAACCAATGATAAGCGGTCGACAAAGTGGAAACGATACCTGAAGATTTCATTGTCTTTCAGCCCCAACCACCTGAAGCATGTCACATTCGAAAAAGAAATCTGCCCGCTCAAAATGCAACAGCACTAACGGAGTGTGCTGAGCTCCTGGGTTCCGACGGGCTCAGACTAACCCTTTCCTCCTCCTGTGGGTGATGGCAGATTACCTTTCTTTTTTGGCAAAGTAACAAAACCAGCTGTGCGCATTCTTACCCCATGTTAATTAAGACACAGGTAGTTATTAAAAGTTAGGATGCTAGCAAAAACAATGCAGTTTTGCTATGAATGAGTTTTAGCAAGTCTATATAAAGCTTCATCTTCCCTAATGTTAACTTGACCTGCTAACAAGTGTGAACATTAAAAACAAGCTTTCTCTTCACTCAGAATTCATCCTGCCACTTGAAATTCATGCATCTGTCTCCCATTTATTTTTATGAAGATATTCTTCTCAGTTTAGAACATTCCACTAACATGAGGGACTTTCTCTAAATCCATGCTTAATCTTTCTCTACACATGCTTCATTTGTTACACAGCATGGCCTGATTCTGACCGAACCCCACCCCAGGAGCAGAGGTATTTCCCTGGTGCAGAGGCATGCATGCTGCTTTGAGATGTGGGGTGCAAGCACAATTATTTTTTTTTGCCTTCTCTCACTGACTACCAATGTTTTAATAGCATAGAAAGCAGGTAGAGCTCATGACTGCTGTCAAACCGTAACAGCAAGACAGTGATAAAAGTGTTTACACACATCCGCATGACTGAAGTAAAATGATTTACTGGTGATCAAGATCATATGTAAACTCATATCTACTACAACAACCAGCAACCTTAAGAAAATAAATAAATAAATAAGAGCTATTAATCTGAACCAGGGCATTATACTATTTTTTCCTCATCATAGGATTCTACCTGATCCAGAATTAGGGATCACAAAGGTGGCGCATTTATTCTCAAAAGTTTTGTAGTTCTAACCTTTGTTATGGTCCAAGTGGTTTAGAAAAAACATTAAAAGTCATCATAATGATTAATAGAATCTTAACAAATACAGAAACATATATAAAGCTTTAACACCTGAAACAAAAGAAAAAAGTAAAAAATATATTTACAATATTACATTTTTCATAGTAGGCAGAGGTATCAAAAGTTCAAAAATATTTTATCATTACTTTTTTTAAATAAGGGCTTTGATTTTAAAAGAAAATTCTGTTTCTAAACTCAAATTCACACAAGAATTCCTGCCTCAGTCAGCTTGAAATTTCCTATTTTTAGCATTTCATTTTGTTGAAAACTTTTCATTTTGGATCTCTCAGAAATTTTAACTGAAAGGCCAATTTGCCACATAGCTCTGTTCAAAACACTTTGTAAGTTCTGCTTAATGTAACACCCATACGTCCAAATCAGAGAACTTTGCTGTCAGATAGGAAGCCGAGTGAGAAGGACAAGCCTTGCACAAGACAATCTGTAGCAGATTTAACAAATGACTCAAATCTTCCACACCCTTCTACTGAGAACCTCTACCCACACCAGCAGCCATTCCCTGTAAACCTTGTACAGGATGACATATGAAGACCAAAACAGCAGGTATCAAGATTCTGGCAAAGATTCTGCAAGTTTAATGCTAGCCAGCTCTAGAAACCGTCATTGTTGGCTATGAAGCTTTGTAATTACAAATGTAAGATTATTCACTTGGAGACAGATAGCTGATACATCCTGAAGTTAGCGCTGAACCCAAATACAAGCTGAGGGACTGGTTTTTGTCCTCAACACAGAGCTGCTTTGAAAAAGCCAGCTGACTACTTCATACCTCAGTTTCCCCACTAAAAAAAAAAAAAATTAAAAAAAAAAAAAATCGTGGAGTAATACTATCATAACCCAGACTGGGATTTAGGGAATATGCTCTAATCCTAGCGCTGCCACTACCCCGCTGTGAAATCCTAAGGAAGTTGTTTCACATGCCTATGTGGTTTCTGTGCTCAGCACCCTGTGTTTATACAATCTGTTTTGAATGCAAGTTCTCTTTGGCAGGAACTGTCTTCTGGTGATGGTGAACAGTACCTAACACAGACAGGCCTGATCCCAGCTTAGGCTCTGAGCACTACTGTAACACAAACAACAGAACTTCTGTAAATGTGGATGGAAAAATTGTAAATTATTCTGGATCATAAGCAGGGGGGGGGGGGGGGGGGGGGGTACCATCCAAATGCTAAGCGTAATAACATTAATAAACCCAAATAGATGTCATATTTTGTTGATGACTTGTGTGTCAGTATAAATTTCATTTTGTAAGAACTCTCTAACTTATGACATCATTTAAAAAGTATTTTTGTGTTTCTTCCCCCTCCCAGATCCTACAACAGGCCTGCTACTCTCTTGGTAGCTTTGCACCCCTGACTGCCTGTAAATCCTGCTAAGGATAAAAAATAGGGGTATCGGTACGAGGCACATATTCCCCACTGTGCATTTAAGCCCTTCTTAAACCTCCAAAAGGAAACAGCTTTCAGCTCACTACAGCGTACGACTGCAACACAGGATATTTTTCCAGCTCGCTGATATTTCATAAATACCATTTGTTGTCATGTGGTTAAATTAAAAACTCAGGATATCAAACATCAAACAGTATGTTAATGTCAAGTATGCTTGAATAAATACTAAAGAGTTCAACTGACTGAAATATGTGGACTACTAGCTAATTAAGAAAGAAGCAGGTGTGAAAAAACCCTAATTTAAGCAATTTTTTTTTTATATAATTAATAATGTTTACTTGTAGTTCCCCTTATAATAAGGCTCCAGTTTAACCTCCAGAGAATTCATAGCTGTAATCCAGCATTTTAAAAATAATAATTGAACACAGCATTTTAAAGAAGGAGATCAGTTTTCAAACCTAGATAATCTGCCTGGCATATATTCAGAGAGAATTTTTATTTTAAATAACGATGAAGCTTTGTATCAATTGGATCAGTTACCAAATTAGTCCAGCAAATTTAAAAAACAACCCAGTCCAGTGTCCATCATGCTAATACTTGTAGGGATTACAGAAGTAACGAGGAGGAAAAACATTTGGTGGGATGGCTACAAAAGCCATCCACTTAACAAAACAAACAAAAGAAGGCAGGTAATTTGGAGGCTGAGTTTTCTGGTAGGTCTGAAACTTCTCAGAGGAACAGCGTCTCTGTGACATTACAGTCTAGTTTTACATAGGCAAAAAAAAAATAATAAAACAACATTAAGATTTTTATTTGAACTCTTTTGGCAGCGTACACACAGCCAATCAACTAATCCAAGACTGTATTTAATGTAGAATTTCTTTCCAAGAAGGCAAATGGAAGTACAGGAGGAGAAAATGGCTACAGATGTAAAAACAGACCTGGAATATTTCATTGACATGACATATCTACTGCATTTAATTAAAAGAAGAATGTATGGGAACAATGCATCCTACTCAATCCGGGTCGGGGGAACAAAATAGGACTGGATTAGATAGGACAACTGTAATCCCCAGAGAGATTCCCATATTTAATGGGAGCGCCACATGTTTGATATGTAGGGAAGCAAGTGGGTGTTCCTGGACTTGATCCACTATTCATCATAATACCACAGCCTTGTTCATTCCCAGTGAGGAGGCTTAAAACCATGAAACCATATGTAGAATATTAAAAATCATTTAAAGTTAAAACGAACATTATGAAACCATGCACCCCGGTTGGGGCTGGAGTCCAACAGCCCGCCGAGCGCACACTGTTCCTGTTGATATCGGCTAAGGGAGTAAACGAAATCACACGCACGCACACGCGCGTGCACACACACACACCCCTTCGTAGCTGCAACGTTTCAGTGCGGATGATGGTTCCTCACTAATACCGTAGCGAGCTCATTATCAATAATTGATGCTACTTTAATACCTACAGCATCAATGCTTTAATTTATAATTAAAGATCAGAAATTCCCGTTCTATTTTTCCACTCCTACTATCTGGTGTTTAAACTTTTTTTCTGACATTAAATTGTTTCTCAGACACAGTCAATAACTTTACTATATTCTCATTGCTGTTGAATTAATCATAGCTCTGCCCTAACCACATGGAATTTAATTTCCCATAAGAGAAATGTTTACTTTGGTTTACTTTGTTGGAACTCAACGTACTTATACAGTCTATAAAGATTTACTGTAACATATTTTGTTAAGCAACATTAAAGCCTGTGCTGACAGATCTTGTCTTGCATTACTTCACTTACGTTCAGATCCTTAATGCTTTTGCTATACACCATTGCACCAGTAAGGCATCGGGACGAGCTTAGATATGCATGTTTCAAAAGTACATGAAATGCAAGAATCTTGGGGCCACATTCTGTCTCAAGTTTTTTTTCATAGCCAACTGCTCCTTACTTCGCCTGAATTTTTATTGCAGTCGTTAGAGCCATCAGGATGAACGAACAGAAGACAAGAGCTTTGTTATCCAGTTCCTTGTTACATATTAATTTGATCTAAATTGATTGCATCCGAGAAGCTAAAGGAAGTTTAAACTAAAGATAAGATAACACCAGACAAAACAGTCCAGGGACGGGACTCGGAAGATTTAAGGATTGCAGCCTAATGGTGTGGTGAGTCAGTTCATCCCTCCAAGCATCGATTTCCCTGTTCTCCTCTTTTATCAATTCAGCCCATTTATATTAAAGCCCCTCAGCGTGCAGCTCTCACACTCTGTACGTGTGGGGTTTTAACGCGGAGCTGAGAGCAGTGCCACCAGCACTGAGACACACGGGCATTGCGATGGAAGTGCCAGCACCGCAAATCCCTGTCCTCTAGTGCTTGAGCTCAGCATTCAGAAATTCCCTCTTCCAAGTGCCACTGAAGTCCATGGGAATCACGACAGATCAGTGCCAACGAAAACCGAATTTGAGATCTCAAAAGCAAAAAATTCCGCGAAATATCCAAGCACTGGAAGGCAGAGCTACACGCACCCATCAGGCAACCCCATAAACACAGACTGCATTCAAACGTTATGCTTTTGATTGTTAAGCAACAAGAACTAAAATATTTGCTGTAGTACCAAGCAAATTTGGTTAGGGAATTTATTTGATGCCGAAAAGCTTCATGAAAAGCTTCAGCACACTATCTGGTGGTGACTGACCCAGTGTTTCTCTCTTAGCTTGCTCTGTTCACACTGTCCCTACAGCGTATATTTAGTTCAAATTCTCACTATGAGATGGACTTCTACCCAAGGATCAAAAAATGACATAGGCAGCGGGAGAAGGGGAGAGGGGGGAAGTAACTAGCTAAAAAAAAAAAAAAAAAAAGAAAAGAAAAAAAAAAGTCATGATTGTATTAAGTTCTGGTGAAATCAGACCTATCATTGACTGCGGATGTGAATTCAGTCCGCATGCATGCATGTGCATACACACATTATGGGGGTGGGAGTTGGCAGCTGGGTGGAGGAGAAAGGAAAAAGTGATTTTTAAATATATTTATTAAATCATTGCTGAGAACAGAGGGGAAAAGAGGAGCCTGGGAATCTGCAGCTGAGGTTCAGCTGGTGAGAAGACAAAGAGCAACCACAATGTATGCACTATAAGGAAGTAATTTAAAAAAAAAAAAAAAAAAAAGCCCCCAAATTTTCACACACACCCCAAGAAATAGCAATGTTTGCCTTAAAGAGACAGTACAGGAATCAGCCATACAATTTAATATTAGGACACTCTCTTGCAAATATTTTGCACAGAGCCAGTATCTGGTATATCCCTACCAGTTTTAAATGAAACTACTCATGTTAATAAGCTTTTATAGTAATTAAATGTTTATTGTGGGGCATGCTAATGCAGCCACTTGCTACAGATAAGGGGACTTCATCAAAGTCAATGCAGCTGCTCCCTTGGCACTGGTATGGCAGATTACCAGCCCCCTCGCCCAAGGGACCATGCGTGGTGGGATTGAACCGTGCCTCCGCGAGGGTCCCAGACGAGTTTCTCCTCACCTGCAGGTCCTCTGGGAAGCCAGGTGGTTCTAATCCTTTTCCTGACACAACCTGTTCCCTTCCTGGTATCAACCAAGACCCTGGGGAGTGAAACCCAAGCTGTGCTCCTTGTCCCACCCAGCTACCTACAAAACAAGGAATGGGAAGAGCAGACCAGCCGCCGTCCTTCCCTCCGGCCTCAAACCATTTCAGTTAGAAAAGGCTGTTTTCCTGCTGGCCGCCTGGATGCTGACGAGTAGGATCACATCGGCGCAGTGCCTCAGCATCACACCAGGTGGCTTCAACAATCTGCTCCAAATCCTCGCTAGACCCAACCAAACACTGTTTGATGCCTTCCTCTGGTTCAGCTTCAGCGTGCAAACGCTCACAAGCCAGAGGAGTGGTGGTTTTCCTACCTGGAGCACTTGCAAGACACGTAGGGAAAGGGGAAGCAGAGTGTTAAACCTCTCCAGCTGGCTGGCTTCTACGCAAAGTTGAACAGAAACAAGAATTCTACAACCCCCCCCCCCGTTTAATCAAAACCGCAGTGTTTCATGGACAATGATTAATTTTAAGGGCAACATTTCAACATTCCAGTTTTCTCATTTAATTTCATTCATTGGTCATCACACTAATTTTATTACAGGTGGAATGTAAACATAACATGTCATCATAATATACAATTTACTTATTATTCAATGCTTGTTATGCTGCAACATGACACTGAAATTTGTCCAGAAGTTTGGGCTGTAACAAGGAATAACTTATTGTAAAATCAGAGCTAATGAAAGATTTTTTAATTTTTTTTTAACTACTTGCTTAACTAAAGAATTCCCTTGAATTAATCTTTTTGTTGAGGGTGATTTCTCTCTCGAACTTTTCCCCTGTTCGGGCAAGAGTAAGAACACCAGTATTCCAGGGGGGGTTTATGTCTTTTCCTGTCTTCTTCCCTAACATCAATTTTCTATATAGAAATTCCAGAACAGGAGAAATAGAAAGCAACAAGAATTGTTTAAGGACTATTTTAAAAAGCCATGAATAACCACATTATAAACACTCTATTTTGAAAATTCTGATTATTTTTTTTTTAATAAAACATTACATTTTTAAAACATAAGCAGAATTTTCCCCCATTTGGGAATTTTCCCCATGAAAGTCACCTAATTCTGTTTTTCTTTCCACCATGCATACATTTGAATCCAAACATACCAGCCCAAGACTCGCAAGCCTGGGTGAAAAAAACCAATTGCAATATGACTCCTCTTGTTTCCCCCCATCTGCCCCGGCCTTCTGGGAACAGCAGCCTCTCAAAGCACTACAGAAGCAGGTGTAGGCGTATTTTAAGTAACAGAAAATCAGTTTAATTAAGCTCTCCTCAGACTTGCAAACTGGGAGAGTTGCTTTTCTTTCCCTAATAAAATAGCCCACAACAAACAGAACTGCTCATGGGTCAGTTCTCCCACCGTTTCACGCCTCTGGTAGAAAGGACACAGTGCTCAAGCAGGGAATGCTTTTGAAGCACTTCTGGTCTTGGTGAAGGGGGGTGGGTGGGATATTTTTTGGCCCATCTCAGTTTGTGGCTTCCAAAATTCCAAGACCCCTCAGCACAGGCCAAGGTCCCCAATGTACCGTGCATCCTGAAAAGTCAGGAGAAAGCACAGTCCCCACTGATACAGCCCTTCTAACCACAACTGAGTGGTGTTAGTGCTGCAGGGGAAAGAATACCATTAATCTTTCAAAAAGAACTATTTGTCCATTTCTTTTCAGTATTTCACTGCAAAAAATCTTTGAATTTTGCCATTATAAGTAGAGAAGTTGTATTACTCTTATGTAGGAAACCGAGGGGCAGCAAGGCAAAGGCTTGGCTTTTCTGAGGTAGCTTCATTAGTTGTATTTGTAAACCAAACCCCAACAACTTTCTAGACTTTACATGCATTCTTAGATACTGCAGGTTTCCAGAGTCACAAGTGACACATCACAACCTATCGCCAAACACAACTCAACCCAGAACTGCTCTTTACTTCATGTTGCCCTAATGGCTGGTCTTCCCTTTATTCAGAGAGCTGATAAAGTTGTCGCACGTATAATTAGGCATTTTATTTCACCAGCAGACACCAGCCCTCACCAGCAAGGGCAAGCACTAGTGCCATAAAAGCCACTCCATGCCTACAACTGGTGCAAACTCACGGTATCTCTCAGCACTAACCGTTCCTACATCTTTAACGAGAGTTGTTGAAAGCCAAGAGGAAGCTCTCCTCAAGTACATCAGCTAAGCCACACTCAACGATCTATAAAGGTTTAGAACCAGGGACTTATGGGCTGCATCCTCCTGGGGTGTTTGTAAGGCCGGAAGAGAGGGGGGTGGGGAAAAAAAAAAAATTACAAAAATCTCACTTGCATGCACACAATAAACAGGTTCCTGACAGAAAAGTTCTAGGAACATCCAGGGGCAAGATGCAAGCAACATGCTGCTGGTTCTGGATATTCATTTATGAATCCTGAATGATATTGTAGGAAAGTCCAGAAGGAGTAGTTTACAGGAAAAATTATTGCAGGCAAATGATAGCTGGCATTTAAAATCACTCACTAAACTTGTTAAGTTAACGTATGTCACACTTGCTGGAGGTTCATGAACCAAAACCCCTCATCTTCTATTTGTTACTACCTCCAAGCCAAGAGATATACACGCTTCATGCTGGGCAAGTCTGCTGTAATATTTACAGTTTTCTGACCCACTGACTTTAATTATACATCTGGATTTTAGAGTTGTATTTGCAAAGTCACAAACACAGACAAGCCATTTTCCTTTCTCAACCTCCCCTTTTTCTGTGGGGCAGTTGTGGTAAAAAAATCAGCATTTTTCACCTTCCCTTTGCTTCAAGAAAATGAAAAATAACTTTGGTCTTCGATATTGTTTGAGCCAAGTCTTTTTTTTTTTTTCCATTTTCCATAACATTTCTGCCTCAACAAAGCCTTAAAAAATAGTTAAGTAAACAAAAACGTTTTTGAATAAGGGTAAGCATCTGGCTTAAGCTGAAAAACCCCAGGAAATTGAAAGTTAAGGCTGATACTAACAAATTCTGGCTCCTGTGAAAAATAAAAGGCAAAGACAAAACGGTATGAGCTATAAATAATGCCTGCCAGAACTTTTCATCTTTAGGATCAAGCCCACTTGTACACAGATGGACGTGCAAGTACACAGACATAACCCTACTTATATTATTTAAATGTTGGTTTGTGTACTTAATTCTTACCAGCTTCATAAAACACATAATTTACGCCAGGGACCAACGCTGTATCTAGGGTAAGCATGTTAACTAAGCAGTTCTGTAAAGGGTTCATTATTTACCTAGAAGACCAGAACACCACCGATGGAGATGTTTGGTCTCTCAGGTAAATAAGGATTTAGTCTGCAGAATGAAGAATTCAGATACCTTTTTGAAGACTCCTTTGATAAAATACTGAATATATACGAAGTTATTTTTATAACTGAGCGTGATAAACCCAGTTTTTCTTCACGTTAGTGCCTCATTACATTGCTTTGACAACACTGAAGTGACTGAAAAACAGAAGCAGTTGTGATTTAAATTTCAGCATGGTATAAGGTAACCACGGTAAAGACAGAAGCCCTTTTCTCCTTTCCTGTATACCTTAAAAAAAAAGTGTTACTCCTTTGGCATCCTCCTAGTATTTTTATTTTCAAGTAGCAGACTTTATACACTATGAATTATTCCTGTTTCAAGAGTAAAAGAAGATGATCTTGTGTATCCCATGCACATTATTTTTTTTTACCTATATTAGTTATACCTGTTGATTTCTTCAGTTAATTAAGATTCTTTGGCATGTCCAAATGATTGTACCTCATTAAGAGCAGCACCTTGAAAAAAAACCCCAAAAAATATCATCCATGTCAAAATCATTCAAATTAAGAAACTACTTTTCCTCCTGTATAAGACACTCCAAGATGCACTAGTGAAAGCATGTAAAGAACTAGGGAACATTAATTAATAACAGTTTAGCAAATACAGTACAACAACTAGATTATGCTGCTATGTCAGCATCTATGCAGAGATAAGGTTCTGCTTTGCAACAGCAAATCATTTAGACTCCTTAAAAATCCAGTCTTGGTTCCTCTCAAAAGTCTAGGTTTTTTCCTTCAAGACAAAGAAACCAAAGCACGTGCAATGAAAAAATAATTTATTCAAGCCAGCCTAAGATGAACTTTTATTCTTAACTCCTTAGTCCATACGCAGCATTATACATCACGTTTGAAAACAAGAGAGAATACATGGGCAGGGCACTAAGAGAAAGGGCAGGTGGTGAGAGGATGAATGGCTATTAGGAAAGGAAAAAAAAAAAAAGAGGAAAAAAAAAAAAGAAAAGGAAAAACCCAGAGGCATGCTGTATAAACTTTATATCAAATATACCCTTCTGCCCTCAAAAGAGGAGGGGGGTGAAATCTTGGCTTGCTAACTGCAATCTTAAACTGTTGACTAAACTTTCTGCAAGTTGTATGCTCTACCGTACACATTTCTGGACATTGGCAAAAAATCTGGAAATGCTTATAAATCCTAAATTGCAACATCAGTCACAAACAGCTAGTTTGCAATCAGATTTGTTATTATACAGTCTCGGGCTGTGCTCTACTACGCTGAACAATACTTGGGAATTCAGGGAAGCAAGTGTATGATCCATAATCTTGTATGCGGCCAAATGAAAAAACTGTTGCCAAGGAAACACCCAAATATCAAAATTGAAATATAGCTTGGCCCTTAATGAGTCCAAAAGGAGCTGTAGGAAGTTTACTCAAGTTCAGCAGAGATTTTGGCTAAATGTGAGGAAGACATTATTAAAAGAGATCCCAGCTTCACGGTAGAGGCAGATGAAGAAACAGAATACAATTTTGCAATGCAACTGTGTTTAAAATCTTCTGTCACATTTTTGTTCTCTTGGGACAATTGCGAACACCCAAAATGCAATAAAAATGTGAACGTTACTGAAGAGGTGAAAAAAAGGAAAACATGCATTTGGTGACAAAACAAAACAAAACGAAGGAAAACTTGTAACGTTAGCACAAAGATGCAACCTTAAAAAAAAGGTACAGTTTTCCAAGAACTGCATTTTTCTGACATCTTGCGCATATTGAGGTCCATGGAGACTTCGCATTTTCCACACTCAGCACTTTGAGGGTCAGAGAGGTCAAGGTACCAGTATTCCCAGAGGATCGCTGATAGTTCATCCAGAACAATCAAGCTACTGGCTGTGCCTCCCCCCTTGTTACCAAATTGACACTGGGGTAGAGAAATAGCCACTACCACTGCCACGAGGAACAAGAAATCCAGAGGCAAAAGATAAATTTGAGGCCGCCTGTTTCTGTTAGATTTTAGTGGTTTAATTCTTTGAAGTTGTGACCCACATCTACCACAAAAAATACAAATATGAGTTTCTACCTATCTCCAGCTGAAAGTACCTCCATCCCAAACTGCTCCTTGGCACCTATGAAAGCCTGCCATGAGAATAATATCTAAGTTTCTCATAGCTTTATATCCTGTCAAACTAGAAACTCCTGTAAGTGCTTTGGGACAGGAACTGCCTTTTTTCTGGACCATTCAGAAAGCACCTGGAACAAAAAAGCTAATGTTTTGAAAATGCAGCAATAGCTAAATTAGTCTATGATTTTATGAAAAACACATACCACCAAAACCAACATTACTATTCATGTTAAGTCTTTTTTTTTTTTTTTTTCCCCCGTGAAAAACTAGGTGTTTCCTTGGTAAATTAGTCAGGAAAATTATTTCCTAATAAATAAATAAAAATAAATATTTAAACAAATATGTAGAAGAACTATCTTTCCTCCTTTTTTCACAAGAAATTGTTCACATACCTTAACTGAGATTCCATATCAGAATCACTGTTTCCATTCTCTAACATATGTATTTGTCAGTTCCTTCAATATGTTCACTTACTAATTAAATCATACATTTTAAGTATTCTATCCAACCCATCTCTGTAGAAGAACTTTAAACTTCTTATGCAAAATAACTGCGAAGAGGCACCCAATACACATCTGTGTTTTCATAGGTACCTAAACAGTAATTTTCAGAATAGGTTGCTAGTTTTGTTCCAAAATAATTTCCAAAAGATTTTAAAAGAACCCCAAGCATTTGCTACCTACCTTACATCAGTGTTATTTTTCAAAATAAAAAATTAGGCACCATACAAAAACAATGTATGTTTTAAATACAAAATCATGGCTTGCTGGTATTTTTAAATAATAATGGTTTCTCATTAACATTTTGTAGAGTTTACACAGCTACCAATGAAAAGTAAAAATTTAAATCCAAAACCTGAATTGATGCTTCTGGCTTAAATCTTTACAAGATTCTTAAATAATATTTAAACCCCTATCCCATTAAAAAATAGACAACCATGTACACACACATAAATAATATGTATTATGAGTCAGTTCTGACTTGTCCTTTCTGATTCTAATGAATAAACTCCTCATAAGGTAAGTCACATTACATCATGTGTTTCATAAAAATATATTAATTTTTTAAATAGGATGTGGTCAAAATTGTTAAATCATTATTGAATATAGTTCTTAAAAACCACATGCAGTTTTTCCATGTTATTGCCCTACTTCAGAATCAAAACCAGTATAATTTAGCCAATTTGGCAATCTCCCATCATAGACTTCTATTAAACACTATGCAAGTGCTAAGCTTTCTGACTGCCGTAAAGGTTTGTAGGCCCCAGCAGATGCCGAGTGGCTGTTTGACATCTTTAGAAGTACTCATAATATTCTGGGCAAGAGACTTAGGAAAATGACACAAAGTGGGAGTTAGCTGCAAAAATATACAGTCCACTTCAGCTGAACACAGCCACTCTTTGGGTATGATTCCCCACACTTTCTTGCATTTATTAGTTATTCTTATATAGTTTCCAGTGTTTGAAATTTCCAGGTTTTGTATATTTAAAAAAAAAAAAAAAAGGGGGGGGGGGGGGATTTACAGGGGAAAAAATTCAGTTTCACCTTGGAAATGTGTTTGCTAAAAATGCAAACCGTGATTTCTATTCTTACAGTAATAAGAATCATGGTTCTAAGAAGAAAGAAAAAGAAAGGAACAAAAAAAACCAAAACCAAAAATGGTCGTTGTATTCTCTGCAGCTACTGTAAATATTTTATGAATGGATACCTCAGAACGAAGTATCAAGATAAAAATTCTCTATAATTATTTGTCTAACATACTGAGTAAGGATTTGGACTTTGCCACAAGTCCTTAATGCAAAGAACTTGTCAACATCAGCTTGTTGAGACATTAAGAGGATTTCTTTAGGTGCCACCTTTTAAACTCCAGTATTAAGCCACAGCTTCTAGTAAATTTACCCTGTGGTAAGCAATTCCAGATGAGTTCTAGTGACAGGCTTCAGTCTCAAGGTACTTATTCAGTGCACATTAAAATCTCATGTTCCCAGGCCTGGGCTGTTTTCTGACTGATATCCAATTAGGGAATAGAGAAGAGAGGCATTTCCAAAGCTGGAGTTGAACAAAACAACCCAGAGCCGTAACTCACTGATAACCACCCTCAGCAGTTGGTACTTTCTGTTTACTAGCAATAAGGTAAACTGGAAAGAGACTGGATGGAAACCAGTAACAGCTCCTCAGAAAGAATTGCCCAAATAGAGCAGGGTCAGCATTTCAGCTATACAACCATCTTCAAAACAACGGGCAATATTTGTACATACTAAATGAACAACTTTCAGTCCATTTAAGATCTTTCTTTCCAATCTACATACGAAAAACTATCAGCACAGTCTCAGCAACCTAGACATTTACTAGTTGTAAGAGAAGTGCTGTAATAACCATTTCATAGACAGGAAAGCTAAGGCTTGTGGAAGTGAACCAATAACCCCAAGTCACTGAGGAACCTTATGACAAAGCACAAAATTGAAAGCAGGCCACTTAAGTATTAAATGTTAACTTCAGATGATCACTCTTCTTCCCCTCTTCCACACCAGATAAAAATTATCAGTCCCACTAGAACAAGTATCAGCCTCTGACAAACACTTAATTCCAATGCCTTTCTACAATTAATTAATACAATACACAGATACTGGTATAACAATACATGGGGGTGCTTCCCTGTCTTCCCACCAGCATTTTTAACAACAAAAAGCTTAGCAACTTCAGCAGGTGTAGTCGGTTATTGTTCAGACAGAACAAAAGGCTGTGGATGCTACCACACAAACCCTGTATGAACGGCTGGGGAATTAGGGGCAGGTGCCTGGCTTTGCTGCGGTAACACGCACGTTGTGCCTCGTTGCCACTAAATCAAGTGGGAGCGATAGCTGGGGAGCAAGGATCAGAGCCTAGCATCAGAACGTAAAGATTAACTGTCTTGCAGCCGAGTTTGATGAGTACTTTGCTATGAGCTCTGCTAAAAATACGAAGGCTTTCCCAAGTGCCAGGATAGGAATGGGAAATTATATTTCACATCTTGCTTCGGAAACTGAACATCATATCCATTCGGGAGCTGTCGAGGACCTAGCCTCAGTGAGCACCTCTGCGTGAGAAACACTTGTGGCACTTTACCCCCATGAGCTCCATGACAGGTTAAGGAGAAAGCAATACTGACATAATCACAGGATCATTTAAGTTGAAAAAGGCCTGAAGATCAGAGTCCTGCTGATAACCCAGTGCTGCCACGGCCACCACTAACTCACGTCCCCAAGCGCCACATCGATATGACTTCTAAACACCTCCAGGGATGGTGACTCCACCACATCCCTGGTCAGCCTGTCCCAGTGCTGGACAACCCTTTCAAGGAAGAATTTTTTCCTAACGTCCAACCTAAACCTCTACCAGACAAGAAGAACCAAGAGTTAATCTATCCCAATCCTCCCATCCCCATTTACACTTTTCCTAGTCACTTCAGAAAAATTACTTTGACCCCATTGTCACTTTGAAATAGCAGGTGAAGCACCATGAACACCATTCAGTAGGAAAGTGGGTTGTCACAGGCCTGTGGGCAGGTCAACCTCAGCCGCAGAGCCACCAGAAGTGTCTATCACCGAACTCTTGTCACACCGCGCAAACCAGGGTGAACAGCTACGCATGCACAAATCTTGTTTCTCCCTATGAAGGGAACATTCGATAGACAGACAGACGTGCCAAAAACACTGAGACACGTTTGCCTGAAGCTAAACAAGAGTCAGGTCTGCAGGCCTGCTGCAGGAGCACTGAAATAAAACGTACAAAGCAGCAATCCTTTCAAGCAGCAGCAGGCAGCCTTTCCTTTTACGACTGCTAAATGCCTGCCTTTTTCCCTAAGCAATTTACAGTGCAGCCGCACGTCAAGATGGCTGGTGGGAACCAAGATGCTCCAAGTTACTCAAAATAGATCAGGGATTCTACTGACAGATGCCCGTGGTATATGCCTGGCTAATTTCCTTTTATTATGGTGAACAAGGCTTCTGTTAAATGTTTGCTGTCTACCTCAAGTTTATTATGATGGGGAGGTTTATATGGGAGTTTGTAGAACTGTGTCTACTTTTGTAACGGTGGGGGTTTTATCAATGTTTGTATTAGCCTACTTTCATCATGATGGAAAAGTATGTTTTTAACAGCCTACTTCACTTTAATTATATTGGCTGCTTTATTTAAGAGGTCCTAACAACCTCCTTTTAACACATTTGTGTGAAGGCTTTTATATTCAGCTGTTTTTATTAGGTAGGAAAGTTGTTGTCCCTATCTCTGCTAATACTAAAAGCTTTGTACATCCATAGACCGTTCCCAACAAGATTTCAATGTAAAGCAAGGCTTTGCAAATATTTGCAAAGCACTGGCAGAAATTTAAGCATGCTTGGCAATATACTGCACAAACACCGGTTGTCCATAGGGTTTACTGTGCAAACTCATAAGCTGACATACTGAAGAAGGAAGCAGGAAGACAAAGTCAACCAACACAGTATCAAGATGGCAAGGTGGCTTATCACAAAAGTTAAAGGTTATTTTGATAGAAAAGACTGGGAGATCTTTTCTAAGTTCCCAAAGATGTGTAACAAGTGGGGAAGAGGAAACAAGAAAAAACAAACAAACAAACTCATGAAGACTGCTGAAACAGACGACAACAGTGAAGAGGTAAGTAATAGCTCTTGGTGCAGGAAAAGAGCGTGATGAAATGGAAGAGGAGCTGCATGAGGGTCATATGAAACCAGGAACAGTTTTCAAACCCAGAGGGACACAGAATAAAATTTAATGATGGGAATGTTTTTTACTTGATTGGGGAGGTCAGGAAGTTGTAGCAAGCCATGTATGAAATGACCTAGTCTCAAACCAGAGAAGAAAGGGGTCTGCTTTAAAAAGGGACCGACAAAAACAGTGAGACAGCAGCAGGAAAAGGCAAAACAAAAATGAAGAGAAATGAAAGGAGAAAAAGCTGACATCGAGGGCATGGGTGCAAATTACTAGGTGTAGGATGCTGCCCACAGTTATCAGAAAACAATAAATTAAGATTGACCTCGAGCCTGCAAATCTTTAAGGGGACGGAGCACTAAAACTTCTCCAAAAAGAGAAGTCAGACAGTCAAATTTACCCTGCAAGGCTAACGGCTACAGGAGTACAAAGCTATGACAGTAAGTGCTGACCATGCAGGGAAACAGGGAGCATATGTAAGAGACAGGACAAAGGAGGAATATATGAGGATTGGGTAAGAGAAGGCAAATGTTGGAACAAAGTCACAGTTTGGAAGACCGGTCTGAGAAAAGAAAATGAACACAAACAATAAGTTTGACTGACTTTGCAAAAAGCAACGAGGATAAAGATTACACAGAAAGGAGCTGTTGGGGAACATGGCATCCAGCAAGCTTGATAATATAGCACCAAACAGGTGGAATCAAAGAGCAGCCGATCTAATCCATTAAGTTTTCCACCCTGATGGGAGGCAGAGAAAGTATCTTAATCCTTATTGAACAGATGGGAAAATCTAAGGCAAGGATCCAGACCTTTTTTTTTTTTTTTTTTCTTTTCCTCTTCTCAAGTCACAAACAGAGCAGACCTCATCTATTCCCTGACGTTCTTTTCTTCATCTCACTACTAGACAACACACACCCCTCAGAGCAATGCAGAATACTGACAGTTCCGATTTCCAGTTTCCTGATCTAACAGTTCAGCAGTAAGACCCCAAAAGCACAGGCACTGGCTTACTTCCCAGGACTACTCACGAGAGCAAAGTTAAGCATGTGTTACAAGTGCCTCCAGGATCAAGGCTAAGTTAATAATTGCCTCTGTTTTCACAAATATTGTTTTACGAGTCAATCAATAGGAAAAGCACAACACGTTACAGACATCAGATTTATTACTTCCCCCCATCCAAAGTAAAAAGCCCTTAATAGTCTCAAAATCTCAGTCCTCTACTGGCATTTGGAGTTATTTTACTAATCATAGCAACACCTGCAGCACCTTGCACTGAGAAGGGGGCTCAACTCATCACACCATGCAAAGCATTTGACAGAGGGCTTTGCAACATCATTCCACATCATCTTAGAGGCTTCACGGCTCATAGAGGGAAAGACTTGTTCTCGTTAGAGGAGGAAGCAAGTGGGGATAAGTTTTCTGGGGACAGATCCAGATGAGAACATTCAAATAGAACTTGAAAGCAAGCACAAAACCCTACTTCAGGGTAGGATGAGGCAGAACACAAGTGAAACCAGAATGAGCAGCCAGCTATATCAGTAGCCCTGTCCAAAGAGGTAGGTGAGGGGGTTTATTTTTTTTCTTTTTATTTGATCTAACATTTGAATTCTGCCACGAAGAGTTCTATTTTGTGTAATACAAAGTGCTTACCCCCAGTAAAACTACATAGCAATGAGCTTCAGAGGTCACCTGTGGTGTTCAGCTAGAAAGCAGGTCTACCAGCTAGAAAGCAGGTCTACCAGCCAACACGCTGCATCCAAAAAAGCATCACACAAACTGTCCTGTCTGACACCCTCCCCTCGGAACATTGAGAGGGGAGAGAGGGAAACATTGCTTGTAGCACACAAACTGCCCTCAGAACTAAAAAACCTGACTTCTGAACGTGAAGCAAAGCCAGATCTTATAGCCCAAGCTCAAATGACTGAAGGAGGATGCGACAGAGGCACAGCACGTCCAGTATTCGTGCAGCCCCACACAGAGAGCAGAGGAGATGCTGGCGTGCCTGCAGGAGGTTACTCAAACTTGGGCCTGGCTCCGCATCTTGCATTGCTATATATCACAGATACTTATTTTCACAGTAGTAAAAGGAGTGCATCAATATTTGGCCTGAAGGTTATAGTCCAAAGCCCACCGACTTCACCTAACCATAGGACACCCTGTGGTTATATTATTACTGTTTGTAATGCATAAGCAGCAGGAGGTCCCAGTCAAAGCCAGGAAGCTTACTGGACTGAGCACTTAACCACAGACACTCTGAAAATCTCAATAGGTGAGAGAAAGATGAAAGGGTGAAAGGTGTCCTGGCCAGTCAGTCTAGCAGGCTGGGCACAGAGTCAGGAATACAACATTTATTTCATCAGCTCCCTACCTCAACAAGAATATCTACAAAAAATTTCTATCAAACCACCTCACTGATGCACATGCTTTTCATCATGCCTTTTCTTCTAAAAATCAGAGATATTCTTCCCCAAAAAATCACCATCTGAGCACCTGTATTAACATTTCCCTTCTTTCACCAGATCTAACCCTGGCTTTTCTTACTGCTGAAAGCTCGGGTACATGGGCTCTGTTTGACCTTAGACTGGTTTTCTCTTACAAAATCTAAACATCAGTGATTCCTCTTACTTTATTACAAGATGGACCATACACCACCCAAAGCAAAAAAACCCTATAATTAAAATATAAAACCATCAGAAAAGGACACAATCAGATTCACTTATGCAAAGCTTTGTTTAAATTATCTATTAAAAAAAAAAAAACACAAACACACACACACACAACAAAACACCCATATCCATAAAAAAAACCACACACGTGCACAAAAAAAAAAAGACACCCACTGTACTTTTAGTCACACTGGTGAACATCTCACCTGCAAAAAGAAGGCAGGGGTGTAACATTTGTTTGTGTGTATAATGAGAAGAAGAAAAATTACAAGTGAGTAATGTGTACTCACGCACGCTAAGTAAAAGCAAACCCCTCATTTCCTCCTCTGCTCTGAAATACAGTCAGACACTCCCAGTCCCAGGAGTGCCACCCCCATGGACCACCAAAATAAAGCTGAACAAAGGAGGCTCATTTAGACCATATTCAAGGAAAATATCCTGTTTACTGATCATCTTGAGTTTTGGAGGAGGACAGCAGCTGAAAAATCTGTGCATTACTGAGAAGTTGTAGAGTGGGAGATGCTAGTTTCTGCTTTCTTGCTTTGCAGGTCAGAATGGGGCAAAGGAAGAGAAGGAAAATTCAGGCAACTTTATCCGAGCAAATGCAATCAGAGGGGCTGTTCATAACATTGCTAAAAAGAAAAAAATATTAACATTTCACAAGTTCCTCTTGTGGCCTCCCTTGCTCCTCCTCCCCCATCAAAAATTCATAAAGGGAATCAGCATTCTTTACCGAATGGGTCCCTGAGGTGCCATAGACCTTGTTGGAGAGAAAGGCTATAAATATCGAATTATACACCTCATGGGAGGAAAGGGTTGAAGATTCAGCTTCAAACCCACTGCACTGTCCCCTGGGGAACTCACTCCAGACTCAAGGTCCAGCGTGGCAAGGAAATGGGTCAAGTGTGTCAATTTTGAGATCGCTGACCTTTGACACCTTTAATGATGCCCAGAGTCCACCTCCTTCACGTCCTGCTGCCCCCTGTGCACCACAAACTTTCCAAAGTCCCTTCAAGTAAAAAAATAAATAAATGAGTCAAGCAGCATTGATAAGCTGTGCTAAAGGCTACTTCACAGAAGTTTCTGGCCCGTGAAGGTGAGCGTAGTGCTGAGATTTTCAGACCTTCCTCACCTCTATAGCGCTACAACACAGCGGAATCAAGGGCAACTTTTACCATTGAGCCCTCTGTGTAGGTTTTGTTCTAGGTAAAATGCAAACTCCACTTTATTAGATTGTACAAGGCTCGAAAACAAGCAGTTGATCTTTTTGCTCTCTTTCGAAGATATTTCCAATCCAAGTTGCAATAAAAGATAGCAGGTGTTAAACAGTTAAACAAGCACCTCTAAAAAAAAAACTTTAAAAATATGCTGTCTGTAGGCACAGTCCCGCAGATGTTTACTATTGAGATACAAGAGATCAGAAGTGCTGCCTCCAGCTCAGCAAGCAGCATCTCCAGGATCTAGCCTCTTGCCACATTTTTCTCATCCTTGGCTTAGGCTGCTGGTGGCAAAAGCCACCCATCTCCAACAGCAGAAGACAGAAAGAAAAACATAATCCTCTACACAAGCCAACCTCAGCACATAATAGTTTGCATCACTGCAATATATTTTATCTCATGAATTTTTAAGAAAATATGGGTGAAGAAATATCTTCAAGTAGCACAAGCAGAAGGAGGAGTTACTCGCCTCCTATAGAAATGGAATCACGTATGGGGTGGAATGTATTTAAACCCAGTTAGATCACAGCACAGAAGACAGATGTTATTCAATAACCTCATAAGGAATCACAGGTAGGAAAATGCAATGACCCAGTTCCTAAACTGGGATCTGGCTAGGACACCAGGGCCAACACCACCTCTTCCAAAACAAACCATCACAGTAGTATAATGCCACAATATATTTTCAGCATAAAATAAAAATAAAATAGGGCTTAAACACACTGTGGTTCCCTGGAAGCATATGAAAAAAAAAAAAAAAAAGTGATCTACTGGAAACGTGTCTTCCACCAAGCCAGCCACCACCACCTATTTAGGCGCTGGGGTGTGAGATAGTGGTTTGGGGTTTTTTGGGGGTGGTTTGTGGGTTTTTTTCAGTACAAATTCAACAGGCATACAAACTCTGAAAATATCCCAGGTGTAATTGTTTCTGATCTCTGATACCAGAATTTACTGAAGAAAAGATGCAAGATTCAGTTCCTACAGCTGTGTGCAGACACCACTACTAATTTGGCCAACAGCTCACCAGTCACACAGTTCTGCTGTAGGAAATCGGCTTAGACAACATCATTTGAATTTACAGTTGCTATCGTTAGGATGAATTACAAAGGGGAAAGACGCTACAGTGAGATGGTTAAGACAAAGTATTACAAGCCAGAAATGCTAGGTTCCACTCTCAGCTCTGTTACAGAGTCCTAGCATGGCCATGCGAACCAAACCTATAGCTCTGCTTCAGATCCTCAAAAACCCAATCAGAGCTGGCTTTCTCAATGGTAACGCGACACAAGCGTCAAGAGTAACAAGCAACAACATTTTGATGTTGTAATATATAAATATATGCATATGTATTCTCTAAACATGAATGAAAGTCTGCACTTGCTCTTCTTTAACATCTTCTGCAGCCCAGCTCTCCTCCTATGAATTGGTTTGTCCCTTAGGCAAAAAAATTCGGAGCCCCCAACCAAGTACTTCAGTGCTGCCAGAAGGAAACCCACCTTTGTACTGTCACGTTGGCTTGCAGCAGGACAGATTTGATTCCTCAAGACAGACAAATTACAATTGTAAAGGTAAAAATCATTTAAAACCCCAAGAGATACACTGAACTAGAAAAGGTTTCTTCTCACACAGCCCTCCATCCCCAACTTGGACAGACTCTCATTATATTTCATTGAAAACTGTCTGCCAGGCCAGCTCATATAAAAGTATAAATCCCACTTATCCACCATCTCAGGGGAAAGCAGGTTCCTTTGGATAAGCAGGGTTAGAGATGGTGGGAACCGTGAGCCTCCCAACACAGAAAAGGCCATGCTCCGGGTCCCCACCCCTGAGGCACAACGAAGAGAAAACCAAAAGACTTTGCTGACTGGCCGGATTTTTAAGGGATCGTGCTCCAAAGAAGTAAAATTTTAGCTGGTGTATGTATACACACACACTCAATCTGCAGTCCCAAGGATACAGCTAAATGTCGGTTAACCCTCGTGCTCCCAGCCTCGGTGGGGTGACGGTAACGCTGAGGAGACGCAGATGATCGTCGGTCCTTGTTTATTCCCAAGTCGGTTACAAGAGGGGCCGCAGCCAGACAAATATCCTGTCTCACATCAAGGCTACCTCTGCCGACCTCTTGTCATTCTGAGACTACCAGCAATATGGTATGTACTTCTAATGAAACAGTTACTGCATTTATGCATACTAATTAATGTTTTATATGTTGTTTCTGCGGTCTCTTAGAGTTACTTTTTTGCAGGGTAGCAGAGGAAAGGAAGGGGAATATGTACAGTTGCAATATCAAATTATTAGCATATCTGAGAGGGAATTTTTTCTCTCAACACAAGGGGAAACACCCTCCAAACTCATCATCATCATTTCTCCTGCCATCTTCCAGTCTGAAAGCACTGAAATTTTTAGCCCACATCCAACATTTACATTGAAGTCCTACAAAACACTACACCTTTACACACAACCTTCCACCTAATGACAAAAGGCTCTTTCATCATTCTGTCTGCATTCACAGGTCAAAAGCATCCCCCATGCACTCACCTGCTCCACGGGCAGATGTGATCCAGACCAGATGTGTCCCACGTGCACCAGCCCGCGCATCATACACGGAGGGAGTAAGGTGCATTTTGGATACCTCGAGCCACTCTGCTTCCAATGTAAAGCCACACACCCTATGCCTGCTTATTCAGAACTGCTAGAGATCTTTGCAGAAATCCAGAAAACTGGGTTAGTTACTGCTAGATGCAGGAGAGTAGGACGCCATGCTTTAAAATGCATGAAGATTTCAGGCACCTATAAAGGAGGTGATTTTCTCCCCTGTACGCGGGTGAAAGAACAGAGCAGAAAAAGGAAAGTAGACTCACCAATGCAGAGCAGTTGTGGATACAGCAAGGTCTCCTACCCCTACATCTTATTTTCCTCACAAGATTATTATGTGATGCGCCCTACATGCAGTACAGAATTTATCTGCAGATAAGGTTTTTTTTCATGTTTATCTAGGTAACATTTGTCTGAAGATTATATATAAAGAAATATTTCAACATCACAGCTCAGAACTCCAATGAGATACTTTGGCACCCACCCCCAGGTTCCTCCCTTCTCCTGCATGACTTCCAGCCACCACAAACCTATGGTCCCCACATCTAGTCAGAACCGCAGGACTTGGCTAGACCCCTGTCTGCTCCTAACCTCGTTACCTCTCACAGGTAACATGAATACAGGACACACACTGCGAGGTTTACAATATGTAACCACATCACATTTTCATCGCAAACCACACAATGCCGGTTTTGTCTAAGAAATTCCAGGCCTGTGGCAAATTATTTGATTGCATGCTGCTTTGGTATACATGGAAAACAAGAATGCAATATATAATTAACAAATATTTATCAGTTCTCAGAAGAAAAAGGAAAGCCAGTTGACAGGACATAAGCTATTTATGAAAGGTACCAGGAATACATCTAGTCAGCCATATTTGGAAAAAAAATAGCAAATCTTGCTTTACAGAACCGAGTTAAACAAAATCATTTCCCCAAATAAATGCTTCCTGTCTTTGTATCTTCTAAATGTGACAAGATGAGATTCAGGCCTCAAAACAGTCTTTTCAGCTTCCAAGATCTTCCCATACGTAATGGAAAGGTGCCACCTGAAGCGCTTCTCACATCGCCCGTATCAGAGAGAAGCAGAAGCGGGGCAGTGAGAGGTATCAACCAGAATTCTTGAGTATGTAGAACAAAACCCAACATTATAGCCCAATCTGAATTTCACAGCTTAAGCCCTCCTTTTCATTATAGCCCCAAATGGTTCATGTGCAGATAGAAGTGAAGTACACAGAAAGGATCCTTTACGTATCAGCTGATTAATAATCTCCTGCGTTCACCTCTAAATGAGCTCACATACACTTCACCTAACACTCACAACAATAGGCACAGGTTTGCCAAATATAGGCCTCATTATACACGTGAACAAATGGAGGTACACAAAGCTAGATGGGAAACTCTGAAGATCTATAGTTACAGAATTTAAGCAGCTTGTTGCTAATTTGGGGGTCCACGTTCAAGACTCCAAAGTCTTCCCTTTTATTTGTTTGAGGGCCGTACATGAAAATTTGCTAGTGACCAATGGGGAAATGAGAAGCAATTAACAACAATTCTCCACTCACTTTCTCTGGGTCATTCATAATTTCATATGCCTCTACTCAATCCTTCATCAGCTTTGTAATTTCCACGTTAGAGTCTTTATTTAGTCTCTCCTCACATGAATGCGGTATCATATCCTGATCCAGTAAGCAAAGGACATATAACAAATACCTCAAACTGTCTGCAATATTTCTACTTGCAATAGAAATACTTTTTCCAATATGCCTTCATCTATAATTCCTACCACCAACCCCTGTACCACGTTAAAGCAAGGGCTGCCAAAATGGTGTGTGTAACAGACAGCTTTGGAACAAAAGCATCACCCTCGGAAAACAGAAGCTGGCTGTACTGAACCAAAGGTACAGGTAGCCGAGAGGAACAACAGTAATAGAGAATAAACCAGAATTTCCAATCTCCCATGTCCATGCTATTCCTCTGATGCCAATGGTATTTGCAGGACTGAGTAATTTTGTTGAAGATTTTATTATATGCCTTCAATTTTGCTGAGCCAAAGTAATATAGAGCATTGGAACCATGTCATTTGCCTGCAATGTGAAAAGAAAGGCTCTCCACTTTGATCAGAGACACATTTTAAGAACACTATAATTTATGTAAACTCATTGTTCCATGGACAATTCATAACTGCCCTGTTTTCTTCTCTTTTGCTTATAACACTTCCCATGTTGCGTTTCAGAGTGTCATTAAATGCCCTTTTATTGCTCCCTCGTTGTAAGTACCTGAGTATTAACCAGGGCTTCAAGATTTACAGCCTATTTTAAACTCAGATAATGATGTTTAATTTGTTATTGGCTGTGTAAAGGTTAACAAAGAAATAACTCAAACTATTAGCAAAGGAATAACGCATTACGACAGGGCAATTAAGAGCTGTATCTGACACTGCATGAAAAGATTGATCTCATTTCAAAAGGAGCTCAAGGCTCCATGTTCACAACCCATGAAGCACAAAGGTAGCACACAAGTTCATCCTTTACGGACTTTGTGTAGCATTCAGCTGGTTTTCACCAAGAAACTTGCACCAGTAACACGCTGATAGATGAGGTCTCACAAACCTGCCTCTGAGGTTTGACAGTAGTTTCTGCTCTCAGCGGTTCCTACCACTCCTTTTCTAGAAGTGACCTCTCAGAGAAAAGCTGGCAGAGCGCAGTGAGCAGCCTTGCCCTGGGCTGCCTGCCTGTAAAAGCCAGCTAAGCTGGGCTTAAACGCACCTTCAGTTGCACGTTAAGCTGTGTCTTTGTCCACAAGTGGAGTAAGATGCAGGCACACTTCACTCCACCAGCTCGGTGGTGAAAGAGGCACCATCTGAAACTCATGTTCTGTAAATATACACAAATCGAAGCCCTAAGTAAGAAGATTTTGAACTGATTTTATAGTACTGCTGCAACTGTGCCCCAAGGCCTTTTCCTTCTAAACTTCATTGCTGTGAACTCCACGGATCCTGCGTTTTGCTGGGGGCGGCGAGGGGCGGGGGGGCGGGGGGTGCCCTTATTTCTTTCAAATTTGTTGCACTGTTACAGTCATTCTCATGTAGCTAAGTCCCCTTTTTCTCATCCTTATTCAGGCTGTTGGGCAATTGCCGTAAACACTTTTTGGAAGAGTTGGGGAGAGGTTATTGGATGTAGGCCCAGCAGCTTTTGGAAAAACAGAGTAGAAAATATGCAGAATTCATGGAAGAAAGACAAGCAGATGCTGCTTGAAAAGATGGTTACATTCTTATGTCAACAAATTAGTATATGAGCAGCCAAAAAGCCCACACAGAGGTAACACAAGCAAATGTGTCCTTAAGACATTCAAGGGAAAACACAGGCTCTCCCTGTAGGATCTACACCAGCAAACATACCACTAAGACCCTACTTAGCAACACACTCGAGACCCAGTCCCATAAACTTTGGATCAAGGCACTGGGAAGGCTAGATACAAAGTAAACCCAGGCCTGGGTTTCTGCAGCTGAACTGTATTTTTGAACAAATCCTTGCACTGAGAAACAATTTCAAACCATCTTCTGTAAGGCTGAAAAACATGGATGAGATTGAAAAAACATGGATCCTGCAACTTCGGCTTGAAAAACATCCATTTTATTTCCTTAAAGACTTACCCAACATCGCAGCCAAGTGCAAGTTCCATCAGCACTCCCAACCACTGTTTGGGAGAGGGGCAGACCTCCAGCTGGTGTAAAAGGGAACGTGATGGGAGAGGGACAGACCTCCAGCTGGTGTAAAATGGAATGTGACTTCAACAGCTCTAAGATTCTTTCCACCACGTCCAGGGTCTAACTTTGTGTGCATTTTAACACCCCTTTCTTCATGTTTTCTACCTGCAAGCCCTACCTCCATATCTTTTCTGACACCTCCACCCAAATTTTACATTTCTTGGCTCTAAACTTGCAAAAACATTGGAGGGTGGGGGCGGTGGAGGGGAGTATACTTTCCCTGTAGGATTTTAGCATAAATTCTAAGCAGTCTTATTAAATTTTGTGGAACCTTCCCATCCTACCCTTCCCCCACCTTTTTTTTTTCCCCCTCCCTTTTTTTCCCTCCTCCTAACTCTTACCACATGTTGTAAAGGCCAGACATGAGTCAGACCAAACTCCTTAAGCAGTAGTGAGGGGGAGGGAGGAGGTAAGCAGGGCAGAGGGTCCCTTTATCAGCTAAGAGGGGCCATTTCCCAGACTGCCCATTCCACACTGCACCAACTGATACACCCATTAAAAACAGTCGTGCAAGGCAGCTGAAAATTGAGGACCAACAAGAAATTCATAAAAGCAGTACGAAAGTTGTGGAATTCATTCTTTTATTGGTCAGTACATTTCTAGTGGGTCGATCAACATGGCCCAAATGACAATCAGCTGACAGGGTTAGGTGTGTAGGTTCCTAGCTGTTCTCACATCAATGCCACAAATGGATACTGAGGATGAAAAACTTCATGAACTGTATCACACTTTCATATTAAAACAAGGTGAAATCCAACTCTCACAGCTACGGATCAGCTTACCTATTCTCTCCCACTGCATTTGTGGTTTATTTGCTCAACTTGATCTTGCAATCTGTCACTAAGAGGACTTTTTCAACACTCTGCCAAACACATAGGCTTTGATCATGGATGTTGCCACATCAGACCCTTCAAATCCCATGATGAGCCCTTCTAGAAAACCCTGCAATGCATGATTACAGAGTTCTTGGTGAGTATCAGAACTCACCAAGCAGTTAGCCACGTCCTTCCTAAAATAAAATTTTCTATTCTCAATATTACATCCATACAGAGTATTTCTAAACCTTGATAAACGTGAATTCTGTAATACTGACTGAGAACAAATGCCAGAGGCCAACTGTACCTCAAAATAATACGATTTCTCCCTTTGTCTATAGTCTTTCCTTTTCATTGAATGTTCTCTTTGCTTAACTTACAATCAACTGCCCTTTTTCCATGCCAAGTAGTATTTTATATTCCTTCATGTTATCATTTTATCCATTTCCACTTTTGCAGCATTCCTCTAGGATGAAACATGCAGCTCAGCTCATTGTGCCATAGGAGTTCTCATCAGAACTTTCAGGCTAGACAGAATATTTAACTGACACTTCTGTTTCTCCCCATGTTAAACTGTTCCAGCTTCCAAAAACATTTTTTAGTTACATTTGATTTTTTTATTGTTGTTTTTAAGTCATCAGCCTCTAGTTTCAACAAATTTCTAACCCATTCCCGTCAGTCCCACTGAGGCAAATGGGCAGCTTAAAGGTCCATGGATAAGCATAAGTGATGATTTTTGGATTATAAAGTGCAATTCATTTGGCATTAGTTATTGCAGTGGTAGGAAAATCCCCAGGAAATAGAATCATGCAGATGGATTTCCTGCAGAGCCAGCTCAAATATCTGCATCATATTTGCAAGTGCTTCTGGATCCAGGAGGACTTGCTAACTTAGCTGTGCACCACACAGAAGACACAGAACAGGCTTCGGCCTGAAAGCTGGACCGTCATGTCCACACAGCCCACAGCCCTGCATCGAAGGCGGCGTGTCCCTCTAAATCTAGTAGCACATACAATGCAGAAGAGTACCAGGAGCTCTGCCTGGAACCTACGCAGACATACCCGCGGTGCATTTAACTCTGCCTCCAGATCAGCGCAGTCCTTGGCCCAGCAGGATTTCCGAGCTCTGTGCTAATGGACTAGCTCACCAACCATCCAGATAATCTCACTCACAGGTACACGAGCGACCACAGACAGTACTATATTAAAAGGCAAACTGCCAATTTCTTGATTAAAGGAAGAACTGGGTTTCGGTATCCAGCAGCAGAAGCTCTATTACCTGCTGCATTTCTCCCTAAGGCTATAGGAGGGAAGACCGCATAGGAACAGCACACAAGATTTTTGCTGCTTCTAGGATATTGGTGTTAAAAAAAAAATATATATATATATCGATGAACTACTTTGTCATTGTTAACAGCATTGCTGACAAACTCACAGCAGGCCCACTGAGAGGAAGACAGCAGCGTGTCTACTGAATGCCTGTTGTAGCTGAGACATGTGCTCTGAATTAGGCAAGGTGTGTAAATTATGACAGCCAGAGCTCTTTAGAGAATGCCCAGGTCTGAAGGATTCTGGTGCACTTTTGTTGTTGCTGCTGCATTTCCCCATAGCTCTTCTCTCAAAAGAAACCTTGCTCCTTGGAGAGAGCATTAACAGACTCCAGCTCCTGAAATGTCATTTGACAGAAATAAAATTGAAATGCTAAAAAGAAACTCCAGTTTCCTTCCCTTATTGCATTCGTTATTTTATTCTCTCTAACTGTAGCTTAACCTCAGAGGAGAAACAACAACCACGCTAGGCTGGGGGAGATGGGGGAGGAGAAAGGATGAGACAGACAACCAAAAAACATGCTTTGCTTTACAGAAAATCATGCATGAAACTAGCACCCGGGTAACATCTGGGAAGACCCTGCCTGCAACAGAGACGCCCAGATGGATCCCAGAAAGCTTCATTTCCAGGAATGCCCCTACCAAGGCAGTAACCCTCAACATCACATCGTTGGAAATTAGGCTACACCGGGGCTCAAGTCATGAAAAAAAATAATGCTGAAAGAGACCTTGAAAGGACAGCAGTTTATTCTGCTGCCGCCAGGCCCAGAGTCAGAGGATGACAGTATTTGGGAAGAATGTTCTAGTCCATACAGGGCAGAAGCAGCAGCAAAAGGAGCAGGATACCAAACGTACAGGCTGGTAAAAAGATCTGCATAAAACAATATTTAGAGGAAGAACTAAAGCTTTCTGCTGACAATGCAGAACAGGCAAACGGAGTGAGCAAAGCAGCAGGCTGGTAGTTATAAGAAAGGGGGGGGTTCCTCTGAGGGAACCAGCAGGTATTTGCGTCGTTGACCGGTTTCAGTCCCTGGGCTACATGCATCTTCTGTCAAGATGAAGAGATTGCCAGTCTAGAAAAGCAACACAAACTGTTAACACAGCTGTGAAGAACCAGGGTTAAACCCCAAACTTCCTATCAGAAAGGATCACGTAACCCTTTCAAGATTATATTACTGATCTTTCCTTGAACATCAGCCTTCGCGTATAGTCTCAGATTCTACAGATGGACATTCCAAAAGCACAGATAAAAAATCCTAATCCTAGATGAATTTTGGCACTGTGAAGCAGGCTATTTTAGACTTTCAAAAGCAAAATCAGTTAACTCAATTCAAAAGTTGTAGAGAAGGTGGTTCTTAACTAAGAAAGGTGTCCTGAAATTAGCAGACAACCATCAAAATAGTAAGCTGGTAATGAAAAAATTAACTGAAAAGTATTTTTAATACTACAGAAAATACTAATTAAATTCATTGAGATATACTGCTAATCAATCCTATGCCATCATGTCCTGCAATTTTACCTTTGTTTTTCTCTCTGGATCCCCAAACTCTTTGCAAATTATCTGGAAAAAAAAAAAAAACAACAAAAAAAAACCCCACACCAAACCACAAATCCCAAAACCCACACAACATACAAACACAAGCAGCAACAACTCTGTAACAGTCATAATACAGTTATCTCCAGTATTAGTTATGATTCTTCCAGGGAATGTTTTGAACTCCAGAAGTACTGGAGTGCAACTGTTCATGTTCCTCCAGGCATTTACTGGCAGGAAAGAATGTTGGGGTTTTTTCCTTCCAATAATTGAAAATACACTTTCAAGTTTCAAAAGCTTCTTGCTAAAAGGGGAAAACTTTGCATAAGAAGGCTAAAAATTAAGAGTTACAAATTACCAACCAACTTCCAGCCACTTCCAATTAACACCATTACCACGCATTTGAGTGAAAATTTCCTTCTGTCAGCCTAAGCACAGAACTGCTAAGCTGTTTACTGAAAACCAGAAGATGCAATGAAAGATTTAACCATCCCAAACCACCACTTCCTCTTTCTGCTGAACCAGACTTCATCCTTTGGCTCTGAAAACATGATGCCTCTGTTCCGCTCAGCGTGGCAGCGTGTGGGAGGATTGGGTGGGTTTGCACTCAGTGTAATCACGGTCATTTCAATCCCATTTTGCTGCAATGCTCAGAAATGTTCCCATTTTGATATAATTAGTGTTTTATTGCAGGGAAAATTAACCAAATGAAACTTTATCAGCTGTTTAATTAATACTCACTTTGCCAGTGCTTTTTGCCAGATATCACTGTGTTGGACTTGCTCATTCAACTGCTACTACAGGAAAATGAGCTCAAAATGCCAACTCACCACTGGTGCCTCCAGCAAAGTACACATTAACTCGCATCTTTGCCAGTCAGCCAAGATGCCCCTCACGGAAGAGCAAAGGGGGACACAAAACCGAAGAGCTAGCGCGATAAAGGAATGATGGGAATGATTTCTGGTGTCAGATCTACAGTGTTCCAGGCGCCACAGCTACAGCATCAGATACAAACCCACCCCCTTAGGACCTAAGCAAGAGCAAATAAGCAGACAGAGGGACAGCAAGGGAAGCCACATCTTCTGTTTGGTAAGGAACAGCCACCACTACCCAACTACTCCTAACCAACTAAACGTTGTATTAAAAAAAAATAATTATTTTAAACTTATTTACAGTTACATTACTCTGGGAAAGAAATTGAGACGTCAGTTGCCTTTAAGTCCTATTTGGAATATTTCCCATACAGAGATATACCAGGTGGACAAATTTTAGGCTGAGATCCAAAGCTGGAAGAGTAGTTTGATAAAGAAAAAAACTAAGACTCATATTAGCTCAGTTCAGGGGTTTTCCCTGTGCAGGATTTTCCTCCATGCTCAAAAGGCACCACAGAACTTCCAGCACTATAACCTTCTATCTGAACAGTCGTTCACCTCTAGTCCCTCCCCAGTTCTCTTTAATACTTCAGTATCTAAACATCTTCCAGCCGGGAATATGTTCAGACAGTAAGCTAGGCGAGTGTAACTGTCCTCCATTTCACCACCAAGACACAAACCACCTGAAATGGAAAGAAAGGGTATTTTTTTTTTCTGTGCTGTATATAAATTTTCTGTGCTGCGGGCAGGCAGTGATGCAGCAGCATGGAGCTGACTGAATGAGCCAGACTGACCCACCCTCTGAAAGTTTCTTATCTACAAGTCAGCCTTTTTCAATAGCACCTTAGTGACGGGGACCTGAAAGAGGTCTCCCAGGCTCCAGACTTGTGACTCACTCACAGGACACTCCTTCCAATACAGGATCCTGTTATTTCCAACTTTCCTCTTTCTATTCCAGGTCTAAACACATCAGGTGTCACTGATCTAGGAACAATAGGCAGATTAAGTCATTTCTCCTTTGGAATGGAACTGCAGAGCACCAAGGTCTGACAGCAGACACTGCTGAAGTACGTGGTCTGTCCCAGCCCTGACACACATCCCCGGCTTCCCAGTCACAGCCTAGTATTGGGTGATGACATTTTACTGTGGGAGGTCACAGTGCATTCATATCCTTCCTTCTAAAATCATATCCTGCCTTGCCTGTCATAACAGATGGGCTACAGCATTCCTACCTGCTCACCAGAGGAGCTTGCTAGTCCAAAATAAGATCACACAACACATTTCCACAGACCTCCTTTACTGCTTACTCCTCCTTTAAGCCACGACATTAGTGTTCTGGTTTAACAGTCTGCAGTGCTATACGGTAACAAGCCAGGCTAAGAGGGGTCTGCTTGTTAGTACCTAAATCTGCCTAAAAGGTTGCAAGTCCATTTTTTCATAATTTGAAGTTGTAATTGAAAAAGATGAACTTTTGCATCCTTTTTCTGCCACAATTTTCTTCTGCTTATTTATGGAAGCTAACTGAAAGCATCCAACTGAAACTAGTCAGAACTGACAATTGAAACAAAAGACATTAAATTACTTGGTTAAGGCCAGAAAGGGAAACCGTAGCAGATATTAAGATTACAACTCCAGAGTTCCTGACTTACACTCCTCTGGTTATTCAGTGTCTTCTCCTGCACTGGAGTTACCATGGCTGTCTCAGATCCGCAGAGAGTATGGCCACATCCTACAGAAGGGACTTTACTAATGGCCGGAGTGACAGCAGAACATTTCCCCATAATGATTCCCACAAAACACTGCTGTGCTTGCAGCCACCTTAGCACTAAAAGCAAGCGACAGAAGCTGGCACTAAAAACATTTTAAAGCAGAAAAACCGGTCAAGTAAACTTGTGCAAAAAGAGGCCAAACAGCTGCTTCCCAGGAGGAACTAGGAGAAGAGCTCAGACCCCAATTACTACTGGCACCATCCCATGAGTCACAAGAAGGCTGCTGAGAACCAGGAGGGCATGTTACTGGGCGGGAGTGGGGTGCAGAGAAAGGTTCAGCAGAAGGAATGTGAATGAGACAACCCTTTCAATACAGTCACTTATCGGTGCAAAAGGAAGAAGAAGTCAGACAAGACTTCCTTACGAGTGAACACTTGTGATATCATGAGTTTGAACACTCATACAAAACAGAAGGGCAAGCCTTGATTCTGAGACGCGACAAAGAATTTGGCGATCCTACGGAAACTCCTTATAGGATAAGAGCGTGCACCGTGGGGAGAAAGAGGGCACAACATACAGGAATAGTAACCAAATGGGAAAGCTAGTCTCCATGAAAAAAACCACGTGTCACCCAGCTCACCAGGCCATTACAACAGGTAAAGGGAGATTTGATATTATTATTGTCTAGCCATACCTCTATAAATACATTCCGACTTGACAAATTCTTGAAGGAGAAAAAAAAAAAAAAAAAAAAAAAAAAGGCGAGCGTCTGCTGTTATTGGTCTAATGAGCTAACTCTGAAATATGAGCTAAAGACAGCTCCCTAGCGGCTGCGACTACTGCAGGAACAGAGAGGAAACCTCTTTCAGAGTCCATCACTGCAAACCGTTGCTGACAGCTTGGGACTACACAACACACAGATTTATTTCACAGACAGCCACAGACAGGAATTTAGCACCCCAAGCTGGCCTCCTGCTTAGCAGAGAAGGTGTTAAAAGGCAGCCACGCAGAGGCTGGCCCCCCTCCACACACACACCTTTTCTTCCCTGACCCCCTCCTCGAACAAAACACAGTAGCAACTAATCAATTTGGTCACCTGCTCCAGGCAGCAAAACACTCACCAGGTTCCCCCTTTTCCATCTTAGTGTCATCGTCCCCTGCACCACCACCACTACCCCCCATCCCCTTACCACCCAAAACAAAAGTTACACAGCAACCAGCAGTGGAGGAAATCCAACAAGTCCAACAGCTGCTCCCAGTGCCAACCAAGATCAGCTGCAGCACCTCCAAAACTCCCAAATATTTTGCATGACCTTTCATCTTACAAATTAATTTATTGCCAAACAGCAGCCAGTTCCCTTTGTACCTGACAGCTTGCAATCACTGAACTCATCCAAAAAGATTGCAAGGAGGAGAAAACAAGAAGTCATATACCCTGCTGATATTACCTAACCTGAAGTATGTCTGTCCTTTTTTAAAACTTTGGTTTCAACTTTTAAAATATAAACCTTTATTATTATTCTTGCCCTCAAAATCTGCTTTTGAAGAAAAAGAAAAAAGAATTTGCAGTTTCACATCATTTCAGTTAAATAATGTATTGATAAACTGGGAGTAGAAAAAAATAGGACAAACTGATCACTGCAGGTTCTCACAGACACAAATATTTATACATACATACAGAGAAACTTCATTTCTATTAACACAACTGCAAAAGCTCCAAGAGATTCTGCAAAACTAGAGGAAATTTGATAGTTGGCAGTGTAGCTAGTGCTGATTAGATACACAAAACCTGCCTGCTCACACATCATGCTCCTATTTTTAGATTTTTAGGAAACAAAGAGCCTTTATTAATGGCTATCTTCTTGTTTGGGAAAAAGGGAGGGGAATAATTTTGTTTATATTTCTCAATCAGCCTGCTGGCTTTCACACAAAGCACTAAAGCAATTACACTGGCTAGAGCACTAGATGAGAGATAGCAAACATCGTTAACATTATTATTCATTTACTTAATTCATTTCTTTCTTCTTCCACTCCTAGAGACAGCGCACCCAGGATCTAATACATCCCTCTACTACTGAATGGAACTCCCATGAATGTCGGACACCTGCCTTCAGGGAAGCAATGCACCAAGTTACAGCAGGGGAATATATTAATAAAATACAGCAAGAGATTCCTCAGCAGGGCCACACTAGGGAGAGCGCTGGATGACCTAATCGAGATGGAAAAGACCTAAAAGACCTTTCAAAAGTGAAAGGTTGGTTCCATTGACAAAGCAGCCCCAAACCCACGGACTCATAAAGAAATACGCCATAGGCACATGCTGAACACTGCAGGTTAAATTTTCTCTTTGGACACTGACAAAAGATTCTTCAAACTAACTTCATTCTCTCCCCTGAAAAGAGGTCATTGGTGCTATGTACCATTAGATAAGAGTATTTAGAGCAGAATTCTTAAATCCAAAAGCAACAGGCTAGAAATGGCTTCATTTTCAAAAGCTCTTAAGAGCCAGCAATTTCTGTAGTGTCAACTGCTGCCTTTAGGCTAATTTTTCCAAGCCAGCTATTAGATTTGGATTAAAATTTCCGTTATAAACTCAGGCAACACATAAGATCTCAGTCTAAATAGTGACAGGGGAGCTAAAGCTTAAATTTTTAATGTTCAAGACCTTGGTCCATAAGGAGGCCAGCTTCAGAGAAAGTTTTCATTTGCTGGTGAAGAAACAGCCTGCAACCAGCAACACTGAGATCCAGCCCTTCACAACGCTGTCACACATACAAATCAAAACCTTTCCTGCTGCCGCTATGAACAGCTTGAGATGATCTCCTTGCCATTCAATTAGAAGCTGCTAGCCTTTTAGCACTCTAAGTGATTTCTGATGCATGTTAAGAAACTCTCCTCCTGGCCCAGAGTAACCAGGCACTATATTAACCAGATTGCTCAACAGTGACAAAGTGTATTTGCATTCCAAGGTGAAATCTATTAAGGGGCAAAGATGAAGTGTGAGATTTCAGTGCAGACAAGGTGATCAGATAATGACGTTATCCTACACAATGCAGGATCTGGTTATCATTTCAAACTAAACTGTTTGTTCACTCTCCTCTCCACCCACCTACCAAGTACATGAGACTCCAGATTTTAACATGAGATAGGGGCAAACATCAGGGGTAAAGCTTCACGCTGTTCAGGGGTTAGCTTAGATAAGCATCCAGCTGAAGCCTAGGAGCTTGATAAATCAGATAGGAAATCTCCTCCATATAGGCTCTTCCCCTCTTTTTTAATCAGGTTTATACAAATTGTCCTTTCCCATTTCTCTAAGCACATTTACAGCCGTTTAGATATAGTAATTAATTTACAAAGAGGCTTATTCTCATCAAGAGCACCCAGTTGAAGAACCAAGTTACCGGCCGAGACAAAAGCTTGAAAAATAAGACACACCATAGGTTCTGCCACCACGGGCGAGCATTTGCTTTGCCTGCTCATAGCAGAAGGCACTGAAGTCCGCTGGACAGAGCGCTTCACCAAAGCGGCTTCTGCTGATTCTGTTCTCCCCATGTTGACTTTTGACCACCACAAAACTCTGTTCTTTTTCTTTTCCTCCTTTGTAGCCCTAGTATTTTTAGGAGGTAAAGTCTTTCTTTACCTCCTTTGTAGCTCTAGTATTTTTAGGAGGTAAAGTCTATTAGTACAGCCTGATACGGCATTCAAATAAATGGGAATACTTTGCTGTCTTGATTTTTAGATCAGATTCTGCTCTCACACACAGACTGAGGAGCGATGAGCCAAGGCAATCAGCCAAGGCTGGGTCCCTTGCACCAGCAGAGGGAGTGAATTACAGCATCTCTGGCTTCTGCTTCGCCTTCTTTACACCCAACCCCTTCATCCCACTCCATCGCACAACTTATCAGCATTTCCCCCTTCCCCACCCCGCAGCAATCCCTAAAGACAAACCTGCAAGTGTAACTGAAGCCCAACACAGGCTTCGGAAGCAGGGGAAGGTCCACAAGCCAGAGGTTCAGTTCTCCCCCTTCCTGTAGCGTCCCGTCACCAAAATGAAAAGAAGCACCACTGCTTTTTTGAGTCCTGCACAGCTCAGATCTCCACCCAGTCCTTCCTCCAGAGCTGGGATACTTCAATCCGAGAGCCCGTATTTCAATGGTATATTTATTAGTTCCACCTGGCATTTCAAACGGGAATTCCTTAGTGCAATTCTGATTCCTTGCTGACTTCTCCAGCCTCATTTTCCCACTTTCTGGTTCAGAAACATCAAGAATCTGCTACAGTGAAAAACAAAGGCTGAAAGTTTTGATTTTTCAGCAGAAATGAAATAATGCCAGATTCAAGTTTTTCTAGTGGGGGGGTTGATTTAATGGTGTGCTTTGGACACACATGCACAACACCAAAGGAAAGCAAACACTCTTAATTTGGGCGGGGGTGTGTGTGTGTGTGTGTGGAGTCCAAAAAAGTCAAAAACAGTTCCACAGAATTTTCGAGGGGTTTTGCAGCCCTATGGAAACCCTCTTAGGAGCTTAGGAATTTCTTACTGATAGATCATGGAAACTCATTCCTAAGAATGTGCTAGCATGAAAAGCAGCAAGGGATATTATTTTAAAAGCTAGACAGAGAAAATGGCCAAGACTGAGATCCCACCCACAAAAATGAGATTTTATGTTCAAAACTTGTTTGTCTGATCACTGGTCTTATTTTTTTATTCTGGATCTGATTATTCCTGTTAGTCAGCCTCATCTGCCCAGGTTTCTTTTCCATCCCCAGCCTCCTTTCCCATCCCACTTCTTCCTTATTGCCCCAGTTTACCAAGACATTTCCACCTTATATTTTTCTAAACTTATTCAGCTACCCATATAAAGCAATCTGAGATTTAAAAAAAAAAAAAAAAAAAAAAAAAAAACACAAGCCACAACACAATGGGGATAGGTGAAGCTCATTACAATACATAATATTAAATTCAGGAAGGGTGAATCTGTTGCACACTTGAAAACATTAGAACTGCTTGTAGCTCCAGCTGTACCAACATGAGATCTGTGCTTCTCTCAAGCTTTTCCAGGCTGGAGCTGACTCCTCCTTTGGGGTCCCAGCATACCTTCCCCACTAAGGTCTAGAGAGCATCATTAAGATATATCGCAGAAATGCTGAGAATAACCAGATTCAAAAGCAATACACCCGATGTGAAGTACAGTAGTTGCGGTGGTTGTTTTGGGTTGGTTTTTTTTCCAAATCCACCTCTTCACTTTACCCAGCAAGATGTGATCTTCCTACAATCGCATATTTTCCCTCACTGCAATCTTGCCAAGGGCAATATTGCCTCTTGATAATATAGTCTTTGTACGCACCTACAAAATTAAGAGAGGTGCAGGGAAATTTGGGAGTTGGAGGAAAATAATTTCAAACCAAACACAAGAAAGAAGTACCATGCAGAGCTGGGTGCTGTGAGATCAGAAAAAACAACTTCTCCTCTCTGATCCATACTATAGATCTCACCTCCTAGTGTCCCACTTCCCCTACATACAGATAAGTCTCCCTTATGTCAGCACCGTATATTGATTGGGGGTGGGGGGGAATCAACAGTAGCAGCAAGGAGCCATCTCTTTTATTACTGGCAGTTCAGTAGTATTAAGAAGGTCCGCTGTGCTAGACACTCCATGTACATTGGCTGCAAGACAATTTTTGACTCAAAGAGCCTGCGACCCAAACCAATCGCAGCTGAACAGCAAGACCTTCCTTCTGTGAAATTTAAATTAAAAGGTGTTAAGAATAGTCATTTCACTCCCATAGTCTTTACCAATTAAGCTAAGTGTTCAATATGGTCAGGTTGCCCTCTAATTTTGATTTGTCGCCCCACCCACACGTTAACTCCAAAAATTGATTTAAAAAATTAAAGTAATTTTTGCAATTTGCTTAGCTTAATATAAAGCTAGAGCATAGTGTCCCCTCATGAATAGTACTGCGAGTGGCTACACTGCCTGACCCTTACTTATAATCCCCTGTAAATTCACCCAAAAAGTCATGAACTACATAATATTAGTTCTTACAGACTGACATATTTCCCTGATCTTTCATGAGCCACATGGGGAAACAGTTTTCGCCTGATCTGAATGAAGAAGAAAAACAGTGATCCTAATCAACCGTTTACCCTTAGTGGCTTCCCTAAACAAATCTGGGAAAGAGCTTAAAGGCTTGGGAATATCCTCGACCCTGCTTGATGCACTGTAATAACCCTACCTAATTATACTGATATAAAAACTAATTGGAAAGATAGCAAATGTCAGGGTAAGATGCAAATTGTAGGGTGTTAATTGCTGAACAGGTGCTGGAATAGAATTAAATGAGCATCTTGATTAGGAGAGTGGAAAAAACAAATGTGGACCCCGAAATCAAGTTGGCCACGTGAATTATTTAGCAGCCTCCTTGTACCAGCAAAAGGTCATGTTGATGTGACCTCTGCTTTGTGATGGGTGGGCTGACAAAACAATAGTGAACTCCAGGAGAAAACATGGCTTAGCAAAGAGATGGGACTATACAACATAGAAAATTTTCAATGGGATAAGGAAGGACTACTTTTTTCTTTTTGCTGGAATTCTTGATGGATAACATGCTACTAACAAGTTTTCCCATATGGATCCCTGCAGTCATATGGAGCCACTAGTCCTAAAGCTCAGGGAGTCCCCGACCGCAGGAGGCCAGCCAGGTATACCGCCTGGTCCTCCTCTGAGCTTGCAAGCACAGAAACAAGACTACTGCCATTTACAGCAAGTATTTTGGGATATGACCATTGGTCCAAACAAAAAATGGATGAAAAGCCAGGTTTTGTACTTGCACATAACAGGATTTTCATCCACAGCCAGAAATTCTTCAGTGATGCTACTATGGTAGTAATTTATTTTTTTTTCCCCACACAGGCCCTCATAAAGCCATCTCACATTTCAGTTGCCACTGAATGACCAGCAAACAGATTAGATCAAATGGCATCAATTAGAACCAGCGGTCTAGAAATAAGAGACGCTAGCATTAACAGTTATTATTTGGGACATACGAGTCAATTTTCATGAAAGATTTAATCCAGCTTCAGCTATCCCTAAACTTGTTCCTGGTGAAAAACTTCAAATTTTTGCAAGAGCACACTAGGCGTAAAACAAGGTTTTATAAATAAAAGCCATTTTTATTTTAAAAAGACAGTTTCAACAAGTGACAGAACCTACTTAAATGTTTTGCCAATTAGGAGAAGAGCTATGAAGAATGCTGGAAACCAATTCTTTAAGAATTACTGAAAATATTTAAGCAGTTATTCAATTAGTTCTATGAATTAATTTATGATCTATCACGCTAGTTCAAACAACTATGGCTTGGGGAGAAAGGAGACCTTATCCATTGAGTGTGCTTAATAAACAAACACATCTCGATGGATGGTAGCAATCACTATTAGATGTTAGCCCAAATGATCACATCATTATAGGAGCAGCTAAAGACTCAGCCTGGAGCAGGACTCCATCCATTAGGCACCGTACAAAGTCACAGTACAACACCCCCTGCATTGCAGAGCTTCCAGTCTAAACAGAGAGGAAAGAGAAGGAATGACTGAAACAACAGGCCAGTTGTCCTGGACTGGCTTCATATATCAGCAGCCTCAAAGAGATCTTCAAATTAGTATAAGCAAGAGCCCAATTTAAGGCTTTTAATACTGCCAACGAAATGCAGAGGGACTCATAGTGCAAGAGATAGATCTTAATTTTTTCCACATACTAACAAACTACACACTCTCTCTCAAGTATTGCATTCCCAAACGTTCATGCACAGTGCACTGCAGTTATCTCTCCATTAAATAAATGTCTAGGCAACACACCCTTTTTGCAGAAGACAGGACTAAGCACAGAGTCCCTACAGACTGTGAGGCACCGTTTCCAACATTGTCCTGGCACCTGGAAGCAGGTGGTGTTAAGGCAGTGGTGAGGATACGACCACCTGTGCTTTGACAGTTCCTCAAGAGGAAAACTAACTTGCACAAGATGACAGCCTAAGTCAGTGACAAAAAGAGACACCAAGCATGAAAGCACTAGGTCTTTTCCCCTCCCAAACACTAGAAAATGCAATAAAAATACCTGCAAACAGTGCCAAGTCATACGAAAGGTATGTTTCTGCTCTAAGAAACAAAAGGGACAATGTTTGCAGTGTGTACCCTAAGGAGGGGCTGCACACAGACAAAGGATGCGCTGCTAACAGACCGCAGTCAGAAAGGAACGGAAACCGTTTCAGGGGAAGATGAAACATGCTTCATGACGCATAACCCAGGGCTTTGGGGGCAAGGGGAGAAGCACACTTAAGACTGAAAACTTAGATCCACGACACTAGGACCGGACCTAAAGTTCCCTTTGAATCTAGAGGAGATGATACACCCTGGGTGACAAGGGAACGGAGTGGATACTGCACTGCCATGTTCAGTCTCCTGAGATAAAGACACCAATTTATTATCTGCACGCTCTCCTTCCTGGGGCCTCCACTGCTAGAGGAGGTATCTGCAAATCACGTTCCATCCTGCAGACTTATATTTAGTGCTTGCAGTGTGGGCTAGAAGCAGCTGCAGGGAGAAACAGACTCTTTATTTTTCAAGTTCAGATCTCTGTCTTAGAGGGGAAGGGCTGCCACTCCATTGTCTCTCCAATGACTTCAGCTTTACCTTTGCTGTTCAGGGCCACTACAGATAGGCAGTGTGTATCCAAAATGTTGGTTTGGGGCGGGGGTTAGTGGTAGGAGGAGAAGACGATAAAAGAGAGCCTCAATTCCCGTAGGGTTAAACTGAGCAAAACCTTGGTAGCCCGTTCAAACCCTGTCAGTATTGTACAGGGTATGATCATGGTTGTGCTGCAGGCTATGTTATACAGCTATGTAGAACTAGCACGTTAACAACTATCCTGGACTGCTCTTAGCCAATGCTGACACTGTCCCAAAACAGCTCATGGAACAGCTTTAGATTTCATATATAGAGAAAAATAATGTGTGTGAAAGATACAGGGATTTTTTTTATTATTATTTTAAACATTCATATTAAATCTTGCAGGAAGATAAAACTTCACCCACATCTGCAGCTTACGGTAGCGGGAAGTCTTTTGCATGTCAAAGATCTGAAGTACAGGAACATTTCTGAGCTCATAAAAACTCATTCAGAAGCTAGAAAACGCTCAAATCAAGATTAAAGAAGTAACTCTAACGTAAATCCTTTTTGACATATACAATACAAACCTGAGTTGTATTATGATGTAATTCTTCCCCAGTGTGTCAGCATGTACCTCATTCCAGTTGCTTCTTGCCTCTTCCCCAGCCTCCAGCTGAGCCCAACCTGTTATCGGGTCCCAGTCTTCCAGCCAAGACCCCTAGTCCAGTACAGAGTTCCTCACCAGACCTTGAAGGCTACCTCTCCTGACCAGAAGCACCACTTTCCCACATTGCAAGTAAGCCATCAAAAGGATGCTCCCAAACTATGTACAATACATATCCACAAGTGTTACAGGCAAGCCTTTACTGATATAAACTATCTTAGCTACATGATGATTCCCATTAGCCAAGGAATCAGAATCCATGCTGCTCTAAAATCAGCACGGATCTGTTCAAATAGAGAGCATTTATACGGCAGCTGCTTTTCTCTTGCTGAAGCAGTGCTCTCAAGTGGAGCAAAGCAGCCATCCGACGTATGAGTGCAGAAAGACAAAACTTCATGTATCTTCATACACAACTCAAAGACAAATTTTGTGTGTAAAAAAAAGAAAAAAAACCAAAACAAAAAACAACCTGAAGCTACAGAAGAAAATAAAGGGGAACACAGTCACATTACCCATCACAGAAATGGTTAAGGTCACTGCTTCTGAAGGGCAACTACATTTTAGGGCAAGTTACCAGGCAGGGCTCCTATCCTGCTTGTGTCGCTTAGCTAAATAGAAAGAAACTGTCAGTGATCCTTTTTTAAAGGCACCAAAGTAAAGCTAGAAAATGAGAGAACCAGATGTCCCTGAAGGAATGCTGGGAAATGCTTGAGATAAAGGGGAAGGAAAAAAAAAACCACCTTTAACCAAAACATCCCAGAGGATATTTTTTTTGAGATTCTATGTCAACAAGTGACACTGACACAACACTGTATACTTTTTCTCCCCTCTTTAGCAGAGGAATTTTGACTGACCAGATACTTTGTCAACATCAAGTAGAATGATTTACACTGGCATGGATTCAACCTTAAAAGTCGTCATTATTTTTCTTCAAGGTACTGAGCACCCATGTTCCTAATGAGAGTAGAGATATGGAAAAACATCACTATTCAAGTATTCCCTCATACTCCAAATCAGCATCTTGCATAATCTAGTTTTAAGATCCAGTGAGATTTATAGCTGCTAGAAATTTAAGCATCATTTAAAGCTGTCCAGATTAAAAACTTAAGACAGATCCTAAAGATAAACAGCATGTATAAATGAGAGGCAGACTACTTCTGCTTCACCAGTCTTCCAAAACAGCACTTTTTGGGTTAGATTCACATGAACATGGGAATCCTAAAGCTTCATCTTTTCAAAAAAGGAAATTCCAAAACTGTAGTTTCTTACGGAAAGTTCGGGAATGAGAGATAAAACAGAAGCCCAGATGGGAATCTTAGCAGTTTCATTTTTCTTTCCAGGACTGAGTTTCAACAAAATATTTACATACATGCTTGATATTGATGCTAAATGATATCAAGTGCTAATTACATAGCGGAATCAGGACCCGGTTTCTGAAACAGCTTTTTATCAATGTTGCATAAGAAAACCTAACCACATCTCTTCAAAAATAATTAAATGCAATTTGTATTGGCATCAACGCTCTGGGCTTCAAGTCTAATTTCTTTATGCCATCAGCTAATTTCATCTGTTCACTGTGTACAGGCTTTCAACTGCTTTAAACGCCTCTGTAATTACCCTCCCTATGCCACCTTTTTTCAAGCACTCAATGATCTTCCTCTAAGGTTTGGCGTTTTGAAAAAGAACATGTGTGTGTGTCTGGCTAATGCAAACACACCTTGTGCAGTCATGCTTTTGCAACACAGCTCTTGGGTACAGAGCCATAAGAGCAAGGCAATTATTTCTTTCCTTTCCGACACAAGCCTCTTGCACAGAGCTGCAAAGATCAAGAGGAGGACCCAGTGGGAAAATATGGGAGTGGAAAACTTTTCCCCTGGAGCAAAGGAACAGACCTAACTAGAGCAAGTGAACACCTACAATAATCAGGCTAAAATAACAGCTTGGTGTGCAGTCAGCAGCAACAATGGGAAGCGTCAGAAGCATGCAGAACTGATGGTACGTCCTGTGGAGAAAGCCAACTAGTTCTTTGAGGGAAAGACTGTCAGAGGAGCAACCTCCTAGGAGGCTACAGAGCGTGAATCCTGAAAGAGTTTGTGGTAACTGACAGTATCATTTTACTTTGCTTGGGATTCATGTTTCCAATGAGAATAGTTACTCTACTCTTTTGTTCTTTAAAGAGATGAAAAATCCATGGAGCAGAATTTTCTGTCTTTATGCCAAAACCTGAGCAGAGGGAAAAGGGCTCAACTTTCCACAAGCTGCAGAGCCAGAGTCCGCTCGCTCATCGCCCCAGGTCACATGGATATGAAGTTCTGATGCTCTGAGCTGCAGAGCTTCTATAAACCCAAATTATTCCAGTTCAGTCACTGGGCTACTTTTTCAAAAATAATTTAGTTGGTACTGAAGAGTGTGTATTAAACTGACGTTACGGTATCCAAACACGTGAGGAAGAGTGTTCTTTTCAGAAGGAGGTTGGCCTGTGCAGATTGATTCTGCTCCTCCTCAACTACCTGTCAACATACTCAAAATACCTTCTGTTGTTGGCAGACACCATCAATGTCATTTAAATTGCCCTCACAATTAGTACTACAGAATAACCTCATGCTTCTAGCCAAGATGAAACTCTCCTCCTCCATCACCCATCTTGCTTGCCAAACAGTCCCCATTCAAAGGTCTTGCAATTTAAGCAGGCACCTCAAGGGAGAAGTGATCTGTCCAAGTCCCTCCGCAGGCTACAGCAAGGGGGGTGATGGAAACGAACTTCAGACACCCCAACTTCCATCCCTTCCACGAAAGCATACTCCGTTAGCACAAAGTGCTGGGTTGATGACAGGGGTGTGCCCCAAATTTACTCTTTCCTCTGCCTGACCTCTTCTTTATTGATGCAGGCTTAGGCAGAGAGCCGAAAAGGAGGAGTTGTATCTACTGATTTCACTGATGATTGTGGGCTTCCTCTAACTGTCTTTTCATTTCATCTCGCTTTGGTGGGAAACCTAGGATAGGAATGGGTTAAGACAATTCCTAGAGTTTTCTAAAGTATCTTTAATAAAGCACAAGTCAAAAAGATGACATTGGACTATAGATTTTCTAAAATCACTTAAAAGTTCTCATCCCATTCTATTTCTCTTCCCCACGGAGAAATACTCAATTTATGAAAACAACCTTACCTTAGAGTTCTGCTTACAGATTGGTAAGACACTGTGCCCTATATAAAACCCTCTCCAAACTGCATCACATTTCCCTCAGAACAAATGCTCGTGGACAGCGGAATTACTTTCATACGTAGTTGTAATGGAGCTGACAGGCATATTTGGGTTGTCACCAACAGCTTTACTTCCTTTCCCAGCTGCAGGCTACCCTATTTTGGTACCCCAGGGTGGAGTGCAACAGTGGAAGGAGAATCCCTGTAAACTACTACTGCGCTGCCATTTCCTACAGCCCAAAAAAAGCATCCCACTGGAACAAATAAGAAAACAAGGGTGCCTGTCAGGCTGATGCTGGACTGACATCCTAGATGGTGTTTCTACCTCACCCATCTCCTGAAAGGTACTAAGGAGAAACGCAACCTGTTGGGCAACACTTGGTTCAAAAACAGTAGATTGTGTAAATGTGGGGCAAAGCTCATTTTTAAACACTCCAGGAGTAAGAGTGCGTATGTACTTGGAGAGTCATCAAATGGCTTGAGAATCCCAATTTAAAATCATAACAAAGCTTGAGCTTCAAAGAGCAAGGGTAAAGACTGAAACAAACAAACAAACAAAAACTGGTGGAAAAATGTAAAATTTTCTTTCACAGATTGCAAGTCTTTTCTGGAAAGGCAGACTGACTGTTTTACAGTCCTTTAGCAGTTTTTTTGTTTGTTTGGGTGTCTGTCCTGACACCCACCCCCCTGTGAAAATACATTTTAAGTGAAAATTGAAAATCTTATTTCAACTTTTTAAATTAACACAATGGAAATGCATTTGCTAGAGGTAGCGTCATCTGGAAATGGGACCTTTTGAAAATGGCTCATAGTTGGGCCTCAGAAAAAATTGAAGCACCCAAAACGTAGTTGCTTTTGAACTTTTCTCTGCTAAAATATATATATATAACCACTTACAGAATTCTTAAATACAACCTTGCTCCTGCTTCCACTGAAGTTAAAACAAAGTTAAAGGGAGTTTTGATGAGGATTTGCCCAAGATAAATCCCCAAACCCATCACATACCATACAAATGGGAGCCCTGGTGGTTGTTCTCTGCTGGAATAAATACAAAAAATCCCTTCAGCATGAGAAATGTCATCATCTGGTGAAATCAGCTTTATGCCATCTCCTGTCAGATGTGACAGCACTTGGGAGCTCATGAAAGGGGCAATTAAAAGCCACTATAGGGCAATCAGTTGCCACTTCATTTTATTTTATTTTCTTGAAATAGCTTTTGTAGGAAAGATACAAACCCACGCAGGATAGAACAACTCCTTTTGCCTAATGCATTCACAGTCACCAAGACTCAAATAAGCTGACTGCTTAAAAACAACTTGGGAGCCACAGTAAAAGATAGAAAATTATTGCTTCCTGTCATGGCCAAATATTAAACACAGCACACACCTAATGGCTCTATCACTCCCCAGGGAAGAAGCTTTATGAACAATAAAATCCCGGCAGACTTGCACTGTTTGGACTTAGAAGCCTCATTATAGGCTCACTGATCCAATACAATTTACAAGCTCAATGGACTCCACTTGAAGGAAAAGCCACCAAACATGGAGTTATAAATGGAATGCCCATGGAGAAATAAGCATTTATTTGTGAAGGAAATTAGGAGAGAAGAGGAGAAGAAAAAAAAAAAAAAAAAAAAAAGACAGAAAAAGCAGGGGGGAGAAGATGGGTCAGATGACAGCAGCACATTAGAGATCCAAATCAGAGAGAAAGACAGAAATTTGTAGAGAGGGAATGCTCACTTGTAGAGGGGGAATGCTGCTCCAAGACAAGCTTACATGATCCAGCATGGAACACACAAGTCTTGGATTCGACTCCTCACTGTGTCACAAACAGTCTCCTACGTGATCTTGGGCAAGTCACATGAGCTTTTACTGTCTTTAAAATTATGATCCCATCTCCAACTGACTAAGGCAAGTTTCAGGTATACGTTATCTACTTTCTACCTCAACCTTGCCTTCATTTTACAAAGACTTTCAGTGATGTTCTGAGCAGGAAAAATTATTTCATACTCTAGCTGAAAGCAGGAAACACCACGCATGAATGGGGAGGCCTTCTTCAGATGTGAAGCACTCACTTCAGAGAGGCTAAAATCCTGGGATGTTTAATGGGTTGAAAATATATGAGATCCCACCAGAAACAGATGGTGAAAGAAACACACAAGGAAGGGATGGACAGAAACAAAAGGTTCAAAAGGAAAGCAAGAGGCAGTAACCAAAAAGGTTAGGGCAGATGAAGTGACAAGTCCATAAAACCAGGTCTAGACAGAGGCCAAGAGGAATGCAAAAGTGATAAGGAAGAGTATTTTAGGTCATAAATGCACAGAGGATGCTTTTGTTAGGATGCAAATACTCTGAGACGTTGGCATTTTCAGTTCTGAGTGCAGATGGATTCAGGCAAACACAGACTCATTTTCCAAAAGTTGAGTTGTAGAGATCCCATGTCTCACATTACGTCCTTAACTGCCCAGAATTTCTTCTGTGCTGTTTGCATAGTGAATTTATCCTCAGCTCCTATTCCCAGAGGTGCTTTAGTTCATGGGAAACTTTAATTCCATTTCCCTCTCCACTAGTACCAAACTCATTGATTCTAATGGCTTCTTACACTGCTATCTCACCTGTGCTTCTGAGACCTCTTATAAATCAGCGGGCTGCACAGCCATTTAACCTCCTCACTCGCTGCTTAGGAGAACACAACCCTAACTAGATCAAATTCTCCTTATTGCAGTGACAAAACATCATTTTACAAGGGGACATGGATTTTTCCACACCATGTATGAACTCTCCTCAGAACTTCGCATTGCTCAGTCAGGATTCAGCCAGCCAGCACCATCAATGTTTTTTATCTCAGCTAAAGCACAACTAATCTAACAAGACTGGAATTCATCCATGCTTGCTGTCCAAACAGCACTAAAGCATCATGGAAGCTTATCTGACTTACGCAGAATTGCTAAAATCCTTTGGGTCTTGTCTTTATTGGACTTATTTTCTTAAGGCTTCCAAGCAGTAGTAGCAATAGTCAGGTTTTATTTCTTTAAATTATCTGTGTCCTCTCTCAGACTTAACCATGCTCCCCTTGCAGTTCTGAAACCAGAACACACGCTAACTGTTCCAGTTACAGACGCAGTGGGTCTAAAGCAAGGAATATTGGTGAACGCTCCCATCCTTACATTTTTCCCCTCTAACGTATCCAAAAAGGCAAAGCACCCCATTCACAGGGCTCAGGTGAGGTCCTTAGGACAAAACGGCCACACAGTCGCACAATGACAGTGCACAGCTAGGAGCACCCGTGTATAAAACACTAGTGGGAACGAGGTTCCAGTTCCGTTAAATTCCTAATAAACCTGAGCTTGAAATTAGCAGTGACTTCAACTCACCTATTTTTTCCTTAGTTTCAGAATCAGTAACACCTTCAGCCCAGGCAGCAGCAACTAACAGTCTGAGGGGAGAATAACTTTTGAAATCACTCCAAAACTCTCTCCACCCTAACGGCCACGGTGTCCCACATGACCGTAGTATTTCCATGCATCAATTTTCAGCATATGTATCTTTGTGTTATCAGTGAAAGCTAGAAAAGCACACACTTACACTTGATTTACTGTTAAACAGAGACTATGTGAATGGCACAAAAAATACAGGGAGTCTGCAACAGAGAGAAAGGAGCAGAATCTACGACTTCCACAGTTCAAACTAGTTCTTTAACCACAAGTCCATTCTTCATTTTTTTAGTGCACTCAAAGAGATCTTTAAGCTTCTTTTGACTCACCAGCTTGCTGGAAAATCTGTTGTCTGTTGACATTACGAAAAAAGAAAAAAAGATTAAGTGACCCAAGCTAGTCGCCAGTTTACTCCATTTACAAGCTTTAAGTGACTGTACACATCAAAAATTCCAAGATACTTTGGACAGCAAGCTAGCAAAGAAATTTTGCCAAAAGGGGCAGGGGAAGAAACAAACAAACAAATTACACACAAGGAGAACCACTTGTCAAATGGCTAGCATAGTGCACTTTAAGTTACTGACTCCCCACAAACATCCAGTCTACTAAAAAATTCATAAAGAGACAGATGGCACAACAGCAGCTCTTTGCAGGAGAGCTGGGTTTAGCAGTGAACAAAGGACTTTGACTCCCTAGGACAAGAGAAGAGATCAGTGTGGGTTTTGGAGGCTTGGAAGGGGGGATTGGAGCATGCAGGGAGCTGAGGAGGGCTGCGGCTATCTGTGGTTCCTAGTTTCACCCCACAGCAGCAACAGATTTGAGACATTTATTCTACCTTGGCAGCCTTACAAGGAGCATGGAGAACGGAGCAGGACAAGAACAATCCAACTCTGCCATGTAGATGAAATCTTCCTTGCAGTATAAACATGAAAAATAAAAACAAAAATTCTCATTCAAGGATCTGAAACCACTTTCCACAGCTAGGTAACTGCTAACACTTTGGTTAAGGGGGAAACTGCAGCACGGAATTGTTTGACTTGTTTGAAGTGACAGGGCAACTTGGGATCAGTGGGAATTTGATCCAGGCCCCTCCGTTCATGCTGTTCTGCCTCTAAGCATTAGGGAGTATCCTTGTGTTACCCAACGGGTTTTGAGATCAGCCTGAAAGGGAGATGCAAGGGATAAAGTCCTTTTTAGGTGGCTGAGATTAAAAGGGGAAAAAAAGAAAAAGGAAAAAAAAAAGGGGGGGGGGGGGGGACGGGGGGGGGACACCAGAACAAAACCACACCATACAAACCCCAAAACAAAAACCCCCAGGATATCCAGAAGTCTGCATTTATTTATTTATTTCCAGCCAGATCCTTCAAGATGGAAGATAATCTATATGCTCTTTTGTCATTTTTTATGTGGAGAGAGAACTTTTTACAGGGACAGAGAACTGGGCGGGGGGGTGAGGTGTGTGTACAAGACAACATAAAGCGCGCTCCTATTAACGTGGACATCTCTCACAGAGCACTTGAACACACAGCATGGATACTATAGAGGCACAGTCAGAACGTTTAAGCCTGGCAACAGCTGTCTTTCCTGAAGTGAATTTTAGTGCTTGTGCAACGTGCCAGCCAGCCAGCCTGGAAGAGCTCTGTTTATCCATACAGCAGGTAGGGCATGGCTACCAGCAGGGAAGAAAGCCCCCACCCGTGCTGTGCCATTTCTGCATTGAGGGGACGGACTCCTATAGCACAAGAATGTAATCCAGTCTCTTCTGCTTCTTTATAGAGATGCTAACAAGCATGCCAGCTGTGTTCGTACTTTGGGGTTTTTCTTTAAGAATAAAAGCCTAAATTTAGCTGGCCAATATTGCAGTTCACCACCTACAGAACCTCTGTGCCAAGGGTGAGCTGGTGCCAGCGGCTAGAGCTCTGCTGGCCCAGCTGCAGATCCAGCCCCACGCCTCCACTCACCGCTTCATGCCTGTCTCGACCCACAGTCGCATCCCACAGCCCAGCGACGCGCTCAGATCCCACCCACCTCTGCAACCGCTGCCCCAGCAATGACTGCAATAAATAAATGTAAGGTGGTAACAGACCCCATTCGATTCTTTACAGGACAATTAGGAAAAGTTTAGGTTAACAGCAGCAGGAACTGAACCCAGGATCTCGGATGCTTAAAAGCAACAGAGCTAGGACTTCACTCCATCAGCTCAAAGACAGCGGAGGACTCAAAAGCCTCCACACAGCAAAACCATAAAGACAGCCAGCTACACTCAGCACAGAGCTCATGCTCGCGTGTTGCAGTGGTGTTCCAAGTAATTTCCCCTGTAGTAACAAAAAAAGTCTGTCCCATCCCAGTTGCATCACGTTGTTTAATTTACTTAAGATGTTTCATTCAAATTACATATAAATTTCTTTTGACTATTTATCTCTTATTAAAAGAAGAATAAAACCAAAAAAAATGCAAATAAGTCATTCAACTGAAAAAGTCACTCAGCTCTTCCCAGTACCCTGAAGGCTTCAATTAGATCACAGCTTTAATAAACTAGGTAAAGCACTAAGAGTAACAAGCGCACAAATTAACCTGCTTAAATCTTCACGAAACAAAAAGTTTTAAAAAAAGAAAGGAACAAAAAGATCATTCCCACTTGATAAATGGGGAATTTACATCCAAAACTATAAAAAGCTTACCTAAAGTGAGAGAGAAAATCTGCAGTAAAATGAAGAAATAAATTCACTTGCAGCATCCACGACCTCTTAAAAAGAAATTTGGTCTTATGATTATTTGTGTAACTGGGGTGGGAAAGGTAGCAAACTAATCATAACGTAGGCATGACAAAACACAGTTTTCATTTGGGAAGTATCATCTTCAAACGAACTAACTTCCACCCCTGTATCTGAAAGGCACCCCAACCCATCCACTTCATATCCCCGTCTACAATTGCAACACAGAAGGAAACGCTAGTACGCAAAGTTCACGCTCTGATTTCCAGGAACTACAAAGGAACGTTAAGAACCACCACTTCAGCCATGAGGAAAAGAAACAAAAACTTCTACATTTCTGAAGTCTCAGTACCTCTGGAATTGGTAGGTTTATAACTCCAAAAACTAAGCAAGAAGACAGGATGAACAGAAATTAAGATCATTTAGAATCCACGAGTGCTATGAGCCACCATGGGAAGACACTAGAATCAATTTAGCTCCAGTGAATTTGTATCTTGTACGCCAAGTTAAAGCTTGCTCTAACATTTTGAGAAATAACCATGGCTCGCATTGTCCAAAAAACTAGAATGCATATTTTGCAAATCCTTCTGGACTAAACATCTATCACGTAATCTCCCTTCTGTGTTCTGCTGGTCCTTTCAGTCCCGTGGAGTTATGCCCGTTTCTGCTTTTTGACGCCTGCAATAGCAGCATTGCAGGATCTGAGCTGTATTGTTGATGTTAAAAATAGAGGCAGCATTCTGAAGTCAGATTCTGATCCAAATTACACTGGAATTCTGAATGTTGCAGGAACCTAAATACTCTAGTGTATCCTACACAGTAAATTTCAGTGAAGAAGCTCTGAATTCTTATTCAGAATTCTTATAGAAACGTGCTAGTTTCCAAGAGTGAACGGAAAAATGACTGCAACGTCCCGAGGATCTAAATCTAGTCCCCAGAGCGAAGGTCACCACAGAAATGTTTTATTCAGCATAAGAACTTTTGGAATTCATTCAAGGAGAAGCAAAAACCCAACAACAACAACATGGCTGACATTTTTTTCCCACTGAACTATTTCTTCCTTTTTAAAGGAAATAATAGTTTCTATGATTTGGCCTAACACCAATGAATTGTGCCTCCCTACAGCAATAAAGAGGTAAACCAACACAATAGTCTAAGCATCAGTCTCTGGAAGCATAAAAAGCAAGGAAGCGCAGAAAGAAACAAATAAAGGGGACAACACTGTACTGCTGATGGAGTTATGTATGTTTTTGCAGCAACTTACAGCACAGCCCCAGAACTCAGCTAAATCTGGTGCATGTTTAGTTCAGTGCAACACTGGATAGCAGGTTAGAACCTCAACAATTCTGAATGCTTCATTGGTCTCATGAGGTTTGTAGGATGCACCGAGAGCGTGGTCACAAGCATGCAATGACAGGACAGCCAGCCGGACCAGACGCAGTCACTTAGCTAGCTCAGGCAAAAAAGAAAACCAGTCAGTTGCAGCAGCACAGACATTGGTGCCCATCTCTACCCAGCAGCAATGCCTCTCCTCGGTTCTTCACCACCCTTAGGGGGACCCAAAGTAGTTAATTTAAATTTGTGCCCACTCATGATAGAAGTATACCTCCGAGTACCATACAGAGCGTCCTTCATCTTGGACTCTAAACCCCTCTACCCTGCAGCTCCTTCAGCACTGAGGGAACCTGCTTGCCTCGCACAGGCTGCTTGTACAGTAAAACAGCTTCAAGATTAGTAAGGTGATGCCCTCCCAAACCCCTCAGGAAGCCACTGCCTTTGTGGGAGTTGCAAATCAAACGCAGAACTTGCTAGACCTAAGCTATACACAGCTCAGCCTAAACCCGGGTTCCATCTCTTCTCTCACACCTCGTGGTAGTCACCTACTAGAGCTTCAAAGATGTTGGTCTTTTCTACGCTGCACAATCAAGCGATGTTTTAACCATATCAGTCCTCAGACACAGCTGGAATTACAATGCAGACGGCATCTCCTGAGTGCCAACCACAATTTTCTCACACACTCTGGCAGCAGGAGCAATGCATATTAATTAACCTAGGCTCAAAGGGAGAACCTAGCGCCTTCAGACAACCAAGTTAATCTCTGGCCTCCATTTTCCTTCTTACTCTAAATGGAAAGCTCTAGTCCCGTTTCACTTTGTGTGCACTGTTTAGGCATGGATCTGCATGACACAAACGTGTTTTTGTAAACCCTTCTCTCTTGATTTTACTGGGTTTTTTCCACTTCTCTAGAACAGCTGCATTGTTACATGACAGATTTTCACATTTACCTGTCATTTCAAACAACTAAAAAAAAAACTTCATTCCAATTATTACTTATGCTTGAAGAAATCCCATAGTTCATTTTAAACTAGGAAAAATAACCACCATGAAAGCAACACTGAACTGAAAAATCTTACCATATTTATTGGCCTGCATGTTGCAGAGAGCTGCAAGCTGCATTTCAGAAATTATATTCCACCTTAAGCATATTCTTAAGCATAGATGTTTTCTTCTAAAGAAGCCATATAAAGATTCCCTAAATAAATAAGGACACTGCTGCCGGATTCCCAAGCTAGTTTAGAACACACATCACTCTCCAGCAGAGTCCTCTGCTTATTCGAAAGACAGAAATATTAGCCCCATTGAACGTAGCTTAGGAGAGTGGACTGTTTAGTTAAACTCTTAAGTAGTTGCACTTATGCTGTGGAAATGTCAGAGGATGACAGACTAGACGATGAATTCCTCTGTGCACAGACATGTGCAGCATAACTTTGTTATTATATTTGCATTACATGTGTTGATTTGGATGTAATACACAGGTTTATCTCTCACTCCTCAAATCTTCTTTAACTGGGTAAAGTGGTGGAATAGGAATAACTGTACAGAAGATGGAATCATTTGCTAGATCATAGAATTGTTTCAGTTGGAAAAGACCTTTAAGATCATCCAGTCCAACTATTAACCTAGCACCGCCAAGGCCCCGCTAAACCATGTCCCCAGGTGCCACATCTACACGTCTTCTAAATACCTCCAGGGATGGTGACTCAACCATGTCCCTGGGCAGCCTGTTCCAATGCTTCATAGCCCTTTCAGTGAAGAAATTGTTCCTAACATCCAACCTAGACCTCCCCTGGCACAACTTGAGGCATTTCTGCTTGTCCTATCACTTGTTAATTGGGAGAGGAGACTGACCTCCACCTCGCTACAACTTCCTTTCAGGTAGTTGTAGAAAGTGAGGAAGTCTCCCCTCAGCCTCCTTTTCTCCAGGCTAAACACCCCCAGTTCCCTCAGCTGCTCCTCACAGCACTTGTGCTCCAGACCCTTCACCAGCTTCATTGCCCATCTCTGGACACGCCCCAGCACCTCAGTGTCTTTCCTGCAGTGAGGGGCCCAACACTGTGCACAGGATCTGAGGGGCAGGCACACCAGTGCTGAGTACAGAAGGACAATCACTGCCCTAGTCCTGCTGGCCACGCTGTGACACCAGGCAGGATGCTGGTGGCCACCTGGGCACATTGCTGGCTCACGTCGAGCCAGTTGTCGAGCAGCACCCCCAGGTCTTTTTCTGCTGGGCAGCTTTCCAGCCACTGTACCCCCAGCTTGTAGCGTTGCATGGGGTTTTTGTCACCCAAGTGCAGGACCCAGCACTACGCCTTGTCAAACCTCATACACCTGGCCTTGGCCCATCGACCCAGCCTGTCCAGACCCCTCTGTAGAGCCTTTCTGCCCTCCAGCAGATCAGCACTCCCGCCCAAAGGCTGCGCTACTGATCAGTGGCACAACAAGAAAAAGGTTTCGCTTTGAGTTTAGCTTCTATTTACCACACTGTTCACTAAACCATGCTACCCCCAGACAGCAGTGCGGAGTTGTAACCATTCCTTTCCTCTGTAGCCTAACCTGAAATAGCGACTGCCCTTAAAACCAAGTCTAACAGCTTTATCAGGCTGTACCCGCTATTTCTCTCATTTACCTTATTATTGCCACCACTGAACTCCAGATTTCACTTGCAATTTTGAGACATACAGACAGAAAGATGAAAGGGAAGAACTGACACTCGACAAGAAGCTGCCAGACTGAACCTAGAGGATGCTTCCATGCAAAAGAAATGCCTACAGGCAGAACGCCTATTGCTGTTAGCAGGGGAGTTACAAATAAAAGTTCTAGGCTTAGAGCAAGTTAGGAAAGGTTAGGACTCATTGACCACACAGATGACTTGAGTTGCACATTTTACACAGAGTTGTTGAAAAGTGTAACACTGTTCTAATAGTTTCACTTCCATTTCATTTTACATCAACAGATCTCAAATCCCCACAGAAAGCATCAGAATCTTCATTTTGCATGAGAATGGACAGCTTGCTCAAGATGACAAATTCAGTTAGTGGTAGTGACTACCCCCTTCGCAGCCTTAACTCATAGGTTAATAATACACTGCCTTACGTCATGCTGCTTCTCCAGCAGTGAGACAAGTTTCAGAAAATTCAGGCTTCGGGCTGGAAAGTTCCCAAATGCAGATTCATACCAAACATCAACACAGCCAAAAATAAGCTACAAATTTCATAGGAAAGGTCAAGATGGCATATCTAGGACTTCTGCTCCTAGTCAGGAAGCTGCCCCACACACCCACACAAACAAATCAGTTTGCTGGAATTTCCAACTTTGGCCCCAACCACAACTTCTAAGTACAGAATTAAAAGGGAAAACCACGGGGTAAAATGAGTGGAAGAACCCCGTCATATCGTCAAAGCTTCAAAATTATTTAGATTAACTCTGTGATGAAAAAACAAAAGAAATAATTGTAAATCTTTCTTCAGACCAGCTTGACCATTCTGAATGCCAAAGCAAATTCACATCAAATATTGTAACAAATAATGCTTAGTAGAATGTAGGCAGAACATGCCAGGCACATACAGACATAAAAAATGAATCCACAATCAATCCATTTCAGCATCAGCTCTCCACCGGCCCCATGTACCACCTGCTACAGGGAAAAGAAACTCTTTAAACAGTTACTATAGGAGAGTCTGGGGGAAAAATATTTCTTCCCGAGTTTTCCTTATTTACTGTTCTCCTTCTGGAGGTCTTGGTTGTGTATTTCTTTTGGGAACAGCTCTGGCTATTCTTTTCTTTGGTGTATCTTGCTGAACTCCAGATCCCAAACACCTCAAGTCAGTGAGTTCCACAGGCTTGTTTTCTAAGCCTCCACAAATAAGATTTTCAACATGCCAGTTCATTGCTGCTCTCCCTTATTTATATTATTTACCTAGAAACCAGCAAGCAGAACCTAGACCTGGATCTGGAACTGAGTAACATACAGAGCTGCTGTTCTACATAAAATTGCTCACAAATTCCAAACCACCAGTTTCAACCCTGCCTAGTATGTCATGATTGTGCTTTCACTCCTTCCTTCCTCCCCACATATCTACAAAAACATTGTTACTTCATTAAAGAAGCTGCTAGATTGCTCAAAGCTTTATCTGTGTCAGTAATCCAGTTGGATCATATCCCTGGTGAGCAGAAGATAATCCAGGTGCATACACGGAATATTCGGTCACAAAGAAAGTCATACACAAAGATACACTTAATTTAAAAAGATAAACGTCAACAGTTTTGTCAAGGTAACCCTAAAGCTAACCAACTCTTAGGCTGGCATTTTTGTAAAGAATGATGAAACAGAGACATCCCTGCGTGGCAGACACTGACAGAGAACCATCAAGAAAGACCCTCAGCCACCTCAAAGCGCAAACAACAATTTGAGGGGTTTTTTTTGTGGGAAAACGAGGATTTCTCTCCTACCTGTCAATGATCACGGGGTCAGACGGAGTCTCGTTTCTGTTGCCACAACTTTTCTTCTCACAGCACCGGCTAGAGAAAGAAAACCAAGATAAAAAAAATTGCCAAGACAGCCGATAGCAAGGCAACCAGCTAAAGGTCTTGTCTGCTAACCTTCAGGGCTCAATATATGCCTAGGAGTAACAGAGAACATTCTGGCTAGGCTTTCCAGAAGGAAGAAGAACTAAGAGAATAGGGTGCCCAAGTCAATTCTACCTGGAGTTTGGCGCTTGGCTCCCCATAGCATTTTTTGAAATTCCCAGCTAAAACCAAACAGCAATACGGTCACGCTTTAGACTGAGGTACTATTTATAAAGGCTTAATAAACTACTAACAGATGTCATAATGACATTGCAGGCATGAGTATCATGTGTTCTGTATGGTTAAAAGTCCATCAAAAGAAGGTGTTAGAACTGACTATAAGCAACCTAATGATCTGTTATGTTCTAATAACAGATCTGTTGATTATTAAATATCTAGTAATGCCTAACTTTCATATGCCCACAGAAAACTTCAACACTAGTAGCACCGATGAAAAAACAGCAAATGAACATACTTAGGTCCTACGAAGGATTTGAAGAGATGTTTTTCAGGTTGCAATTTCATCTGTAAATCCCTTTGCAATCGTTTCAGTGATGATAAACCCTTGAGATTAAGCATGTATCTATACACATTTTATACTGTGTGGCTGCCAACGCAACTATACTGAAGTTAGAACTCTCTCTTAAAAGCTCACAGCATAAATATATTTATCTGACTTGGTAAGAAAACACAAGATAACACTGTCACCCTCAGGAGCTCGCAGTAGGGTATGTGTTGCAGAATGATCTCCACATACGTCACGTCCACATTGATGTATGTGTGCATGCACACATACGCACAGAGTCAACTATGTGTGTGTGCACACCTACCAATGCATACATAAGAACACAGATGTATCCAGAGATGGTACAGAAGAATGCAACCTACACTTGGGAACTATTTGAAGTTCTTCACTCCCAGTGAAACTTTCTTCAGAAAAGAACAGAAGGAAAGAACAACAACAACAACAAAAAAAAAAAAATCGAGACAGGTCGTTATTTGATTTCCACCGATATACTTATTGACGGGGGCAATGCTCCTTGCATATACACCAGCTGAGTATCAGAAGTTTAACAGACTTTAAAAAACAGTCCTTGCTTTGAAACTCTCAATTCTAATAAATTCGTAGCAACATAAAAGTCTGTTAGAAGATGTAAGTCATCTTGATGCTCAGATAGTTTGCTCCAACCAAAGCTAACGTGGGAGGGGGAGGATGGAGGCATCCAAAACTTGAAGTTGACTATCAGAAATCCTATATGCCCCAGAAGTCACCAGACCCGATTCTGCCTTAAGTTACACAAATGTCTTTCCAAATTATGTTAGTCACATTCTGCTGAGGTTCTTCAACTTTACACATATGGAATCAAGAAATTGTTTGGGGTTTTGTAAAGTGATATAATAGGTGCTGAATATATTTGCAAAATTCTATAGTCAGTCCAAATCCTGCACTTTTCCAACTGGGGAGCAATTCCAAGCAGAGGAATTTAAAATAAATAAATAAATAAAATGCTTGAATTCACTGAAGGCAGTACAAAATATGAAAGAGTAGCGCTTTTTCTTAAATGCCTAATATTCAATTATAAATACCTAAAATAAGCATTTAGGCAAAAAAACCTCTTTCACATATGAAAAATTTCAAATGCATGCATTTTCTCCTTAAGTTACAGCATGTGCCAGGAACTTCCCGTTTGCAAGTTGAAATTGCCCAGCAAGATGAGATACAACTAGCAAATCTATTTGAATAGCAGCTCTAACTGTTTCAACATTTCTACATTCCCTTTGCCTGAAACCTGCACTTATTCATCGATGCTAGTCCTTTTAAAATAAAAGGATACACTAAATATTTAAAAATCCCTGGGGCAGACCCTCTAGCTGCTGTAAATTGTCATAGCTCCATCGACTTCAGTGAAGCTATGGTAATTCATACCAGCTAAGAATATCCCACTCTTTCCTTCCCCCAATTTTGTTTTAAGTGCTTCTCTTATGCATTTCACTGCCTAATGATTGGTTATAAAGAACTGCATATTTTTGTACTAAAAGCCAAGATGTGAGATTTTTTCTGTAGAAAAAGAAATAAACTCCCAAAAAAAGCAGAAACCCCTTGTTCAGAAGAATGAAAATTTAGCATGTCCAATATAACAATGCATTGGAAATAACACCAGGAATAAATGACTTGCTGGTTTACATGCCACTATAATAAAACAACAAAAGGAACTCAATTTTTAGAATATTGTTGTAGTGTTTTGGTTTGGGCTTGGGGGGGGGGGGGGGGAGGGGTTACAGCTAACTGAAACAGCAGTCATTTCCTCTCTTTGCAGTAATACTAAAGGAGACATCCTTTGGTCATGTAACTTATGCAGATGGTCCTAAGAAATATTTCTGATTGCAGTGCACCACAGTAACATTCCAGCAGCATGCACCAGCAGTACCTCCACCACATCTCGTCAGCTCCTATACTCTTCCCAGAGAGGTTACCATTTCTTGGCGTAAGTGTTTTAGAATGAGTACAACGTGGGTGCATTCTAAAATGAGCCTATCTCGGTTTATTTTGGTTCACACAATTCTCACAGTTAGGAACCTCACATTTGTAATACTTAAAAATTTCCCTTCTAAAACTGTGGCTTACACCTAAAGTTCTCCAAATATTTTTAAAATACCTACATTCTTATCACACTCAGGTAACAGATTTTTGATAGTGCGCTAGATTTTTTTCTCTTTGACCATAATACTTTTTGAGCCCAAACGTATCTGAAAAAATGTCTCAGTTAGGAAAAACAATCGCTTACTTCCAGCAAATGAGTAGTTCGCAATGGAAATCAAGAGTACTTTTAAAGGCTGAGGATGTTTCAGCCCAGCATTTTAGCAAAAGTACCTCTCAAATCTTTAAATCCCTGTTTTCAAGCATTTCATCACAGTATCCAAGCACCAACATTTCCACTGAGTTTGTTTTACAAGTGCTGTCTTTAAAAGAATTGGCTTGTTCCAGTTTAAGTCAATGGCAAAAATCCCAAACTCTGGTGGTCCAAGATCAAGCCTACAATACTCTTATAAAGCAAATTATTGGCATGACTTCACAGATATTTACACTTCTGTTACAATGTTGTGCTAGGAACATACCTTTAGAGACGCTCATTTGCTTCAACAAGAACACTGAGGTCTAAGACTTCTCTTTTCTACACCTTTGCTTATTATACTTTCCCCTCTAACTAGATCTATATGGGGAAAATAATGGTTTACACATTGTGAACAGTCCTGAAAAAACCTGGAAACACACACAGAAAACAGAAAGCTACCACAGACAACACCAGATCTACAAACGGAATGCTCCAGGAGGCTCACGTCAAAGGCAAACTTGCATCCTTTCCCTCCTTGCCCTTGACTAAAATGGTTTTAAAATTCAACCCTCAACTCCCCTCCCCTCACACTAACCCCCCCCAAAAAAAAAAAAAAAAATCTGTCTCTAATTTCAAACTCAAATAAGCTCACAGCATGGTGGCCTTTGTTTTGTTTTCTTCTCCCCAACTCCTCCCTGCAATTGCATAACAAAAGTGTCTAAATTCACACCATCTGGCCGATAAAGACACAGGCCCCAGTGGCCGCCTGGCCCAGCTGATTAGAGCTCCCGTCTAGTCTGAGCCTTGTGGCGAAAGTCACAGCTGTGGGGCTTGCTTGCACTCAATACAACTCTGTTATTAGCCAGCTGTAGGCCCTGAGACTACTTCTGTTCAAATTATAATACCTTTTAACCCTCTGAGCATTGAGGGCATAGGGGGTTGCTGGCAGCGGCATAACAACTAGTTTCCTCTTAGTCGATAATTGGAAGAAAAAGAAGAGGAGAAAAAAGTTATTCCAGGAGAGGAGAATGTTTACCTTGATTTCCAACCATCGGAGAGAAAGACTGTGTATTTAAGGCAGACCCAACTAATAGGAACAGTTCCCATTAGGCCGTAATAACCCAAATGGAAAATTTCAGATCTGCAAATAAATAAATAGAGCCTCTCGCTGAAAGCACTAATTATTGGGAGTCGAGAGTTTAACTTTCAATTGGTATGACAGATTGTTGTAGCCGTATCAATATTTAGACAACTTTCCTGCTAAGCATGCATCTGTCACTGTCTGAGTGGAGGATGCAGAGTTTTGGATGCACTTGTCTCTATACAGCAAGAATATCTGCGTGTGTGATCACACACACACACACAAAAAAAAAAAACCCCAAAAAAAAGCCTACCTTCAGCTAGCAAGGCTTGGAAGAAGAGCAGAAAGACAGGCAGACCCTTCTTTTTAAAAACAGTAGGCATCAATTTGGACAGCAGAGTGGGTACATTGCATTAAATTTTTATATACCGTTACTAATGCAAACTAAACTAGGGGCTTTAAAAATTGATGCTGCCACTTTAGCGGCACACAATGAGGAAGATTTGATTATTGTACTTAAAAGAAATAAAATAAAATGTCAAGTTTAACTGGAGTTGGATCCATTCCCTTGGCATTATTCAAAGTGATACGTGTAATGGCTCTTCAGAATATGCGGCGTCCTGTTCAGAGATACTTTAGGAAAACATGACGTTTAAAACCAAATGTCTTGATTAGGTTACAGAGCGCTTTTGATTTCACTCACTAATCTGTGTTTTACATGGAAAGGACGTCTCCGAGTTGTAATTCTTCCTTGGCTAATCTATCAAGCAGAAGAGCTCAGTATAATCAGAATAGCGGTTTACATTTGTAAAACACTACCTTAAATCAAGCATGGAATATGTTTATAGGCATCAGTAGAAGCCAGGTAGATAAAAGCTGAACAGAGCATTTGATACTATAAAGGCGTGGAGAGGAAGCAGGGGAAAAAGCCAAATTATTTTGAAGTACTTTTGGCTGGGAAGGTGCTGGTGTTTGCTGAAATAGTTTAACTTCTAAAATAGAACTGCACTCTCTCCAGGAGGAGTGGAGAAAGATGAAGTATGCTAACTGTTATTTTGCTATCACAAACCAGGACCCAACTGCATAGCAATTCAAAGATCTGTCTTCTCTAAAATTCACCTAGTTATAGCAAAGACTTTTAAACAATATAGATAGCATATATATTTAAATCCACACACAAGTTCTAGATATACGCAAAGGTATATACGTTACTTTCTGGTACACCTTTGCTGCTACACCTACAGGTCCTGGCAGAGCGCACAGCATGCATCTCTCTACATGAGATGGGCTGTGCTCCTGTGTACGTATGTGAATCTTGGTTAAAAGTAACAATGATCATTTTCTTAATTAACGAGAGAAAAGCACAACAGATAAACGCTATTCTTATTGTATTTTAAAAGTAATGGAATAGTTGACATAATTGTTAAGTACTGAAACTGAGACCCTCTCTTAAGAAGAAGTCTGTCTCAATAAGCTGCTCTTACTACTTTATTAACTCAAAAGGCTACTTTAAAAAAAATCGAGTAGCAAACTGCAACATTAAAAGAAGCAACATTCAGTCCAACAGCTTAACCCCTTCCCACTAATACAATAAATCACAAACTGTGTTTAATAAAAGTCAAGATTGGGTTTGCCTTTCATTTTGTGAAAGAACATTCTATGCACAATTTAACACATTCTAATATAAGAGCATTGACTGTTTGCATTGTTAGATGTATTGAAAAAAATTTAATTATGCAAGAACAGGAAAAGTAGTAAGTTACCATGGAAGCACAATGTACATACATAAGGTACATGTAATTTCAGACTTATACAAATGTTATTAAAAACATCCTCAACTCATTTTACCCTCTAATTTATAACTTTACATGCTAAAAGTAGGGTCTTTTTTAATTAAAAGGTGGAAGCCCCCTAAATAATGCTTACACAGTATAGAAAAGAAAGATTTGTGTTCGGGTTTGATGGGATTCTTTTCTGGTTGGAGTAGAACTAAGCAAAATTAAAGAACATTAATGGTGATAATTCAATTAAGAAAATTAAAATATTTCAGCAGAGAAAATTACATGAAGAATGCCTTTCAATTTCTAGGTAAAAACCTGTAAATTAAACTGCTAATTCTCAAAAGATGAACAGGAATTTTGTAAGAAGTAAGCATATGAGAAGTCTTGATTTAAACAACACATACAAAGGCCTAGTTTAAAGCAAAACAGTGCAGCTCAGACTGCTAAATCTCTTGCAGTTAAAAAAAAAAAAAAAGAAGAACCCACGCCACAAATAAATAAAACCCAAATATCTGTACTGAACCCAAATCAAATATTATCCGCATGTAAAAAGAAAAGCTTCCTACACAAAGAATCTCTCTGATTTAACGAAACAAACAAAAGCAAACTCTTCCTACCTACAGCTTCATCAGAAAGGCTGTTTTGGCACCTATGGAAACCGACTTCACAAATGGTATGTCGTTAATAAAGTCATCTTACCTGCACATGACTTCATGGGTAAGCAAAACTCTGCACATTTCAGGATTCTTATTCTGTCCTTCATAAGTTATGGGCTACAAAAATTAAAAAAAAAAAAAAAAAAAAAAAAAAAAAGTGGTAAGCCAGTAGCATCAGAGGGTTACTTATTGGTCATAATATTCAGATGTGAGGTGAAGGCTTTTTACCATTGCTCACTATTCCTTGCAAATAAATACCTTCCCCCAAAGACTTTAGGAGCAGGGAAAGCAGCTTATATGTAAATACTGAGAAAAAGTGGATCAAAACCTACAATCCATAGAGGGGGGAAAAGGAGACTTAAGAGCATTACTCTTCAATTGCCCTCAAAAATGAGATCTGCAATACATATGAACAAGAGACAAAAATGAACCAGATAATAAAACACATGCGGGACAACATTAAGAGAAAAGGAAGGATAAGGTGGGACAGGACAGCACGGCACATAGGAGCTCTGTTCACCTGCTTAGTGACTGAATCGATGAGTCTAACATACAGATCCTGTTCAGTCCTGACACCTAGAGCGAGACAGAAGAGTAATAAATAATGCTGTTACGTACAGCTTTCCCTAAACATAAGAACAAAACCATTTAGTTTCATCTAGTGCTTTACTGAACATCCTCAGAAACACCATTTAGTTTTGTTTCCCCTAGCGTGCTTCCCAAGCCCATCCACACCAGGTAAACCTCAGAGCCCATCCCTACACTGAAGGGGCACCAGGCAAGGGAATTTCTGTGTGTTTTAGAAATCATAGTGACAGCACCTACAAACCTTGCCTGACTATGCAACCTACAGAAGGTGACTGGAAAGGGGACTCACCGTTGCTATAAAGGAGTTGGAGCTTGTAATGCGTACCGTTGTTCGTCTTTTCATTGCCTTGCTCCTGAAAGATAGAATTTAAAAAAAAAAAAAAATTCTTGCAGAATTTATACTTGGCACATTTAAAATGCAAAAGCTGATAATCGTGATGGAAATTACAACGGAGTTCATTAAAATTCTGAGAGGTGAATCCACTGATTGGGATGTATTAACCTTCCGAATGACCCAGGACAAACTACAAAGTACTGCTGACATCTTTTCCTGTAAGAGTTCAAGAACTTCTTTTCCTCTCTTATTTGCTGTTATGCTCTCAACTTTTTCAAGTCAATACACTGAGACGAATTTGTACATTTCAAGTCAGTTACATCAAGCAGATTGATAGTGGGAAAGCTCAGTGGTTTTGGTTTTAAAGTGTTCATTACTTTGCCACAGTGTTATTTTGAGACATTATTGATATTTATTTCCTGAACGTTGTGTGACAGGGATGTTTCTTGCATGGTTTTTACTGTAATTTCCTAGAAGATAATTACTTATGAGCATCCTTCATAATTCAAAAAATCTTGCCCATGACTAGGAAAATAATTCTTAAAACAATGTGAAGCAGTCAACATATGGATTTAAAATCCAAAAGCAAATGCTTTTCAAGTCCTGCCATTGACTTTGGAGTCTTAAGAAATACATATAATCGAGCTCAACAGATAATATGACACATTACAGGTCAGATTCCATGTCTATTAGAGTACTAATAAAACTAGGCAGATCTGGTAGGTACCAAAAATAAGAATAAAGATAAATAAAAATTTAAAAAGGCGCATTTATCCCCCACGATTTTTTTTTTATTTTATTTTTAGTAGGTATATGAAATTCCCATTGTACTCCCGGTACAGCAGAGGCTCGCAAGCCTTTTTAACTACGGCAGCACACAGAGGGCAACAGCTCTACCAAAGCACCTGAACCCTTGACAAAAAGCTGGTCGTATTTTATTAGGGACAACAGGTATTAGAAGTTCGCAGCTCAGTGAGAGAGAAGAAAAGTCAAATTTGGAGAGGAAAAAAGAGGATGAAGAAAGATAACAAGCCTTACTTTATCATTTTCTACAAAGTCCACAAAAGCTGTCCTCTCTATTTCCACGGGCTGCCCCTGTCTGTCGTAGAGAGCCAGAACAAAGTGAAAGAAATTGGATTTCCTCAAGTTGGAGGGTGGCTGCTTTTCAAAGTGAGCTCTGGACAAAGCTACTCCGCTGTGGAGGAAACATACGGGATGGGGTGTGGGGGGAGAGACAAAGACATTACCAGGTTGTGCAGCAGTAACAGCAAAACAACAACAGAAAAGGCAGCACACGTTCGGAGAGAAGCCGGGAATCGCCCACCTTGTGCGAGTGCCGCACGCAGGAGGTTACAGGAGTCACTTGTCACCGGCGGGCGCGCACGGCGGCTCCGCGCTCCGAGCCGGCCGGGGGGGCTGGAGCGGCTGCGGGCCGGGGCCGGGGGACCCCAGCCCGGAGCTGGCATCGCACCGCGCGGCTCGGCCCCGGCGCCTTTGTTATGCTCCGAGGACAAGGAGAACTGGCAGAGCCCGCACGGTGAGGGATGGGTTATCGCCAAGCGCTTTGCTCCCTCCTCTACCTCCTCGCAATGCAACGCGCGGAGTGGGAAGCAGATGTAACATGTCAGAGAGTCTGGAAGTGCTATCTATACATCCCAGCATTGTTCACTTTTCCTGCAGGAGAAGACAAGCGACCTCAAAACGTTTCCTACAAGCGGACTGTCAGCTTGAGGGCACGTACATTTTAGGTGAAAGACAACTAGTTTCAAGCAGAGCGCCCGCTTCCCTCAGCAGCGAAGTTTGTCAGTATAGTCTTTAGCCACTGACCTATTTGAACTGATGCCTGGGTCTTCGATTTCTGATTTCAATTGAAAGAATTTAGACTCAAGTTAATTAGCCCTTGCCCAATTCTCATCCCTGACTGCAGAAAATGCAGTGACATTTCCCACAGATCAGCCGCCTGAGGAAAGGATGCTTTTGCGCATCCACGACACCTCCAACTGCAGCCCCATTTCTTAGAGAAACTAGCTGCAGCTGCCTCTCCGTAACGCCGATTTCTACCTACTGCAGAGAAAATAGATGCACACGAGCACCTCCATATTACTTAATACACAGATTAAGTCTACCTGCCAGACAAGTTAGGGTCAGAACTGCTTCGGGTTTCAGTCCCCAAAACAGTTCCACTGCACTGGCAAAAGTGGTTTGACTCTTTCAGGGAACTACGAATGTTTCCCTGTGTTTTCCATTGCCAAACAGGTACGGTGTGAACTCACCACATCCACCACAACTGCACCTAGTTTGGGGCTTCCACTCATTCTGCATGTAAGAACTGGGATTTCTTGGTTTGTTACAGATCTCTGAAGAAAACCTGGCGATGCCACAGAGCAGCACCATGCGACTGCACCTCCACTTTCCTTTTACTTTCGGTTTCCTCAGGAATAAACCTCTTCCCTCTCCCCCCCTATCCTCCCCCCCTCTTCGTATTTATTAAACCGTCTATCGACATTCATAAAACTCTTGATAACTCCTCCCATAGAGCCTGGAAAACCTTGCTCACGGCTCATGCCGTGGGTGGGGGCATAGATGTACTATTTCTATAACGTCCCTGTTTCATTCGAAGTCCCATCTGCTGTTACATGCCCTTCACCTTGTCTCTATACTAAATAAAACCTAACTTATTCCCGGGACCAATTTAGCCTTCCCCTTTCCCGACGCTACTACCTTTTTTTAAAAAAAAAAAAAAAAAAAAAAAAGTATCTAGAGAGCGAGGAGGGGGGGAAAAAACCGCACCACTTTTAGGTAAAAAAGGGTTTTCATCATCTTACTCCCTAATGGGAAGAGACTGGAATAACGGTCCTGTGCTGACTTGGCTGGGAAGGGAAAACGGGGGAGTGGGGGGGCGCTAACCCGCCCGAACAAGCGGCACGCAGAGAAGCCCCCGGGCTCGGTGTGCCCGGTGGCATTCGGGACGGGCAGGCTCCGTGGCACGGCAGGCAGGTGCTGCGGGCAGGCAAGCGGGAGGGCTGCAGGCAGGCTGGGCTGGCAGGGCTCCCCGCCGCAGTGCCAGGCTGCCGGCGCCCCCTCCCCCGGCAAACCGCCCCTTGCCCGCGTTACTCAGCCAGCATTGGGCCCACTACGCACGGTAGCTGCACAGCCCTCGCATTAAGTAAAACAAGATGGGCCAAGGAGGGAGGGCGGGGGAAAGGATCTACACTGAAGTTAATTCTAACTTGGTCCGCTCCTATTCGGCTGCCTGACCCAGAAAGCTGGAAGGGATAGCCTGTACCGCTAGGTACAACCAGTCCACCCACCCACACACCTCCCTCGTGCAGAAAAAGAAAAGGCGATCCGATCTCTCGGTCATCTGATCCCCGCGCTGGATTTTAGGACTCTTGGTGCTCTCCGGTGTTGGAGCGCTTCTCTCTAGATCTAGCTGCGCTACCTTGAATTTTCACTGACTAGAGACCGGGAGGGGGACAGAAAGGGAGAAAATAAATTTAACATCAAATGGAAACCACAACAGGGAGTAAAGAAAAGGCTTGCTTAAAAAAAAAAAAAAAAAAAAAAAAAAACAAACACAAAAACCGGGGGGGGTGGAGAAATAGGGGAGAAATAGTCACGGTTACCTTTGTGCCGCTACGTTTGCATCCACAACCCCAACGTTTCTGACCCAGGACCTGACGGAATCCATTTCAGAACTTAGAGATTTATCTTTCAGAATTGGTCCTCTTCCTAAAGTATCTTGAATCCCAAACATTTAAAAAGTCTATTCCAACTAGCAACAGTTTCCTTTTGGGAGATAAGGGAGGAGAAAAGAAAAAAAAATAATAAAAAAAAAGACGCAGCCTTTGAAACTGACACACACAAATCCCAGGAAAGTGGAGAAGTTCAGCTTTAAAACCAACTTCTTCTGCTTTTAAATGCTACGTGGTTTTAATGTCTTCAAATAGGGAAAAAAGTTTTTTCTCTTGCACAGTAAAAGTTATGCTGATTCAGTCTTGCCTGGTATCATCATCCTTCAAACGCAGAAGAGGAAACTGCATCCAGAAACTGATCGCTGTTAACAAGGATCACCTGTTTCTCAGCAGACACAAGGATTGATTGCTGCCTAATCCAGAGGAAAAAAAAAAAAAAAAAGCGGGATAAATTGTAAAAGAAAGGAAGAAATGGAGCTAACGAGAGTCTGATTACACACTACGCCTGGGAAGAGACGGTCCTTCCCAAACCGGTCACCATGAATGGGTTACAGCAATGGGAGCAGACATACCGGGAAGGGGGAGGAGCCCGCACCCAAATAAGGGGTGGATATTTGCATAGCCGGCCCCGATTGGAGGGCTGCGGGCGGTCCTGCCGCCGCTCCGCACTGGCTTCAGCTCCCGGCTCCGAGCAGTCACCCCCGGGGCGGGGGCGGCGAGGCCGGAGCGGGCCGGCTGCCGGCGGGGCGGGGGCGGTGGCGGTGGCCCCGGACCCGCGCTAGCCCCCGCGCTAGCCCCCGCAGCCCGGCCGGGCGAGCTGCTGGTTCAGCGTCATAGCCCGTCAGCCCCACACCGAACAGTCCCGCCGCACGGCGATTGTACTGCGTTAAAAGCAGCGGTCTCTCTCCACCCGTTCCGCGCTGTGCTAAGCGAGCAATCGTACAGGTAGTTGGCTGCGCTGCTTCAGGCGCGGTATTTTGAAAGAAAGAAGCGCTGAGAGGGGCCGCAATGGGCGGCAGCAGCGCTGCCTGCGGGCGTGCATGCAGAGCCCGCGGGCGAGGACGAGCGAGGGACTGCAACGCGCCCAGAAGCCCCCCAACTTGTCACTACAGGCGGGCCGTCAGGTCTAGCCCGAAAACTTTTAATAACATGCTCTGCAGGCAAAATCTCCGAGTCATGGAAATCGGAGCTCTCCCCAGCCCGGCCCGCTGTGAGCCAGGACGGTACCTGGTCTGCATTTTTTTTTTTTTTTTTTTTTTTAAACCACTCTGCCTTGGCGATATTTTCCTCCTGGCCCTTTTGTATTCTGATCTGTGTATAGATCTGCCTCTGAAATCTATATAACACCAACGCGAAAACAGATTTCAAGACAATGAATGCAAATCTGTGCTCAGAGACCATCTGCCAGATGAGGGAATCAGATGTTCGGTAGTTAAAGGGACAGCACAAGGATTTCCTTGACTCATTATGAGCAGCTCCTCTCTTTAACCTGCTTTATTTTTTTTTTTAAACGGTATAGAACTACAATTTCCATTTCAGAATAAATCCTAACTCCTACCATCCACGTTCGGTTGCACTTCAAAAAGCCACCTTTCTGTTAAACGCTGGATTATTTTCATGGAGTTTCATACAGTTGTCTCAAAAAAAAAATCGCAAATTTAAATCTTCCCATAAAACTTTCATAAAAATGTATCCTTAATTCAGGCACGATCGAGGGCAAAGCCAGGACTCCAAATTACTCTGTCTACATAAGTGACAGACATGGTATCAGATGAACTAATACATCTCCCACAATCTTTGTTCAAGGAAATTTTCCATGCTAACCCACCTCCCCAAATTGATAAATATGCAGTGAGTGATTTTGCCAGGTTAGCGAAAGGCGAGGCCAGCGTTATTTTAACGTTAAAGAAAAGCAACAGCGGTTTGATGGCGTTCTAGAGTGGAGGCCAACCTTTCAAGAGGTGAGTTTAGCATCTTTGAGATGCAATTTCTCAGTACAAAAAAAGCCCAATCCCACCAAACAGGGTAAGATGTTATACAGAAAGAAAGTAAGAAAACAATGTAAAGACTAAGCAGTGAGAAAACTATGTAAATGTACAGGCGGAGGTAAGGCATATTATGATGATTTTTTTTTAACTATTTCGCAATAGGCGTGGGTACATTTCCTCGAATAAAAGCCCCCTCTCTGTACTAGGATCATTTTTGGCAGTGCCACTCTGACCGTTTCTGCGTTTATTCTTAAACCTGGGGCAGGGACGGAAGGGGAGGGGGACGGAATTCCCACTCGATCTAACCTTGGCCGATGTATTCCTAAAGAGAAAATGTTTCCTAACAACTGAGGTCCCTCGCTCGCGGTGATAAAGCCGAGTCTGTCCCTCTCAGGCGTTACAGGGAGCCCGGTCGGATCCAGCCCAGATGCTTGTTCAGTTCCAGCCCAGCGGCTGCAGCGGCCCGGGGCGCGACGGGGCGCGCACGGCGGGACCGTGCCAGCCTTGGGAACAATGGGGACTCGTGTGCCGCGGCCCCCGGGAGCCCGGCTTTTAGGGATTCATAGCGGGTCAGAGGGCAGCGGCGCGGGTCAGAGGAGACGCACTCCCTTCGCCCCAAACAGCTGCCACCAGAATTTTGCACTTCGGGGACAAACGAACGGAGCCTTCCCCTCTTGCCCCAGCGGGGCCTGCCGGCCGCGGGGCAAGCCGCCCCCCCCCCCCCCCCCCCCCCGCCGCGGGGGGAGCTTTGTGAGCGCCGGGGAAGCGCTGCGCCGCGGGCGGCACAGCCCCGCGCCTGCTCGGCTCATCGACTCCTGCCACAGGACGGGCTTTCAAGGGGAGAATTTGCTCCCCCCAACTAAGTTTCTCTCCTTCGCAGCGTATCTTAAGAGGACAGGAGTTACTAAACACTTCTGACATTATAAACTCCCTTTCTAGGTTCCCCGTTTCAAGCACTTGGTTTAAAAACAATTCGTGAAAAGCCCATCTCTCAGACTCTTCTGATGTAAATTCGCTGAGTACAAGCAGCATTTACACCAGTGCAACCACCGCTTAATTTGGATTTGCACCTTAGAGGTCCCTGCGGTTCGGCTAACGGTGCCGATTCCCCCAGCAGGTAACTGGCATCCAGCAGGGATGAGCGCGTCGGCTTGGGGAAAAGCCCCGCAAGCCCGGACGAGGACGGAGCAGGAAGCCTGAAGCAGCTTTATCTTCTGCGCCGCACCTGGCCCCGGCTCCGCGAACAAGAGCACGGCGAAGGCTCGGGGAAAGGCTTCTCCGGAGCGCCCGGGGCTCCCGGCCGGCAGCGGCGGCACACGGAGCCAGCGCGGCGCGGAGCCGCCCCGGGATGGAGGCGGGGTAGGGGGGGGTAGGGGGGTGTCGGCCCGGGGCTCCTGCCGCTCCCGCACGATGCGCGGTGTGCATTCCTGGGAATCGCTTCGAGCGATTTGCTTCCTCGTCCTAAAGAGAGGAAAAAGAAAAAAAAAAAAAAAAAAAAAAGAAAAAGCAACTGGTTCGCTGGGCGCTGCTCATTTCCTCCTGCAGGAAGGGCCGGTCCCCCGCCAGACCACCACACTCATTTGCACATGTCGGGGTCACCCTGACAGGTGAGGCGGGTTTGACGTGGTAAAGCGGGATGCTCGGCTTTGCCGGTAGGTTTTTAACAACGTTTTATTCACCAGAGTCAACTTTCGCGACTCGACACATCTTAGTAACTCCCAGCAGGAAGAAACATACGCATTGAAGATAATATCGGAGCCCTTTAAATATACATAACTCTAAACTACTCGTGTTTTCTCGTAACGTTTAAGGGGAAAACGTCAAGGAGAAAGTTAAACTACGCCTAAAGACAACACTCGGAAAGAAACATTTCATTCTCGTTCCTATTCATTTGTGAGAATTCACCGTCCTTCAGGTGTCTCAAGGGGACGAATCATATGCTAAAATTATCAGTGCCAGAATGGAGAAGGATAACTAATCTTTCCCTCTTTACCCAGTAATCTCACTGGAAGGTTCATTTTTCTGGTACAGGTGTACCAGTTAGAAATGTGTGTCTGTTATAAATGTTCCTTTAAGCTTCAAGCCATTCACAATGCAAATGCTTCATGTTCAAGCACACATCAATCACGTTTTTGGCAAGATAACGGTATCTGACAAACAAAGAAGTCCCCGAAAATAACTTTCAAGAGCCTAACATAAGCATAAACAAAATATTTACTCGCACGGGATAGCCTGCAACAGAAACGGGGCTGCAAGGAGCAGGAACAGGCTGTGTTCTGGCCTCGGGTAGTGAGCAGTGCACAGAGGGCAGGCAGAGCACTGCGTACAGCACTGGACCAGAAGTCTGCTCCACTGATGCAAGGCTCTTCTTGATTTACCAGACCCTCGATTTAACTGAAGTATGAACATCACAGCTTAAAGAAAAAAAAAAAAAAAAAAAAAAAAAAAAAAAGCAGCTTCTTAAACCGTTTTGAATGAGAGGTTTAAAGCAGTTCAGGTGCACGCAACTAAATCATGAAAGCAAACAGAGCTCTTAACTGCAAATGGAGAATGCAAAACAAGGACTTAAGCACTAAAATGCTTTCGGTTGTATTTATTATATAATATATGTAATCAACATGCAGGTTCTCTCAGATGAAAACTCCCCTGTTTGATTGCTGGAAAAAGTTTAACCCCCAAGTATAAAATAATTGATCCTTTCCACCAACACCCGTCCCCCCTCCCACGCTATTAGCAAATAACCAGAAACATGGTTTTATAGCTGTAAAATCATGAGCTATACCTGGTTTCTCCCTCTTTCTCTCCCCCTTCCCTCTTGTATCATAAAGGCACTATTTACTGGAGGCAACTCTCCATACTGATCAGCGCTTACAAAATGTGCAAGTTTCAGAGATTCTACTAATTAAATTTTTAAGCAGTGAACAAAGGAATGCTTTCAAACCTACAAATGCTTAAGTAAACATTTAATAACTTCTCCACCTCAACTTTCCCAAAAGAGATAAAATATTGTATCCATCAGATCCTCTTTTGAGTCTCCCATTCATTCCAGTAAGTAGGTGCTTTTTTCACTAGAACAGAAAAACACATCTGCTAGGTTTTATATCCAACTTTTTTTTTTTTTAAAGATACTTTTACTGCCTTTTGCCTAGCATGGTTTTTGGAACACGTTAGCAAATAATATTTTACCATCGGGAGTGTATGTTCCATTTTATTTTATAATGCAGATTTGAGAAGCCTTAGTGCTGAAGTTTGTTTTTCTAACCACATGGAGGTCTGAAGCAACAAGCACATTCAGGAAAAATACTTTAAGTGGGTGTATATTTGTGCTGGGATCCTCTCTCTCATTTTGCAGTTTATGGAAAGCAATCACGGTCAGCTTTTCAATATGTCTTTGTATATAAACTATCTAAAATATTCACCAGGAAGAAGAGAGGTTTAGGTTATCATAGCCTTTCTAGTTCCAGGTACATATTTATGACCCAAGCCCAGCTGTCATACAGCCTCTCCACAAGAAACTGGGTAAGCGTAGACTGGAGATCAGAATTTAATTCATTCATTAACATATGAACCAAATAAAAAGTGGCCCCCAGTATTACAGACATTCTTATACTGGCACTTAACCTATATTAGTCACTCGAGTGGTCTTACAAGAATTACTTGACAATATACACATGCTTAACCTCATGCTTAAACATCTGTACAGCAAGGGCCTAATTTTTATTTCTTGACTCAACTCAATGCAGCTCTGTCTTAAACAGGTGTCTAACTTTAATTACATGAATAGTCACTCTGAAGCGATGCCACAGGGACACTTCACCTGCTTAAAAGTCAGCAAACCCTAAGCAACTTGCTAGATACAAATTTTGATTTTTAAAGTGTTTTTAAAATAAGAGAATTGCAAACACCTGCAAATTTCTTTAGTTCTTTCAAGTAGTACAGCCTAACACTTAAATTTGGATGCTCTGAAGTTACGGATGCAAGCTACTTTGATGCAAACTACTTTGATGCAAACTAGTATTGTAACAGGAATATGCCAATTGTGTTTAATTCTAAATGTGCCAGTTTTGCCTCTGATTAATAGAAAGGGGGGGGGGGGGGCACATATCTAATGCCCGTCTTGTTGTACTGTTTTGGTTGGCTGAAAGAACAGCCTCCAGCTAGGGCTAGCTACCTAGAAAAGCTTCAGCTTCCAAAGTTCTGTCATTTCCCAGGCATATACATACATATATATGCATATACACACACAGGCCAGTCTTCTCAAAGAACTATTTGTTTTTGATAGGGAAAGTATACTGATTTTCATCCTCATATAACTGATGTAAGTAAGCAGAGCCACCTCAGCCTTTCCAATAACCTTTCACTGTTGGGATAAATGCAGAATTTAACCACACACAAAAATACAGTGAGTTACAGGGAATGGTTCAAAGCCTAGTACATTGTTGGAAACATTTTGACTTCAACAGGGTTTGAATCAAATCAATTTTATGTTATTGAGCGGTCATTATGAGCTTGATTATAGCATTTGATTTTATTTGTTAGCCTTTCTAGCTAAATTTCACTGTTTGCAAAGCTTTCAAAGTACATGCAGAGAGAAACTCACCTAACCCATGCAGCATTATTATCCAACAGGCTGAGAAGCTGAGGGGCCAAAAAAGTCACAGTACACAAGAATAAAAGCCAACATGCTCAGCAGGTACAAGACCATCTTTCACTCACTGGACCATTTTTCCAACACCCAGGAGTCTGTAAGAACCAGAGTAGTACCCAGGTCATGTAACACATGTGCACTAACAACCTTGTCTAGTACAGGCTCAGGGAAGACTACAAAGGCAGTCTACGCTGCCCAAGGACGCGGATATATTGCTGACGCAGGCTACTTTCAACCTAGAGTTACATAAATTAGCGCAAACCAATTCTGAAAGTGGCACTGAGCTATGAGATTTAAAAAATAAAAACAGGTTATATTATTAGGGGCTGCAACTGCAGGCTTCTTCAAGGAAGAACTAGCTTTAACCATGGTGTATAATGTAGAAGCTCACTTACCAGATTCTGAATCCCTGACTGGAGTTTATCAGTACAGCCATAAAACTAGTTATTAGGAAAATATGTCTTGGGGATGGTCAATAATCAAAACATCTGCCTCCTGCAAAGTTTCCTGTGCCTTCTTTTAAAGCATTTGGTACTGGAAGCGAAGATACAATACACGAGGAACCTAATCTAATTTGACTATTCCTACGTTCTCCCCATAAAGCAAGAAAGAAGCAGTTAAAAGCTCAGCATAACTTGGAAAGACAGTTCAATTCTCTGAACTATATTAAATAACCTGAAGAAGGTGTTTTGTTGTTGTTTTTTTTTTTATTTAGTGAAACAGAACTATTAACACACCCAACTTTGTAAAGCCAACTGGTCTTCGGTACATGGCATTTCAAAAGCTGCCAAATGACACAACCAGATTCTGATCCTGCAAACATTTGCACTTGTATTACAAGCAGTGAAGCTGATGGTACGTAACACCAACTGCTCTGTACATGTCTCTCCAAGGTTCAGATCCCATAACTAGTAAAATTCAGAGCTTCTGTTTTTGAGAGTTTAAGTCATGAGGATCTAGTTTAGTCTAAACATTATCTTCTAGGAGGTAAGAAATCTACCCAGACTTTTATGCCTTCTGTGCTATTTAATTATAGCTTACCATTTGAACTGTTTCTTTCATCACTGATTTTAAGTATTGATAGGCAGGCTAAACATAACGCTTCAAAATTTGCACACGCCTAAATGGTTCTGCTACTTAAAAGGATTTGATCAGCCTGGTTGTATAGCATTACATTTCCATCAGCGGGATCAGTTAGGTAGGGAAAAGTAATTTATTTGACTAAACAACCCGATACTATTAAAGTATTTCAAGAGAAAGCATTGATTGGGGTTTTTTTGTTAAAAAAAGTTGTACCATATGCACTCCCAACCCAGTTAAGCTACTACAATAGAAAAAGAAAAAAAAATAGTTTGCTAGCTTTGTGCCTCTGACAGACATAGTGTAAATTTGTATACTTAGTAGGTTTCACAGTAAATCTGTATATCAGCCTTAGATGTGGCTCCTCAAGCATGTTTTCCATAACTGGAAACTAGAAGCAGGAAAGCTGGAACCTGAGGATGGAGAAGGAAACCTGTACGCACCTGTAGAAGATGACGGGCCCAAGACCGTTTGGCAGTACTACACCTAGGCAAGCAGTTAAATCTCTTCTAATACTGCTCAGGAGAAAAATCCAAACACCGTTAATATATAGCATGAGAAGCTGATCTCTTTCTACAGAGTTGAGGATTCAAGTCAGTTAAATTTAAGAAATCAAGTTGAGGGCATCAAGTGAGAATCAGCTGGTAACAGACAAGTACAGAGGTCAGGTAGACTCATGCTGGTGAAGAATTGTTGACACAAAAAGGCACCTTTTTGATGCCCAGGAAGAGCCAGGCTGGGCAGTGGGCAGGTTTAGCCATTGTAAACATCATTACAAAGCACAAGATATATCATAGCAAGAACTACAGTAAACCATTGTATCAGCTCAGATGTCTTTCCCTTTACTTTGTGTTTCTTCTGTAGATGGAAGAATTGCTGTGATTATCTGTGATTCATCAGAAGATGCCATTATTCAGGATGGTCCTTTCGTGACAGGCAGCACTAGCTTTGTAGATTCATTGTGTACCAGTTGGCTAATATGGGGTGGGGGGTGAAGGAGAGTGGAAGCAAACCAGTCCTCCGTGTGTACCATCCCCTTTAGCTACTTACTAAAGAAAAAAGTAAGCCTTTGGCAACTCCAAGTTCACAGGGCATCAGTGACAACAGAACAGATGAGCAGGTTCAGAGGGTTTCAGACCACCGCCCTGAGCAGACGCAGCTTTGTGGTCCACATGCATTCTTTGGCTTTAGGGAAGGAAAACACCCTCTGTTGTTTTCAAGAGCATGTGTTCAGAGCATATGAAGACTAGAATATGTTGAAGCATATGGCATATCATTTCCTTTCCTCCATTCATAATCTGCAGTAAAATCAGTTCTAGTAAGAACAAGCTCCAGCTTTCATTTGAAAATATTTCCACAGCCATGTCCTTCTAGCAAGCCTATTTAGGCATCATCTTGATGCAAGTGAACACCAGAAAAGTTGGAAGTTACCAATGCTATGGATGGGCTAAGCAACCTGCTTACAGCCAGTACATGCCATACACCTTTAAGACTTTCCAACCGCTTGCTACCTCAACCGATATCTCAAGTTGGAGGTACAAACACCACACGATGGTGCCATCAACTTACTTTGTGCTTGTATATCATGCTAGTAACTAAAGTCTAATCCAAATGAGAGAAAGCTCCTTCACTGCACTGCTCATGACCCAAACATTAGAAGAAATGAGGGGAAAGAGAATAAAGCAGAGGCACAGACAGGGAAGCCAGAAGGAGAAAGTATAACTTCAACTCAGAACACTTAAGACCACACAGTGAAACTATTAAGTAACTTCAGGACAGCCACTTGCTTTCAAAGACTTGCTATATTGACTTTCCCCTTCGTTACAGTCCCCTGTCTGGTCAATGCGTTATTCTCCAGCACCCACAGGACAGAGGGAAAGAGAACACGACCTCAGGAGTGACAGCACCCTCGAATATGGCCCTGCCTTACACTTAGCCAAGAGCCTAAAAAGTGCCTGGGGTCCTGCAAGCTTCTGCCCCAACAGCTACAAGCTTTGAGACTCTCTTGAACCTCTGACACACAGTAGTCTAGGTTGTCACCCAAGAGAAAATCTTCCAGCCGAGGCCTGATGCTAGCTTTCGCCCTGAACCGTGCGCAGGCACCCCCCACTTACACCCAGGATTTGCTATGGTGACCCTGACATGACTGTAGCAGGAGCTCCGGGCAGGGGGCCGGGTAACGAGAACACACACCGTATGGAAGGCCGAGCTGCAACGCAGCACAGCGTGTACAGCCTCCGGAGGGGAAACCCATTTTACAAGATGGTTTATGGCATCTTATTTTTCCCCATGTAGAATATGAATAACGTTAATGGTGACAGAGCCTACAGGCAATAAAAGGCCTTTGCAGGTATCAAACAGCTTCAAACTTTGCTTTGGCTCTCTGCCAGCTGCTACAGGCAGCCAGCACTTCCTACTTAAGGGTAGGACCAGTGTCCATTAAGTAATTACACAGCCTTACTGGTTTTTAGTGAGAAAACAGACAGAAAACCTATTACACTTTGATTTTTTAAAAATCAAGTGAATACAAGAAAGGAAGAAATCTGTTTCACACATATCTGCCAGTTTCAAATATATATTTCTAATGGATAAGGAAATTCTTATTCTCATATTCAGCTGCTGGCACACAAAACAAGAACATAGGTTGGGAAACCAGACAATGAAAAATCTCTACTTTTATTACCATCCCCTGTTCAAACAGCATGTGAAGGCTCAAACCAAGAGTCCAGGGCTCCCCTGTGCTAAGCTGTTCATAACAATTTGTAAAGGAGTTCCAAAAAGAACTTGAGTGTGGCAAGAAATAAGACTACAAGATGAAATAAAGAAACAAGACTTTTTCTGGGCATTATGAGTCTTGCATAGCATGCAGTTTAAGCAGATTTGGCCAAGCAGTAAGGACCTACATTTCAAAGCAAAAAAAACACCCCCAAACCCACCACATTCCACTGTTTCCATTGCTATTCTGTTGTTTTTGTTTTTTTATCAGGCAGGGTAATCAGCATATGACACAGCAAATTAGGCAAAATACTTCGTATAAACTAATAAGTCTTAGTCTTCTTATAAGTCTATCTTAACAAACATTTTTCATTTCACACCTCCAAATCATAAATGCAAGAACCAAATTTTCTTCAGTGATTAGGCCAATTTGAAAGAGCACTTTTTGAAGAACTGGCCTGTTTAATTTCTTCACGTTTCCCGTTAAGTTTTCATTTCTTGATTGTTTTCCTGTTTTTGTTGACTACCACCAGCTAGTTTCCATAAAAGTACATTTCAGCAATAGTCAAATGGGTTGTTTCTTCATTATTCATACACAAGTTGACAAAACTCATTTCAAGGAATACCCAAGTGTAACACACACTTATCCAACACCCCCATGGGTTTTTCTTCGAGGCAAGTCAGCACGCATGTCAAATGCCTTGTCACAAAATATCAAGAAGCCCTACAAAGTGGGTTGTTTGACATGCTTTTCTTTGTTCCATTTCTCCCTTTTTATTAAGGGGCATCAAGGCAACTTTCTGAGCACCTACATTAGGAAAATGCTGTTGCATCATTCCTGTTCAGTAAGAGAGGAAGTTGGAGCTCATAGAAGTCAAAGTTGCAGCAGGTCAGCTGCAGAGGTGGGATCGGATCTCAGGAGCTCCTGGATTCTGGGACAATGCTATCCACGAATACCTGAAAATATTTCCCCAAGGCTCAATTATTGGCACATTTGCCACATACCCTACAAAATAGCAACATTTAAGAAATAAGCCATCAACAGCCAAGACACAAACACCTGTTTTAAGGAACATACTGTGGGCTGGGAACAAAATAACCTTTGCCTTTCCACCAAGTATGGTTAAATGAGCCAAGAACATTCACTTGTATTTACAGTATTATCTAAAAACTTGAATCACTGCACTTATACACTCTAACACGTATACAGTATGCATTAACACATGTACATTTACAACAGATATAAATATATGGGTTTAGCTTGCCATTAGAGGGAAAAGTTCAGCTATTGATAAAATGTTAAGAGTTCTACTCAACAGTTGGAAAGTTTCCACTTCCACATTTTTTGTCAAGTGGGGAATATAGTTTACAAGTCTTAATTGTTAACAGAAACATTGTTTTACACCTGGCCTTATTATTTTCTAAGATAGGAACTAAATATTTGATCATCTGACATGTTTTAACACCTGCACTGATTTCCTGTCCCCCAGCATTAGGTACATTTGTTGTTCATAAGTACAACAGACAGTGAATTGGGGAATTGGGTGAGCTGTGAAAGTTTCGCCATCAGTTTCAGCAATAGCGAAGCTGCACTTGGGACACCTGACTGCTGACTTGACAACGCACAGCAGCCTTACACTTTGTCGTAGTAGAACCCCAAACATAAGAACAAATTTCCCTCGCGCTGAGCAGTCAGGCCCAGAAAGAAAGTCCAAGTATTCAAAAGTCTGTGCGCAAGTCAAGAAGTACGAGTTAGAAGAAATAAAAAGGCATATGCCTGCAGGTTAAATGTAAAAGCAGAAGTCCTTACCGACCATTCGGTTGACAGATGCCAAAGATAAAAGATTTAAAATCACAATTCTATGATTTAATCCATATAACACAGTTTAAAGCTCTTCAAAACAAAGCAGATGAATTCTGATCTGCATCCCCCCCCCCCCCCCCCCCCCCATGAAGCTCATCTCTTGATCAAGAGAATTCCTAGGAAAGGAAAGGGAAAAGACAACTAATCTTGTTTTAAACTTCCCAAAGTCTGAAGAGTTTGGCAGGCAACTTTCTCCTCAGACGCCAATAGATGATCTAGAAGTAAGGGCATGTGCAGGGGAAAGGAGACCTCAACTAAGTCTGCACTGCTTTCAGGATAAAGGTGATGGCAAACAGGCCAATAAGACAGCAGCTCTGATAGCACTGGAGAAAGGCCCTTAAAGAAACCATGGAAAGATCCTGGAAAACAAAGACTGATGAAGGAACAGAAGGAGGCCATGTAGTTGAACCGGTGATCTAAACTGATCCCACTATTAGGTCCTTGAACAAGCTGGGACGAAGCATGGGGAGCATGGCAGGTGTCAGTGTGCCCACAGAGGCAGGAGATCCCAGTCCTAAAGAAGGAACCTTGACAGTTCAGGTAGAAAGACAAGAGCCAGATCTCTAAAATACTATTAAGGTGGGAATATGGAGGCTCATTCATGGTTCCAGTCCACAGGTCAAGGAATAAGGCTCAGCACCATCTCAGTATGGGCTTCCCACTGCTGCACATCTCCACTAAGCCCCTGTCACTCAATTTGAATAAGCTTATTAACAACAATCAAACTAAAGATGTTTTGGTGCTGTACCCTTAATTTTGCAAAGATTACGAGACTACGTTAAATACTCAAGAAGAGACAGGATGATAGTAAGTTAGGCTCCACAGCCACATGCCATGCCTGAAGAGGCTGCACAGTAAACAAGAGAACAGCAGGTGGAATGGTATAGTGCCAATTTACGTGTCAGAAACAGAGGTCCACGAAATTCAAGCCACTTGCCTGAAATCACACAGGAAGCCACAAAGTCAACCCTACTCTCCCAGTCCCCAGAGCTGTTTTCCAGAGCACAACTGCATTCAGTTCTTTTGTAGGACAGGTAAATGTTATTCAAATTGGTTAATAACTAGGGCTGGGGGAAGCAGGAGAGGAAAAACGTTCTAAAAAAAGATAAGTCCTTCCCATCAAGAAGTGTATTTTACACTCCTGATTAATTATGCAGCAGATTAAAATATTAAACATGTGATTTCCTTTCCCAAAACAAAGCTTGCACAAGTGACAAACCTGCAGCTCAAACAAACAAACAAACAAATATATTAAACCCAGGGCACTGCGCGCACCGTTTACCTGGGCAATGCCACCACCTTGTGGTCTGCACAGTCACACCACCACCAGCACCCGAATGTCCCCAGGAGTAAATAAACCTCCCACCATCCTCTTCTGAGAGAACTTTGCTTAGACGTCACTCCTGAACAACCTCGATAGCTCTGTCTGATATGCACTGATGGCATTTTATGATGCATGGTTATTTAGTTGTTATTACAAAGCAGCTGCCCATTCTCGACACAGAGAAAGCTGCGCTCACGGAATGAGCATAACGCCTCCTGCTCACGTAACCCTGAAGAAAGGCCTTCCTAGAACTCTTTTTCTAGTATAGATGCCCTTTCTGTCTTCTGAACCATTTGGTACTCCAACAGGCTTTCCCATCTAACCTTTTTTTCCTTATAACATCCTAAGTTCAAACTCATTCCTATGAGGCCTTCCCACTCCCCACTTTTGAGTCACGTAACTATACACTTTGTTTCCCATGCAACATTTCATAGAAATATTTGCTAGGTCTTTATGTTCAGAGCAGACTCAGTATTCCACCATTATTTTCATGCCTGGAATTACTGATTAACAGTGCTATCTGCTGTCCAAGAGGGTAGAACTTTTCTTGCCACGTAGCACAACCACACACAGGAGAGCATCTCCGTGCACACAGATTGTGCAAGTACTTTAGCACCAGTGGCAGAATGAGATAAACAGCACCACTAACTGAAAACATCGCAACCTTCAGCCTGTTTCCTACCTGTCACAGAACACTGGTGCCACCACCCGTTAGTCAGCCACCATCTGCAGATAGGAAGCACTTGGTTAGCTGCCAGCACTGGGGAAAAAGAAGAAAAAAAAGAAACCCCACAAAACAACTCACCCCAACAAAAACCACATGCAAATTACTGTCTTGGGAGTTCCAGTGACGACCTCGCTGATTAATTTAAGGTGCATATTTTGGCAATACAATTATGGACATAGCATCTGTTTCCAAGTATGAGATTACCGACAATAAGCAGTTTCTCTAAGACAGTAACACGCTCTGTATAACGTGCGTGTAAATTCAGCAGGTTGGATGGACTGCTTTTATCACTGCACCAGTGTTGTAGGTCAGTGGGGCCAATGCCAGTCACTAGAGCAGGAGCCCAATTTTAACAGCCCTGCTCAGGAAGATTTGTTGAGACATGACAACCTCAGTCCAACCCAAGTTTCATAGAGTCTGGTCTACAAGAAGCCTTCCTGCACACCGGGGCTCTTTCCCCTTCCAAGCACAAATGGTGCCGTAGGATTGAAGTTGGTGCTTCCTCTTGCTTCTGTACAGAAGCATCTTCCTCACCACCCCAGAGCAGTTCTGCACCACATGAAACTACCTTCTGGATTAGACAACAGCTTTCGGTGCCTACACAGACCACATCAATAAGACACCAGAGTAAAAAACCAGAGGATCAACAATCCCAGACTTTGCCAACGAGACATTCCACAACCTGAAGTACATCCATCTCCTTTCCCCTACCTTCTAAGTCAGTGTATTGTGCCTTTGCAGTGTGACTAAAAATCCTCAGGTGACAGGCAAAAAAAAAAAAAAAAAAAAAAAAAAAAAAAGAGAGTAGATATCAAAGTCACCGTGTTTGGCCACATGACTCTTTATTGCAAAGTTCAGTTCTACTCCAACTAGAAAAAGCGTATCTGAAACTGCCATAAAGAAATAAAAGTACTTTGGATATCTGCTACTGATATAATCAAGACATCCTGTATGATGTCAGCCTAGGCTGCTTTCCAGGATACTAGTGCACACAAGCATTTACAGCAATTTTTCCTGCAGCGACCAACACAGAACTGGTTCAGGGTAACACTGGAGCCAAGAATACACCCTCCAAGAAACAGACACTGACAGCCTGCAGTATTCTCCTCAAGAGGCAGGATTATATCCTCCACTTGGACTACAACTCTTTGATGCAACACATGCTACCTTGCTAGTTTTACCCTTGTTTCACTAGTTACTTTTGCAGTTCCATTACTTGTTTTAGCTTACACTTGCCAAATAGTCACGGATCTCGGCGAGTTATACATTATGGTCAAACTAATTCAAAAAATACCAAGAGCTACGACCTTTCCTCTTCTTTTACCTTGCTGCTACGTGGAGTAGCTTCAGAACCCTGCTAGTGAAATAACAGAGGCTATACTCAATGGAGAGGGATGACTGGAATGTTTACTACAGGATCAGCCATTGTACAATAACTGTTCTCATTTTCTACAAAGCAGATCAAGGCAAACCAGGATTTCTGGACTGAAAACATCTGCTCTGGGAGTGATTAAGAACAGTTAGGAGTCATTCCTGCCACTTTTCTCACTAAGCTCTAGGGTCCAATTTCTATAGGTATTTGAGCACCCTATTCCTTTGAGTTCCTTTCAAAAGTTTTAGCCCACAAAGTCTTTCCCCCGAATCCCACTAGCATTTGCTACATTCACACATTGTATTTAAACCTCTTAAACTACAAACACTGTAGCCTCTTTATAGCGTTTACAGTACACTTAGCACAATAGGATCCTCATCACCAACATGCATTTGTGCAGTTAGCATAAAAAACATTTGTGGGGAAAAAAATTAACATTACAGTATAGGGCTTGAACTCCATCTGCAGTGTCTGACTTTTGCTATACGCTTATATTTTTAATATTTCTAGGTGTATTCAAAACTCTCAGGGAAAAAAAAAAGAGACATTTTGGATTATGTATTTGAGGACTTGGCGACAATAGCAAGACAAAAATCTCTAGTAGTCTGGAATGCATCAGAGGTGTCCCATTTAGACAAAACTAAGAAGCATTGGCCTCAGACCCCATTAGATGCAAAAACGGTGCATGAATTCAGATGACAGTCTCTGAACATTCCTGCTCTACCACATCACCACACACTGCAGCTAAACACACACATACAGTCCTTGGGCTGAAAAGACATTGACTTGCAAGTGTGTGTCTTCACATTCACCAACAACTTGCTACATAATCCATAAGATGGGTCAAGTCTTTTTGGTGACATATTTCTTGTCACTGTGGACTGTTACAAACATATAATTGTTCCCAGAAAAAAAAGACCATAAACTATCACACCAAGACTTTCAGAGTGGCACTTTGGTTTTGTTGGGGAGAGAAGCAGAGGCCCCCTTTGAGACCCAGGGCCCACGACTTGCTTGCCTTAGCCCTGTCCCTAAACCCGAGTTAAAAGGGAAGACACTCAGGAGAGAATATGTTGGTTTTAAGTCTTGCCAACACCCCAGATACCAGGTCAGAAGCAGATGCTCTGGGAATCCAGTGCGGAATTCTGTGACAAGCAGTAGGATCATAAATTTTGCACACTGCAAAACAAAGTCCAGGCCTCAGCATGAAGCTGTACGCAATATACGGCCAAGGAGATGCGCTCAGCTTGTGGTACAAGGTTACCACATATTCAGCGTGGGGTGGCACATGCTGCTGCTTCTTACTGAGGGAAAAAACCCAGACGTTATAATCAGAGGGCACCAAAACTTTCAGAACCATAACACCTCCTCTCCAGAAACACACTTTACTCCCTTCCAAAGAGAAATAGATACATCCAGTTTGAAGCCACAAGAGCTGTAGCCAGCCTCCAACTCCTGCACAGCACAGACTTCCCATTGAGACTAGACGGATTACCTGACAACACTTGGAAACAGCCACGCTCATCCCTCACGCAGTCCTTGCGGCAAGCACAAAATAAACATCACCTTACCCCAACAATAAGGTTAAGACTCCTCAAGATAGGAAGACACAGGTGCTCATTGCATCCTTGCTCTTAGGGGGCTATCTTTTCCAACACCCCTCCAAGAAGGGCTGACACCTGAACTCATCTCCAAGTGTGCTAGTCAGACATTAAAAGCTTAATGCAGCAAAAAGTTTCTGTAACTCATAGAATGAACTGTTGATGTGATTTGGGTCTGCTGATTTTTTCAAATCTGGAATCATTACACTGTACTGCCGGGAACCAGAAACCTCTTATGCTTGGTGCTGCACATATACAACACAGAGAAATATACCCAGCAACAACTAACACCACTTTCTTACTTTTTATTTGGATATTTCTTGCATTCGGCTTGATGCTACACTAAAAACATGACAAGATACTGCCCATCTTTGTTAACTACTTTCACAAACCTTGGCTCAGCAGGACCCCGATTCTTGTTTGAGTCTCAGATGATGCATTAATATAGGGTAGCTTAGATAATTATGTTTTTAACCAGAAACTACTCAGTCTGGATAAGTCTTTAATGCCGTCTAATGAAAGGCTAAGAAAAAGGGCAATCGCTCTGCAAAACAACTTGTTACGCGAACAAGACATGAATTTTTGTAGCATTTCTGTAGAACACATTAGATTTTTAGCTACTTGCTCAATAAACAACTTGGTTAAAATGTTTCACTGTGCAAAAGTGAAACATATGGGACAACTAACCTCCTCAAAATACACTTAAGAGTCAGACAATTAGGTCACAGCCAGATTGCAGCATATTCAATTAAGTACAGATCTGTCTCTATAGTTTTTACCCTGCATTTTTTAAATGTCTACAAAGACTGGAAGTACCTAAGTCACTTTCTTTTTCCCCAAGGGATGGCAAGAGAAAAGAAAAGGAATTTGAAAGGATTTGTGCAAGCCACCCAATACGAGCAAGAATATAAACCAAGTGTTGCAAGCCCAATATCATCTGAAGCAACTGCGTGCCAGATTTTAAGCAGACACAAAACCCCTTGGCGGCAATTGCTGAATCTTGTCCTACGAGCACCACCTGAGTATTTGAACCTTTGCCCTTTGCTACCAGGTGGTGCAACAGCAACGAATGCCCTGTTTAAGCCAGACTGGGCTTTCCTGCGCCCCTCACATTGTCTCCTGCACTTAAAGCAACAGCACTCCACAGATGAGCTGAACAGTTGCCAAGCACAAGCTTGGTACATACAGGTACATACAAGCACAAAATTCAGGGTACATACAGGTACAACAAAAGCAGTTTGTAGGATGAAGGCCCCAATAAATATTGCTTCTCCAAAAGGGTATCTAATAGAAGTATCATTGTATCTGCAAAGTAATCAATTTATACCTCCATTTTCAGTGCCCCCCCCCCCCCCCCCATCAGCTATGCATGCTCAGATGGGAATGCAAGAACTGGAGTGCTGAGATTACTCAGGAAAAAAATAAATCTAGACATCCCTTCTTGAGGAAATGCAAGTACACCAGATCTGCTTTGAAAAAGCGACTACCGGGTTAAAACAAAACAAAGAAATTCATGCTCAGGAGTCCACTGCATCTACTGCATTTCTACAGAGCTGCTGAAATCCTGTACCCGCTCTCACAGAAGATCATACCATGACTGTGCTGCCTTAATTCCCTGTGTAATAACACTCTTCTTTCTGTTTGGCACAGACAAAGCAAAAGACGTGACCCATCCATACCAGTCTTTGGTCTCAAAACTACTCCAGCACCATCCCTGCTCTCCCAGCACCATCCCATTAGCTAGAAATGGGGCTGCGGGGGAGGGGCGCACAGGGAGGGAACACAAGAAAAATTGGTAAAAGTGGTAGTTTATGGACAATGGAATATCAGTGTGGATTTAGGTAGATAAGAATACAAAGCACAGTAGCTACAGCCTTACTCGTAAACACTTTTTCTGTAATAGAAGCATCTTAGATTTGTCATATCAACAAGAAAAAATCAAGCTAGAGAACCAGAACACTTGTGAATATTTATTAACTCCTTGTTCTGCAGGCCTCAGTGCCTTACCTCAAGATATCTAGCAACATTCCAGAGAAGTTTTTGCTACTATTATTTCACCATTATACTGATCACAGTAAACCCAACTGCATCAGCAATCCAGCTACAGAAAACACCACAAAAAGGGCAAAATAGCTATTATAACAAAAAAAAAAAAAAAAAGGGGGGGACAGCCTAGGCCCTAGCACAGCCCTTCCCAAACCATTCCAAAAGCTCTGCAGAAACCACCACCGTTTCAGCAGTACCACAGCCCACAAACCAACAAGAATCAGCCACAACCAGTGTTAAAAAAACATTTCAAGCACTACAAAAGGCAAGGCACATCCCACCACCCTCCCACAGCAAAATAGATTATCTCCTACCTAGAAAAATATCTTCATGTGGTGGCTGTTTGGCAGAAAAGACCAGCCTCAGGCAAGGAGAGCGCTTTACCTCAGAGGTGGGAGCTGCCCTACCGGGTTCTGGAAGGTTCAGCAGCCCCGCAGGGCGCCCCTCAGCAATCAGCCGCTCAGTGGAGGCACCTGCAGCACCTCGCACCTGAGGGAACTTTCCCTCCCCTCACAGCCTTTAAAGCTGCTTTCTTCCTCCCCCTTCGCAACACGGAATAAGTAACGTGGATATTATTGTTCACTTTTCCTTCAGGGTTCCCTGTTTCAAGGCTACGCGTGTGGCTGGGGAGGGGGGCAAGCTGTGTGTCCTGCTGAGGAGAAGGCGTTTGCAGGCGCGGCCATGCCCCGAGCCTGTGGGGTTGGTTTGCAGTGCAGCCCCTCGGCAGCAAAGGCAGTTCAGCACCTTTCTTGCACATCCTCAGCATCTTCCCTCATGCACTGCGGGTCCCAGGGTGGGATATGAGTAGTGCCAAAATGTGCTTTGGGCCTTAATGCCTGCATCAGCCTCACTCCTAAAACGTGGCCTCTCCCCATGCCCTGTATGCACCATCTCCATCAGGTTTCTACTGGTGACACACAAAATGGCGCCAAGCGGCAGGGCAAGGCCTGTAGGGCCAAATCATGGATTTGTATGTCCCCTCACGTACACACAAAGCAAATGCATTATATCTGTGCAGTGAGTAAGGTATATCCCTGAAGAAAGAACTCTTCCTGACACCTTCCTCAGCCGTGCCAGGGAAGATGGGGGCTGGAACTGCTGCCTAGCTCTTTCTGATGTTTTTACAGCACTTAGCATTAATGGGGCAGCGGTATTTTACGTCGGGGCCTTGAGGTGCCACTGTCAAGCAAAAATATTGTCTTAAGGACCAATTTCCGGAAGCAATTTCAATTTCAAACCTAATTTCTTTGGAAGGAAGAGAATTTGAGCCACCTCATGTCTAGGTTAACAAAGAACCAGTAAAAAATATGGAGTTTTATCAGCAGATCAGAGGCGCATGTTCAAATCCTGTTTTCACAGCTGCAAATGTAGCAAATGTATTAGCCAGATTGCGAAGGTCGGATCTGTGAAATTTTCCATAGGTGGCAGCATTACTGCAGATTTTCGGTGAGAAGTACAGAGGAGCCCAATGGTTGCTTCAGCATCATCAGAAACCTGCCTTATGGGAAAAACCTTTTAGGAATTAATTAGTTTTCTACGGTGCTGTCACCCAGCGCAGGCAGCCAGACAAACCTAGAGGATGAATTTAAAAAAAATCCAGTAGAAAAGCTATAATTGAGTCCAAACAAGTCTTAATAATGAACGGGATGTGTGTATTGCTAATCTATAGCTTTTAATGGGCCTGTTTATTACCAGCAAAGCCAGCTTTTACTTGCAGAGCTTTATTAAGATTAAAAGTCAGTATTCGAGTGAAAGGGGATATTTTTGCCATAAGTGGCATCTTTGGGATGTCTTTGCCTTCCGAAGAATTCAATTCTTTCAAAGGATAGCTATGTTACATGAAAGATGCTCTATGAAATGGCTCTCAGGTTGGAAAGAATTTGGTAATTCTCATATCCCTTCATTATATGCCTGTATTGTGTTCTACGGGCTGTTTAATAATTGGTGTAATCCCTATCAAAAGCTGTTAGCAACCACCACCAAATCAGAGTTCACGTAAAGCACTGGCTTAACCACAGCCTGAAGGTCCCTGCTTATATCCGTAGCGCGTGTAACAACAGAGCAAGGTTCCCCAGGCTGCACTGCTAGCACATCCCGCACCATGCTCTAAGGAAAATCATAGAACAGTTTGGGTTGGAAGAGATGTTAAAGCCCACCCAGCGCCGCCACCCCCCCCACGGGCAGGGACCCCTCCCAGCAGCCCAGGGTGCCCCCAGCCCCGTCCAGCCGGGCCCTGGGCACTGCCAGGGATGGGGCACCCACAGCTGCTCTGGGCAGCCCGGGCCAGCCCCTCGCCGCCCTCACAGCACAGAATTTCTCCCTAATATCTCATCTGAATCAGCCCTCTGACAGTTTAAAGCCACCCCCCCTTGTCCTGTCCCCCCATGCCCTTGTACAAAGCCCCTCTCCAGCTTGTAGGCCCCTTTAGCTACTGGGAGACTGCTACAGATAGTATCTTCTGTATGCTTGGGAACTACTTATTCGCAGATGTTGGGGGAAAGGAAGGGATCACACAGACACTTATTTTTTATTTTGTTTTACAGAGCTGTTTCACATATAAATAAGCCTTGCCATAACCAAAAAGATCAACATTTCACAACAGCACACCAATACACTCAAAATATTGGTCCAACAACCAGCAGGTATTCTTAGAGCCAAATAACCCTGTATAATGGGTTGGATTTGACTTATGAACAGCCCTTTTTTTGGGGGGGTCACCACCCAACGAAGAATTCCAAGGCCCATTCTTTAGCTTTTCTAATGTCCCTATGAATGAATGGATAGATATGGGACAGATAGAGGTCATGAGGAAGGGAAAGAGGACATAATTTCAGTCATCACCTTTCAGGTTCTTGCATGATAAACAATCAGTGGATATATTTCACTGCATATCTAATATGAGTGTATAATGTAACATTATCATTTTTATGGGTCAGAATATCTCTTGGGATGATGGGGAAGCAAAGTAATGTGTCCTTTCTCAGTTGAAAACATGACATAGCATGGTTATATAAAACATTTCCTACCCAAGATGGAAGGGGTAGTAATAAAATAGCAGTGATTCATGAACTTAGCTTTGATTTAGAAATTAAACCAGCAATTTTATTGAAGGGTTCTGTAAAGACAAGGAAAAGATAATAAAATGTTTTTTCTACTCTTCAGCTGACCTTTTCCAGCCCATTTCCTTTCCCCTTGGATGCATTAACACGGAAACCTATCTGAAATACAAGAATTTCTGAAGTCAATCTTTTCACAACACTGGAGAAGAGTCCTGAAAGGTGCAAACCTCACTGGAATCAAGGCCACTATTTGCAGTACTTTACTTAATTACTCATTTGGAGTTGTCAGCATTGCAGGCAGCTGCTACATGCCCCTAACGTCCATGTAATCGGCATTATATTGCCCTGAGTTTTGTCACCACTGCACAGCTTCACTGGTAAGCATTAAACAGGAATTACCTGTTTTTTTCAAAACTGAGTAGCAACTTTGGAAATGCATACTCTGCCTTCAAAAATCTTGCAAATACGTACCTTTTTCAGGTTAGTGAGTAAACCAGGGAGAGATTCCGGGGTTATAGAGCCCACTCAGAAAATGTCCTGCCAATAATGAATTCTGACTCCTCCAAGGCTAGGACTGTCTTTTTATTGTGTTACCTGTATGGCTGCTCTCACCAGGCAACTTTAACAAAACTTTTGTGCTTTTTGTCATGGTATTTTTGCTTTTACTACTAATTAGGTGAGGAAAAGCTCCAATACCCATGCAATTAAAGTATCACAAAACACATTTTAAGCTGGTACAATTTATTTTTCATTGTGAGACTTGAATTGCTTGCGCTGACATTCACAGTCTTCCATGCTATGGCGAGACTATGGATGGAGAGGAGGAGAACCAGGGGGGGGTCACTCCCCAGTACAGGCACACTTACAACGTAACTTCTAACTGTAGACAAAGCTAGAGTCTCACTGCAATCCACATAGCAGTAGCAGAAAAGTCTACAAGCTGGGCTAGGCTGAACATATAGTCTAGAAATAATAATCTATTTTATTCCTCAGTTACCCAGGCCTCTGCTTAATCAGCTTTGTACGTGCACGGGATTCAGAATTCCTGCTTACCCGTTCACATCTTGTTTTTAGGATACTGGTAAAAAATGTCCTAAAGGAAGCTGCCTATTATCTGACTGCTGCTGTTTCACATCTGTCTCATCTGGTTATGCTTTTGCTTCCCTCTCCTGGCTGATTTCATCCTAAAAAATAAGAAAATTGTGAAGTATAAACCAATGCTCTTAGAGAAGGCTGGAGAGAAGACATTCCCTGTTCTACAAGCCGTGCTGGCTCATCATTTGACGACCGAGACTTAGAATAGAAATTATCCAGAACCGTGAACTCCCATCTCAAATTTGCCATCCTAATATAGCTAACGCTCTGTCCACACACCAAGTGTTCACCTTAGGTACATCAAGGACAAATACCCTGAGTTACTCTGAACAACTTGGAAGTATTGCTGGACGATAGTATTAACTGAAATGCCACATACCTTTGCGAACATATGAATGGGAGAGACCTGACCAAGCCTGCCTAGGATTTATGCTGGGGGGGACCCAAAACAGATTTCAAAGGGGCAAGAGTGGGGGTTTTCCACTTACGTTTTCATTTGAAGCATTATGAGATTTTGTCAAGCCCCTACCTCAAAAAGGTCACAATGGAACAAAAACTTACTATTAACTGGAAATCGCACATAAATTCTGACAGGTTTGAAAGTTAGTTTTAACTTTAGGTTTCCCTCCTGTTCCATGGCATTATAACAAAGAGCTCACATTCCCACTAAAAATAAGGGGATGTTTGCATTCTGCCTTTAGATATTCCTAAAAAATTAAAAAAAAAAAAAATCTGCTAGTGTGTGTTTGTTTTATGACTCTCCAACATCTTTCTCCCAGTCAGGCTTTTCTCCCTAGCCTCCTCCCTGCTTCAACTATATTACTGAAATTCGCTCTTTTAAAAAACTGACCTGAAACACATCGCTATTCCTTGTTTTAGTACATTTTCCATCTTTTCTAAATACTCTCCCTAAAGCATGGGAATCTTTTCTACCATGACCCATTAATACTACAAAGGGCAGCTAGTATCTGTCACATTGATTAGATCAGTGCTCTGTGAGGTAAGCAAAATCCAGGGAATGATGATGAATTGATTTTTGTTTTCTTAAAACAAATTGAAAAATGCAGTAAGTGCACAATTAATTGTTCTATCCAGCCTACACACTGAACTTAATTAACTATTTAATTAAACAGCGAATTAATGCTGTTAGCAAAACGGGATATGGGTCATGGCATCCAGTCTCCCTCATCTTTTCCACCCCTCCTCTGTGCATCCACTGAAGTTTTATCTCCACAACAAAACAGAAGCCTTTCTTTGTTACAGCTGCAATGCTGGCGTCACTGACTGAAGTACTCATGTGCCCAAAAATAACCAAGCAAGTGGCCATTCTCTTTGGAGCCATCCAGCATCATGCCCTTGCACTTGGCACATCCCTTGAAATTCTACACCTTCTCAGATGGGAATTAAAAAACAAGATCCTGACTACTTGTATACATTTAAAGGGACAATGACTTTGTTTTCCTCCACAGGTTAAGTATTTCTAAAAAGAGGTACTGTAACCTGCATATTTTAGCAACAGTTGTTCAGAGAGTTATTTTCTTTGCTCTTGGCCAAAATCCAGGAAAGGTGATTACTCCCCACCTCGAATTTCCCAGATTTATATAATGTTTTGATGTTGTTTTCTTTTACAGTTTTTCTGACACCACATAAAATCTTACCCAGGATACATTTTACACCTAGGTCCAAAAGAAGTTCAGGCCTTACTTTGCAAATAGCAATAAAAGAGTCATTTGTATAGCAAAAAGAAGTCAGGCTCCTTAATGTTACGTGCACTAAGAAAACCCAAATACATGAACCTAGCTAAAGAAGCCATTGTTGTTCCTGCTTTTAGAAAAAAGGAAGGAAGAAATTAGATGATTTGCTTAGCTCACACAATAAATGTGAAACAGAACAGAGAACAAAATCCAGATCCCCTCACTCCTTGTCAGTCTTCTAAGAAAGAATTTACCCTGATTTTTACAAAGAAAAACTTTAGAATCAGCTCCTTTTTGATCTGTGCTGTAATCCTTTTCGTGAAACAGATTTCAAAATCTACCCCAGAAATGGCTGTATTTCAGTGCTACGTGAAGCAGACCCTAAAATCAATACAACCTGTAAAGCAAAAAAAGGCAGTTTCAGTTTAAGAAGCATTATATATAATCATTGGGATTGCAGATCACCATGGAATAAAGCTTGTTTCCAAGATCAGTTAACTTTCTTTACCCTCACATCCAACTCCGGAATGATTTTTGACAAGATGCAAGTGAAAACATTCATCTGGATTATTTTGTTTTGTCGATGTGTATCAGAACAAAACAAGGAATAACAATAATTATCAGTACATGTAGCTGTGCCCTCCTTAGGAGTCCTAGAAACATCAGATGCTGGGAAAACAAAGGTTTGATGGTTTCTTTCTGCTGTCAACAGAAGTCCTAGGCGGGTTGGAATGCTCCTCATGGAGATCTTGGTTTGAGTTGTCTCACGGCCAAACCCACATTTCTAAATGCAGGGAGTAACACTGGATAAACATCGTTCTGGATCATGCGAAGGTAGGGCTGTCAGGTTGGGCCCTGTGGATGGTATTTTCCAATCCCCCGTTTATTGCCTCCCCAGCCTCCCCCTCAAGACCAATGTCACATCAGCTACAGAGGAATTCGGCAATGCGTCCAGAATTAATACATTTCAGAATTCACTCCTGGTGACAGGGCTTTCCTGGTAAATAAAACACCCATCACGGTCACAACAAAAGGTACTTATTCCACAGGAGTCCCGTTATATTTAGAGCACTCCACATCACAAAATCCCTGCTGTGTGGATGGCAAACACAGCACTCAAAATCAGCAGCTTCCTACCACTTGGGAGGGAAGGAGTGGCCGGCCTCCGTGGAACTGAATATTTGGCAACAGGGGATGAAACTAGTGCTACACCCAGGCTGCTTGCAACAGTTATGCTGATGCTGGCACTACACCGGGAAATCAGAAGAGCAAGCAGAGAAGGAATCTATTTCAAGCTGCTGCAGGAAAAGACCTCTGCAAATCAACACTGCAGCTTCATTTTCCGTGACGGCTGCTCTAATTTCTTGTGGCAGATCCAAAGTCCAGTTGTCTCATTACTGTTCTAAAAGGACAATAGAGATACAGTGCTTTAAGCAAACAATTGCCTCCTTATGCAGTGTTCCATCTAATACAAGGAGACGAGCGTTGAGCAAAAACGTGGCAAAAAAATGAGAAAACAGGAAAATGAAAGCGGCTACATGGATGACTTGAGAAATGAAAGGATCTTTTTGAGCAAGAGAGCAGAGACAAGGGTGCAGAGGAAAGGGGAAAGGAACACACAATTTGTGATCTCTTCTTGGCTCTTCCATGAATTACCAAAGTGAGCTGAGTGACCACAGATAGATTTCAAAGTGCTCAAAACCTGCAGCTGAGGTCAGATTGAAGGATTTCACAAAACACACAGCACCTTGCAGCCTGGCTGCCCTCGGTTTGATCTCCTGGCTAATAACCCACTCGAAACATCTGCAAAACTCCATCTTCTGCTCTGTAGGCAAGACACTAGATGGGAAAGCCAGGAAACTTCGCTTTCTGGCCCTGTCGCTGATGTGCTAAATGACCTTCGCTGAGTCATTTGTGCTTCGGTCTCAGACGTGGCATGCGGCTGTGGCCCTCATGCTGCTACCCCCCGCATGGTGGGGACAGCCGTTAACTGCAGGGCAGCAGGTCACCTGCCCGCTCCCCCTTCCGAGGGGTGCCGAGTACCCAGGCCAACCCGAATGACTGATGTGGCAGAACAGGGATGCGTAACATCACACACACACACATAAAACCTGCGAACTCCAGGTGAGGCTGCCTTGGGGCTGTAGGGGGGTGGTAGGGCTGGGATCCTGCACGGTTTTCTGCTTCCTCTGAGGATGCAGTGAGCTTTTGGCATGTCCTTTGAACTGAAGTTACGGTTAGGGCTGGTTTGGTTTGCAGAGGGTATTGGATGCTAGCGCTTTTTTAAACGACCTGATTTGTAATGCACCCCCATAAACCATTTTGATTGCAACAACTGTGTTGTGTCATTCTGCCGAGGATCCCTAAAGAATCTGCTCGTCTCCATAGTGTTGGGCGAGAGCTGGCAGAGAAGATTTCATGAGGTTTAAATTTTATTCTTATGTTGTGCAGAAGGGAAAGCTTTCAAAGCTTTGAAATGCACTTTTTTACAGTGTAGTGAAAAACTAATGCCTTTCAAAACACTTTTGTTGGTGTTTGGCAAAGTACAGAGAAAGGAGACTTGGCCTTTGCTGATGATGGCCAGCAACAGATTTAATTAGGGCACTGGTTTGCAATGTGACAGACCAAGATCTTGGACAGAATCAAAGAGAACAAGAAATTAAATTGAGTCTCTTGTGGGAAATACTAGGAAAAATAAAATCAAAACATTGTACCTTGCCTTCTTATCTTAGATCATTTCTTGGAGACTACATTCTTTTTTTAAACTAAAATGTTATAGTTAGCTTTGTCTCCAGGTATGGTACAATATAATTGCCATCAGTGTGTTTGAATAAACTCACTATTGTGTTCACAATATCGATAAGAACAGCTCAAACATAGTCTGAGAAACCAAACACTGTTTTGTGGAGACCCAACTGTTCCATTTGAAGCGCTGCAGGCTTCAGCTCCATAAACTTTGACGCTTTGCCTGTAACTGGTTTATGGTTCCTGCACCCATCCTTCTCGCGTGCCCACGTAACTACAGAACTGTTTTGTGAGCTTTGCTACCGTCAGAAACATCGATGCAACGGCAGCCTCCCTTCTGCTGAACCCGGGCTGCCCAGGACTGATCGGCAGAGCCAGAGTTTTGTTTCTGCGGGGTCTGTGGAGGGAGAGGTGCCTGATCCATTCGGCATGGAAGCTGGTACCTTGCTTAGCTTGGATTAGAGACTTGCATCGTAAAGGCTTATGGTCTTGAGCAGCAAGGCAGTTATCCTGGCAGTTTTGCGGGAAGTCAGACATCATGGGAACCCCCTGGAGTTGTTCAGTGAATTGATGTTCTTGGTAATTTCCTGCCTGCTATTGGAAACATGACTGATAAGCCTGTTGATTTCACAGAGCCCCTGCAGAGTCCAGGGAACTTCCAGTTTGTGGGAAATACTTGTAGTTGCTGTCCAGTTTGGACTGTGACCAAGTTTTGGAAAGATGAAGCTCCTCTCAAACCAGAAAACCTTTATTTTCTTTTTGGGTAGAGGGTAATTTTCTGGTACTGCTTATTTATGTGTGCTCTTCGGTGGCTCGGATTTGCCTGGAGAACAGCTCTGTATTTTCAAAGAGTATCTCTCACGTGCCTTCCACTTTCTTAGAACTTTCTGCAATTATGATAAAACATGGAATGGGACAAACTGATTATTCTGACCTTGTGGTTCTCTGCCTTGGGGCTATTCAGCCTTGGACTCAATGTCACCAACAGAAGGCAAGTAGAGGAGGCTCTGCACACAGCAAAAGCAGAAACAAGCAGGAGAGCTGGGGAAGTCTGGTCTCCAAGATACGTATTCCTCATAGCTGGATTCTCTGCCGTCTAGTGGGAGGCAGACTTTAAGGTGTTTCCCACAGACCAAACATTTTAACATCACTTTTCCAGTGTGGATTCTCTAGAGTTTAATAAGCCTGAATTCACTGTGCAGCCTGTGTCAGAGCAGGCAGGAACTCAAGCTCTGTCATATATCGTTGAAGCTGTGAGCGGCTGAATATCCTTGAAGCATCCAATACTACAAAACCTAATTGAAATGTATCATTGAGTCAAAAGCTACTGTGGGGAAGCAGACAGACACAGAGCAGGAATATGTAAACCTCATTTTGGTTTAAGCAATGGGGATGGGAGAAGTTTACTTTTTTTACTTCAGTAACCGTAAAGGAAAAAACAACGAAACTGCAGAAACGTAGCTTTACCCAGTGGCCTGGCTTAATGCTAGGAATACTACCTGTAGTTCCATGCACGCTCTCAATTTACTGTTAAGCAAAGTAAAAGAAGTCAGACTGAACCACTTTTTAATAATTAAATCTTGCACTAGTGGCTCAGATGAACTCATTTCACTTTGCATGCAACACACTAGGCAAATGTTAGGAGAATAATCATTGCATCTCAGTGCAGTGACTTGTTAGCTTTATTAACTGGATTTTGCGTCCTTCTGCGACCATGCTCTAAATTCCACACGATTGATATGGATGGCTCTTTCCAAAGATACCTGGATGCCTTTTGGAGCCATCTGTTCCTGTTCTCATCTATGTTTCCCATGCAAGTATTAAAACTATATGAATCATGACCAAGATTTCCCTTTTTGTACTTCAGCAAAACATCCTGCTCACCTGTCAATACCTGATTTAAAAGTTGTTGGCCTGGTCTGTGTGTAAAGCCTGATCTAAATGTCACTGAAAATAATGAAGATCTGTCTATATTGACTTCTGTGAGAGCAAACAAAAGGCACAGCATACTCAAATCATTATTACTTTTTGTGCTAGGTTAGCGATAACATTTCTAGTTCTGAAATTCACTTCATTGCACATTCACATTTACATGAACACTGTTTCATTTTCTTTTGTCAAGAAAGTTTCAGGATTGTGTGCCCAGCCTTCACCTGTGTCAGAGAAGCTTCCCCGTCCTAGGACTCTGAAATCAGGGTTTGATGATAGAATGACGAGAAGGTGGGAGTCTAATTTTAGATCACGAATGGCTGAGGTGCCCCATGCCAAGAGGTCTTGGGGCTGTGCATGTTCGCTCTCTGAGACTTGACCTCAGGAGGGAACGGAGCATGTATCTCATGTATTTGTGCAGCTGGGGTAACCAACAGCTAAACAATGGGCAGTGAAACACAAACAAAGAGATTTTGATGGAGCTAGAGAAAATACCAACGCCTTATGGGAGGGGGAGTAGAAATCCACATTTCCACTTTTTTCTCCCGCTTACTGTTTGAGCTGCTTGCATGCCAGGGAAGATCAGCTTTAAGTCTAAACCTGAGTGTTAGAACATATGTGGTTTTTGGAAAGGCTGGCCATTAGCCAAAGCAACGAGCATTTCTGCATCATGTTTAATACGCTCTTTTGAGAGTATACTGGTTTTAATCAAGCAACAGAGAATAGAAGTAGAATAACAATAATAAATATGGACAATTAATCTGATGATCTAGAAGCAGGAACTTCTAGTATGCTTCTGCGTACTTGTGTTTGCCCAAGAACAGGATTCATGTAGTTTAAATGAATTGATAATCAAGTATCAGTAAAGGAGTTGTTTATTTTTCTCTTCCTCCATCCCTCTTGGAGTCTTTTACGGAGTAACATCTAGTTTAAAAAATAAATGCTATTTTTTCTTCCAGGGATAGAAATACCCAGATATCTCTGTTTACTGGCAGAGAAAGCAAGGAACAGGATCATGTCAAATACTGTAGGTATAGGGAACATCAAAGGAAAACTTGTTCTATTCCAGGTAGTGAAGTAAGTGCAAAGATTTTAAAGGCACTGAAAGGGAAAGGGGGGAGGTCAATATGCAGAGTAATTCAGGGTTTAATGTTGTCTAGGATTTTTAAATAGTCTCTAGGGTAGGCCAGTCAAGCATCACTGTTAAACAGCTTGGCCTTTTCCTATTTCTCAGGGGTTCTCTCTACACAGCTACTTTAAGCCAGACCTTCTACTGCAGACCTTGAATGTGTTGCAGTTCACTTAAAGAAAGCAATACATTTTCCTCCTGGATGGCAGCAGTTGCCTGTGGCAGTAATATCGAGACATATTGGCAGGCTTAATTCTAATTAACTGTTCCTTTCATTGGTATCTTGTAACCAGCTTCCCATTTGCCAAGCTGAGAATGTCTAAAGCATAAGCATGTAATTTAGTGATCAGAGTTCTGCTCTTGAAAACCACGTGAGAGTTACTTGGGTCATCTGCACGCACCGGTGCTTCCATGTAGAGAGCGGAGACAAAATAAAGAGAAGCTGGCCGGGCTTGCTGCAGTTTTTGTTCTGGTGTTGCTTCTCCGAGGATCAAAGATACAGTTTGAATTCTGAAGGGGAAGGGGAGGAAGGGAAGCAGGGGAATATGTGGAAAATACTTAAGAAGGAATGGAAAACCATGGGAAAAACAGACCCTGCAAACATTGGAAGATGTCTTTGGTCTAACTAGAGAGATTCCCATCGGTCAGGTGGGTTCTTATAACTAAGCACTAGATGAGAATAGAGTTCTACACATGCAAAACTTCATGGCTGAATTCAGGCTAGCATATCAAGCTCAGGACAAAAGATATGCAAACCAGGACCCAGTTTCTTTAGTTTCTCAAAGTGAGATGTCTTTCAAACTAAGCCTGGTTTACAAAGCTTTTCAGGGCAAGGATTAAAGGAGTTTTAAAATAAAAATAGTTACAAATAAGAATACCGAGAAAGCTCTCCACATTTCAGCAACAGTTATCAGCAGTTTTGACAACTTGAAATGCTTGCAGCTATATTAAAAGCCAACAAGTGTTGGGAAGTAACAGACAACTGTTTATTTAGAGTTTCCCTTCTCTAATTATGTGATGGAATAAAACTGTCTGTCAGTTCTGGAAACATTTCCATGGGCTCCTCTGGACTAGCATGAGTGGTGTGTGCTCAGTAACTCTGAAACTCCAGCTGCAAGCACTAGTTATAGGAAAAGTGAGAAACCTGAGGCGAAGGCACGCCTATTAGGAGCCTGGACTTTCGCCTTTCCATGCTGCTGTTGGTAGACCATGTTACTGCAGGTTCTCCCCGGTTAAAGTAGGATGATAAGATTGTAAGTTTGATTCCTCCCTTACAAGGGTGTTTACCTCGATACAGAGAATCCGCACTAAAACCCTCAGAATCTCTGCCCTGACCTCCAGTCTCTGTGCTTCTTCGGTGTTCCCAGCCCAGCACCATCACCAGCCCAGCACCATCACCTGCTGGTTGCAGGGCGTTTTGCATCAGACACGGGCAGCATCTGCTATGCGGTGTCGCAGGGCGCGAGAGCCGGCCGCACCGCTCAGCACGCAGAGCCTGCGGCTTCTAACGAGGGCCTGACACACGGCAGAGTCCTCCCAAGGAACATGCTCTCCTCAGCCATAACCCCTTCTCACCCATCTTCACTCGCAGGTGCGCTCCCTGCAACCCGAGGGAGAGAAGTTAAGAAATCTGTTTACAGCAGGGCTAAACGCAGCCACAGCGTGTGCAACGGATGGCAGAGCAGGCTGCCTGGCCACAAATCACACCAGACAATGGTTCTTGGTTGTGAGGCTGCATTTCCTTATATCCCTGGTAAAGCATCTGCTTTGCATTGTTGCGCGGGAGCAAAACAAAGCCTATACGTGTGCACTGATGACTTGGGCCCCTGAAGGTCCCTGGTCCTCAGAGCAGGGTAGAGAAACAGCCTCAGACAAGGAGCCAAGCGGATTCCAAGCCTGTGTGCCGTGAGCTGTTTGTAAAGCGTGTTACATTTTAACTGAGAGACAGACTCCATCCCCAGTTTATTTCCAAATAAAAAAATAGGAGCAGAAAGCATTTTCTCAAGGTCTCGGAGGGACTCAACAACACAGCAAGGATTAGAACTAAGGATTTCCTGTCTGATCTGCAAACCACACCTCTCTCCTGTTTACAATGTTAACTTATTCCTTAGCAGAAAAGCCATGTGAATGGAACAATTCATTCTGCTAGTTCAGCCTCCCTTCCTTCCCCTCTCAGTTCATTCCTGGCATTACCTTCAGATCCTTACAAACCTGCTACCAGAAGAACTGTGCGACAAAGCAAAGCAAGCGAAGAATGCTTTTCAGAACAGTTTCAGCTGCAAATACTCAAATAATGTTCACTAAATGAAATGAAGTCTGAAACAAAAAAAAGTACCCTAGAATACTGTGCTTTTGTTAATGAAAAACAAAACCAAAAGGTAAATGAACTCATACTTCAAGGAGTAAGTTAATGAATGACTAAAGCAGTTACCTGCACACGTCATTTTTTGCATGCATCACTCAAACAGTACTAGAGCGATAGTGTTACTACTCAGAGTAAGTTACTACTAATACTTCCACTTGTATGGCTTGAGAAGAGAGCTGTGACGAAGTAATGTCTTTGCATGTGCTTTTTTTTTTTTTTTTTTTTTAGAATTCACGTTTTCACATTTCCCCCCTGGAATCAAAAGGTAAAAACTCCTTGAAAAATATCAGCTGAACTTCTTATGTCTTTCTATGATTCCAGGGCTTAGGACTTCAATCTGTTCACACCCTTTAAACAGCACAAGTTAGCAACACCTAGCTGATTGAAAGTACAAGATTTGTCTAAAGCCTAGGATCAAGAGCAAGAACGCTTGAGTTCAAAGACTACAGTGGCATTTTATTCCAAATTACATATTTAATCATCACTTCCCACAATCCATGGTTTTTAAGGAACATTTCTCTTAGCAAAGTCAGATCACTGATGTGATAAGTTCATACACCCTGCTAGCACCACACAGAGCTAGCAATTAACTTCTTACTGCAAAATGCTGGTAAAATTACAGGCTTCCTCAAAGTACAAAAACATGATTCCAAAGAGCTGATGGTGTTCCTTTGAGATCAGTTGGCTTTTTTTGCATATTTTAGTAGCACTGGCTTCAGTGATACCTGCAAGATAACTACAAGGCTTGAGCTAAGACTTGTATTTACATATCCCTTTCGAAACAAACTCACGCAGGTGTAATTCTTCCAGCTCATCGTGAAGGATAATAGCTTGTTAACTTAATTAAGGCATAAAAGTACTTTGCCTTAGTAGGAAACTTAAATAGAAGATGCTAAACACCACTATTAAAAATAACAGGGAAATCTTATAGACGGCAGCGTTTTTAACACACTTGCTTTCAACTTCCTGCTTTTGTTAAAGAAAATGGTTTCATAAAACTCTCAGGCTTCTCTTTTGCTTATTTAGATCACCTGTGCAGGCTTATCAGTAAGGAAAACCAAACCTTTCTGTTCCCTCAGTAACAGTACAACCTTTCCCCAAAAAGAAACACTTCTGTCTATAGGCCTTGAGAGTTTAGAGGTTTAAAAAAACCAAACCAAAACCCACCAACCCGCAGCAAAAACTGCTCAAGGTCCTTTGCAGGTCTGTACCTCAGCTCCTCCCCTTCCTGCAATGTGCCTTACAAGGGGGTGACAGCTACACCTGTGAGTTACTCTGCGCTTCTTAGGGATGCAGCATGTCATCAGTTAAGTCTGTGCGTGAAGTATTGGGTTTTTCCCTCTCCCCAAGATAGTTTTTTGTTGTAGTTGTTGGTGTTTTTCGTGGTCCCTTTCATTGATCTCAGTGTGTTCAAAGAGACTAAGGAATGTCAATTACCCCCGTTTGAAATCCTCATAGGAGAAGGAAATTTAAATGCTTTTAAAAGCATTCTCTGAGTATGGATTTAGTGGGTTTGGTGTATCGTGGTTTTGCCCCTGGTACAAAGAAACTGTGTTTTCAAGCTGAAGAATGTGGTTTCTCTGTAAAATGGTGAAAACTGGGGCTGGGAAGGACTAAGGCATCTCTTACCCTTAGGCAGGGAGCAGCTCTACTTAGACTATTCCCAGTAGGTGGTTATCTAATCTGCTTTTTTAAAATGCCTGGTAGTGGATGTGCTGCAGATATTTTTTTTTTTGGTACTGTAGTTCAGTGTTTAGTCATTCTTCTTAGAATAAAAGCACTTTCTGAGTGCCTTGCCTTGTGTTTGTGGTGCTTAGTTTAGCATGACTGTTCTCCTTTTGTCTTTTTTGTTTTTCCTACTGCTAGTAGGTTTCAGAGTTTTAAGTTCTGTGCAAATTATCCTGAGGTGGAAGATTTGAGGTGCCAAGTTATCCTGAACTATGTGCTTTGTTAACTGCAGCTCCTACGTTACAGGAAGGGCTAAATCTAGGTGTTGTGAATCTCCTATCGTCTCCTGTGGTTGCAGTTTTAGTTTCAGCAGGATTGTTAGTTTCCCATAACAGTTCTCTTAAATTTTAGTTGGACTTCTATTCCTATAGAATAGGAGGGGGGAGGGGGAAAGGAGTACTAAGAAACCTAAAAATAATGACATAATTTTTCTATGCATTTCAAGTTAGCCCTCTTTTCTTATTTTTTTAACCAGAAAAAAATGGGACGCCTCCTACCTTCCCAAACAAGCTCTCCCAGCTAAAAACTGCTTGTTTTCTTCCCTCCAAACAGGTGCTTCCTGTCTACCTCTAAGGCCTTTTTTCTTCTTTTCCAGAAGCCTTGTTTTCCTTGTATCCTTGCATGTATTTTTGCACTTGCTTTAATATAAAACTCTTGCCAAAATTCAGGTGCATGAATCCTGTACAAATTGTGCTTAAATAATCCATTTAAACTAATACTTTTCAAATTGTGGTTTCGATCATTGTAATCCGGACCTGCTCTAAGCAAATCAACTTTGGAGCTAGTTTTAAACCTGTCTTGCAAACTACTGCTTTAATGAACATAATGAAATTCTTTCCACGCCTAATTAGTTTTTCTGTTTGCTTGCACCAGGCTAAAGTTAAGAAGAAGAAGAAAAAAAAAAAGCCTTGGTAATTTCTGAAAGAAAATGCTGAGGCTTCCCCTTGTAATAGCAGAGCTTTAATCCAATGAACTTTACACTTCTGAGATGACCCAAGCTGTTTGTTGACCAGAATTAGTGAGCTCTCATTGCACAGGTTTGCTCGGCGATGAGTAGTTTGGGGCACACGGTGACAGAACCATTAGATAGTGCTGTTACGTTCTTCTGTTTGGGAAAAGGCTCTCCAGAAAATCACTGGTGGTTGCAAAGTGACCTGAAAGTTCTGTACCATCCTCTTCTGCTTTTGATCTTCAGCTAAACTGCCTGGTGACCGATCAGGGGAGGATGATGTTTTATGCCATTTCTGAGTATTTTTGCAACAGTACAGATGCTCAGAACTGCTAGAAACTTGATTTTTTTCTCTTTCCAAAAATGAACCCCAGTGACTTTGGTGGAACTGTAGTAGTGAAGTAGGGTGCAATAGATGGCTCCGTGTAGCACTGAAGTTTAGGATAGTAAGGCAGAGAACTGGAAATGCTTAAGCCCCTGCTCAAACCCTGGTTTTAGCTGAAAATCTTTGGCAACTGGCAGCTGGGGCTTTACAGGTGGGACCTGGTTAAAACAAACTTGGCAGCTGAGGAAAGCCTGACTGTCACACAAAGCAAATGCAGGTTCTGCACGCGTGCAGAAAGCTCTCCGGCGTGGCGGCTGGCACGCTGCGAACGGTGCTAGGGCCCTACCCGCCGGAGCGAGGTCAGCGTTAGCGTGGCGGGAGGAGGTTGGATGGGCTGGGACTGGCAGCGCCTGCAGTTTGCCTGAAACTCATTGCAGAGTCAGGGTCTGCCTGACCACCTGCTAAGCATCAACTCTCACATGGCAGCCTTGCGATGTGACTCAGCGCTGTTTTGATAATGTTGTTAATTAGGTGCCTATATAAGCAGAGACAATTATGTGAAATTAAGAAGGGGGAAACACGGGGTGAGTATTAGCAAACATTTTCTAGGAGCAAAGGCTGTGAAACGCGCTGCCAAAAAGCTATGGAAGCCTCTTGCTGAGACACTTCAAGCTAGACAGAATGAAGTACGGAGGAGAATGCTGTAGGGAATTACATTGCCCTCATGTTAACCTGCATGTGACCTCAGATGGCTCAGCTATTACTAAATTCCAGCGATAATTTTGGTGACAATTACTCCCTTTATTTCTGAACTGAATTGTTGTAATTCATTACAGGCTTGTCTAACGGGTCAAATTACTGGGAAACTAAAGCAGATACAGCATGACTAGCTGATGGATTTCTTCTTTGGGGCCTTAGTTGTTTGACCGGTGATTTGACATTAATATATGTATTTTTGTTGGCTGCCAGTCACATTTTACATTTTGATTTTGAAGCTCTAACTTCTACAGCTCCTGCTTTACACTGCTGTGGACTGACCGCTCCGTGTATAGTTCACTGGCCTTTAACAAATACAACCAGACCTGTTTTCTGTGTCCCTGTATGTCCCTCCTGGTATTTAGTCTGAGCTGAAGGGGTTGGCCTGTAGAGTAAGAATTAGTAATTAAAGCATGATCAGAATAGATAAATGTTCATTAAAGCTTTGTGCTGTTGGTGGTTGTGTATAAATTTCATAGGATACAGTGACTGTCTCCCCAGAGCACCTGAACAAATGCTTAAACTCCAGTGAAATCAAAGGGGCAGAAGTACATGATTACAGACTTGGAGTCAGAGCTGCGAAATGCACTCTTGCTAATTTGCACTAACCATTCGTACTGGTGTGAACACTTGTGTTGTCTGAATTAACAAGCAAGTGCACACCCAAGCAAACCTTGTGATTCCCAAGATGTCTTACTAATTGCCCCGGCTGTGATCTAATGCTATTTATTTATTATACTTTATTATATTCTGTAGCTCAGTTAGTTCAAAACAAAAACCTGAAATGTTGGAATTATGATCCATCCTTCTGGCACCATGATATTAAGTCTTTTCTAAGAGGGATTTTGTTTTAATTATAAGGTATGTGCTAAGCTTCATTAATTTATATTACAGAGCTAATTGCAGGTCTTTTTGCCCCTCCCCCCCTATTTTTTTTAGCAACAGAAGTTCCTGAAACAATGCTTGTTCTACTATGAGGGCCAAATTCTGCAGTAATGGTACAGAAGGCAATGGATGAATTGGACTTTATTTGCACAGTTTCCTGCTGAATGCTTGCAGGATGGTTCATTTAGGGTTGAAAAAGGATGGTTTTTAAGGAACCCTGAAAAAAGAGGGATGCCAGCTTTCATTCTGAATTTGGTGTTGACTAAACGCAGCCACAGATTTGTAGAATTGAGTGAATTTGTTCTTGAGCTCTGGGAAACATGGACCTGGGTGTTAAGAGAAGGGCCTTAATGCTACAGCGACCCAAAAAGAGCCAGTCTTGCTCGTGACTGTTTTCAAACTTGCAGTGTGTTTGTTTTTAGATTTTTGGATTGCTCTCAAAACGGACTAAGCCAAACACTTGGTTCCAGGTAGTCGCAGGCTTAGGTGAGTCGCACTTCTTTCAAATGCCCTGTATAATATTGAGCGCTCTTTCAAACATGATTGTTGTTTCCAAGATCGATTTGCATGCACAATGTTTATCTGGGATGTAGGGATAAATCTGCTTTTGTCCAAAGTAGCCTATAATCTGGGCCAGTGGTGGGTTTCTGGTGTTTACTCACAAACACGGGGAGCCTGACTGCGTTGGTGTGTTTAGAGGTGTTCAGTTCCCACAGGTCTGTGTTTTGAGCCACACTCCGCTCGGAATTCAACGGCCTTTCTTGTAAGGAAAGCAGCTGCTTAAGCGTTTGGAACCGTAAACATGAAGTTGAAGTTGGCGTGCGTGATGGCTGAGGAGGCCTGTCACGGGGCACTGGGTGAGTTCGGCGGTGCTGGGTTTGCAGGATGAGCTCATGAATCCCCAGGTGAAATCTAGATGAATGAGCTCAGCCCCGCCGGGGAGGAACGACAGCGTTTGCACAAACACCTGCGCAGGGAGACTGATGACTTTCCCAAGAGCTGAAATAGATAGCGCTGAACCCATTACCCCAGTCCCGGACGCTAACCACAGCCCAGCCTTTAGTGGGACCGGCGAGCTAGAGCGGAGCCTTCACCCCCGTGCACCAGCGGGGGCCGGGAGCCGGTGGCCGGGCCCCGCAGCGCCCGCGGGGGACGGACGGAGGATAAACACGGCGGGGGGCGGTGAGCGCGGCGGCGGCAGGGACCCAGCCTGCCCGGTGCGGGCGGTGGCAGCGGGGCAGGGCCAGGCCGGGGTGCCCGGTGCCCTCCCGGGGTGCCCGGTGCGGGGTGCCCGGTGCCCTCCCCGCGGCGCCCCTGGCCCGGCCCTCGGGGGGCGGCCCGGCCCCGCGGCCCCGCCCTCCCCGGAGCACCGCCCCGCCCGCCCCCCCGCCGGGTGACGTCACCCCCAGCTCGGCCGGCGCCATTTTGAAAGTGGAGCGTTGTGGGGGGGGCCGGAGCGAGGCGCGGAGCGGGGGCAGCCCCAGCAGCGGAGCCGGCCGCACCCCCGCCGCCATCCGCCGCCATCCGCCCCCCGCCGCCGCCCCCCGCCCGGCACCGGCGGCCCCGCCGCGCAGCGCCCGGACCGCCCGACCCGCCGCGGCCGCTATCGCCAGCCCAACATGGCAGGTAAGGGGAGGCTGCCCCGCGGGGCACCGGCCCCTGCCGCCGGGCGGGGGGCGCGGGTGGGGCCGGCGGCGGGCGGGCAGCGCCGCCCCCTCCGTCCCCGCTGTCCCCGGCGCCGGGGGCTGCCCCCCGCCCGGCGCGCTGCCCACCCGCCGCGCTCGCTGCCCCGGCCCCGCCGGCCCGCCCCGCCTCACGCCTCGCGGGTCCAGCAGCGCGGCGATGATTTTCCTCCCCCCTCCGGGGAAATCCAGCTCCCCCCCCTCCCGCCCCCCTCCGGCCTTCCCCCCCTCACCGGGGGGGGAACCGGGAGGTGGAGGGGCTTCGGTGGGGGAAGGGGGCCGTTCGGAAGTTCGGCGGGCGGGGGGGGCCCTGCGGCTCCCGGCGGCGTTTGGGCTCCGGTGGAGCGAGGGCAGCGCTGCTGGGCGCCGCTCCGGGCTGCGGCCGTGCCCGTGCCGAGGGGACAGTCGCACCCTCCCGCGGGGCGCAGCCCGCCAGCGGCTGCCGGGAGAGGCACGGCGGGCGCGGGGGGATCGCATCGTGCGGGGCTTCGGCGCTTCCTGCTCGTGCCTCCCTGCGCCCGCTCCCCGTCTGGCATCCCGAAGTGCCGCCGGTGGGCTGGCAGCGGGCACGCATAAGGTGTCTCTTCCTCCTGACTTTCCCTTGCCGTTTCCTCATTTGGCGATCTAGGCATCCCCCTCCTTGAATTGTCTTTTCAGCGCTTTGCGTTTGGAGGAGCGAGCGGCGGAGGCTGCCTTGGGTTTGTGCCTTGCCTTTTCCCCCTACACCATATGCCCAGGCTCCACCCTCCGCTTTTTGTTTTAGTCGGGGGCGGAGGGGAGACTGTTAACTTGCTTCAAGTAGGTTGTCTGAAAAACAGAATTTTAGCCATGAGTAGAAAGAGCAGCACCTTATCTTACAGGCTGTCCCCTTGGAATGCTTCCATGGTGCCAGCTGCTAAATGACAAATGAAGAGGCTGGAGAGAGGAAGGAAGAGGGGTTGTGCAGGTTTTGGGAAGCGGCAGAGATGTGTGCGCAAACCTTTCCAAAATGCAGAAAGAAAGCACTCTGACGTTTCTTGCATAGATGGAGGGTTGTGCTTGCCTTTGCCTGCCTTTGCCTTGTCGGGTTCCAGAGCTTGGCTGTCTGTAATCCTTCAGAAGAGAAATGAAGGCAGGCAAAAAATGCAGGCTGGACTCTGGTTGTATTCCAGCACTTCCCTTAACGTTCTAAGGCACATGGTCTTTTTTGGAAAGATTATTTGGCTCTTCTGATTTCCTAGTCTTTGATTTCCCCTCCCCCCTCAACTTAGCGTAGAAGAGGGAAGAAGTAATTTCTGTATCCTTTGTTACCCCAAAAGCCATAACAGAGCTCTGGATTAATGTGTAAATGCCATCTGTTGCTCAGCCTGTTTGAGTTGTGTTGAGGAAAAGTTCCATTTTGACAGTGGCTTTCAAAGAAAAAAAAAAAAAAAAAAAAAAAGGAGGCGGCAAGCCCATTTCAGCCTCTTCCTGTATGTACTCAGCCCTGCAGTGATTTGCTCAGAATGAAATGCAAAAGAAATGGGTGGTGATTTTTTTGTGTGTTTTGGTGGCAGGGTTCAAATGAATCACTGCCTTCCGCCGAGGCAGTAATGTTCCTGAAGTTTTCTCTCCGATCCGTTTTCTATGGTAGTAGAACTTGTTCACATCAGATTGCTTGTTTGCTTTACCGCTTGGATTTGCTGCTTTTTTTTTTTTTTTTTTTTTTTTTAAGGCTGATAATTGCTTTCATTGCTTCTGTGAAGAGACTCTAAAACTGTGGTAAAATTCTTTTCTTTAGCCTTTAGTATGTAGGTGCAGTTCGGCGTCTTTGTGGAGGAAGGAAATGAGTAGCAGGCTTGGTTTATGTCGAATGAAAGATTGAAATTTTCCGAAAATGTACGGCTTTTTCTGACGGTTACTGTTGAAGTTTGTGTGTGTGTGTGTGTGTGTTTGTAGAGGGTTCTGACTTCTGAAGTCAGAAGAAGCATCGTGTGAAAAAAGACGTTCATGCACTCTCGTTTCAGATGCACCGTTAAAGTTGGCACTGGCGACGTTACTTACTCCAGTGAGCTTTTGGCGATGGGGGGGTTTTGTCGCTGCTACTGCTTGTGCTTACGCTGTTTTTGACAAACCTTGCATTGAACGCTGGCAGCCCACTAACGACGAAAACAATATCTGTAAAGGAAAAAGGTGGGGAGGGGCAATTTGTAATTGTGCCGGCAGCACTGCTGAGGAAGTAGGCGTGTACGGTGTGGTCTGAAATTTTCAATTGGGAACTGTTGTGTGCTCTTTGTGTTGCGGTGGGGGGTCTCATTTTTTTGATGGTGTTTTTCAGGAGCTGGAGGAGGAAATGACATTCAGTGGTGTTTTTCTCAGGTGAAAGGCGCTGTGGATGATGATGTAGCAGAAGGTAAGAGCACTGTTTTTTACTGAATGTTTTCTGACTACTTAGCTGCTCCTTTGGGAGGGAGATGTGAATGCAGTCTTACTAAAACAAATAGCTCGGTGTTGCCGTATTCAACTTGAGGAAAATCAAATAGACATTTAATGCACATTCAGGTGCCCAGATTCAGGATTAAATTATGGTTTGAAAGTACTGTTCAGCACGCTTTTAAGAAGGGCTGAATTCAGGCTTCTTAAATATTTTGCTGGAATTTGTTTTCCAAGATTGTTGAGATTGTCCTGTCACTCACTCAGCTTTTGATTTGTGTTTTTTCCTAATCTGCGAAATGGGGAATGTGATACTTGCATTCCATAGGGAGGTGTTGTGAGAATTAATTAATGTTTGTACTCTTTGAAGATCTAAGTACTAGATAAAGATCAAGTAATTTTCCCAATCTTTTCAGCTTCTGTGAAGCAGAAGAGGAAAAAATCTGAATATTTCCGCATGCTTACTTAGGAAGTAAAGAGGGGTTTGTGTTTGGAGTCATACTGGTACTTGCCTAAAACTTTTTGAAGGTGGCAGTGACAAATGTCATCTTACGCTGAAATGGCTGCCTCTGATTGTGACTGCAAAAAATACACTTGCTATTTTTCTTCCCTTGGATCGGGGACCATTAGGGGAATGGCGCTCTTTCTGCGCTGCTGGTGGCAGCTGTGCTGGAGAGCAGAATTTCTGCTTTTTTGAGGAAAGTCCCACTGACTTAAAAATGTCTTTGGCCGTAAAGTCCTGTTTGCACAACACAGCCTGTAAGTTTATGAGTTAAGGCTTTTATTTTGCAAAGCAGTTGGCCTTGTCACTTAGCTATTTCCTAGGGTTTTTTCTTTTTTAAAAAAATACATTGAATGCTCTGTCTTACAAGTGAGATTAATGTTGTATCTAGAAAAGTGGCAACTACAGTTTCCATTATTTTCCCCATTTGATGTGTGGTTCATATTAACTTCCAAAGGCCAAAAAATCAGTGTAAAACCTAAGTGACTTGTTTTTATTTATTAGCTGTGGCATGTGGCAAACGATGCACTTTCAAAGACTCCTGTCATTTACAAGCTGAAAGATGGCTTTAGGAAACAAGAAAGCTGTAACATTTTTTTTAATTTTAATTTTAAATTCTGCAGGAACTATATTTTAAAGCTTGAACTCAAAACTACTGCTAAATGCAGTATAATATTTTTCCCTGGCAGAATTTAAATTCTGTAATCTTTATTTTAAATTATATAGCAAACTCGATCTTTAATGAAGTACCAGTATTGGAGAAGCTGTGGCTGTATGGCAGGTGCTTGCAAATAATCCTTCATTAAAATAGACGTGGTGGCACGCACGTAATAATAACGAACTTTTTATATATATGTATGTATGGTAAAGCGGCTTTTACAGGGATCTTGAAATGCTGAAGTCGGGAAATAGTCCGTCCTTAACTTCCTTAGCTGTTCTGCAGCGTTGTACTTGACGTTACGAAAGATGACTCGCTAGCCTTATGCTTCCTGACAGGTTAGCAGCTGTGCTGTGTATTGCTGGAGTCAGAGTGGGTGGAGTTCAGGGAAGCCTTCACTGTAAGTGAATTAAATAGCTTCTGTTTCAGCAAGCCAGTCAGGATGGTTTCCAAAAAATTGTAAGAATGTCTGTTCTTGCTTTTGTGGAAGATGTAGCTGCCTGATCTTCATGACCCAAAGAGCAAAGAGAAGTTTTGTTTTGTTGTCAGTAGTTGACGTAGTCTTGAGGTGCCAACCCCAGAGCTTTGATACACTGCATGACATCCTGAAATTTAAATGCCTAGATCCTGGATAGAGGTCCCAAGGTTGGTATCATACTTGGTTTTAATGAATTTGTTGAGCTGCAATCCTCTCTTCTTCCTGGGCATTCAGCTTCCCACAATTCATGCTGGAAATGGTTGAAAGCCAGCTGCCTAATCAAAGTGCGAGTTTAGTTTCCATGCAATCCTTCAAGTTCTCGTTACGCTTCGCAATGTCTCCCTGCGCTGCTGTCGGAAGGGTTAATAATCTATCAAGCTGGCCACATTTTTCTTGTTATTAGCTATACTTCTGGCTTTAAGGTTCCCTTCAATGAAAGGGAACCTTGTGTGGTGTTTGCAGAAATTGCAACAGCAGCTTTGCATGCTTGGTCCTCCTTCAGAATAGCCGAGGACAAGTTGACAGTGGCTCTGAATGCAGCCTGACGACCTTTTTTCCCCTCCCTGCCTTTCTGTCTGCTTTCTTGTGGCAGGCACCACCAAAAAAAATGCTGGTGAAAGCTGAAGAAAGTCTTGCAGGCTGAAACTTAAATGATTGTTTAACCCCTGTGGTCTGCAAGCTGACGAGCACGGAATCTAATCGTGTCTGTGCCTGAGGACAGTACCAATTTGTGTACAGTAGCACCTAGGGTATGGATTCTTGGTTTGTGAATGGCTTTAGAGCTCAAATTTTAAAAACTAACTTCTGCTGTGGAATGCTGAAACTTCAGTACAAACAAAGTGAAGAAAACAAACCTGAAATAAATGGAAGGTTTCGCTTTCTGTTCCTGTTCATAACACAATGTTGCAATATTTATATTGGAAAGCTATCTTAAGCTAAGTTAATAGAGGTTTTAACCAAGAAAACTGCATCTATTTAATTGCATTAATTGGTAGAATGCAAAACTAGTGGTCTCTTTACAGTGTTGCCTGTGAAACAGGCCAATGGAGAGTAACATCCTTAACACAGTAATAGTGGCAGCACCTTGAAACAGCTTGCTAAGAACCGTAGTACAGAGCTTCCAGTGTATTTGAGGTCAGGTCTGACCTCATAACCTTCACATCCTATGTATAACCTGTAATTCTTTAGATGCTTTGGCTAGAATGGCTGTCTATTACAAAGTCAATATTTGGTGGCTTTGATGGCTGAAACATGAACTCTGATACATACAGTTTTTAATTTTCTGGCTTTCTAAGCCCTGCGTGATAGATGGATGTGACAACGTTTCTTTCAGAGCTAATGAGGGTGAAAGGGAAAGGAGAGGGAAAGCTGTTAGTAAAGCTTGAGGAAAGAAGATGGCAATGAGTTTGTATCTGGGGCCTGCCTGTGTCGTTCTGCTGTAGCAAAGCTTTTCTAACTTGAGTATGGGTGTGTGAGGAGCAGAGAGCTAGCCTCTCTTCTCTTGGTACGTACAGAATTTATCCTTAGTTGTAAGCTGTGGCCTGGGCCTATCAGATGACAAAGTTAAGCAATGGAAATCGGGTTATAAATTGATATCTGAGCATCGGTTTCATTATAATTTGGGTCCTTAATTTTAACTGATGGCAAAAGATTGCCTTTTTGTGATTTAGCAATCCATTGTGTAAGGGCAAGGCTGTTGTAGCTTGTGCTGCCTCTGTTTCCGAAATAGGTGATTATTTGCTCAACAGAAGCTTGACTCCCTTCTTAATTTCATATTGGTTTTTCTGGAGCCCAGTCCTACAACCTGTGTTCAGCCTGTTCTGTGGACTCTGGAGAATCCAGAGCCAGGACATTAGCTTAGACAGGACTTCGCCGGTGGAGAACAGTCAGTGTTTTTGATGAGTTCAGTGATTGGGTTATCAAAAGCATTGGTAATGTGTGGGGGTTTTGTTTTTTTCTTTTGTGCCATCACTGTTTTGATGCAAATAAGACTTAACTGTCCAGAGATACTCGAGAGCAGACATTAGCGTGTGGAAGTTTCCTTTTTGGGAAATGGTTAAAGAAAAGGATTGCAAAGATTTTCTGCAGCAGTTTTGTTGTTTTGGGACTTGTTTTTAGTCTTCTGCTGTTACCTTTTTCCAATATGTGGCATAATGGCAACTCCAGTTGGAAACCACTAAGAATTGTGAGTTTAAACTGTCTCTGAAAACTAGACACTTGCTTAATGGAATGAGTTCGTACTTCTGAACAAATTAAGTCAAATTTGTTTAATTACTTGGCAGAAGGAAAAGAGTCAAGCTTCTGTATCTAAATGTTCTTTCAAGTGTAATCCAAAGATATGTAAAAGTCTGATAGTCTGGGTCAGAGGCTGGGAGCCAGAACTTAAGTCGTGTGTTTAACTACTTCATGCCCAAATGTCTCTGAAGGAATTACTTCGATACCTGCTGTGGGTGCCGATTACTGACTTAATTTTCAAGTCTGAGGCTTAGCCATTCTGTCCTGCTTGGTTAATAATCTACGACTTGTTTTGTTTCCTCTTTTAACAGCCAAAACATTGCTGTAGTCTGTTTCAGTTTGTGCAGATGACGAACAGATGAAGTCTCTTAGGTTTCTATCCCTAGCCAGCTCCTGTGTGGTCAGTGATACAAACAAGATTTGACTTTCCCTTGTCCAGGAATGCTTTCTGTATTTGATTCTAGGTACTTTGTATCTTTCAAGTGTAGCTTCATGTTTATTTTTGGCAGACTTCAAAATTGCAGAGCAGCTATGGGAACTGCTTGTTGTTGCTTCAGTAATGCTAGTTTGTCTTCAGTGCACAAAAATAGTTACCCCAGAGTAAGGAAAAATTAGAGCCAGGAATGAGGACTGCTGTAAAAAGCAGTTTACCACGATCTGGAGTTCACCATCTTGCCTTCCCTGAAAGAAAGCTTTCTCTTTGTCGCGTACCGTGTGTGTGTAACAGTGGATTACAGCTGCTGAGCCTCCTTCACAAGGTGGGTCAGCTCTGTCGTACCGGACCGCTGTTCCTGGTGGTCCATCCAGATCTGTAGGTTTACCAACAGCTGAATAATAGGGGCCTACACCTCGCAGGTGGAGGGATGTTGCTGGCATCAGGGGGGAGGAAGGGCTTCTACTGAGCTGTCTTTGTGGGTAGGAGGCACACAGAAAAGGAGTGGTGGCGTTATTATTAAAGTCACTGATGGGCTTTTTAAATTGGGAATTGATGGAATAGGAGGGGAGGAAAAATGGTCAGAGAAAAGTAGCAAAGGTGTGAGACGTTGCAACAATAATGCTGAAGAAAGATTGGGGTGTAGTTTTGTGGGAGGGAGCTTAATTGGGGTTATTGAGGGCTGTGGCTACGTTCTGTGTGCTTGTAAGGTAATGTCAGTTAGAAGGAGCAGGGACTAGCAGTAGGTTTGGGGTTTTTTTTTTGGGGGGGTGTGTGTGTTGAAATAACGCTGTAGACAAACAAGATGACCCAAGGTTATAGTCCTATTCTGTATTCCAGAGTCTGCTTCTGTATTTCAGCTCTTTTATCTTCAGCTGTTTGCAGAATAGCGGTCTGTGTCTAGAGAGAGAAATAGGCTACTGTGTTCTAGGAACTGCTGGTCTAGATTGACTAAAGTGTGCATTCAAAGTGTGAAGTCCCCCAAAACAAAGGGCGTTTAGCAGACTGCTAAAGAGCAAGTGGCTGCTCAGCTCCCCAGGAGTGATTCAGTGCGCTCTCGACGTGGGTTTGGTAGCTAGGGCACTTCAGCTTGTCAGTCGTGCTGACCGGTGCTCTGTTCCCTCCGTGATGCTTTGCTGTTCTGGGGTCCTTTTTGGCTGAGATTAAAAATCAGTTTGGAAAAAGGAGTGAGACTTTTGTGTCATAAATACGGCAGTTAGGGTGATGAAGCTGTCAGACCCCAACAGTACAAATGAGTGCCACTTGGCTATCGGTGGCCATCCTGGTGGGCTACAGCTCTTGATCAGCTTTGTGAAACTGCACAGCTTTTAAAGGTGCTGCCTAAATGATTCTGGTTTGGGTATTTCTACCCTAGAAATGGGTTTCTGTGGTACTTGGAGCTTCCTAGAAAGTGTTTTGGAAGAACTAAAATGAAGAATAGAATGCCTTAGTGGCTGCAGTGCTGAAGTAAGCGTTAAGAGCTGGGTGTTCCTAGCTGTACTGTCTGTTTGTCTCTTTCTTTTTTGCCCCCTCCCTTCTTTCTGTTCTCTTCTGACTTGCCTATTTAGGCCATGGCTACATGTTTGGCAGCGTTTCTGCTTAAAGAGGCGCTACTTCCCACTTTGCTGGCACAAGTGTTCGTGTTACTGGACAATGAACTTGTTTGGGAAGCTGATCCAGCTGAAAAATACTTAAATTTGTGGTTTCGACTGGATTATTTTTCAGCTGAATTGAACCCTGCTCTGATTCTCGGTGCTGTGTGTGTGCTTGTGCCAGCGTGGTGTGGAGAGTGATCGCGTGGCTGAAGGAAACACGAACTCTGGAAGACGGTCAGTCTCTTGATAGGACTTTATGTACAGTCAACTCAAGACCCTGATCTTTAAGTGCTGTGCTACTACAAATGGTAAAATCAACTGATAAAAAGGACTTAAAACTTTTGTTGTTCAATATATATACTTTGAACGCGAGATATCTGAAGGCCAGCAATAGAATATCTCTAGTACCAATACCGTAACAGTAATCTTAGGAGACTGAACTAAAATACTGGCCAAATAAAATAGCTGCAGCTTTGGTTTGGTGCAGTAATGCTTGACAGAGATCCTGCAGCACTGGTGATCTTTTAAATATAAAGACTGAAGTTGCTCCAAGTCTGTGCTGCTATTGAAAACAAATGGCCTGTAGATTTTTACTGGGTTACACTGCAGTGGAATCGGATCTCTGAACTGAAGGGTGTGTGGATGTGCGAACGTGGAGCTGTAAAGAAGGGGCGATGAAAACGTGTGCCTGAGAGCAAGTGGAGAATGCAGAACTACCTCATGTGGTAGCAGCATGGATTTAGGTGCGTAAAAGCCAGTTGTCAAACTGCTGTGCAGTCTGACAGTTAATAGTTTTGGGTTGATTTGGGGTTTGTTTTGAAACTAGGTATGATGTGCACATGTGCAAACACACATGCAGGGGCATACACAGTGTCGTCACCATGTTGTAATCTTTTTGACATATTTTTGCAGCAAAACTAGTACACATGGGATGTGTTTTCTTCCTTCAGTGTCTACGCAAGCAGTGTGTGGAAATGAGATTTGTTTAGCATCATTACTAGCTCTGTTATTAGAAGAGCTGTTAGTATCAGTACAGTTTAGCTTCTTGGAAGTTCTTGTAGAAGAGAATGCCACGTAAATGGGAGATGGATTACTTAACTCTTTGCTTCACTGTAAAGCATTTAAAAAAGATAATTTGACAAACGGTAATCTTCTTTTATCATGTTTTATCACTCTTAATATGATTTGAAAAACCGGATCCCTTGTTTGGGGTTTTGACTTGACCTAAACTGATGTATTGTATCGTGTTTAAATGCTGCACAATTAGGCTTTCTTTGTTTCAGATGCTGTTTAAGTGTGTGTGCAACTAAATCTGTGAGGTACTGGACCTCTTGCAGTAAAAACATCGATTACTGATGGTACCAAGTTAAGGCTCCCATTGGTTCTTTCCTCTTAAGAAACACTGTGCTCCCAAAGCAATTTTGTTAGTATAAGATGCTTTTATAACTGCCTTAAGGTACTTTCCAGACTTTCTCTCTTATTTGCAGTTCTCTATAATATGCATTACCATAACTATGTCTACATTATTTTTAGTATGGAGCAAAAAGTTTTGCAGTCAGTCGGTGATCAGTAGTCATGTGAAAAGTCCTGGCATAGGGTAGGCACTTGTGCATAGAGAGAACAGTTACCCTGTTTCTATGAAAATAAAATACAGGAAGTATTTTATATATTTGAAACAAAGTAAGTTTTAAATATTTTTTCTAAATTATATATTTAAAATAAAATACAGGAAATACAGGAAGATACTTGATCCAAACCAATTTAGAATAATCTCTTCCAAGAAGCAGTGGTAGGTCTTACAGTCAAAATAACTACATCCGCACAGTTTTCTAGATTTTCAACTTGAGTGGAATGTATGTGACTCTAGCTTGGTGATACTGCTTTGTAGCTCAGTTATGTTTTTACAGCATGCACTAGTTAAATGCCGCTTTCAGTTAACATTTTCAATGTTTAAATGCCGTACAGTATGGATACTTCGTGTGTGTGTGTGCACTTGTTAAAGAATGGAACACACTGTTGCTCGCTTACGGGCTTGCCAAGCAGGACTGTTTTAGGGCATGGCTCTGGGCAGCAGGCAGTGTTCCACGATGGTGGTCTTGCCTTGTTCTTTTCTCCAACTGGAAGGTCTATGGTTGTTACATTTGCCTTTAAAACGAAGATGCTGGCTAATGAGACATCAGGTACTGTCGCTGTGAGTTGTTAAAATTACTGAAAATAATTATTTGAGGCTTCTGTGCATGACTCTGTTTCTGTTACAGAAACAGAAATGGCTGTAAGCTTCTCTTCTCCTGACTTACCACGCTTTTGTTAAGCACTGGAGGAGAAATTATTAATTTGGTCAGCTGTTCTTTATAAAAATGTATTTTCCTCGTAGCGATCCACAAGTGATAGCACCATTAAGAAAACCAGCATATTTAGGTCACATGTTAAACCCCTTAGGCAGTTATGCTTGTATCTAATTTTGGAAGAAAATTTTAGGAAAAGAGGGTTTTAAAAGAGTTGTATTGTAAGAAAGATATTGATTTCCCAGGTATATAGAATGCATTTTGTGTGGAAGTGTTTCTCTTTGCATTTTCAATTGCAGTTCTTAAGTTAATGCTCTGGGAATAATGTGATCTCCAAACATACACAGTTGGCACTCTATGTTGAGAACTTGAGAAAAGATAATTGCACATATTGAGGAACAGTTAAGGTAATTGAGACTTCAGGATATAGCTGCTTATTTAAAATTTGAATAATGTCTAATATATTCATGTCTGTTAAATGGTAGTAGCTGTATTTTCCTTTTTCCCTGGTGAATATAAAAAGTATTCCAGGGACCGTTCTTTGCTTCTTAAAAGTAGTGATTTCAGCTGGCCTTTCTCCCGTTAGTAGAAGGTTAGAAGATGATTCGCAGAATTTACAACCTGTATGTGTTTGTGTATAGTGCTTATAAATGTAGTCTGAAGAACTTAACTTTTCAAATAACTTAAAATATTAAACTAGTCCAGCAGACAAGAACTACATACTGAAATCAATCTTCAGCTTCAACTCTCACAAATGTATAATGATTCTCAAAGACACTTCTTTGAGAGTTCCTGGACTTTTTTCTAATGGAGTTACATAACAAAAACTTCACTTCTTAGGTACTGTTCTTGGTGCATTGTGTAAGGAGTCATTTATAGAAATAATGGAGGTGATTTGGAGAAAAAAAAAAAATAAAAATCTTGGATTGTCTTTCAACAGTTGCCCTGTTCAGCTTGTGTGGGGGTGAGGTGTGGCCTTGGTATGGAAGGAGGAATTGGAATTCAAATTGCATCCTGACATGCCTGTACGTTCATTGTCGCTTCAAGTAGCTGCTGCTCCTGAAAGAGATGGGCCTTCCTTGTACCTTCAGCAGCTGCTGCTTTGAGCTGACACTTTGGGAAACTGACCTGAATGAAAATTACATGTCTTGGATTATTTGCTGTCAGATTAGTTTTATCCTGAGTTAGCTTCCTCAGACTGGTTTGTCAAACTGTAACAAATGTTTGTGCCGGAATAGGTAATGGTGCTACAGGAATGGGACAAGAGATGTGAGAGGTGAATGGATGGATTGCTTCTCTTGGAGATACAATAATGGTTTTAAGGTAACATGTGAAACTGGCATTGTCAACAACTCGCTCAGCCTTTTTCCCGGCCTTTTTCATGCTTACAGTTGATATGTGCTTGTTCATAGACTGCCTTTCATATGGGAAATTGTGATATGAATTGAGGGAAATTGTGATGTGAATTGAGATTCATATTTGAGGACATCTATTCTGAAAGATCAATATGAAGGAACAGCAATTGAAGTTGAAGGCCACAAATTTTTCCATTGTATAGTCTAGCAGTGAGAAAATAAATGGCACTGCTTTCTAGAGATAATAGTGAAACATGAGTAAACTCTTCTAGTGGAATGCAGGAATGGCTTTTTGACCAACATATTAAAACTTTCTGTATAGTCTTTCTGCCATTTCTTAGTCTGTTCTTAGCTCAGCTTTATGTTGTTTGTTTTTGGTTGTGCTTGCTTTCTTCTTGTTTTCAAGAAATATCCAGGATCTTTCATTTTACTGCAGACCCTTTGGGAAGTGATAACCCACTCTTGAAGTGGCGGGGACTGGTTAAATAGAGTCCTGTTACGGAGGCAGAGCACATGCTGTGCTTAACCTAGTGATTTTGTCTCTATTATTTAGGTGCCTCAGAGGAAAGAGCAGTAGGAAGACATAGAGCATTTAAAACTTAAAAAACAAACAAACAAAAAACAAAACAAAAAAAAAACCCAAACCACTTGGAGATTCTGAACATCAGGTTGTTGGCCCCTTGGAGCTTGTGGATTCTGTTCCCTGATTTGACTTGAAGAAGCTCATGCCAAACCTGGGAATAACAGACGTCTGCTTGTTTCTGAGCATTCTCGTCTTTCTGCTGTTTCTGAAGATCAGGGAAGTGTGTTCTAAATTGTTATCTACAACTGTGCTACTAGGTCATCTGTTCTGCTGCTCCGTGTTCCTGCACGAGGGTTTTTAAGCATGTATACTGCTAGAAAAAAATGACATGGCTGAGTGATTGCATTCTGTGTAGGAGCACTTCTGACTTAATCTTTCCTTCTTGTTGGTTGCTGTCATTTTGAAGAAGTTGTCAAGAGAAGATCATATACACAGCCCTCTTTGGTCTTGCAGGCTCATTTATGTAAATGCTGAAATTATTTTCCCAGAAATTTAAAGTTACATAACATTTAACTGGAAGTGGTTTTGGCATCTTTCAATTCATGTTCTTTCTGACCAGTGTCTTTTGACTGAGGTTCAAGATTCTTATAGAGCTGTGATTACTCTTCTATTTTTTACCAAATTGAAGGTTTGGATTTAAATTTAATTATCTGGGGAGGGTGGGCGAGAGTGACCAAAAGGAAGACTAGAAATGGAGATAACTGAAAGGAATCATTGGGAGTTGTTTCATCTGGAAGGTCACTAAGTCACTGTAGCCCCTCTGTGCTTTGTTTTGCCTGTCTGTAAGAGCAGTGGGCTGGTTTCCCAAAACAAAGGTCCACAATTCAGAAAAGTTATTGCAAGGAGCTTTTATATCCTCGCAGGACAGTAATATTACTAAATAGTGCTATCTTGTTTTCAGCTGTTATGCAACTCTTCCAAAATCTAAATAAAAGGTCCTAATCTATAAATAGAGAAGGTGAGAGACGTAAAATGATTAACTTAAAAATAAAGGTCAGTATTTTGCTCAGATTTGTAGTCTCTATATATATTTTTAAGATGTGTTATAAATACATATCTGCCTTGCAGACTTGTCCTGATTTGTAGATGCCAATTTGCATGCTTTAGAGAAGTGAGTGTTAAGCATCTGTGAAAGTCCAGGCCAGAAACTAGTATTGGCCTCTCTTTAATATTTTTTTTTTTTAAGAAGCTGAGGCATGTATGCTTGGGCCAGAATAGAAACACAGGAAAATACTTGCCAAGTCGGGGGGTGGGGGGAAGGGAAGAAGAGGCAACTGGTAAAGGGAAGACTGTTTTTCCAGGTTCCAAGTGCCACTAAAAATCCATTAAGTATTAAAATGAACTGATAAAGTAGTGAATGCCCACAGTGAGTGAATTAATCAGACATTTTTATTCCACGGTCACTTAATAGTCAGAACCGTATATTCATCTCTGCTGGAAACTTCAGTTGTACTTGTGACCTTCACAGGCGCTGTGCTCTCCGGCAAGCTGCCTGAAATTCATCTACTGAGCCTGCCTGCCTCCCTCCCTCCCTTCCATTATGGTAGGGAAGAGTGATTTTTGCTTTCATTTTCCTTCCTTAGAGGAGGCAGTTTACACGTTGTCTGAGGTACAATGGTCTCCTGCGTTCTACACGTGAAGGTTTAAAAGCCTTAGAAATTTTTGGCCTTAGCTTTTGCATGTAAAATAAAAGCTTTGGTCAAAGAACCCATGAGAGAAGTCTGAAACAGCATGATAGTTTCTAGGAGTTGTTTTTTGTATCTACAACAGAAATGCAGGCCAAGTCACAGAATTCTAGTAGCTGATTTTGTAAGGCATTGCCAAACTATGATATTTTTTCTGCTACTAATTTTTAACTTGCAGTTTGTGTTTTGGAATGGCTTCAGCAAAAAGAGAAAATCAAGATATTCCAGTGCTCTTAATCTGTAGCATTGTCAGTGACAAGAATGGCATTGCCTAAAGGCTTCTGTTCTGTACATGCAAAACAATAGCACAGTATGTTATTTCCAAATATATTGTTATTTGCAAACAGAAAACTAACCACTGGCTTTTCTGTGCTGTGCAGCCTATTGAAATTCTGGCTGTGATTCCAGCAGAGATTTTTCCATAAATAGCTCTGTACTACTTCGGAAGACAAACAAGCCCCTGAAAGATCTAAAGTGAGGTCTTCTGAGGGGACTATTTAGCCTGTGTTATTAGTGTGTACTTTGGTGTAGATACTGTGGTGGATGTGAGGAATGTTGCTGTGGGTTGAGGTGGGGGGGGCTGTCAGCAGGAATTGAGCAGTAAATAGTTACTGATTCACATTAGTTTCAAGGACTCAAGAATTGGCCTGGCTTGAGCATAGGAAAAATTTAAAAAAAGGATAGTAAAAACAAACAAATATAAGCAGAAGCACATATGTTTTCCTTTTAGTATTGAACTTGGGTTTTTTAAAATAAAAGCCATTAGGTAATGACTTTAGACATTAGCTAATGGTTCAAGTAAATACAACTTGAAATAGAAATTATTTATTCTTTCAGTGAACAGACATCCAAATTAAAGCATCCTTTAAAAATCTTTACTGGCTGGATGTTTGGTTATATGAATTAATTAACAGCTAATTTTGTAGTGTAGGTTTTTCAGTGCTGTGCAGGTGAACATCCTCTTGAGTTAGTAATGTGGGGGCAACTTTAGGTATGTTCAGTTTTAATTGGTGTAAGCTATCTTGAGTAAGATAATTTGTAGTCTTGAGGAGACGCTGGTAAACGTCCTGTGAACTAGAAGGATTGTTGAATAAATACTCCTGTGTTTTGCCTGGGTCACAGGGCTGGTTTTCTGCTAGTCCTGTTGCTCGTAAATATTTTTTTAACAAAGCAGAAATCCCCTTTTAAAAGGACGCAAAGAGCATGAAAATAACCTTGGCATTTGTGAAATCTGTGCTCTGAGTGGTAGACCTCAGTGTTCTCAGCCCCTGGTTATCAAGCAAATGTGTTTTATCAGCTGTCACAACAGAATGAGGATGGCATCACAGAGAATAGGGCTGACAGGACTCTGGGAGCTTGTTAGTGTGTTCTCTAAATGCAAAGCTTTCAACTATACCTATTACTTCTGTCGGATGTTTATTGAAAAACCTTCGTCTGTGGAGATTCTACAGTCTTGGAAGCATATACTGGAGAGCTTAGTTACCCATATAGCCTGGAATGACTATTTTCATGTCTAAAGTCACCTTTGGTGAAGGAGCAACTGAAACTTCCATCTGGGGATTGTGCTCTGGTACTGAATGGAACCTAGCTCTGATACCCATACAAGGCAGTGACTTTGTGCTATTAACTGGATATAACTTAGTGGGAAGAACAGCTTAACTGCTGACACTTTTTTTTTTTTTCCTTCCCTTTAATGCCTAGATGGTATTTCTGAGCTTGTTGAGGTGTTGGGTTTTTTCCCCCCCCAAGAACATGCTTTTTCATTCCCCCTAGGCGTATTGAGAACAGCTCCCTAAGAAAATGGAAGTATAAATAAAACAGCTAGGCAATACAGCAATGCACTTCTGCTACCAAGGGGTAATTAGCCTGGTTTTGAACATAGATACATTGCTAACATGTTTCTGACAATGAGAAGAAATAAAGCTTGATTAAAACTGGATCCAATCCTTTTAATGCATTTTGGGAAATCCACATACTGTGTATAACTTGCATAGCCTGTCTTAGGAGAATTATGGACCACTTTTGTAAGCATTATGTGTAGATCCAGAAGGGGCCTAGTGAGTATGTAGTCCTGCAGCTTAGCTCTAAGAATAGAGGTTTTCCAGAGAGTGCTGGCCTGAGATGGAGTTCTGCTCTCCTGAATCCTAACCCTGCTTATGGTTAGTGGGAGGTCAGCAGGAGTGTTTTCACAGGGGTCAGAAATGGCAGCACTGCTCTCATCTGAGTAGAGGCTATTTAATTTCTCTGTTCCTGCATAGAGTTTATTCTGGAAAATCAGTAAACCTGAATTTTTGTCCTCAGCGGTGCTAAAATTGACATGTTACTTTCTTGGAAACGAGGTGTGCAGAAACAGTTTTGTTGCAGCTTTATTAATGATAGCATTGTAAACTAAAGCTCTGCAGGCAGAAAATATGTTGGAACAAGTCATGTACCAGAGTACTAAGGGTAGACGAGTGCTGTGTTAAAGCAGAAATAATCGAATCTGTTATTTATAAGCCTTTTTGTCTCAGTTCTCCTCATATTGCTCAGTAAATGCCAGAGTTCTGTGAGTGATAGTGATAGAATGTTCGGGCACCAAGGGGATCCTACGTGAGGCAATTGTGGGCATGCTGTTAGTTCCTGTTAGTTAATTTTGTTCCCCTGTAATTAGGTATGTATGATTTGTATGCGATTGTACAAAGGACAAAAATGATGAGTAACTCCCCAACTAAATTCTACACAACACAAATATAACTTAACTCTTCTGTCATTTTTGTCCAGGAAGACCTCTCATAAATCAGCGTAGGTTTTGTTGGCTGAACAGTGTTCCTGTAATGGAAATGTAACTAGTGTGGAATGTGTATAGTATTGCTTAGTGCAATTACTTTGTTTAAAGGTATAACGTATGGTTGAGAGGCGTGATCCCTGTGATAGTATATGTTTGAAACAGGAAAATGCTAAGAGGAGGAAGCTTGTTTTCTTTCTTGTGTCATTTAGTCAAGTTATCACTATGTCTGCAGTCATACTTAAAATGCTTTATAATATAAACTGTTGACGCAGAGAACGCTGACAATGCCGGTTTCACCCTTCAAACAAACGACAGACTTCATGTTCTGTTGGGCTAACATTTTAGCTAAGATTTCATTTGGGGTTAGAAAAAATGTTTTTAGGTAGAGTTCTATTGTTGCAGCACCAAAAAATACGTTTGTTTTCAAGGTATTTTTTAGTATTTAAGCCACTCAAGGGAGGCTTGGTTACATGGCTGTTAACAAACTGGTGGTTGCCAGAATGCTGTCACACTTGATTGAAGCCCAAGATTTTGGGCCTCTTTGCATCTAAGCAGGGACACTTAATTTTTTCAGGTTAAGTATAACTAAAGCATGCTGTGATGAGAGTGGGGCATAAGCGTACCTAGGCCAGGTATCTTTAAATGTCAGATGACTTATTTAGGGGATGAAGCTTTCAAAATAAGAATGACGATGCACTTAGGTTTTTAAACACAAATGTTGCTTAGGTAGTATGTTTTATCTACTACATGTTTCTGTTTGTTTATATTTCACATCAAAAACATCCTTTCTGATGGGGAGTGTTAGACGGCAATGTAATTTTAGGGGTGCATAGCCTCTGAAGGTGATGTTATCCAGAGGCTGGAAACTACAGTTCACAATCTTTTTTTTTTTTTATAATCCTAACCTTGAGCAAAGAGGAGTTTTCATTGCAATTGTAAGGAGATTGATGCAAACTGCATGCGAGAGATCCTCAGTAGGAGGGCAGCTCTCCTTTTCCCTTTTTCCCACCTGAGAACAGATCTAAGCTTCACAGGTTGGAAGCTCTTGGCAGCTGAATTTTGCGGTGTTCAGAAAATGGAACCCCATAATAACTTTTGCAGTGAACAGCTGGCTGGTATTTAAAAGTGCTGAAATGTTGGATTTGCTGTAGATTACTTTTTTGTTTAAAAGCAGAACAATTCTGCTGGTTGGGGAGAGGGAAACTCGTGGAAAGACTTGAGCTTTTTATTATTATATAGCTTTGCAGTGGCTGCACAGAACAGGCTCAAGGAGAAGCTGTGACCTTTAACTGCTTGTTCTTAGTTGTGAATAAATGTAGTTCCACAACCTGTGAGAGTGTTCACCCGCCTTTCTAAGGTTATTTAAGACGGATACCAGGAGTAGGTCTGGATTTCTGCCACTTGTGCCTCTTATGTTTATGATATTAATAAACTGGTGTCAAATGTCCTGGGAACGGGTGATGCAGGTTGAAAGACCTTTGTTTCGGCCAACAATAGACCTGAATTAGTGTGAATAGGAAAAGCAAATAGGCGCTTCCTGTCATATTTTAAGGATACTTGAATTTGGGGAAGCGTGTGTATTAGGAGATTTCCAACTAAATGCTCATCATTTGCTTTTTGCCCTTAGTAAAATGTTCCCTGTGGATGTATGCATATGTATTAGTCTTTCTAAATATGTTTGCAATACTAATAAAGTAAGGTAGAATCCTGTTTGTTTGAATAGAATCTTTAGGGTATTCTTCAGGGGAAAAACTCTAAACCTATGTAATGAAGCTCTAAAGACGGGAATTGTCTTAGCTGTTGCTTTCCTAACCAGGTTTGTTCCTCAAGTTAAAACTTAAGACCTTTGGGAAGGCTAGAAACTATTTGAATAAAAAACATATGATTGTGCTTCAGACCACCTTGAGGTTCAGTTGCCTTTCATAGGGTATTGTAAAAGTCCAGAACAATGCTATTTGTCGTTTCAAGGCAGAGGATGCCTTTAGAGACTCAAGGCAATTCTTGTCAAGTATTAAATAATCCCTTGTTATTGAGTTTAAGGTAGTTTCAGGCTGCTCTAGCTTGTGTTGAGTTGAAAAACGGCGCAGTCTTGAAATGGTTATGTCTCCGCTTTGCAGTAACGTGCATACTGAATTATGTGGATAGTGGTGGTCTCCCAGAGTTGTGGAGGACACAGCCACCCCACCCCAATTCCAGGATGGGAAAGGATCATAGGTCTAGGTGTAAAAAACACCCTCAGAGGTCCCAGTAATACAGAGGTGAAGGCAGCTCCCAAAGGACTTGGAAATTGCACTGAGAGGGCTACAACGAAATGTTTTGCTAGTTTCACAGTGTTACATTTTATTTTATTTTATTTTTTTTACATCAGCTAATGCTGGAGCTAAGTTAACCTTATTAGTTAATCACACAGTGCCTAAGTGTGGGCAGCCAAGTCAGCAGTAGTTTTTAGGTGGTGTTCACATCTGGACTGATCTGTTGTGAGTGTGTTTGGTTTCCCTGCTCATCTATGATTTGACTGCTCCTGACTATGTTCTCCCACCTAGATGTGCCCAGCTTAGGGGCAAGACTGGGAATTCTGTTGGTTTGCAGCTTCTTGTGAACTAAAGATACTGCAGCGGTCAGTTTATTCTCTTTCGACTAGTGAAAAAAGGGAATTTGCCGGTTGGTTTCCTGTACCTGTGTTCTGAAAGAACTGCAGTAATGTTTTGTCTTAAGGTTAAAAATAGAAAGTAATTAATCAGGGTGATAAGGGTTAATGGTTTCTATCCAGAAACCAAACAGCTTTGCATTTGTTTATATAGAGAGAACATTCTTCTATCTGCTATTGTTATGAGTTTAATATGAAAGGGGTTTTCACAGTAATTTATGAAGCACTTTATTAATAACTAATTGGGGTTATAAAAACCTGAAAACCAAAACTGTTTGAGTCTCATCAGATGAAACTGTTTGAAGGCACTGGTTCAGGATCATTTTCTGCTAACATATACTAGCCCTATAGGATTTTTTCTTCTGTAGGTTTACAATGAAGTTTGTATACAAGGAATTATAGAATGCAGTGCCAGGTCTGGTGAGCAGAAAGAAAACCTCTATGTGAGATATAGCCCAGTGGTTACAGTAATTGCGGTACAGGTATTGCTTCGCCAGTTCCATGGTAGATCGCAGTTTTAAATCAATTTAAGTTGTAAAAGTTTTTTTCCCACAGCTCATACTAATTTTCAATGTGAATGTTTTAACTCCCTTCACAAAGATCAAACTTTTAAAGCAATTTTATGCCATTTTAAGCATAGGAAGCATGGACCAGTCAGTGAACATTAGTGTAAGAGAGATCTGTTTTCAGAGGGTTTGGCTTGCTGCTGTTTGTTGTCTCTGTTTTTCTCTATGTCACCACAGGTGTTTTGGAGTCATGTACTGGAGACTGAATTTCCTACTATAGATGGAGACAGGAAGCCAGGGATCTGAGGTTTAAATCAATTTCCTTTCTGCTCTAGCAGTGCTGTGTTCTGACCTTGTTCAGGGAACCGTTGTAAGTGTAAGCTTGTGGAGACTTGTACCTCTAGACAGAAATGCAGTTATTGGCATTTTGGCTGTGGGCTCGATAACCTTTTGCAAATACAACTTTGCTTTTCACAAAGCAACTTTTGCTTTTCACAACTTTGTCATTCACAAAGGTTTGAGGTGGTGGTAGTGCCTGGTCAAGGTGGTGATTATAGTGTTTACTGTAGCGATTTCTGCTACTTTGAAAGGTGCTGTTGTTTCAGCAGGGTCCTTTGTTGGCCTCTCGCCTTGGTCCTAAAAGGGACCATGGTGGAAACTTGACCTGAATGGAAATGTTGAAGCTTACTAATGCAACTGCATTCTTAGAACATCTTAGAAGCTGAAGCAACTAAGATGCTGGCCCACGAACAGCAGTTGCCCAGCGAGGCACAACAATTGTTTACTAAACACAAGAATTACAATGTTTAGTATGCTACTCCCTATACCACTTAGATTGTAATATTGAACGTGAGTGTGCTTTCTATGAGTTGTGTTTAAATGAGGAAGGTGCCTTGATAGCACGAATAAGTTAAGATCACTTAAAGATTTCTGAATGTGTAAGGAGCTGCTTTTCCAGATGAGAGGCACTGTATCTTCTTGGTAGACGATGATTCTGTTCTCAGCTTTACTGTTACCTTTGTAAAATACTTCATCTGCATGCACGCTGCTATTCCAAATTATAAAGGGTTTTGAGCGTAATTTCTGTTTCAGTTCTGTTCTCTGCAGTTCTAATGCCATGTTCTCACTGTTGCTTTGCAGAGAGGAGCAGCTTCTGTTGCTTTGGGCAGATGGAGTTATGTTCTTCTCTGAGCATTGAGCCTAGTAAAGCTATTTAAGAGAACTACTAGCCTTGCATAAAACCAATGGCAACAAGATTAAGGCTGGTATTGCTATATTACCTCACTGGGAGGGAATGGAAGTTTGCTGCTCAGAAGTTGTGTTTTCTAAGAAGTGTGAACGCTGTTGGCTTTTCTAAGAAGTCCTGAGACTTAACAAAAATAGTTGTTCGCATAAATTTACAAAACCACAGAATAACATTGTTTTGAGCTTGGTCATTAAGTTTCATGATTTCTAGACTATTTAAGAGCATGTTGTAAATGCATCTGTAAATTCTAAGTCGTCCTAATATGTGTATATCCTATGAAACAGTTGTCTTACTGTTTCCTTCCCTTAGCTTGTATTGTTCATGCTTCCTTTAAAGAAGGTGACTGAATTCAAGCTCCTACTTCTGAAGGCTGGTGATAACAAGAGTTCTTACTGTCACTGCTAGTATGTAGATTTGACAGCATAAAGAGTAATCTCAGAAGGATGTGGTATACTTAAAGGATACTATGTGAACAGTGCTTTGCCATTGAAAACTAGAGCCCACAGTGAACTGAATCAGTGGCAAGGTAGGCATTGGGAATGTTAATGTAACTTGGGAGGCTACAGGAAAAAGTTTTATCAAGAGGTGTTCAACCTTTATTTTAGGGAACTGAATAGAAAGTTAAAATAAGATGTGTAATAATAGTAAGTAAATCACTCAGGCTTTCAAATCCAAAGTTGAACTCCTAGTTGAACTAGGACTTGCCTATTCTAGGAAGTGGTGTTTTTCCTCAAAGATTGGCCAAGCTGGAGAGAGAAGGGAAGGAAAGGGAATACAGGGAAGTCCAAGAAACAGAGGAAAGATAGGGAGTTTTAGGACTGCTTGGCAAGGTTTGTATTTGGTTATTTTACTTAGGGTGAATAGTTTTTATGCAGCGAACTTCAGACGTGAAGTACGTAAATAGACTGGGAAGAGTCTCAACACTTAAATAGATCTTTACTGAACAGGACTAGAATGCTTTCAAAATAAATGGGGAAAATGACGAGTTCATGATGATCGCATGTTTTTCACTTTCGGCATCACAAAGCCTGGAGCCCTTGGAACAAACGTGGATGCTAGGGAACACTCTGTAAATCCTTCTCCCTGGGTGTAGATTTCCCACACTTGCACAAGCCAGCAAAACCAGCTTAATTACCGTCTGCTGCTTGAACTGAGTCTTAGGCTCCCGCATTTTTGTGTTCTAACAGGGGCAGGGCCAGCAGCAGTGTGAAGCTAGCTGGCCATCATACAAACTCCACTCCCCTCCCTGTTACGAAGGGGAGCTTTGTGTGCTCTTTGTGTGCAGCAGTGTTGCAGGGCTGGTATGTCGGAGAGAACAAGTAACCAGCCGGCTCTTGCAATGCTTCATGGCACAGGAGTGAGAATTTTTGCCACAAGCGTAACCCCTTTCTCTGCTTCTGTGCTGCGTGTATTTTATCCTGTCCCCATATTTCTGAGGAATTAATATATTTTTAATGCCCTGTTCTAGTAGAGAAGAAAGCTATTTAAAGGACTTATGGAATGACTCTTGAGTAGTAAATTGAACAGTAGGAATGCCTTATCCAGCTGCCTTTGGTTTTGTTGCCTAGTCACTTCTGAGAGATGGAATGAATGCAGAGAATCACTCTTGAAAGGGAATGAAGAAAAGGGAAATGAAGTCAATAGTAAACCCGGTCATGGTAACTTTAAAGTATACAATCCTTGTGTTCCCTTCCCCCTCTCTATATACATAAATTAGGGATGAGGCTGGAATGCAGAGGGTGTTTCCTTTTATACCATGAGTACTAAATAGTGCTTGCCATATTGCTTTCTTATTCTTTCCCTGGTGTGTATAGTTGTGGTATCCTGTGTTGGGAGCTCTCCTCCCTGCAGATAGACATGTATAATCACTCTTTCTTAATCTTATTTAAACAGCCTTCCTGTGCACTTTGAGATTAACACTTTATTATCTAGCTTCAGAGACTTAGTACACAATATTATTAGGATTCTTGATAAGTGGTAAATGAAAATTTGCAAACAATGGGGTGATGTTGGGATGACTCGGACATTCAGAGTGTGTTGTGTAGCTTCTTGAAATATTTGAAGCCTTGGAGGAGCTTTTGTTTTCTCTCCAGTGTTTTTGGTTGTGTGTCGTGGCCCCCCTCCCCCCCCCCCCCCCCCCCCCCCCCAATGAAGTATGTAATTCTAGAACAAAGTACTGGAAAAAATAACAATTTTATGTCATTAGCTGTGACCTGAGCTTAAGTTTTTGGAAGTTGCATCTCTTCAGTAGCCTGAAACAGGAAGGCTTTGCCTCACCCTTGATTAAAAAGGACCAAACAATTCACAAGAGAGATCCAGACACTTAAGAGTCTCCCAGTTTTCCTGGACAGGCACTCCTACACAGTTTTGAGCATGCTGACTTTATCTGTGGAGATAATCTAGGAAGAGTGGCTCAGGTATGCTTAGTAATTGTGCATTGAATGAAAACATTTAATTGTTTTTATCCCTCATGATGTTTATCCATTCCTGTGCTGCTTTCTCAGTATGAGGCTTTTTGACCTTCCTTGGTTTTTAATAATAATTGTAAAAGTTCGATTCTTAATGTTTCCTGTTCCAGTTTCTGAAGTGTCCTTGGAATGATCAATTGATGTTTAGTTTGATCCAAATAGCTTCTTCTATGCTTAAGGCTGGCAAACTGAGGAAGTGAGCTCCACATTTGGTCTGTGAATTGTCTTTTTACTCCTTAGGTCAGAATTACCAATCTATAAGTAATCTGCTTCACATGGATGAGGTCTGTTTGAGTTGCTCCTTTGGAAAATTCCAGAAATGGTATTCTGAAGCCACTGGGAAGGTGTATAAACACTGAAGAAGTACCAAAATGCTTTTTAAATACTACAATTTTTTGTTCAGTATTTGGAAACATCAGGAGATTGCTCCACTTGTGTAAACATACTGATTTACTTGCTCTCTGCTTAGGCAGCAAATCAACGTAATTCCAAAAACTTGCACAGAAACCTTTTAGGTCTGGTGAAATAAAGACTCTCTTTGTTCACTGCCATGATTGACTTGCTGCTGTAGAGTAGGTGACATGTTTTGCCTACCAAGCATGTTTTATAAGCGGAGTTTATATAAAGTTCATGCTACATTAAAATAGATAGTCTCTTCTGTACTAATAAAATACCTTTTATTCTGTTATTGGAAACAAATCTAATACAGAATTGCTTTTCAGGTTCACAATGGGCCTTTTGGAACTAAGTCATTGGATTACAGTGATTTTTTTTTTTTTGTTAGGCTTGATAAAGCTGTTTTATTCCCTTATTCCACAGACTTGTTGACAATGGTAAAACTTCAGCACAACCCTTTCTCTAATATTTCAGAAAATTTGCTCATTATAGGGCATGTGTGGCTCTTGTTCAGCATTCACTGAAAAGTGTGGAAGGCCACCAAAGCATGAAAGTGTTTTTTTAGTATCTGTCATGGAGTTTTTCTTATTTCAAACACTGTTCTTTTTTAAAGGGGAAAACCACATTTGACATCTGTCAGATTCCTTTATCCGTCTATCTTGGAACAGTGTAATCTGCCTGTTTTGATTTGAGCTGGTCATCTTTCTTCAGTGTACTGGCCCAGTGCCTCAGTTTTTTCAAGCCGTCTGTATCCTGCCTGACATGAGAGGTGAATTACTCAAAATAGCAAAAGTTGGTGTAATAAATATTGAGTAGAAAATCTGAAATTGTGATTGTTTCCTAGGGGGCTTCTGAAGGTAACAAGTTAGGTTTGTATTGAACGTCTGTGTTCTTGTGAGGTGCGGCAGAAGTGTGTGTCTGCCACTGTTTAAGAATCGCTTGGGAGCTTTCTGGTGTGCCTCCCTTTCACGTGGTGAGCTGTGAACATGTTGCTTAAAGCATTGTCAAAGCTTTTGAGATAAGTGTCATTCCCCTTTCTTGTCTGCCTTGCTTGGATTCCTTTGCATCTTCAGGTTCCTGTCTCCATGTCTAGCATGGGAAAAACCTGGTCTTACCTTACTTACAAGTGAAGGTAAGTGTCCAGACCTTGTGGCGGTTTTGATTTCTATGGAGCACTTAACGTGAAGATACATCGTTGAAGCAATACATAAAAATCTTACAGCAGATTGTGAAAATAAGGATCGTGTGCAGAAGAAAAAGCAACTTGACAGCAGTTGCAAGAAACAAGGTTGTAGCTGCTCTATGTGGAAGAACTATCAGGAGGTTTTGAGGACTCCTGAGGAAGCAGGCTCTGCCCCGTTGGCTTGTGCCGATGGGTCAGGGACCCAAAGTCTTTCCTCACAGTTCAGTGGGATTTTTAGGATCACTAGCTTAGTTTGCCTGTAGTGTGTTTTGTGTCTTTGAGGTAGGGATGCAACTGTACAGTACTTTGGTGATCAATGCGTAGTGTTTCACTCAACCTGCTCTGCAAAATATTTCCCTTACTGACGTACACATGCAACAACAGTAAATGGACTTCAGGTTGTGTAGGTGATTTTTTTTTTCCCCCCTTCCCCCCCCCCTCCCCCCCCCCCCCCCCTTTTTGCTTTCAGATCACTGAAAGCCATTTATTTGTAAGTATTTAGTAATCTCAGAAGTGTCCCTGCGGTGTTAACAGTAAGTGTCTGCAAAGGGATTTAGGCGGAACTAAAGGACATCTGTCTACATCTCTGCAAAGAAGTGCTTTTAGCAGTATAGTAACCCCTGAGCTGTCTATCCCAAGTTATGCAAGAGGGAGAAACTTAGTACAGGTATTGCAGGTACACTACAGGAATGCAGACAGACTTTTCTATCCTGTTTTTTGCTTTTGTCAGAATGATGGCTTCATCTTGTGTGCTTGATTTGCCCTGTAGTGTTCTAAAATCTCGAAATGCCATGCTTCATCTCGGTGTCAAAGATGTCTCGAGATGCTTGGGGGGAGGAGAGAGACAAACCTGATCGCCCATGCATGGGTAATTCTGTGGAAGTCTCTTAACAGATAATGCTATCTATCTATATCCTGTGAGGGGTATGGTTATCAGATAAGGTTTTGGTGGTTACTTATCTTGGATACTGGTGCTTGAAGAAGAGGGCACTAGAAATGAATTCAACAGTAAACAACAGCATGGATTGTATTGCCAAAAGCCACTGGTGTTGGTGACAACAGAGCACTATAGATCTGCTTCTCCCTTAAATATACTCCTCCCTAGTGCTCACTGCGTATAGAAGGGATCATCTACAAGCTTCTGGACAGTGAGCGCAGGCCTCTGTGTTTGCGAGACTCCCACCTAGAGACTGTAGCAAAAATAGCATGCACAAAAGGGAGGAGGCAGAGAGAAGGCAGCGCGATCTGTAGATGCTCCTTTGCCCATTGCGATGCCGAAGGACTAAAATAACCCTACGTTGTAACTATCAAGGGAATTACAGTGACCGTTTGAAAAGGATAACACTGATTATTTTTTGGCAACGAGGGTGTTAATGCAGATGAAAATACACAAGCGAATCAGTGCACTGCGGAAGATGAAATGCTTCCCCTGTCAATTCTCAAACACTATTAAATCCGCCCAGTTCAACACCAGTGCCTTGATGTCTGTCTCTTTCTTTGACCAAGGTATGGGAATACAATATTCTTAACGGTGAGTTACCAGATTTAAAATGTGTGACTGGTTGCTTTGCTCTCTAGTACTGATTTTTGTATAAAATATGCATCTTGGCCCTTTTTGGGGACTACTTATGCAGAAATCATTTTTCTGTCTACTTTTTTAACACGTTTGTTTTGTCCTTGGAAAGGGAACAGTCCAGGATTACCGTGTAGAAGGCACGTTGGATTCTATACATATACCTTGAGTTGAAAAACTAATGAATAATTTTTGTTAAGAATGTATTTTGTTTCTAATGTAAAATTGATCCAAATACTTGAAAAGCATTTCTGCATAGTGTTGACCAGGCACTTGGAGGGTTTTGAGTCTGTCATCACCGACTGACTGAGCGTGCTGGACTTTCTGGAGGTGTGGGGATGCTCGTACTGAAAGTTCATTCGCACAGTTGAGTCTATAGCCAAAGCAGGACTTGCATCAGCTTGGAGATCACCAATGTCAAGCTTGGATGATCTTGGAAGTTAAAATAAATGTAAAAAGCAAGAATGTCTAGAATAGTTAACAGAAAAGTGGTTAGCTTTCTGCTATACAGGAGACTTGTATAATTATTAAATATGACATATATTACATCAGCAGACCTAAGAATATGGAGGTTTTATCCCTTAACTTAAGGCTTTTCTGGTTGTTGTTGCTGCCTGTTCTAATCATGAGGCTTCCAGCCTAAGGCTTCTGACCTTGTAAAACTTCTCAGTGACTTTCACCAACTAAGTACTATGATGAATTTAATAATCTGTTCTTAGATGGGTATATAAGACTTTTCAAGGTAAATCTGTTTTTGCTGTTCTCCTTCCACATACATGTACACACATCTGTTGATAACTTGCTGTATCGTCTTCTCTGTTTTAGGACTGGCACAGGTTGCAGTGTTAAATCTCTCAGTGTTTTTCAAAATCCTGATTATTCTGTATATGTCTCACTGAAAGGCGAGTTATCTTGTTTTTCTTCAATTAATTGATAACTTCCTTAAGTCTTATCCTATCAGAGGATTACAATAATGTGGTTCGCATTGTATGGAACAGGCAAAATTAGGTTGCTTGGTTTGCACTTCACTCTTTGGATACTGGATTTGATTAATTTTATGTTATCTTTGTGCCCCGTTCACCTGTGAAAGGCACATATTGAATGCTGCATCTTCATCTGAATGGTATGCAGTCTTAAGTCTTATAGATGCGAGATAAATCCCTTAATCTTGTTCAAAACTATGTGAATGAATGGCTAAAGTAACCGTTACCTTCCAGGAAAAAAATAATTAGGAGCACTCAAGGTTTTCCTGTGTCATGGTCTGGATCCTTGTTTATCTACATACAAGCCTACATCGTATTTATGTCCTTAGCAGTGTTCTTGAGAAATTTCAGCCTGTTTATTGCAGTGGTGCCAGGTAATCGTGGCAGGGGAGGTCGATGGAGGTAGGATGATATTGTGTTTATCCTTTGTTATGTGGCAGTTTGTACTGTATATGTAGAAAACATAAGTGAGCTGTACATATCCACTCGTGCCAAGAATCTGATTTTGCATCTTTTGCCTCTGAGGATTTTGCAGCTGAGTTAGGCCTGCTTGTCCAGGCTGTCTTTGCACTGTGCAGTTTTCAGACAGATAGCACTGCATTCTTGTACCTGCTGTGTAATGCAGTTATTAAAGAACAGCTTGCTAATGCCCTCAGAGGCCACCGCCCATGTGTTTGGGACAACCAGAGAATGATGTAAGTCTCATTTTGGTATTAGAATGAATAAGAGGAAAATCCTGCATGTTTCACTTCTTCAAAAATGAAATAACCCTGTTGCTGTCTATGATAAGATAGCTTCCGTGATACGCTGCACAATAGTGTCTTTAAATTCAGACTGAGTAGCTTTTTTTTTAGCAGTAGCTTTCAGCCTGGTACCAGACCATTTTAACTCTAATAGAAAACGTGGATACACTGTTGGTCTGCATTAGACTGACACGAAAGTGAAATAGCCCAAAGATCTGCGTGTGTAAAAACCTTGGGTACTTTCTCCTGCAGAAAATTACATGTACATGGTTGTATTGCAATTTGAAGTTGGCCTTCGAAGAATGGCTTGGCTTATGATCGCGCTATTTGAAAGTATGAGGGGCATGCGTGCGTTTGAAAATGTGAATTGGTGTGCTTGAGCTTAAGTTGTAATTTGTCCCTTTTTCTTTTTGTTGTATGAACAGATCAGTTTGATACTAGGCATGACTGGGTTTTTTTGTCAGTGTACAGTCACGATTTAATTTTAGCACTCTGTAAAAATACTTGTGGTAATGTAAACCTTCCTCATCCAGAAGAGATACTCAAAAGTTTTTTAGAGACAATCTGTTGAATTTATTTCCGAATTTTCTGTAGCTGTTTTTGTTTCACATCCTTGCATTCCTTAGACACTGATGTCTGAACATCTCCCTAATAAGTTCTGCCTTTAAGCTGTCAAATGTGTACAGTCATAAAAAAAAAATTTTTGAGATCATATGGGTAATGACTGTATCTAAATCTTCTATCAGAAAGAATGGAGAAAATAAAGGTAGGAATATATATACACGGTCTCTGCTGTTACAGTACATGCTGAAAATCCATTACTAGAGTAGAGTAGCAGTCATAACAGGAAAACAGTTCTAAGAAGTGATGATATAAAACCCTTAAAAACAAATCTAATGCACAACACAACTTTTTAATTCTGGCATGGGGAGCTACTAACTGGTTTTCAAATGTACAGCTTTAAAAAAATGCTTCTATAATATTTTTGAAGAAAATCCCTACTTGTCTTTTGTAACATAAGTATATTTAAACTGAAGTATGCATTTTATCTTATAATTGTAGCTTTCTTGGACACTTAGTATTTAGAAGAATTATTAACTTCTGGGTTTTATTTTTATTCCTATGCAGCGGATATAATTTCTACAGTAGAATTTAACCATTCTGGAGAATTGTTAGCAACAGGAGACAAAGGAGGCAGAGTTGTCATCTTTCAACAGGAGCAGGAGGTGAGTGCTAACTACTATAATGTTCTTCTCTGTTCCTAATCAATCTCCTTTTCAAGGAAAGGAGCATGCTTTTATAAAAAACTTTTCTCTGCCTATGTAATCGGTGATTAAAATAATGAAATTTAAGAGTGAAGAAATTACTGAGGATTTTGTGACACTGTTACAAATTAATTTCTCTGTGGTCTAAGAGTGTTTAAAATGAAAACAGGAAAGGGAGGTAGGACACAAAAAGACCTTGGGAAAGCTGAAGCTGGTTGTTTTACAATGATTCCGCTTGGCTGGCATGATTATTGCAGATTTCGCTGTAGTTTGGGAAATAAAACTTGCCCTTCAGTGAGTATGTAACTGTGACCTAAGATGTCCTTTTCCATTCTGACATCAATCAGGTAAAATCATAGCATCATAGTAGCAACGGTATCTTTCCATTTTATACTTGTTCTTTTGGTCTTTTTAGAGCGCTACACACAAATCAGTACTAGGGAAGGGCCTCTACTCACATGTTGAAGGTGGAAAAGCTGAGATGGCACACTTTGTAACTGAGGCTGTAGTTAGATGTTGACTTGGTAGGAATTTATTTCAGGGGCAGGATAAAAAGGCACTTCTGTCATCTCGCTGCCTAGGGAAAAAGTAACAGCATGACTTTTCTTACCTTACTGTTCCATTCAATTTTGATTCGAAAAATCCTAAACCTGCAGAATTCCAGGGTTGCTTTCTTGCTGGTGTGCAGGCAGTTGGCGATGCATACAGAGCATCGCTCTGGTCACCTGGTGCCATCTAGTGGGTAGGCCGGCCTGCCTGCCCTGCCTGCCCTGCCTGCCGGCCTGGCCTCCCGTTCCTCGGCTGGAGCCTGAGCAGATCTCTCTGTGTGGAGTGTGCTTACTCTGATCGTCCTGGGTTTGGCTGCCAGCTCGTGTGGTGTGGGTTTTTGTTGTTGGTTTTGGGTTTTTTGTTTTTTTTTTTTTTTTTTTTCTTTTTTGTTTGGTTTTTGTTTTTTTTAACTCTTGAGTTTTAGCTTGCATCCTTTAAGGATCCTTTAATGTAGCTTAAATAGCTAATTGCCTGTTCTCAAGTGAGTTGTCTTCAAATGGCTCCTTGCGTTTTTGATGCATAACCCATAGCTCATATCCTTACGATCTGTGACTCCAGGTATATGAAGAATTCAATTTGACTTCTCGGTGTTTTGGGAATGAACAGTGGGTATTAGTATTTAGTTATGCCATAGGCACAACTGTCTAGAGCAAGTTTTGTACGTAAGAGTACCTCAGACAAGTATTTCGTTGGATTTATGTGCCACCTTCTATCACACTGCATTCGAGTGCTTTACAGACCATACATACAGGAAGAGAAACACTAAACCACAACCGCTCTTACGTGGGGTTATACAAGTTTGGGTAGCTTTACCCACTGCCAAAATGCTGCCACCTCTGGGCTGGAATGTGGTGGCCCTTGTTGCCACATGAAGCAAGTGCCATTACGTGAGTATCGGGCAGGAAATGAACACTGTATCTAATTGAAACTGAAGGAGGAATTTGTGTAGGCAGCCTGTAATTACCTAAATTGGAATTTAACATAGGGCGCTTGAGCCAACGCCTCTTTTTGTTTTCTTGGGGCTTTTTAAATATATTTTTTTTTTGACTGCCATGAGATGATCTGATGCTTTACATTTTGCTTTTGTCCTAAGGATGGATTTCACGTATTCTTAGTTGTATGTATTATTCTAGTCTTGTAGAATTTTACTACAATGCACAAGAAATATATTTGACTCTATCATTATGGCAAGTATGGAACTGAATGAAAGTTCCCTGAATCATGACCAGCATTTCCTAAAGCACAATAGATTTACTTCAGAAGTCGCCTGTTCTGTGCAGTGACCCTGCTTAACTTGTTAGGTCTAACTGCAACTTAGAAAAAAGGCCCTTCTGTTCTCTAGGGTGCAAAAGCCAGTGTAATTGATAGGTGTGACACAAAATTCTCATGCCAAATTTTATTTCTATGCATTTTGTCCACGTTTTCCTCCCCTGCAGCTTACTGTAAAATGTTAAGTGTTCCTGCCAGCTATTAATGTAAGGCTATGAAGCAAGAGAAAATGATGCTAAGGATGTGACAAATGTGAGCTAGCAAGGAGCGTATCAAGAAGTACATTTTAGTGAGGTATTTAAGGGATGAAATGAATGGATGGACATGTGAGACACACAAGAGAAGGAAGGAGCAAAGTTGCTAGTCAAGAACTATCACAGGAAAGGCATCTGATGGTGCAACCTCTTGAAATAGTTAGAATAGGAATATATCATAAAATTAAGCTGGAGTTAATTTCAGGTACGCCTTGTGAGCACTTTGAGAAACTGTTCCAGTTTTCTTTGGCCTTACTCACTGGAGGGAATTTAAGGTTCAGGCCATGCCATGCAGCGTTAGTGCTAGGAAGCCATTGCTGACAACATAGCTTTTAGAAAGAGGAATTGTGCAAGTTTAGAGGTTTTTCAGTTTTCCAAACTGTTCCATCCTGAACAGGCTAACTTCAGGTGTGGCTTTTCATGTCAAAGATGTATTCAGCAGAGGTGTTCAGCTTTTTTTTTCCCCTCTCAACTCCAGAATGAGGGAAAAAAAAAAAAAGCTGCTTAAGCAGTTCAGAAGGTCTCGGGGAATGTGGAGATGATATGCCAAAACAGTGGAGCTACTTGTATAAATTTAGAGCTGACGTGGGATTTCCATGGTGTGCCTAGCAAGCTGAACTTAACCGTAAGAGTAGATCTGCCATACATGTGGCTGTGTAGTTCTCTTGAGGAGTATCCTGCTTACAAAACAAAGGTGGAAAAATTAAAGGTGGAAAAATGAAGATTTTGGAGTTATTTTTTAAAAAAGAAAATCTATGATGCCTAGAATGTAAGTTCAGCTGCTTGGAACGAATATGAGAACTTGCTGGAAATGCTCTCCATGTGGCTAAGGGGAGTTTCTGGAAACTTCAGGAATCAAAAGCTGCTGTGATAACTGTTTCTTCTCTGATGCTTTCTTAGCGAAAATAGTAGAAACTCTAATCAAGCTCTTGCAAAAGAGATGGTCCTTATTTCGTCTGTTCTACAGGCTCGTTAAAATAAGGCAAGTTGTACACCAAAGGATACTCGCGGCAAATCTGGCATAGGCAACAATAGAATGTAGAAGCTTTAACCTACTCTTATGCTAATTAGCAGTCTGCCTGTATATCTTGCTGCATAACTATAGTTCTGGCTTCTGCCTGCAGCCTTGAAAAGCATTCTGTACATTGCATACGTATTTTGATCATTTAATTCTCTTTTTAGAACAAAACCCAGTCTCACAGTAGGGGAGAATACAATGTTTACAGTACCTTTCAAAGCCATGAACCAGAGTTCGACTACTTGAAAAGTTTAGAAATTGAAGAGAAGATCAACAAAATTAGGTGGTTACCCCAGAAAAATGCTGCTCAGTTTTTATTGTCTACAAATGGTAAGTTATAACTTAATAGTTAATTTTGCACGGTAACCTATTGTTACACGAGTTCACTATTAGGATTTTGTCTAATCCTCTCCTGGAAGCCAACTGGTTTTAAATGCAAGTATCTGGGGATGTGGCTACACAAGAGTTACGCTGTTTAACTGTACTGCTGTTCTGGCTCGCCTGGCCGCACGAGTCCCGCAGCGTGGCGTGGTGCATTAGTCATTTCTGCCTTGGTTGCTTTACAGCAAAGGGGCTTAGCTAAGCTGTCATTCAGCACCTTCCTATGTGTGTAACTGTGTGAGACCTTACATTAGTCATTCATAACAATCCTAACTGAAACTTGCTGTAACTTTTATAAAAAGAACAAACTGTGGAGGAGGTCTTTTTAATGCTTTTTATCTTGTCTTGTTTTCTCCAGGCAGTATTTTTGTCTTTTTTGGTACATGTAGGTGGTCTTGCCTTGTTCGAAGGCTTCACATTAAAGTGCTTCAACTGTGAAGACTAGTGTCTTTGCTAGAGCTTTGATCTTAAACTCTGGCTGTTTTATTTCAGATAAAACAATAAAGTTATGGAAAATCAGTGAAAGGGACAAAAGACCAGAGGGTTATAATTTAAAGGAAGAAGATGGACGGTATAGGGATCCTACTACAGTTACAACACTACGGGTGAGTAGTTCACTCATTGTGAATTAAGCCATGTTCAAATGATTTTTCTGCTCCTGGCCCCTGGCACACAGATTAGCCCGCGGCTCAGTGAGTAACTGCCACATCGGACTACAAACTTTACGTTTTCTGTAATGCCAGTGGGCAGACACATTTACTTCTGAGGTCATTTTGAGATACTTTAATCGGCTTGGTGTGTTGAAGGACTGTGATTGTGAGTGCTGATGTGTTTGTAGCACCTCTGTGTCTCAAACTTCCATTGCTTTGTGTTTTGCAGGTGCCAGTATTCAGGCCCATGGACCTCATGGTTGAAGCTAGTCCACGAAGAATATTTGCCAATGCTCACACGTATCACATCAATTCCATCTCCATTAATAGCGATTATGAAACGTACTTATCCGCAGATGACTTGCGGATTAACCTGTGGCACCTAGAAATTACAGACAGAAGTTTTAGTATCTTTTTTTGCATTGTTTTGCATGATGGGAACAGTTTGGTTACAACAAAACCGTTGGATTTTGCTTCCTTTCATAAATAGCTTTTTGTGTAGTATGTTTCTCCACATCCTGATTTTATTTCTCTGTAGTATTTGTAAGGGCTTTTACTTCTGGAGAGGTAGCTCAGCGTGAGCAATACAAGGAGGGAGTAATCATTTGCGTGGTGAAAACCAGACCCTTTGGAAGGAGAGAAAAAAGCTTAAGTTTCCAAGTGAGATGAGCGGTTCTGCAAGGCAGCATTACAGTAAACTTATCTTGTGAAACTTAATTCTTGACTTGCTGTAAGAAGCAAGCCAGAAGTACCATCCTTATTTCACCAATGTTTATTCTTTTTTACCTTCTAACCTAACCATCAGCCTCTCTCACGTGTACCTACAGAAGTTGCAGGCAGTAGGATCACAGGAATATGTATTCAGTCCCGTTGCTGGGAGCAGAGATCTGTGGACAAATCAGCAGGATCCTGAGCAGAAATCACACACATCTTCTTTGTAACATGGCAGTGTAATTTGAATTTAGCAAAATAAAGTTCAATGTGAAAAAGCTTAGGTGACAGATATGTAGTATAGAATTAATTACTGCTTAAGTGGAGGAAAAAATTCAGCAGGCTTTTGCTGTTACAAGAATTAATTTCAGTCTGATACAGAATGCAACGTTACAGTCTTGCTTGTTAGACAAATTGTGAGACTTGATGTTACCTTTGATCCAGTGTGTGACCTAGGTCCCACAGTCCTGAAAAAAGCGCAGCTGAATACATTCAAAGCTGAAAAATGTTGTGAAAACTGGAGAAAATTTCTTAACAAAATGCTGTAGATATTGTAGATATTAAGCCTGCCAACATGGAAGAGCTCACAGAGGTGATAACAGCTGCAGAGTTCCACCCAAACAGCTGTAATACGTTTGTATACAGCAGCAGTAAAGGAACAATTCGTCTCTGTGATATGCGAGCATCAGCACTCTGTGACAGACATTCAAAATGTAAGTTCTGTCCTGGTAGTTTATTGTCTTTTTGTGGAATACGGTATCCTGCTGTTAGATGAAACTAAGCACTCAATAAGAATATATTAAACACTGAATTGTGTGTTTGTATATACTTGTATTGGATTTCTGTAGTATGTTGAATAGCTCTAAAGCCTAAAATCTAAACAAATTTTAAAATTAGATTCATATTTTGCCAAAGTAGCAAATAAAATTCTTAGCAGCTTAAGCTGGGGAGTCTGCCTACAGAGCAGGACTAGGAGTGGCTTTGTGCAGACTTCAGGAGGCCAAATACTAGTTGGTTGGTTGGTATTTGATGCTAGAAATATTGTGTGTGAATGAAGGCTCCGGATACTAGCGAGTAGTTCACTTCAAGAAACCGCCCTTGACTTGCTAAGAAAATATTTCAGAGTATGGTAACTGTATTATAAGGCTTTCTTGTTGTTATTTTACGTAATGCTGGCAGAGTGGCCCAATGTCGCAAGCTTTTTGAGAAAATGCTGACCTAATTTGTGTGTTTCTTGTACTGGGAGAGACATAAACTTACTCTTGAAATGCCTATCTTATTTTTATGCAGTGTTTGAAGAACCGGAAGATCCTAGCAACAGATCATTTTTCTCTGAAATCATCTCTTCCATATCTGATGTCAAATTTAGCCATAGTGGTCGATACATGATGACTAGAGATTACCTGTCAGTGAAGATCTGGGATTTAAATATGGAAAATAGACCGGTGGAAACATACCAGGTATTGGGTGAAGATGCTATAGGCTAGAAATTAAAACCTTGAAGGATGCTGAGTCTTACCGGTAGTCTTGGTGTGGCAGTTATTTTGTCTATAGATCAGTACGTCCAGGCAAAGAACCGATGAGATTTGTGGGTTCCGTACATGTGCCAAAGGATTTCGCTATTTGCAGGTTGACTGCAGAACCCAAAGCCGTATTTGGGTATGAAAAAAGCCTCCCTCTTACACAGTGGAAATGTGGAAAGGTTAATGGTTAGCCATCAGCTAGCACATCTCTCTTAAGGGTCTTCAGTTGACTTTACATTCTTCTGTTGGGTCCTGAAGAAAATGGGAGGTAGAATATTTCCTCTGCAGAATGTTTTCATCCAGCACTGAAAATTGCTGTGGCATTTAGAAGAAAATTTGTGAAGGGATCATCTTCATCACACGTATGAGAAAGATCAGTCACCAAAACATGATTTTTAGCAATAAGTCTGCCAAATCCTCTTGGGTATCTAAGAGGATAGTGAGGTTATGACAGCTGCTTAGAGAGGGAAAGCATTCTGAAGAATTGCCAAGTGTCCCCACCCCGAGTGACTTGCTGCTGTTTGAGTTCTTTTGAAATCTCTGTGGAGCAGAGTATGTTAATTTGTGCATCGGTTCATCCACAGTCAGAGGAGGGAGCTGTGTGTGCTCCTGTGCATAGGGTCTAAGTGCTGTCCGGATACTTGATTTCTTTTGGAACAGAATCTATGATGGGTATTTTACAGGTATGCAAGTTCAATATTCATTCAGTTTATCTAACTTACTTTTTTCCAGGTGCATGAATACCTCAGAAGTAAACTTTGTTCACTGTATGAGAATGACTGCATTTTTGACAAATTTGAATGCTGTTGGAATGGATCAGACAGGCAAGTTTAATTCTTCTCTACATGCACTTAAGACCTCTCCAAGTTATTCTTAAAATGGGCAACTTGAGGCATGACCTCAGATATCTGTTTGATTTTGTGGTTTGGCCTGGGTAATATTTTTGTACTAAAGTAGACTTTAATGTATGTATATTAGCCCTTAACCTCTGATGTTGTAGTGTAGGATTATAGAGAATTGCCTTTGTGTACTAGAGAGACTTAGAATTTGATTAGAAATTTGAGTTCTGTTACTTCGCCATCAAATGTTCCAGCCGCTTAAACTGGAGAGATACATGAAGTAGTAGGATTAGACATGGTTTTCTGCAAACTTTTCATGGGTGAAATACTACTGATACCCTAATCTACTAGGTTGATTACCTCTACTGGTTATCTTTCTTGTGGTGTTTGGGTTTTGGTTTTTTAGGGTGGATTTTTGGGGTGGGTTTTTTGGGTTTTTTTCCTGTGTCATGTGTTAAAATCCAACTTTGGAATATTTTGTGTGGGAATAAGGCCCATGTACTCAAACCCTATGGTCTGATTGTGTGCTCTACCGATAAGAATCTGTACCAGGCCTGTTGGGGAACCTGGGGGTGTGTTTTCTATTTAAAGCTGCCTTGGCAAAAGGTAGAATGCTTGGGAAATGCCTTTTAGGAATTTTCTTTCTTAGAGTAAGTTGTCAAGTTTGCCTTGCTTGGGCATGGTTGACTAGCCAGTAACACCATTTAAGACAGCTGTTGCTTTTGTGTTAATCATGTAATTAACTGCTTATTTGCTAGATCTAAATCAGCTTATTGTATCCCTATCAGTATCTTCAGACACAGCTTTTTTTTTTTTTTTTTTTAAACTTGGTTATCTGTCCCAATATGTTTTTGAGGCAAAAGGACAGGGAAACTTTTATTTGTCTTACTGAAAAGCTGAGATAGAATAAGGATCTCCTATGAGGTAGTATCACAAACTGGGTTAGTATCTAAATTCTGCCACTTGTGTGTAACTAAAACTATGTGGCTTAAAACCTGGTGTGTTTGGCTTTCATTAGGTCACTTCCCCACGTGTGCATAAGCAGCAAATTGAATGATGACAGTCGAAGTGTTTAGATGACAAAGTGTGTACCTTAAAATGTCCAGTTAAGGAAAAAAAATACTTAGTTTTCTAAATCACTAAAATATTCAAAAGCCTTAGTTTCACTTCAGGTTGTAGATGATGTGGGTGAGGATGCCTGCTTTGTACTTGTAGAATAGGGCATGATCTTAGGTGGGACCCTCGGATTGAATGAAAGGAGAGGTTATTCCTAACTGAACTGTTACTTTGTTCCTTCCCCCCCCCTCCGCAGCATTGTCATGACAGGATCTTACAACAACTTCTTCAGAATGTTCGACAGAAACACAAAGCGAGACATCACCTTAGAGGCGTCCCGGGAAAACAATAAACCGCGTACCGTTTTGAAGCCACGTAAAGTATGCGCAAGCGGTAAACGGAAGAAGGATGAAATCAGTGTTGACAGCCTAGACTTCAACAAGAAGATTCTACACACAGCCTGGCATCCTAAGGAGAACATCATTGCTGTAGCTACTACAAACAACTTGTATATATTTCAAGACAAAATGAATTAGGGTTGGCATTCCTAACTGAAGAGTCCACTTCCTGCATAGTTGAAATAGTTGAATCTAGCATTTGTACCTGTAAATGAAAGAGAATGAGAGGTCCATTATGGCACCCCTTTCCAGTGTTTAAAAATGTGCCATATGACAACACTCTTTTATAGCTACATGGAGAAAGCTCTGTTGATCCGTCACTGCGTTCTTCTCCATGTCTGCTAGCCATTTAGGTGAGGATAGGGCACTTTTTAATTTAAATGACTACTTGCACCATCTTGCCTAATGGACTAGATTGGACTGTATCAACATCGGTTTACTCCACTTTTTATGCCTTCCATTGTGATGACGTCAAACACAGGGAAAGCCTTCAATCATGCTATGGGATTTAATTGTGTAACCTCATTACTGTATCATTCGTGGCCCCCTTTTTTTATTAAATACAGCTCATTCTTGCTGTGGCTTGTAGCATTCCTCCTCCTTCTGGCCTCCTGGACTCCCCCTTTCCCTTTCATCCCCCTCCACCTAGCCTTGGTGGTGGTGTATAGAAGAAAAAAAAAACAACAAAAAACCAACAAAAAACCCCCCAACAAAATAAAGCACATGAAATGGGTCCGTTTGGGGTCAGTGGTAAAGGGCGACTGTGTTGCAACAAATGTTTTAATAACAATTGACTGTAATCACTCCTTGCCGTGTCTGGCGCCAAAAAAAGAGAAAATAAGGAAAACCACAAACAAACTACTGAATAAAAGTGACAAAGAATGGAGAATCTGTTTTCTTTTTTTTTTTAATCTACCTCTTTATACAAATACTCTGTGTTTTACCTTAGATGCATGAAAATAAAATGATGTTTTTTGTAATGATTTTAACCAGTATTAATCATTTTTCATGGGACTGAAGAGAGGGAGGGATTTCACAAGTATCTGCATTCATTCACGAATGACAAGAATACCACCCATAGTGTGGGTTGACCACTTCCATCTCAAAACCATCAACTGCCATCAGATTTTGCCATAATCTGAACAGGTCAGTTAATGTTCCAGGATCCATGAAGGCTCTTTTTTTTAAACTATTGCTTAAATGGGAAATTTTCAGGTTTTAAAATCCGTTTTATGGGACTAACGTCTTAATGTTTAGTTTCATCCTGGTTTCTTTAATGCCTTGTTTTAGGATACAATACCTTTAATGCCTTGTTTAGAGTACGAAGTCCCCTGTGGCTTTTAAAAAGGATGTCTGAATTCTTGTCTGGCAGTGTGATGTTATGTAGTATGAAATACCAAGTGATTACGTAGGTAATTACTACACCGCATTCTGAGATGCTCTATTTTCTGTATTCTATTGCTATCAGTAACTGAGTGGAAATGTAGTTTTACCATGCAAGTGTTTCTTCTGGCTTTTGGCTTTGCAAAGTTACTGCACTTACAGAAATGTTGAATAGTGCAACGATCAGAAAATACGTGGAGTACAGAAGCTGCATGAAATAAGTGTTCATAGTTACTTGAGAGATTTAAACTCTTCAGCAAATAAGGCTTATCCAAAGATGAACCAGATACTGATGCTTTATAAGGCTCATGAGTTTTTACCTCCAGGTATTTTTGCGAATTGTGCTTTTAGGTTTACTCTTCCTTCATGGAAATGTTCAGAATGAAGTTTAAAGTTGTAGTGAACTTACCCCTTGACTGGGAAAATTTTCACTTTTCAGTTACCGATACTTAAAATTATTTCTGTGGCTTAGTTATCAGTAGTTTTTACAATGCCTCTTATTATTTGATCAGCTAAGATACCGTTTCTGCTGTAAAATTATGGCTGGGTTAGAGGTTGTTAACCAGACTACTATTGCAGTCATACTTTAATTTCTTTTAATCCTTGTGCAGTGGTTTGAAAATGTAAAAATTCTAATATTTATTAGATCTGGTTCTCTTAAATACAGTATTTGTCTTGTAACATGCATGCTTGACCATGAGCCTTTGTAAGGATTTTACCTTTTTTTTTTTTTTCACCTGTTAGCCTTGTAAAAAAAAAAAAAAAAAAAAATTAACTGCCCCAGGGACAAACTGTTTTCCAATGGGTGAATAAACTAGCAGGCCCTACTCACATGGCATGTGACTAATTTTACTCAAATGACTACTGGCTAATAGTTAAGGAAACAACTTGAGTAACATTAATCATGTGTATAGGTGTCTACAGGATCAGGTCCAAGGATTATTCTTTATTTTATCGCAAGGGCAAAGAGGTAATTAGATGCTGCTTTTGCATCAAAGCTGGTAAAATTCATCTCCATTTTGTGGAAAACTGCGTAGGTTTAATAACTGCTATTTTGGGAAGACTGAGGGTCATGGTATTAAGACTGCTGCTCTTGTGCGTACCTGTATCCCAAACGATGCACTGAATACCTGAAAATTTGCTTAGCACAGACATAAAAGGAAGCGAGGTCGTGAAGATGGCACAGAAACGGAACAGGTAGATTTCACACAGAACAGAGTGCAGCCTCCTAGCAATACTACATTAAAGCGAAACTGCCTCTTGGACCTCAGCTGTGCACATGCTGGGACGGAATCAGGGGTTTTAAAGCTAGTTTTAGGAAAGATTTTTCATTTGGTCAGTAGCAGTGATCCCTGGCATGTCATCTGAGGTTTAATTTATCCTCACCAAAACCAGCTACTGACTTTGGTATCATACTTATCCAACTAGATAATTCTCTAAGCACACTGTCCATTGGCATATGCTGTAAATCTTATATTTTATTAATAAAAGTATGCATAGAATACATTTTGTCAGGTTGCTTTTTATCCTTTTTCCTGTCCCTCTCCTTTTCTCTGTTTACAGGTATTTTTGAAATTACTGATCTCTTCCCTACTGCATGCTGAGCAGTGCCCCATTCTACTAGCTTCTGTGTTGTGACTTCCAGGCCTTCTCCTAAGCAGCGTGCCAGGTGGGAGGGGGGATGTTGCACCAACACACAGAGTTATGGAAAAGCAGCCACCACCCCCACCCCCAGCAGTCTCTTCCAGTGCCCAGTGAAAACAGTGCAAGCTCTCAAGTCTCAGTATTTGAATACCAGACTAAATACAGGAAAGGAGGTTCTGTTCCTTTGTGTTGTGTCTTGGAAGCCAGTTATGGTACCTAAATGCCAACATCAACCACTTCAGTTGTTGGTATCTGCAAGATTGCAGCCGTGCTCTGAACCACAGTGATGCTATTGTCGACAATTAACGTTCAGCATAAGCCGGTTATCCACGGGTACAATGCCGAGGTGTAGGCAAGCTCTGTGGCTCAAGTCCCTTCACAGTTTTCCTGCTGAGAAGGATCTGCTGCCTTGATAAACATGTTGAATACGCAGCAATACCCTGCTTCCCCTTACTGCTCTCTTAAGGCACAACTTCCACTCCAGCATTTATTTAACTACATATTCTTGTATTCTCAGCCTTATTAGAAAAAGCTCAATTAGTGCTGGTAAGGAAAAACCTGTACTTCTTCCCCTCTTGGAGACGGGCCACGGGATGATGGAATACTAGTTTTGTAGGGTTTCTTTTATTATTGTCTGCTCTGGAATGTTAGCAGGACAGAGCTAAGAAGTAAGTTCCTGGGCACTGGTTTTTCAGCCCTTCATCTTGGGCTGTAGGGAAGGTGTGTAGCCTCCCAAATCCCAACAGACACTTCTAACTGAACAAAAGGTATTTCCTTTTGCCCTTTCCTATGCAATTAATTGTTTTAAGTTGAAGGATCGGCATACTGAATCAAGGTGCAGAGAGGTGTACTGAAAGTGAGATTGCTGTAATGACTATCCTTGTCTTGAGTGATTTGTCTGTTTGCTCTTGGCAAACTTCTTTACTTAACCTGGTACTGAAAGGTTTGGGCTTGTAAAAATGAGCAGTGGAAAAAAGTGATAGCAGTGATGGGAATAGAAACAGAAAATGTTCCTTTCTGCTGTGATACAGCTGAGAATCTAAGAAACAGCGTGAATTCTATTTCTCTCAAAAAGCTACCCTTGAGCTTTAATAATCTCAACCTTTTGCAAACAATCTATTATTTCTCTTTTACAAGAGAACAGTGTTCACAGTTTTTTTCTGATGCAGTTTTTTGTGTGGGGGTGCTCTCTACCAGGAGGCAAGATCTTACCAGAGAGAGATGGATGCTTCAGAAATGCAAGGGATCAAGGTTAGGTGTTGTGGCTGTCCCTTGAAGTCATCTTTGGAATTGCCAGTCATCTGCAAGGACTTTGATCAGTTGTTCCTAAATAAAAAATAAAAGAAAAGCATTCCCAGTACATATCATCGCTACCTCCAGCATAAAGACACCAAAAGAGGTGTGCAGGGAAAGGACTGCCTTTGTGTTTCCCACATGCTGGGGTGGCATCCATCTTAGCAACAGGTTAGCAGTTTTTTCCAGATTTGGGGCATAGAAGTACTAAATGAATAAAATAAAAGTAATTGCAGCACATTTTAAGACTTTAGATTGTTTTTTACCTAAATTGCTTCCAACATTTAGAACATCTTGGAACCATGAGAATAAAACTGGGAGAGGCTTTAAGATAAATCAGGTGGCTTGTTAGTTGTTTGATTTCAATCAAATTAAAGGCTTCTTATAACTTTCTAGAAGAAAACCCTTTTTATTGCACTTCAGTACAAAAGGCTTTCCCAGGAGTTTATGGCCATTGTTTCTCTTCTATTAACATGTGGTTTTCTGCCTCTCCAACCTTGCTATTGTCATAGCATTTTCCATGCAAGGATTCAAATTACTTTACAAACATTAATTACATCATTCAACTGACTTAAGGAACCTGTGTAGTGGCTAAGAGCACAGGGCTGAAAGTCAGGACTTGTGAATGCTATTTCTGGCTCTGCATTGACTCACTCTGTAATCTTGATCAATTTATTTCTGACTCAGAAATTCTAATAGTCCCACTTTACTGATAAATATTCATACCGCAAGTATTATAGCAGATGCTTCCTGAATGATGGGGATGACAAATACTCGTGATGCTATCCTGTGATTGTTAGGGTTGCAAAGTGGGACAGGATTACCTAGGCAGGTTTTCTATTCAAAATCCTAAGTAGCTCATTGTTCTGATTCCAATCTAGAATGTATCTGCGGCCTTTCTACCCATAAATAGCTGTTTTATTAAATTATTTGAAGCATTGCTTGCTTTTTGCTATGTGTAGCTAATTCTTTTCCAGTGATATCCCAGAGAAATCCAGGTTTTCCACAAGGTTAGACATCTGGTACAGTCACGCAGGGTATATGGTCAATTTGCTAAGAAAGGTCAGTGTTATGGAAGGTGGATTTCTAATGCCGATGCTTGTCAACACAGCATAGATAAACAGAAGATGAGAAACGTTTGAAACCGGTATTGTAGTATGGGATGACTGTGACAACTGTACATACAGGCTTTTCTCTAGCTTTAAATAGTTCTGACACAAAAGTTACTTCTTTCCATATGTAACAGGGAGATGACAAAAGAAAGGACATTAATGGAACTGTATCTGCGTGACTTCAGTCTCTGATCATATTACTGTTACTGAACTCCTACTGTGGGTACAGTAACATAAAAGACAATTTATTTTCTCTTGGCTGCTGATGGGGTGGGGTTTATGATATAAAAGGCTCCGTTACCACTGTTGGGAAGCAAAATGCTCGTATATAGATGTGCGAGATGGGACTTAAGGTACAAAGTTGCCCAGAAAGACTCTAGGCCTCAAAATAAACCTTGAGCTTTAAGTGATGTCAAATGGAATGAAGTTAGTAAACATCATTTCTCAAGCCGTGAAGGCAAATTAAATAATCACCTGGGAGGAAGTTAGTCTTGCTGGTTCTTTCTGTTAGAGAATGTGAGTGAAAAAGGAGATCAGAAACAGAAGAATCTTAGTAAAGGGTCTGCTGAAGGCCATACCAAGTACCTATGCAATGTTGCTCTGCCTTGAGGAATTGACTGGCTTGATTTGCAAGATAAAATGAACTCTGGAAATCTTGAGATTAATAATTTAGAAGAGCCTTGTCTTCTATACGTGATTGTTTGACTTAGAATAGGTACTTGGTACAGAAGCTACCCATGCTACAAATGAATAAACCTCAGCAGGGTAAGGTAGATGTTTGCATCTGTATCTCACTGCATTTGAATGTGCCTTCCCCAGAATTCTGCGTTACTCCCATGCTCAGTACAGCTGTATGTGCATAAATAGCCTAAGGGTGCCTCTTCATTTTCATACTGAAAGGAAACTGCGGTGCACACTAATTTCACTTTTTGTAGCTGTGCTTTTACATCCCAGTGCAGAACAAGCCCTATTTCATTACACAGATGCCATCTTCTCTACCTTAACTGTCTGCCAATAATGAAAAAACCTGCCACGCAGAGGTTGGTTTGGCTCCTGAACACTATCATTTCAGGTGGGTATTAAACCTTAAAGACCATTAGTTCTTACAGAATGCCTTGGCTCTTATTTTTTGGACCTGCTCTTGGCTTAAAATTACCTGAGGCGAAAGCAAGCCTGATGTGAGAGGAAGCGTTGGGAGCCCACTGCGCCACGCAGGTTTGACAGGTTACCTCACACCCGCTGCGCCTGCGGAGGGGGATTTGTTGCACTCCCTCATGTGGAAACTCGGCTGAGCTGGGGGCCTGATGGGCACCGCGACACGGGTTCGCCTGTGCAGGCTGACCTCGTCCTCTCCGGGCGCGGAACGGCGGCCGCGGCCTACGCCGGGGCTGGCGGGAACGCTCTAGCTCTCTCTCCTGAAGGGACATTGGCGTCCCACGGCTCCAGCGGGGCGGGCCGGCCCGCGGTTCCCCGTGACTGGAGGCGGCCAGCGCCGCGCAGGGCCCCCCGGCGCCCCCTCCCCTCGGCGCCCGGCCGTGGCGCGCAGGCGCGGCGGCGGCGGCGGGACGTGCGCAGGCACGGAGAGCGCCATGGTGCGCGGCACGCGCCCCGGGCCGGGCGGCGCGTGCGCGGCGGCGGGAGGGCGGGAACGGCGCGGCCCGCGCCTGCGCGGTGCGAGGAGGCGGGGTGGCCGGGCCCGGAGCGGAGTCCGGGGTTTGTTGTTGTTGTTGTCCCAGCCTCAGCGGCTCCCTCAGTCGCCTCAGCCGCCGCTCCTGCGCCGCCATGTCCAGCCCTCATGAGCCGCCGCAGCACAACAACAACAACAACCCGCCGGCTGAGGGGACGCACACCGAGCCGGGCCTCAACAGTGAGTGCGGCCGCCGTTAGCGTCTGCAAAGGAACGCAAATGGGGCGGGGGCGGGGGGGACGCTGTGAGGGCTGCCCTGGGGCTGCGGCCGCCCTCCCTCCGCCTTACCCGGGCCGTGGAGCGGCTGTAATGGTCTCGGCGGGCTGCGCCGGCGGCCCGTGAGGGAGAGGCGGGTGGCGAGGCCTGAGGGGACCCGGGGCGGGCCGGGGCAGCGCCTCGGCGGGAGCTGCCTGAGGGGGGAAGGGGCGGTGGGGCGGCCGCAGGGTTGGGGGCTGCGCGCCGGAGCCGGGGCGAGCGCCCGGGGTGCTGCGGGAGGGCTGGGGCGGGGGCTCGGGCCGGGGGGTTCGGGCCAGGCTGGGGGGGTCGGGCCGGGCCGCCCCTCACAGGAGCGCTGAGGCGGCGGGGCTGGGGGGGGGGGGGGCGGGCGCGGGAGGGAGCTTAGCGGCGGGGCTCGGGGCGAGCCGAGAGCGGGAGCAGGTTTGTTTCGTGGTTAAACGGAGTTTATTCGGTGGCTGGTATTAAAAGCTAAGATGGGGATACAGCAGGGTAGGGGGAGGAGCGTGACTGTGGGAATGAGTTTATTCAGTGGCTGAGTCAATACCACTGACGTGAGCTATTTTCCTCTATATCCGGCATCTATGTCAGCTGCCCTGCTGCATCCTTTTGTTCCTCGGATAACACTGGTAGGGCACATCGGTGGGTTTTATGTGTGCTCTCCTACTTACTTGGCAGATGCTTTTCCCTCGTTTTATACAGCTGCTTCAGCGTGTCCTTTCATTTGTTTGTAATTATTAAGGATACTGCAGTTGAAGAGGTGAATAAATTGTATTAATCATTAACTGTTACGTTCGTGGTTTACAATGAAGTTTAACTGACCGCGAAATACGTTGGTTGGCTGATCTCCTGTAACTCAATGGGAATTGTATTAAAGAAGAATAAATGGTGCCTATTTCATAATGCTGCTGGTGTGTTGTGGCAACACTACCTCTTGTGATAACGATGGCAGTTTGCAGCAATGTTCACCTGAGTCAAATAGGTATTTTAACAAATTATTCAGGGCTGTTAGCGTATTAAAATACCGATTATGCTGTCTTAAAGTTGCAACATGCTTAGTACCTAACAATGCTTACTTCAGAAACTGCGATCGTTGTATTTTAAATATTTCCTTTTTATTTTCTGTTAGTATGTTAACTTACTCTATGGGACACATTAATCTGCTGTAAAGTAGGAGCAACAAGAGATGAGTGCACTGTAAGCCTGTGCTGGATCTGCCCACGTAGATCTTACTGCTGGATCAGCACGTAAAGGCTTAGCAAAATCAATGTGATTACTGAAGGTGGTGAGCACAAGGTATGAGAGGAAATGTTTGATAGTCTGTGCTCCGTGAACAAAACATATGCAACCAATCAGCTCCATGTAGGCTTAGTGCTGCTTTCAGATGTTCAGCTGCTCCACAATGCTTTGGTGTTATAGGTACATTTTCTGCCATTATGTAAGCTTTCCAGTGAACTTTTTCAGGCTAATGAGCTTAGACACTTATTCATTTTGTTCTGTACGTCGTTTCTGCATGTTTAGGGCCTTTCATTCAAAGATCCCTTCGTACTTGAATCGAGGGTCAGAAGACCTGGGAGTAACTGAACCTATACTTTGTTGGGTTCACAAAAAAAAAGAAAAGGAAAAAAAAAAAGGCTTGCTTGCACTGGGAATTCTAGATTCTTTGCGTATTTTAATTATTATAAAGCTCTGTTACATATTGACAAAAAGAAGAAATCCCACTTTAGGGAGGAACCCATCTAGCCCTGTCATGGAAAATCTGCTTAATAATTACCACTATGGGAATCTGAACAGCTTTTGTTTCTTCTTTCTCTTTTTCTCTTTCTTTTTTTTTTTTTTTTGTTGTTGTTAATGGTGTACTGCATTATAGAAGTGACATCAGTTTATTCAAAATTACCATGGCTCAGGCTCCTTGTGAACTACTACTTTGGATTATTTATATAAATATATATGTAATATAGATGTGTATATAATTTATATATTGTCCTCGATATCTCCATCCCCCCCCAAGTGAAATCATAGAGTGAATAAACAAAATGAGAAATGAGACGCTCTTCTTCCACACGTTTGGCTACTGTTGTTTAAATAGTCCCCCAGTTATGAAAAACTTGTAATTAAAGTCAGTGCATATCAATTAATAGCAAATTAATTAGCCTTAGAGCATGGGCAAAATTCAGACAATTTTGGAGAAAGATATCATTCATATAAGCAGCTGCTTGGGTTTTTTTTCCCCCCCAAAGTGTGTGTGATGTGATTTGTGAACGGAGGAAAATGCTGCTGCATTTCTTAACTTGACCATGTTTCCCATTTTACTGTCAAGTATAAATATGATAAAAACAAGAGTTCTCTTAAGAGCAGGTGATTAATGTAACTTTCATAGTTTTGAAGAAAGCTTGGGGCACACAGCGCTGGCTTACTACTTGGGCAGTTTGTTCTCAAATACATTCCTGTGCATCTTTTTAAAGAAGCAGAGATTTTTGTCCCTCTAATCAGTCTTTGAAAGTACTAGGGCTCTCTGAATCCCATCTCACAAACCGGTTGTGACTGCCAGTGGGAGTATGTAGCATGTTCTAGCTTGATGTCAGATTATGCTTCCTTGAATGTATTTTGACTCATTAAAAGTGAGGTCAGATGGAGAACGTGCTGCTTGTCATGTAAACTACTGCTCGACTCGTCGGGACTCTTTACTCACAGTTTAATTTGAATGTTCTTCCTAGTATGACCACAGCACATTTTAGATAAACGGCAAGTTTTGTCAGTCTGGGATAAATGTTAACAAAGATTTTATTTGTGCATAATCTTAAGTGCTGTGGAGGTGTGTTTAATAGCTGCATACTAGAGCAACCAGTTCTGATCATCTTCTGCTGGGCTTTTCCCTGCCTGTGCTTGTCAGAGGAAGACATCCCCTTGCACCTTTGGCCCCTGTTCCTCTCACGCTGTTTGTCGCTCACTGCTGATTTTTTAATAATAGATGTCTTTGCAGATCCTGAGCATTATAGTTTTCCCATTAGATGCTCTTTACTCCAAAATGGCTCTTGGGGAATGTATAGCCTTCTGGCCTAACTTGTCTTCTAACTGCAGGTGCCACGTGTTGAGTTTTTTTGCATGTGTGGCCCCTTGCTGTGAAGGTGTTGCTGCACGGCAAAGCCAGCTTCCTGATGTAGTTCTTAGAGCGTGGCCTTTTTACTTTGAAATTTAGACACCTGCAATCATCATAAATCTGAAATAATACCATCTCTGCGTCTCATGCTGACTAGCCTGAGCAAAGGCTGCCTTTTCCCAGTTAATGCTTCATTATCTGAAAAGCCCAGTATGTAGTACAGGGTTGGTGTACATCGTATGATTGTGCACACCCTAAATTCCTTGTTTGTGAATACTTCTTGGGGAAACCAGACTGTAAACCACCGGGACTCTTAAGAGTATGATGCTTCCGTGGTCATCAGTATAATGGCATAGTTAATTGGTACAAAGGACAAACTCTGTTTCAGCTTCACAAAATCAAGCTGAAAACAGGTGAACTCGTTATGACATAAATCCCTTCCTGTGTCACTGATGCAGTTCCCAGAGCCAAAACTTTGCTGTAAAAAACATGTGCAGGCACTCTAAGGTGCATTTCAGAAGTCAAGCAATCAGTGTTAAAATTTAGAACCTGTAAAAACAGGGTTTAGAGTGTAGTTTTAGCTGTTGTATTCGTATTATCAGGCTTTCTTTTCTTGAATATTTTTGCCTCAGTAATGAAGATGTCAAAACTTAAAAAATCAATGAAACACAAAAAATGTGAAAGTGCTTGCCTTCAGGTGGTGTAAATTAAATTACATAGGAGTTGTGATGACATAATATATGTGTGCGAAATCATTATCTGACCAATAATGGGAAATAATGTTGCATCGAAAATGGTATGCTTTTGAGAGATTGGGAGATCTTTCTCTCCATAATTATGGCTAATAAAGTGGCTGTATAGTGAAATCGTTCTTGTTGTATGCCTACATGAGAAGGTTGGAATTGCAGTTTGGTAGGGAGTGTAGTTAAATATTTGGAACAGATAGAGCGGTAGAAGTCTATTCTATCTTTACGCTTCAGGACTTTACTGGTATATTTATGAATTAAGAGTGTTTCCAAAACTTGTTTGTTTTCACTAGTTTCCAATTGAAACATGTCACTAGTGAACATACCATACCAGTAAATACTGTTTTGCATTTAGTTAATCTGCAATTAAAATACAAGTGAAGACATTTAAAAAAAATAAAAATACTCACCTGAAATATGGAGTATATGAACTTTTTAGCAGCTGCTTTAATCTCAGTGCACACATGGATATCCCATAGGTATAACTACAGGAAAAAAAAAAAAAAGGGGTGGGTGGGTGGTGGAAACAGTAAATCTCAACTTGTGGGCTATACAGCCTTCCCTGGCTAAGGAAAGAAAAAAAAGGGGGAGAAAAAAAGAGGCTGAAGTGATTGCCATTGAAATTGCTGACTGTTATTACGTGTGAGAGCTCTGGATTTCCCTGCTACTCCATTCTTTATCTTGGCTTATTAGCAAGTGAAATCTTTTAATCTAACTGCAATGAAATGCATGTTAGTGTGGTAGTTTGGCTGTGTGAGGAGACATAATGCCTGCCTCAAGCTTCTGATGTTTGAGTTGCGGTACGGTAGGATAGGAGAGGTGGCAGATGGTATTGAATGGGAGATGTTTGTCAGAGGGCCAGGGCAAAGAAAGTTGAATGAGGCCTGAGAATGGCAGCCTGCCTGGTGTAAATGAAAATCAGGGTTTGATTCAGGGCCTTTGGAAGTAGAGGGGAGAATAGAAAATTGCAGACAGGGGAGTTGAACAGTAGGGGGCTAGGGGATGAAAATTTTGTTCCAAAAAGGAGCGTAGATGTAGAACAGGGAAGCGGGGTGGCTAGTGTAATTGGCGATAAATAGGTAACTGAAGCTTCAAAACGCAGAGAGAAATGTGGCCTATTAAAGTATTAATACTTGAGAGGGGACATCTTGTTTGACTAGCCCCAGAGGTAGGTAGCAACCAAACATAACTTTTTAGGGGTGTGTTTGTTGGTGAAAGAGGAGGGAACATGTCACTCTTGTCTCCAGTACGTGTTTATGAGCTTTCTCCCAGCAGCAGTGTATGTTATCTGAATTCACCATATTCGTGGTTTTTCTGTGTAAATTGATAAACATGAGATGTGTTTTAGTTCCACTGCTTTTAATGAAATGACATCTGGCTGGCCCAACAGGTTCCTGGGTGGAGTTACAGATGAACGGCAATGGCAATAGCAACGATAATGGCAATGGGAAAAACGGAGGTCTGGAACATGTCCCTTCATCATCCTCCATCCACAATGGAGACATGGAAAAAATTCTCCTGGATGCCCAGCATGAATCAGGACAGAGCAGTTCAAGAGGGAGTTCCCACTGTGACAGGTAAAGAAATGTTTGCTGTCCTGCATGCAATTTATTGCAGGATTTATACTGTAGACGCTAATGGAGGGGGTAAAGCTTTTTCTTCGGTATAAGTTTGACATGCACCAATATTTGGAGTCCTTGCTGGCTCGTGGTAGTTGGCTGTAAAATATGACATCTGACTTGAAAAATACATTGTCGCTACAAAAAGCTAAGGAATCCAGGAGCGGGAAAGTCACGTCAACAACAGAGTTAAAATTCACATTGTCATAAATCACATATGGTATAAAAAATACCTAATTTTACTGGTTTCTTAATAATAATGTTATGTACACGTGCTTTGTATTTAGTTAAGCATAATGAAACACATCACTGGACTTAACAGGAAAAAAGATTGTCAGAATTTGTACTCCTTGCTTTCAGTATTCTGCTTTTTTTTTCCTGTGAAGGCAAAATGTTTCTTGCCTAACAATATAATGTTTTGAGGCAGATGTGAGCATTATGATTTTCTTATGTGTTCATTATACCGTTTTTCTTACAAGTTTTGGGGCATTTTTGGAAATCCTTGAGCAGTTTCTGTATATAATTTTTATCTGTCCTTCTGCTTGTGCCTCCTTTGGTTTTGCTGGGTGAATGCTGTCTGTCATGTCTACTGTGTAGCTTATAAAGTGGTTGATGGATGTAAAAGCTATTTAAAACTAGTGAGGCCCGATTTAATTACTGAATGTAGTAGAATGTTTGAAAATAATCCAGACCAGTACTTCAAATAGAATGGTTACATTTGTAGAAAATTAAAGTTTGTTACATCTATGTTGCTAAGAGACTAGCTCTCTCAGTAGTTTTGTACTTTGCAGTCGAACCAGGAATGTTTGCTAGATGGTGGCTGGATGGTTTCTTTTACTAGCAGAGGATTTTTCAGTCACCAGCCACATTTTAAGTGAATGAAAACAGATTCCTTATTTTTACCTTAATTTTCGGCTTACTAATTTTTTGTTAAGTTTTTGTCCCCTTTTGGCAGTTAAAGTAATATACAGGAAAGGGGAGGTACTTTGATATTTTGCATTCTAAACAGTAAGTTGCTCTTAAATGTGGTGTTCTGGGTTCTTTTTTGGATGCTTCTAAAATACACCTTTATCATGAAAGCTTAAGTCAGGTTAAAAAGATGCCCTGGGCGTTCTATTGAGAGACACCTGCTTTGGTGCATCATAGAGCATTTTGTATTGTTCCTGACTTAAATTCTCTAGTGCTTCCTTGATAGAGGTGACTAATATCTCAGGTAGATTACCAGTTTTGTAATATTCAAAGTGAGGCTAACAAGAGGAGCACGTATTCTTGCCAAACATTAAAAGATGTTTTGATGTGTGATATTTCTGCATATAATGATACAAAAAGAGGTATAATTCACGATACTGGCAGTGTTACCTAAAAGAAGGAAGGGATCTACATCTTTTGTGTAGCAGCTGAAGTTTTGGGCAGTGCTTTCTTTGCTCCAGTGGAAGGACGGTCAACCCCGTTGAGAAAGGTAGAATTATAAGTGGGAAAAAGATGGAAAAGGTGAGGGGGTTTGGAAGACTTGCCAATAGTGATGTTTGTGATCTGAAGGGTAGCGTAGTGTGTAAGTCTTCTGAATTGTGTGCAGAAGTGCATGTGGAAATGATTCAGCTGCGATGCTGTTTACACTAATGATTCTTTAGATGAAACAGTGCAGTATGACAAAATGACATAATGCAATCAATTTTTCTTTAGCCCTTCACCTCAAGAAGATGGACAGATAACTTTTGATGTGGAAATGCACACAAGTAAAGACAGTAGTTCTCAGGTATTTTCTTCATTAACCTTTAAAATATGTTAACTTTTAAAAAATATATTTTAAAGTTGTGGCTATTGTATGTGGACCATGTATTTACATAGATCCCAAGTACTGGGAGTACTTGAGGGGTAGAGCAAGCTCTCTGTCATGTCAGAAGTCTAAAATGTTATGTATTTTACATGTCAGGAAAAAAAAGCATCACACTGCGGCTTGCTAGCAATTTACCTTTTTTTGTTCAGGAACCCTAAACTTGGTTGTTAGGTGCAGTACTAGCAAATGTATTTTACAAACCTTATTTATTCAAAATTTGGAGGTGTTCCTTAGTCATTTGGGTAAGGCTGTTTCCGTTTCCTCGTCTTGTACTTGGAGGTTTTTACTCAATCCTGTTTTTTATTAGAACTTTATATAGTACCTGCCTATAAATATAAATAGGTCTAGTAAATAATTTTTGTGCGCTCAAGCTTATGTCAGTTTAACTGAATTATCTTTTCTTTTAAGGCATTGTTTTCAGAATAAAGTTTTATTACATTAAAACACATTCCAGAACAATTATTTTTAAAAATGAGGGAGGGTTAGTGAACTCTGTTCAGGCTTAGATTCTGTATTAATTGAAATTTGACTTGGAGGATTAATAGCTTTGGAGTGAGAGGGGAAAATGAGGCTCCAACTCTAAAGCTGAGTAATGCCCTATTTAGTAGCAGTTACATTATTGTTCAACACTGCTTGCACTGTGTATGTGAAACCTATTTCGTTTTGTCTTTGAAATGTTAATATTTCTGCACAAGTTTTCAGGGTGTTCGGTTTATTGCTTTACCGATAGTCAGCTCACATGATAGTGAGTAATCTCCATAGTACAAACTGAGAGGAGACTAGTGCTGAACTCTTGGTTTAATCATTTAATAGAATTTGCTGTCTTCAGCAGTATAAATAAAAAGCATTCCTGGAAGAATGAAACCTCGCATTTAATGTTTTCAAAGACCTGGCCAAATAGTAGGGCTGTTGCAGTTCTGCCCTACAGAGCCAGAACGATCCCAGTGAGGTTGTTGGTTAGCGCTGCCAGCTCACTTTCATGACTGTTGTATTTGATTACTCCTGCTTTTGGTGTGGTTCCTACTTTAATGTTGTACGTGGTTTATCTTGTTTTACTAAAAACCACTCAGGAAATTGTTTAAATACTAAGGAAGAGTTTGTACTGAAGTCAGTAGCGTTCTCCAGTCCTTTTTAATTCAATTTTTTCCTATATGGTAACATTTGCATCTGATGACGTAATGTTAAATCTTTGGAGCAAGACAATTGTAGTGAGTGCTTGCCTTTCCCTACTGCACCTGGGATGCACCCAGTAGAAGCTGCTAGTTGTAAGTAATATAAATTTTAAATGACTAGTAACACCTTTAAAAAAAGTCAAAATACTGTATTTGAAACCTTTTTATTTGGTTGTCTTTCTGTGCTTTAGCCATGTTCTGTAGGCTTTAAATCAAATGCCATCAACTTTTTGCCAGTTGTAATTACACTTTAATATTTTTTGCAGTAATGCTGGTTTATTACATTTAGGATTAAAATAATACTTTTTTTCTGTTAGCCCTCATAAAACCAAACAACTTGCAATGATGTGGAAGGCCTGGGTCTAGTACTAGAATTTGTAGTATACTGACTTCCGCAGATCCTCCTCTTAGCATAATAAAATCTCTTCTAAATAATCAATAGGCCAAGAACACTCCCTAGTTTGTCAGGTGCCACCATTTGGTGCTTATCACTTTGCCACTGTTATTGTTGCTCTCAATTTAACACTGTAAAGAGGAGCTAATTGAGTGATGTGAGGCTTGTCCCCTGTATATTTTCAGTCTGAAGAAGAAGCAGTCGAAGGAGAGAAAGAATTGGAAGTTTTGAAGAAAAGTGCTGACTGGGTGTCGGACTGGTCAAGTAGGCCTGAAAACATTCCTCCCAAGTGAGTTAAACTTTTTTTAATGTATATTCTTTTGTATGAAGGAGAGAAGAATCGTAAGTCGCAATTGCATGGAATTACTCTGGCTCTCCAAATAAGATTGTCTTAGAAAAAATTTCTCTTTGGGGAGGCTAGAAAAAGTCAAAACAATGAAGTATGAAAATCTTAATAGCAACAGAATGACCTTTTTATTGAAAGGAGTATAAATCCACAGCAAGCTGATTACAAGCTTTCTTGACAAAATTATAATTATTGGGAGAGCTGGGTACTTGGAGCTGGGATTCATGGGATTTAGTTTTGGCTTATTGAATGGAATAGCCTTGGGCCAGTCTCCTAAATTCTCTGTACCTTTTTTTCTTTCTATGTAAAATATGTAATGTTCATCCACGGAAGGGGAAACGTTGAGATCCTTGAATGCAAAGCATTTTTATTAAAATAGAGGATGCTGTTTAATTCTGGCAGACTTCTGTGTCTCTGTTTGGAACAACAAACAAGGCTCTTGCTAACAAATCACATCCTGAAATTCCCTCTCTCGGACCTACCTCTCTCTTCAGCTACTGCTCCCTTTGTCTCTGTACTGTCTGTGTAAGTGGTCTCTCCACAATACCTCCTATTATTATCTTTGATTCCTTACACTGTGTAAGGGATCTCTTGCTTTGATCTCTAGCTCTTTGTACTTTTGAAAAAAGTGTTCCTACAGAGATCTGTGCATTTGTGTGAAGAGAAAAAAAAAAAAAGTAAAGAAACAAATCTTGTTGAATTTCTCCCCCCTCCCCCTCTTCTTTCAGGGAATTTCATTTCAGACATCCTAAACGTTCAGTGTCTTTAAGTATGAGGAAAAGTGGAGCGATGAAAAAAGGTGGCATTTTCTCTGCAGAATTTCTTAAGGTTTTCATTCCATCTCTGTTCATATCTCATGTTTTGGCTTTGGGACTAGGGTAAGTATTAACCTAATTTTCACTTCAACTTTTGCATCTGGCTTTGCTTTGCTGCTTTACTTGTATGCCAGGTGCCTGCTGAAAAGGGCTTTATCTAGAATAACTAGAGTATTGTTGCACCTTGCTCAAGGTAGACTTGGTGTACTTTTTGAAATGCAGGAAAACTTTGCAGCAGCTAAAACTTTGCAGCCATTTTAGTATGTTTTTTTTTCTAGAATAGATCGAGTTTCTTATATTGAAAATGCATGGCTTAGCATGAATTTGCAGATAACCTTTGCAATTATAGCATGTGTCATTTGATTATTCACACCTTCTACTTAAATGCTGCCGTTTATAATGTAGGGAAAGGAAGAACAGAATAGGTGGAAAACTGCTGTAACTTCTACTAACCATTACAAAAACAGGTTGTATGAATAATGATGCTGTAGTTCTGTGTGTATGGCACATACTCTGTAATTTTCAATGTCTAATGGTGCAGTTGCCTGATAATACTGAAAGTCAAGGATTGAATAGTTACAGAAAGATATGTGAATTACTGGATGTGTTCTGCAGGGTCAGCTGTGACTCTGCTCAGCAATGTTTTCATTGCCAGCGTAATCCAACACAGTCTCTCAGTTTGCTTAAGTCCTTACGTTATGTTTATCTGTCTTATGTTCTTCTGTGTTGGGGCAAAGACGTACTTGAAATGTGTTTTTATTTAGCTTCATATTTGTTTCTGGGAGTGTAGTTCAGGTGTCTCTTTAAATTCTTTTAAACTGTCAAAGAAATTAGGAGGGTAAGAATATGTGAGAATATATTGTAACATATTTGCACTGTAGCAAAATTGTGTGTTTCTGTGACGAATTAAATCTTGCCTGGATTTATTTGTTAGAGGTCAGTGTTTGCGTAGATCCTCAATGCTCAGTGTTTTAAAGCTCACCCCCTCCCTTTATAGGCAGTACTTTATTTGTTTTACTGTAACAACCTGAGAGTGTTGCTCAGCTGTTTCAGGAGCCCTGTGTCAGTTCCTCTACAAACAACACAAAAGCTTTGGGACTGGGGTTTTCAAGTGAGCTTGGGACTGGAAGAAAACCACTTTTACTTGATAGTCTCAGTCCTTCTAGGCTCATCTGAAAATCTCACTCTTAAGTGATTTTGTAGAAGAGAAGTCCTTGGAAGAATCTCATCAGATTCTGCTTTGCAAGACAAAGAGAACAGCTGAGCGTGTGAGGAGTGTTTGGAAAACAAGGGAGTATTTCTGTGAAATACGATATGCCTTATACTTTTTATTTCAGCATCTACATTGGAAAACGACTGACCACCCCTTCAGCCAGCACTTATTGAAAGATGGAGTGCAAAACCTGGAAATCCACGTGACCTGTGAAGGTGTTACTGTCTCATTTTAGTACATTTGACTTGAGACCATTTTAAGCATGACCCTGACTTCACCCTTTCCTTACATATCCAGGTTTTCGCTAACTCTGGAATTCAGTATTGTGTTGGAACTCTGTTGAGGTGTTTCGCTATCCACATTCTTTCCCTGTCTCCTCCCATTCCCCTGCCTCTTGGCCTGCAAGACACGTCAGAGTTGCTGAATGGAGTTTACAACTGTCTATATGTTGCAAGGGCTTCTCTCAATGCAAAACGCCACCAGCAAGTTTTAATTTTATCAGTGATGTTGTTGCCTCTTTAGTGCAACCTGACAAATTGCAGTTGTGCATGGTATAAATGTTGACTGTATTATGGTGATAAAATTAACAGTCTCTTTGGAAGAAAATTATTGATTGGAGTGAAAATGAATTTTTCTTTTGAGAAACAAGCTGGTTGTGATATAAACTAAGAAATCCCTGGCAATAAAAAACAGTTTAAATCGGCTTTTGGGGGAAGTGTACTTGGCCCCTTTTACTAGCTAACACCATTTGATTTGCAGGAGGCAAAGACTGCGTAAATTTTAAAGTAGGATTACTAAATCCATCAGCATATTTTAATACTAGGTAATTGTTGTAATCTTGTCTTTTCTATGAAGTCAGCTCCTTATTCCTTGTAGGAAAACCTGTCTGATGCCTAGAAAATACTAGAAAAATCGCATTGTTTGCATGTGAAGAAGCTTTTCTTTTCCTTACCTGTTTTCTTAAGGGAAAATTTTAAATGTGAAATTTTCCTTTTAAAAGTAGTTTTAAATTAAGGAAAAACCCAACAGCTGTAGGTGTAGTTAGACTCTGTATAAAAGGATATGATTCTGTTTGTTGTGGAACCATTTACAATTATGATGACATGGCAGTTTCAGGAAGTAAAGCGTTTGACTTAATCTTTTAGGGGGACAATCTTGCAGGTGCGTAAAGATTCAGAAGTTGTCAAGCTCTGAAATGTCTTCTGCAAATGAGTTTTCAATATTCCTATCTCTCATTGTTTACTGTACAATCTCCTTTGGGGATAAATGGAATCTGAAAGTCACTTGTGGTGTCTCATGTTAGATAGACTTCTCACTAATGTTGTTGAACTTTTATCTTAGGGAACATTAAACCTTGTCCTCCTTCAGTGACACTTCTTTTCAAAATGTGAAGCTTTAGTACCAAATTGTTAAAAAGCATCGGGGCAGTCGTGTCCTTAAATAGATTTTATTGGATTTCAGAACATGTAGCATGACTCTGAAGGATAGAATACTCTTTTTTTATATATATATGAATATATTAAAAAAATGATATAGAATTTAATACTAAGTATTTAGGGAACCAATGCTAATTTTAAAACTAGCAAAAATCTCATTTAATTAAAAAGTTCAGTAGGCTGACTTGTAGAAAATGATAAGAAAATATAGTCGGCCGGTATGGAGAGAACAGCTACCTATAATTGTTTGCTTGCATCAGACTTTATAAAGTTGATTATTTGATACAGCAGTGATTGCTTGAAACAGTTGGTGCATAGAAGCTAAATCCCGATTGAGATTTGGTTTTAAAAGAACTTAGTTAGCTCCCAGGAAGTAAGAAAAGGTAAGTATAAATCCACTTCTAAACTGTATTTACTTTTATTCTCTACTTCTGAATGCTGTTAGAGAATGCTTTCAGGGTGAAAGGGCAGTCTAACAAAAAATTCTCTTGAAGACATCTTTTTTTTTCTTTTAGTTGTCAATACTAGTGGCACTTGAGTTGCCCACTACCGCGTATTTGTTTCAGGTGTGGATATTGGGTTTCACCCAAAGGTGAGGGAGGGAAGGGGGAAGTGGTGAAGGGTGTTTTAGATAGTACATCATTTTACAGTCCTAAAAACTGAGGGGACAGGAGAAAGGCTGAAACACTTTCAGTTCTAATTACAGCACCTTGTTTTGTATGGAAATTGGAATAGTCGAAAAACAGATTTTTACTAAGTAGGGAGTACTTTTTTTTAAAAAAAATTACCCCTTAATTAAAAGGTAATTCTTCTTCAGAATATCTGATGATTAATATTGCAAGCTTGTGGCTAGAGTATCAAGACAATTTATAATATTTGAAGGAGCCATGAAGTAAAAATTGTGAAAACTATAGATGAGGAATGGATACATGATCACTGTAACACTTGGTATGATACAATGCAGTATTTATTGATACCCTGCTATAAGCTTTGGATGAAAGCCTACAACTTCTAGTTTTACAGTGAACAGAAACAGATTGTTGTATAATTTGAAAAGGGGTTTCAACTATTGATAGTTGAAGTTTTGTTAAGATAAATGTTGTTTAAAAAGCTTTATACCTGTTTACAGTTTTGGAAAAAAAAATGCAGGCTTCGTTTTTCTTACATTCAGTGAAAACTGGCCTAGAATATTTGTAAATAGGGTCAAGAAAAAAAATGCATAAACTCGCACATTAAAAATGCAGCAGGCTAACTGCAGCAAATGCATATTTACTTACTGTTTTAAAAAGTGAAAGCTGAAGATTGTTCAAAATTCAAATTTTTTAATTGACATTCGTTGAAATATTGGAGTTAACTGAGCCAAAGTGATTATGCATTCTTCATAAATTAGTTAGCACTTTGTAACATTATATACAGTTTACAGTACATGTATAAGTTGTAGCTTATAAACATTTTGTGCCATTAAAGCTCTCACAAAACTGGTTGTCTGAAATTACTTCATGCTGCGCCTTTCTTCTCTTTTTCTTTCTTCTTTTTTTCTTTTTTTACAGGACTGCTTTGTATAGTGTTTTATGAATCTTGTGTTCTGGGTTACATGAACATTGAAGCTGCTGTTTATAGACTGGAATAATTTTTTGAAAGATTGCTTGGGTTTGGTTTTGGTTTTTTTATTGACTTGGGATCATTCGCTTCTTTTCCTGAAGCACTTAATAAAATATTTCCATTGTCAGCATTGTATACCTGCGCCAAGTCCTCCAGCACCTTGTCAAGGAAAACTTCTAAAGCAAAATAATGTAGTGGCATATGAAATGTAAAGTAGAATTGATGAGATTTTGTATAATTGGTCAACTCTATTGTACTCCTTGTATTTCTCTTCTGTTTCCTAATTCTGTTAATTTGCAGATTAAAGAATAAGGGACATAAACCCAAATTGTTAATCTGCCTCCATATTCTTGGTTGAAGAGCACGGGCTGTTTCTGGGAGTGTCATGCGAAGAATTGTTCATGCTAAATGTGAAATGTCATCATTCTGATACTGTTAACTGCCGATTTTAGTTACCTAGCAATTTTGTAACATGTTTTTAACGTAAAAATCCAAAGCATTGTGAAAATGAGATTTATTTACTTTTTCAGAGGAGTAAGATAAAATTAAAAATCCTGCTTTCAAAAAGGTTGGATGTTTGGGACTTACAGTGAAACTTGGGCCTGAAGTTTTGAATTACTAGTGCTATGAAACTGCTTTGGAGAGCAGGGTTATGGGGGTTTTGAGCAGATTGTTTCTCTACAGCCAACTGAGTTAAACACACTTACTTAGTAGGTGTTGCAGGGGAAGAAATCATTGTGCGCTTCAAAACTTCTCGTTGCAATGCAATGTCTTGCAATAGAATGAATACAAGATAATATTGCATAAAGCAGCAGTATCTTTGCACTGAGATTTTTCTGGTATAAATCACATTTTGATGGAGTTTGAAGACTCATTCTAGTACAAGAGTGTTGAAAGAAAAACTGAAGGGTTTTATTTACATACTTAATTTAGAGCAGCATAGTGATATTGCTTATCTGTTCAACTAAATGCAGCGTAGGTAGACAAATGAGCTGGGTAGTGTCTTGCTTTCCTCGGTAAACGGCACCAAGAAGCGTGTTTCGTGTTATGTTTGGGAAAGTTACTTTCTACCTTTACTTCACTACAGTGCACCTAGAGATTTAGCTAAGTTAGCTATTCACGTGAGGCTGACACGGGGTGTCAAGTCCTATTTACATTCTGTTGCAAACTGAAGTGTGCAAATATGGAAAGATTAGAATTTACTTTGAATTCTGTGTTTTATGAAAAAGTTCTATATAAAAATTTAGTTACACATTTGTGTGTGTGGATACATGTAAAAATTCTATCTAAAGATGAAATCCTGATTCTGTGCAAGTGTTTATAGGATCTTTGCCTTGTGTATAGTTATATATGAAGACTTCTTTGTGTTTTGGGTCTTGAAAGCCCAATAAAACGCTAGGGCTCTTGAACTATGCTGTATAGTTCATTCTTCACTTTAAAAACAAAACTGAAACCTTAAGATACTCCTGGAAAAATTTTGTGCTGCATACAGCATCCCCATGAAAAAGAAGAAGCTAAATTTATTTCTGTTTCATTAAATCACTCTTTATGTCCTGCACTGTATGTCAGCTTGCCCAGGCGCAGCTGACTCAGCCAAACTTCTGCTTGCCAGTACTCAAAGCATGATTAGTCTTGACGTTAGGGGGAGAGCGAGTGGTGGTTTTCCATTAAGGAAAGTAAACATGACTTAACTTTTTGAGCTACTGCCAGAAAAGAGAGTACGGAAACTAGCATTCTCTATTTTAAACTGTTTCCTAACACTTTTGTGATAAGATTGTGGAGTTTGTTTAGAGAGACTCCCCCCCCCCCCCCCCCCCCCCCCCATTGGTACAGTTTGTTTAACTGGCAGTTTGTTGTCTATAATACAAGCTAATGAATTTTAAGGCCAGAAAACACCCTAAGTGCTTATTCTGGTGTGTATAATGAAAAGGAGTCCTACAGCTGTTTAAATTGTTACAGTTAAGGTACTTAATTTAGGTCACAGAGAAGGATGCATATATCCTTGCAAAGATTTAATGTATGGTGTTGTGCTGGACCTTCCACTTGATTCAGCTCTTACACCGTTTAACTTACATCTTGCTTTGGACCGAAGTTTGAATTCCAGCCACTGGATCCCAGAGTACCTTTCTGTGGTAGATGAAGGAGCCTTTGAACTCTCAGGTGCATGCTGTGTCTCCTAAGTAAGTGTTTTAATGAAAATCTCTGTAGTTTAGGAATTTTCACAACCTTTTTCAACGGACATGTAACGTGCATCTAAATACATGCTGAGGGACAGTAATTTATCTGTGGCCACTAGAAAAATTGTGTGCTAAATTTCAGTGAAACATACTTGTAATCCTTCCTGTTGTAAAAAAAAAAATAATTAAAAAAAAATCCTTATTTACTTTCGAAATGTTACACGAGCTTTTGGCCACACAAGATACAAAAGGTGCATGTGTAGCATTTCAAACACAAGCTATATTCATTCTTCCAGATTTTTTTGTGAACAGGAGCAAGCAATTTGATCATCCTTCAGGTACCATAAAGAGCTTTTGCAGGACCATTCTGACAGGTCTGCAACCGGAACGACATGTCTTCTCTACAGCTTACTATTGATTGAAAACCTCTTGCTTCTGCTTTTCCATTATTCGCTGTGAAGTTCATTGCTTGGACTCTTGTGTTCTCATCTTGCTTCATTGCGCTCCTCTTTCCTCTGGTCTGCCCAGTCTTCTCTCTTGAGTGCTCCTTCTGTTTCTTTCGCTTGTGTTTTCATGCCACTTCTCTTTTTTTTTTTTTTTTTTTTGTTCAAATAACATGAGTGAGTGCAGTCTTTTTGAAGACCCACCTATTTCATGAAGAGTTTCAGTTACCGAAACAAAACATTGCCTTGTTTTGTGGTGTGTATTTCCTGGTTCTGTGAGATCTGCTGTTCTTCAGGTAGGTATGTGGTGGCTGTGTACAGCTTCAGATCTTGCACTCTGTGTGGTTGATCTGTATAATTGGATCTGATGAAGGCCAGAAGGGTGTGTGTTCGAGTCACTGTTTTGCTTTCACCTCAAAGGAAGTAGGTTATAAAGGAAGCAGTCTGTCATGTCTGGGTAGGAGGGTAATGCAGGCTTAAGTAGGCTAAATTGGGATTCAGCTCCGAGCTTGGAGTCATCTTCTGGACTTTTCTGTCTGAAATCCTCCAGAAGACCTGGAGGATGCTTTGTGACCAGTGTTCACTTCCAGTGGTGCTGGAGAAAACTTAATTGCTTACAGTTCTGAGCTTCATACGGAAGGGGGCTCACAGAAATAAGTTGTTTCTGCCAGTGTTTTGCTTGGGGGGGGGGGGGGGCGGGGAGATGAAAAAGAAGTGGTAGCTGCCAATATTTGAGTTTCAGCAAGACTAGATAGGTGTTGGTGAGGGGGTAGTGAATGGGGCAGGCACTGACAGCAGTCTGGCGCTGCAGTGTGGTTTGGCCGGGCAGGGGTCCCTAAGAGTCCCTGCCTGTGCTGAGCAGTGCAGTGGAGCGGCCGAGGTCCGAACGAGCTTGGTGGGTCTGGCCTGGCTGTGCTGCCCCAGCGCTGGGAAGGAACAGTGTGTTCCTTTTTCTGGGCTTATCTAGGCAGCTCTAGTTGCAGGGTTCTGCTTTTTAAAAATACTGATAGTTTTGTAAATACTGATAAAGCAGGAAGAAATGTTTATATCGGAGTCAGTAAGAGCAAGATGGATACCGGAATTGGATTTTTCAGCTTCATCTTTGCAAACTTATAAGTAAAGCGTTCTAGCATGTGTAATTGCTATCCAGAGTTGGAGCAGTGCTCAAATACTTTTGCAATGTGTGTGACACAAAAATCTATTTGTACTCGTAGGCTTTTCAGGTGCTGCTGAGTTAGCCGTGTTTAACACTGTGTGCCGAGTACAGCCCACAGTCTCCTTTTGAATTCTCACAGAGGGGCTGGTTTTTCTCTCGCATGAACAGGCTGTACCAGTATCGGATGACTATACAGGCTTGCTTACTTGCTGAACCAAATGTCATTTTATTTCAGAGTGAAGCAATTGACAATTACAGCTGCTTCTTTAAGAGCGCTCTCTTGACGGGTAGAAGGGATCTCTGTGGTTCCTACCAATTATTTTAATAGCTTGGTTCATCCTGTGACCAGTATTATGTGCCTGTTTCTTATTTCTCCTAGATGGCAGCTGCAGTGAAGTACCTTGTGTAAACACAGGATGTACTTGCAGGCCTCAGTCTGCAGCCCTGCCGCTTGCCCTGGTCTGATGCGGGGCTTTTTGTGTGCTAAGAACTGGGTCTTGTCTAGTTAAATTAACGGGTATCTGGGGAAAGTCGGAACGTAGCCCTAGCTTTAAATTCTCTGTGGTCTTTTCACAGGGTTAGGCATGACTGGGCTATCTGGCTGGAGATGAATTGCTTTTAATATGTTTGGGATGGAAATAACGGAAAGACCGTTAGCTGTGCAGTGTCGTAACAGTGAGTTAAAATGATCAGTGACTTAGAAGAGGAAGCCTCTTCCTCCTACTGAAACTGCTGAACAAAAATAATGAATTTTGGGGTTTTTTGTGAAGAACCAGCAGGAGGTTCTTACGTGAATCACTGCCAAAAGCCTGATACACAGAAACGGATTTTTGCTCTGCATAGTGGTTTTGCCTCCGCTGTGTTCTCTGTGTGTGTGTGTGTCTGCATGCTAGAGTGGGAAAGGGGAAAGAGGAGGTGTGGCAAGATAAGCATCAACAATAAAAGATCCGTCCTTTCCCAGTGCTGTAACATTTTCCTATAGGCTTCCCTGCTAGGTGAGAAATAACGGCTGCATGAGAAGCCTCCCCAATTGGTTGGTAACGTAGTGGTATGATAAGTGATGTCACCCTGGCAGGCTTATTCACAAGATTGTGTTCTGGCACTTTTCAGGCTTGAGCTTTTATTTCTCAACAGATATATGTATGAGAGAGAGAGAGAGTGATGCTGAAACATGCTATATTGCATTTCCTTCTGCAAGTGAGAGTTGCTTATAAATCACTCGTGTTCCTTTTACGAGTGCTGTCAGAGCAAAGTTAATGTAAAATTAGTTGGGGTGGGGAAGAGAGGACAGGGAATTAGATTTCAGTAATTCTGCACAAGAGTTACAGGTTTCCAAAGAGTAGGCAGAGAGCTGCTGGAAGTATTTACACTGATGAATGCATGAGGAAGACAAACGCAGCGGCTCTGAAAGTATTGTTAGTTGTGAGCGTCTATGAGTAGGTTAATTGGATCGGTGTAACAAAAAAGGAGAAAAGGCACAACGGAAGGGATTTTCTTCCCAGCCTGTGCCTCTCTTAACCCTCTGACTCAGGTTTTGCAATACTGAATTCTGCAAACATGGGAAGATGTCTTTCTTGCCCCAAAGAGCTTGTATGTTATTCTTGATGTAGACACCTAGTTGAGCATGCAAATTTGCATGCATAATTGACACACCTGCTGAAAGCCAAAACAACACAAGCCTTACAGCTTCACTATTTAGCTTTTTCTTACCGATTTATTTTACTATTTACCCCTTCTGGTGAATTTGACCGGTTTTTGTTTTGGTTTAATATGTGTTTTACTTTAAATTTGTTCTCCAAGCATTAAGGATTTTTTTTTAAAGTTGTTTTTTTTTTTTTTATTGGGCTGGAAATACGAATAGTGGTTTTGTTTTCCTAGATGAGTACTTAAAGGAGCAGCTTTCTTTATGCCACTGACTTAATATTGGCTCTAGGAAGGTCTTTATGACTTCTCATCTGGAGGAAATGGAAATACTAACCTACCGTAGAAAGGTGTTAAATGATATCATTTAAAAGTAAAAGATTGCCATAATCCTTTTGTTTAAACATCTTGAACACCAATGATATTTTTTCCAGATTCTCAGTCAGCGTAGATAATTCTAGTGTCAGCAAATTGTATGCTGATGTGTGCTCTCTGACCTGTTCTGGTTTGATTAGTTTTCTGATTATATGGTATGTCTGTCTTCCCTTATAAGGCCAGATGTGATGAGGCAATTAATACATTTATATTCCTATAGAAACTTATTCCTATGAGACTCAAATTTGTGTGGAACTTGATAATTTATGGTGGGCTGTTTTTGTGGGCCTTAGCTTAGTGAAGTAGTGAGGTGATGGTCTTTAATCTTAAATTACCAAAGTGAACTCACATGTTAGCATACTGAGTCAGTAAGCGCATTTTTAATCTCTGCGATAGTGTAATGTATTTCACATTCATGCGCAATATTGTGTTACGTATTAACATATTTATATTTCATATATAAATACATATATTTTACATTTTTATGAATTACAGTGTATTGTGACACTGTATTGTGATCAGGCAATCCAATTGCTGTATGAATTGTACCGTGATGGTCAGGAACTGAAAATCTATCTCCTTGTTTCTGCAATTAATTAATACACGTGGAGCCTCACTGGAGAGCAGCGGGTCTGTGTTCAGTGGCTGTGGCTACCAAACTTGTGTGAACCGAGCTGGGGTGCCAGATTCTGTCATGCAGCACAGCTGAAGCCTATAGATGTACTTGTGCAGTAGGATGTAGATGGTACGAAGGGGGGTGACTGGTGCTGTCATGTTAAGATCCTTTCTCTTTCAGTGCATACACAGAGCCCGTTAGAAGGTCTATTCCCTACCGTTTTTATCAGCAAGGAAACCTGCATTGTTCTTGAGGTAGAGTCCAGTGGCCTTCCCAGACCTCCTGTGGAGAGCGATGAAAACCTCATTGGGAAGCCTGAAATGCTTTTATCACATGCAGTGGGGCAGTGAGCCAGAAACCTAATGATGATCTCTGGAGGTTAGGCAGAGCGATTAGAATATTGGTCGGAGAGAATAATTTATACCTCCTCAAGGCCTTTCTCCAGTGCAGCACTAAATATCTTCTGACTTTTAAGAGAAATGGGGCTTGATTAATGTTCAGATGTATTATGCTGGCACCACTGGTTTCTTCCTCAGGACTCTGATTATGTTCAGTCATCAGCTGCTTTTTCCTTTTGCTGAAGTAAGTTTCTGTGTCTCTTTGGTCAAGCCTCTAAAAGCTGGCTAAACATGTTTGATTTTATCCACTCTGAATTTGCTAGCAACCTGGGACAGTAGCTTTTGGGTGGATGAACTGTCCCGTGCAGGGCTGCGTTGCTGTAAGACCTGCGCTCTCGAGGCGGTGACACGGTGCTGCCGGAGGGCTCTGCGTGACGGATAGCGCTAGAGCTGGGTCACACAGCTGGGCTGCCTGGGGGAGAGTGGGGCGAAGAGGGTCAGGCTGGGGAAAGCTCCTGCAAGGGTCCTGGGGGAGCAATGGGTGCGATCCTGTGTCCTTGCATTGGTCTGAAGCAGCGGGGAGAGAGGCCGAGGCTTCTGGGCAGGCTGGGCACTGTATTGGAGTCACAGTGACCCCAGTTTGTGCTGTGCCTCGTCCTTCACTGGGAGTTGTAGATTTCAGCAGGGTCAAGCAAAGGCTTATTTTCTAAAGAATGACTGTATGAAATACAAGCAGCTCCAATTCATCAGCTCTACTGATAAGAGATGTGGGTCAAGTTCCCCATGTACAGGCCTTCTTTTGTGGGACCTAAGTGCTGCCCAGGCCTCGCGCCAGATCCCTGTTCAGAAGTGAATCTCGCTCGGAGCTCTTGTGGAGCGAATGCGAAGCTCTTCTCCCGTGTTGTGACCTCCCAAGTGATTCCAGGTTGCCATGGCCACGCAGCATATTGGTGGCAGAGAGCCTGATTCAAAGGCAGGGTGAGTCTTTCCGCTGGCTCTGCAGGCTCCAGAGTCGGGGACAGAGCTCACTGCAGGCTCCAGAGTCGGGGACAGAGCTCAGGAGTCTCAACTGACAGCTATTCCTTCTGTCTTGTTAGTGATCTGCATTCCCCAGCCCAAAGCACAGATCTAGTAGCGGTCTGGCACTTGGGAGCCAGCGTGCTAACACGCTGCTTCGCTGCTTTCTGTGAGCTCTTACGCTGCGTTGAGTTCTGTCTCCAGATGCTCTCCACACAGCACTCGAACATGCTGTGCTGCAATTAGTTTAGCAGGTGCCCAGCGCTACAGATTATTTATTATTAGCTGTCCCTAATACCGTGCTGCAGATGCACATGATGCTTTGCAAAGACAGGGAGGGAGATTCCTTGCCCCAAGCACCCGTTTGCCTTTTGTTCCCGAAACCTCTACTCTCTAGCAATTCGGGCCTCCCGATGATTGCTTCCCCACCCCATGTGTATTGTGACAGATAATTAACCTTTCAGCAGCTTGATTAACCAAGAACTTCTGCAACCTACCCTTCTGGTAAAGCAGCAACTTTGCTAGCAAACCATGCTTTTTCCTCCTCCCAGCTTGATTTAAAAAAAATAATAATCAGTGGATGCTGATTCTTTGTCATGTGACCTTTGTGTGTGTTGGTCCTGTGTAACATGAAGGAAACCCAACATCTGGCTTGTGGCTAGAGCAGATTATAAATCTGAAAAGTTTGAAAAAGAAAATCACCTATAACCCAGGTAAAACCAACACCATATTTTCTCACAACTGCAGAAATACTTTACTGTTACTATTTTTAATGTTTAAAGGGAAGTTCTGCACTCTTCCACCCCCCTTCCCCCCCCGCCCTTGCGTGGGAGATACTTCTTTGAGATAAAAGCAAAAGGTTCGCTCAGTGATTACATTGTGTTTCACTTTGAGGATAAGTCGAGGAGATTTGGCTTAAGATGAAGGGGAATAAAATGAGTAAAATCTGTATCTGTTTGAATGGTCATATGAGCAAAAAGAGGGTGTGATACACATTTGTAGTATTAGGATCAGACAGGAAAATAAGGAATAGGATTTAGCCTAAAGATGCTTCTGTAAAGCATTTAAGCACAGCAGCCTGGACAGCTTTATATTTTACTCGTTAGGTCGTATTTTTTTCTATCTGTTTTTCCCCTAAATGTAGCAGGGTGGGCTAACACGTTTTTTTTTTAAGGCCCTTTACACGTAAGTTGAATATAAAGCTTGTAACAGCTGGCTCTGTGCTGAGCTGTAGTCTCTCGCAGAGTACTGGTAGATGCGTAATTTTAGATTAATCAGGTGAGAAAGCAATGGCCAGCCTAATTGCAGGCCTAAGTGAAGGCAGGCTTCCTGGAGAAATTGTCTGGCTTGATCGGATGTATTGGATCCAAGCAGGGTCACAAAGCAGATTGCAGAGGGAGGGCTAGCGGCTAGGAAGGGGCTGGTGTCTCGGTGCAGGTAATGGCCTGTAAAACCACAGTACAAATGCAGTTGAGTTTGTCCTGCTTGTCAGTCCACTGGGGAGCCTTTGTTTTATTCCCTTCAGCCAGTTTCCTGGTAACCATTTAAATACGCTGACACATATTGCCACTGGCCTTCCCTTTATTTTTGCTTGGCCAGGTAGCAATCAAGCAATGTGTTTGTATCGCAAAAGAAATCACTGTGGTCTTCCCTGAGTTGTAGCTGTACTTACCCTCCCACCCCTGCCGCTGCAAGCACCTGCATTGCTCTGTGCCTTCCAAGAGGGATGTAGCGTTCCCTAGATTTAAGCAATAAGCAGCTTTTTGTTTATGTGCTTTCACAGGTGCTTGCGAACAACTCCAGCCTAAACAGCATCTCATAACTTATTCTGTGTCTTGCTGCAGACTCTTCTTTCACTGGTTGGCTACTAAAATAGCTGTGATTCAGAAAGGTAATTTTCCAGGAACTTTGTAGGAAAAATTATAGTTAGATTCCTATAGATTAGAACCTCTTATGCGCTAGGTAATCATTTTGGGGCACCTTGGGTTTACTGAAGAAGAAGAACTCTTTCAGAAGGCTGTTGCAAAACTAGGCCATGTGCATTGCTCGTAAGCATGCTTCTCTCTGCTTTCTGTATTAGCAAAGCCATACAGACTCTCGCCACCATTTAAGGTTGTCTCCAGGGCTTTAAAGCTCCCTGCAGCTGAGGCCCCTGCTTTGTGGCCACCTCCTGCCTCTTTCAGGGTCTCTGTCAGACAAATGAAGGGGCTGTGGCAATAAATAAAAATAAAAAAGCAAGGCCGTGTTCCTTCTCTGGTTCTCATCTCCGTTCCCTTGCCGTGGAACGGTGAGATGGGAACATCTCTTGTGTTCCCGTGTGCCAGGAATTTTATGCACCGTTTGCTGGAGGCAGGCACACTAATAGTCTAGGCCACTGAGATGTCTCTAGTTGGGAATCTTAATTGCTGAGCACTTCTGAAATCCTTGCTGTAAATGCTTTAGGGCTTTTCCTGTCAGAATGGGCGTCTGGCCAGTAGGTTTCTGTTCTGCACCCTCCCTTTAACATCAGGATCTTCAGCAGCGCTGTTATGACAATGGCGTTGAGTGTTGGGCTGCTCCCAGCTGTTATTTCTAGGATCAGCTGCCTGACTTCCCTGATTCAGAAACCCTAAGAAAAACCAGCACCATGGCAGGAGGTGGGTGCCCTCCAGCGCTGCAGCCCGGCTGTCAGACCCAGCATTTCCAGGGTGTCAGAGGAGATCCACCCAGTCTGGTATGTGGGTCTGTTTGCACTAGCTTGCTCGTTCTGCTATGCACTCCTTGATCAGACTTGTGTCTGGTGCCGCACTCTTGTTGAATTTAGGGGTGAAGGATTTCTTTTTTTGTTATTTTTCTCTACGCAGAACCCCATGAAATGATTGAGAGCTGCAGGTTTCAGTGCCCCCCCCATCTCCTATGACGGGGATGAGCTGACAGAAGGGCTTGTCCAGCTGGGAGCCGCTCCTTTGCCTGGCTCTGAGCGAGCAAAGGGAAGGAGGGCAGTACAGAATGAGTCATAGACTGGATGAATTGTTCTGGCAGGGCCTGACCCTGATGCATTCAGATGTATCCAGGCATAGCTGAATGAAATGTAATGGTCTGAAGTTCTGTGATGATCTTTGCCTAAATTAGGGTGGTGGTTGTTTTTTTTTTCCTTTCAGTGGAAGTCTGGTATTTAAGTCCCTTCTGTTTCTTTATCTAAGGCTTACTCCCCTCCTGCACCCTGAGTTAGATGGCCATGCAGGTGCTGCCTTGTCCTCCTGCAAAAAAAGAAACCTGCATGTTTGCTACAGCCAGAAAGATATCAGGCAAATCAGATGTACCCTGGAGCTGTTCGCTGCAGAGTTCGGGATAACAGTCCCCAGAGTGTTTTGGAAATACGTTGTGAGGAGTGCAAAGGCCTTAGGTGATTTCAAAGGGTTGATTGGGATTTAATTTTTTCTGTTGTGAAATAGCATTTGTCACTAAGGTGGAAGAAATCCTTTTTTTCCTGACAGACTCCTGCAGGAACGCCAGTTAATTTTGTTAGTTCTAAGATAAAGGAAGACGCTTCTTTTTCTCAGCTCTAGGGAGTAAGTAGCAAGGTGTGGCCATTTAAAGTGCTTCCTCTGTCAGGATGACTTCCACGTTTTTACTGATGTGATGCCACAGGGGAGGGAGGGGCAACTTGATCTGAAGAAGGAACATGCAAGAAGGTTGGGAGCTTCAGTGGGCTAAAGTAGGAGAGACTTGGCATCCATCAAGGTCAGCATGGCAGTAGGAGATAAGTCTGAAGAAAGAGCCAGGTAGAAACAGCAAAGCCATCCGGAGCTCTGTCAGCAATGTCAGGTTTATGTATTGAAGCAAATGATAGTTTTAGGCGATGAGGAGCTTGGAGCAGGCTCCGTCTGGCAGTAGGGACTGTCTAGCACGCAGCGGAATAGGTTTGCACATCCCGGCTAGAATGCAAACATGAATATCAATCTGGTAGTAGCACAGACAGCTGAGCAGGGTTTGGTTTGGTGGATCTAGCCTCTGTCACAGACTGGATGTATGACTGCTTTCTCCAGCATCGTCCCAGCTGGGACTTCTGAGCAGTAGTGGCCACTTGAGAGCAGCGTGGCAAGGGACAACTGGCAGCGTGGCGAAGTGTTTGACCCCACAACAGGAACGAAGTGTGGCCAGCAGCCATGTTATACCACCCAGCCTGCAACTGTGCTGGAGAAGAGAGGTCCCTCATTGTGTCTAGGCATCAGGCATCAAAAAGGGATGATTTGTGATGCCAAGGAGAGTCGGGGGAAAGGACCCTGGCTAGTGTGGCAAGTGCGTAAGAACGATCATAAGCTGGGCCCTTTTGGATAATTGATTAATTATTCTCATTTTATTAAGCAGTGTATTAAGTAGGGTTCAGTGCACTAAAAACTCATTAACTAGGGCAATTGGGGACAAGCACAACAAGCACATGCCATTTGATTTTCACAGGGGTTGCAAAACACCCTCACGTACACACAAAACCCCTTTGAAGTCCCAAGTTATCATGTCTGGCAACCTGGAAGAGCAGCACGGCTGGACTGCTCTACGTAGTGCTGTACGTCTTGCAGAAGGCCTGTCGGGACCCTATCTCTGGAAGCTACTGGGACTTTGCCATCTCTGTCGTCAAAACTAAAAGCTTGTAAACTTTGCTTTAAAACTGTAGTGAAAGGAAGGCGGCTGTGTAGGTGAGGAGAGCTGTGGGAAGAGTTCAGAGGCCTCTCAGCAGCTGAGTCGTTTAGCTTGCATCTTCCATGTGAAGGAGCAGGGTAGCTGTTGGGGTGGATGTAGCAAATGGGCATGAGTATGTAGTCCCTGCCTGGCTTGGAATAAAGTGCTGCCAAACAGAATTTGGTTGGAGGTTCTGACAGGGTCTGGGCAGTGGGTAGTGCCAAATAACTCCCCAAGAAAGCCACACCAATACGCGTCCTCCCAGCTCCTTTCAGCGTAAAACAGAGCACGGCCTGATGCACCCACAATGCGAAATGGGAGCTGGATCTTAAGTTCTCTTGGCAAATCTTTGGGTGCATTGTCAGTAATTGGGTTGGCAGACTGTTGTCACCCTTGAATATTTTGTGGAGATTGGGACTGCTTTTGTTACCGTAACGGAACTCATAATGAAGGCGTTTATTTTAGCATGCGGTATGGCTCAGTGGACCATTTACCACGGCCTCATAGACATTAGTGCTTTGTAGTTGGAGAACCGTTGACTTAATGCAGTGCTGAAAGGTAATTTTGCTGTTACGGTGATGGATACAGCACAGTAACAAGGGTAGAAAATAGTGTCTATTTATAGGCCTCCCATCGAGATATATGAACTATAGAATGAAACGTTTTCTCAGTGACAATCTGAAGACTCGTGTGAGAACTGCTGACAGCTTGGACTATGGCCTGTGGTGGTGGGGTACAGAGAAGCAGGAAAGATGGATACAGCAGTTACAACGAAGGCAAAGTCAGCTAACAAATTGGCCGTTTCCCTTATTCCATTCAGTTAGGAGTGACAAATGGTTTAAATTATATTACTTCCTTACATTAAACTACAGCATGGCCAACTGCCTGGAGATGAATACAGTCTATGGATCTTGCAGATCACATTCATTTTAATGTGTTTTCTTTTTAAAGGTTCATAGTTCTGCTTTTGGTTCTAGTCTGTTGGGTCCCTGAAATGTAGTGTTTGCAAGAAACCTAGCTGAAAGGATTACAGTGCAATTAAAATTCCTTGTCCTTTTTCCTTTCTGGCACTCCTGTATGTAGAGTGGATTGTTTCTGTCTGGAAGATCTAATTAAGTCTGCAACAGTGAAGGAGACAAGAAAGCGTTAGAGATGGCTTTTTTAATTCAATATAGGTGGGGCGTGAGGGCTGCATGATATTTATTTCATCTTCTTATATGATTTGCACTTGACGTGACAATTTGCCATACCATAGACATAGATAGGAATGATTGTTTAATGGAGTCACATTGATTTACAGTGCTGAGAATGGCCTGTACTTCCCAAAAATGGAATTAACCAAATCTAACTTGCTTTCTGTGCAGAAGAATGCAGGGACCTTTCTCAGTATGTATTAACATTTTAGTGGGCTCTGAACCAATTCTCCCAGCCAGTGCTTTAAAAACAAAATCAGATGTTGTATTTAACTGTGTAATAGCAGATACAGAAAACAGCTAGTTTCTAGGAGCCGGAGAATGGTTAACAGAAACAGTAAGGATTGTTTGGATTTGGCTTAATTTTCTTCTTTAGATTTATCCACTGGCACATCAAAGTTTTTCTCAACATATCTGTTAATCAAAAGCAGCCACTGATGAATCTTTCTGTGTAAGTTTTGGCCTGTGCTGTGTTGATGGCTGTTCAGCACGCTTAGTCCAGGCTGGTTGGAGTACGTATCCCAAATAGACCCCTGCCTAGGGCCTGCGTGTAGCCTCCAGCTCTGACTTAGATGCTCCGTTGAGTAGGCTGAAATAGCGTGTAGGCCTGAGCTCTGCTCCTCTTGACAGAACAGAAGCCACGTGTCGGCAGTTCCCTGCTGAGGACGAGGAGGCCCAGCGCGGGAGGCTGGTCTGGTGGGCCTGGTGCCGGGTGAGGCCTGAGCAGATGTGGTTTCCGAGGGGGCTCAGGTGAGGGGTCCCAGCTGTGCGACGTGACCGAGAGGTGCCCCCCGCCGAGGGCTGCTGAGGGGCAGCTACAGCCTTGTCGCGTCCGGCCTTTGTCCTCCACGTTGCAAACCTGGCAGACCCATCTGCTGCGCTCGTCAAAAATCCTGCTGCTGAGCTTCCCTTCTCCCTCTGGAAAACGGCTGTAACGGGATTTCTTTCCTCCCTTGCCTTCATCGGACTGTGGAGATCTGGGCTTTGTGTGAGGAGCTCAGGCAGACGCAGCGCCAGCGATGCCCCAGTTCCAATTCTGTCTCGCCACCGCTGCTAATTCACAGCAGAGCAAGTGCCAGCTCCTCGGGATGTAGGCTGAGCCTGTTTTGCTAGGAAAACTACTTGCATAGTCTTTGTGGCTAAACTAATACAGCGGTGTGTCTTCTGCTGCAGTTTTTGTTATTTCTCACTGACCTCGTGATTTATACAAGACCACGTGAATGATGCACACCCGAGGGCATTTCCCTCAGGTTATTTAATTTATTCATTTAAGTCCAGCTTTCTGCTGCGCTGTCTGAGAGCAGAGATCTCTCAGTAGTACGAAAAACAAGACAAAACCAAGGCGAAGGTAGATCTCGACAGAGCTTGCAAAGGCCTAGGCTTGATGGTTGGTAACCAAGGCAACGAGGCCACTTTTGAAATAAGTGCTTGCTGCAGACCCCCATTTTGTGCGGAGAACTGGTCAGCATTAAAAATTAGAGAAGACAAGGTAAGATCTATTAGGCAAACAAAGCTGTCAGACAGGCAATCAGAAGTGCCTGCCATCTAGCTGACTAAATTAAAGCAGGCACCGCATGGGGACTGAATGTTCGCTGCGGGTTTGATCGTTGCCTTGCAAATGTTTAAAAAGGCTGGTTTTGCCAAACAAGAAATGAAAATATAGATTGCAAGGAAAAGTTGTTTGTTTCCTTTTGTAAAAGTGGCTGCAGTCTGCTCTTTTCTTGCACTAAATCTGTGGCAGAACTCAGACTGCAACTGTTGTAATAGAGGGTGCAAATATAGCCCGAAGCCTTCACTGAGTGGGAACATTCCTACAGGTCTGATTTTTATTGCTTAATTTCACATGAGGATAAATGGGAGGGAGACATGGATGATGGTTTTAAGCCACTTTTGTGCTCCCATCTTCTATTAAAATGCTCGGGGGTTAACAGGTATTATGGCTGCTTTAATTTACATTCATAATGTTCTTTGGCTGATAGTCTCTTTCTTTTCACTTAATAGCCCTTCAACATGTCCTGTGCTTCTCCTGGTCAATATTTAAGTTGTGATTTTGGTCTTTTAGAGAATGATCTGTGGTGTAGGGAGAGGATCTTGTATAGATGCATCTGAACCAGACCTCTGTTGTGGGGCTGCTTGCAATTGCAGGGGGCTGCTCTCTGTCCCAAGTCAGTCCTTCTGATCCAGTATTCCCCAGGGCTTTTCCATGATTGTGTCTGGACAATTGGATCTGCTAAGAGATGAGCTGAGTTTTGCGAAGCGTGTATGGAAACTTTGATCCCTAGAGCTGAACCAACTATAGTGTATTCATTTCAGACGAGCCGCATCCTGGACTCAACGTGCTGCGTAAGCCTTAGTTGTGTCGAATCCCATCGTAGGGGCGCAGTCAGTGACTGTCCAGCTCTGCGGGTAATCTTATGGCAAGGTTTGGATCTGGTCCTGAACATCTGTGCTGCAGAATCCCTTGCAATGCACTTGTCACACTGCTGGCTGGTGTGATCACATCCATCCACCAGCAAAACTTTGACCTGTTGGAAGCAGACATATCTGTTCCAAAGCTAAATGCGTGATAAACTGTCTGAACAAAGGCATGAGTGGAGGGGTCTGTATCCACAGACGTTTTTACTGCCTGGTGGTTTTCTTCATGTACATTGAGCCCAGCCTTTTTATTGTGCAGCCATGGGTTACTTTAGGGCTGCTTCAGCACCTGGAGATTGAGTGGGCGGATGGTTGTCTTTTCTTTTCAGCTAGGCTTCATTTCAGTGTTTTTTAAGTTGTCGAAGCTAAGATTCAGTGATCTACAATAAGAGTAATATAGAGAGGGAGGTGTACTGGCAAACTGGACCTGATCTGTGTTTGGCAGCCCCAAAGGATGAAGAGAAACAGACCCCTGCCTTTCTTTTAAGAGCTCCTCCTGCCCTCTGAAGAGCACCCATTTTGCATTCTGTTGCCATTGCTATAGTAACTTTCTGCCTCCTGATTTTGTTATGAATGGCAATGGGAAAAGCCTTCATGCAGGCTCCAGCTGATACCCTGCTGTTTCAAACATCCTGAAGGCTTGCTTTCATTTTTAACTCATGAATGGATGGTGCTTTTTAGCTGGGGGTTCCTTTGTGAGCCTATGTTTTCTTCCTTTTGTCTCTGTGCCTTCAACAGTACACCATATGTCCGCTGTACACAAAGAGGGGAAATTTGGGAGCAAGCAGCTTTGTACAGGCAAAAGTCTGGATCTTTATAAGAGAGAGTGCTGGGCATTTTTGGGAGGCGGCAGTTTATAGCGTTGTTTCTGTGAGACGAACGAGAGCCAGTGGGGTTCAGTAGCTACCAGCACGGGGCTCTGAAGGCTGACTTTGTCTTCCTTTATCACGATCCAGGCATTCCCTCTCCAGACACAATGCAGCGTTTTTCCTTCTGCCAGCACGCTGTCCCTCTGGGACTTGCTGCTACCATGGAAAACAGCATAAAGCACGGGTGAATCTATTCTTTAACCAGTTGTGAGCAGCAGGTCAATATTATCGCTGCCATTTAACAAATGTGTAGATGGATCCCACAGAAGGGAAATGGCTTGCCTCGGTCAAAAGAATGAACATCAGAACTGGGGTAACAGCTCAGGAATTTGGTGTTGCTGACACATTAACTATTTTTGTTTAGAACAGTACCAAAATGATGTGACCTTGAAAATGACTTGGTGCTAGAGGTTATACCTGTATAGGTAGTTACCAAGAGAAGGATAATGGAGGGGACAGTCACAGCCGAGAGACTGAATCAGTATCTCCAATGAGGGGACAGATTTCCAGGGAAAGAGTTCCTTGTGTTCTCATACAGGAATCAAAGCCAGCTTTCCAACTTAATTATTGTTCCTAGAGATAGTGGTAACCATTTCCTCCCAGCACCCTGCAATTTAGCCTCAGTTAGAGCATCTTTTCTGCATGACCAGAAAGTTTATCCTCCCATGCTGCCCAAGGTGCTGTTGAAACATTTTTCAGGATGGGCCTTAACTTGACTTTTGCTGCGGCTTGTTAAATTTATAGGGCGTGAATATATTTTAGGCTCACAGAATCTGTCCCACCTTGAATTGCAAGAGAGGTGCCCTTTGAAAAACAATGTGCTTTAAAATCCTGCTCCTCTGAAATGACTGGACTTCCATGGGTTTTCAGATGATGGGTATACTGTTTGTGCAAAGTTGCGTATGCATTCTTATTAAAAAATAACTCGCTTACCTTAACGTTAATATTTCTCAAACCTGATTTTTGAGATGCTGATTAATTAGTGTACAATGCAGTAGACCTCTCAAGTGATTTCATTTCATTATTGTGGTTGGTTGTTCTTTAATCCCCACATCTGAAATAATTTTCTGCTCACTAAAGAATTAACGAGTCTCTCATCTTTGCAGATAATTAGTATTATTGCCTCTTAATAGGCACAGGTGAATGCAGTGACATGCCAAAGGTCACAGTGAGTCAGTTGCAGAGCCAAGCCAGGAGCCTGAGTTTACATTCTGGTATAGCAGACAACGGACAGTGCTGCTTCACTTGACAGGTTTTGGGATGCAGAATGGAACAGAGAAGTGAGCCTGCTAAAGCAGGCTGGTTTGCTTGTAAAGACTCACTGAGTATGTGTATTTATTTCACTGCCTGTACCTAGCCGAAGCAGCCTTGCAGATTACAGTCCTCTGCAGAACTCTTACATTTGCACACATTAGCAAAGCAGACAGGAAACTGTAGAGCAGCCAGTGCATACTTCCCACTGTAATGCTAATTTATTGGCTTCTGTTAGGGAAAGAAAATGATGAGTAATTTGAGGGAGAGTGTTTGCTTTTCCTGTGTAAGACTGGAAAAACTGATCCAGATTAAAAGCTAATCGGGCACTGTTGGACCTGGGGAGAATTGTGCCATACTCTGAGGCTCAGACTTTGAAGTGTGGAACATTGAATCCTGCAAAACACCTGAATGGTATCTTAAATCTCAGCGGGAGAATTGCTCTACCAATACTGCTGCAGCCATTGCGTGTTTCTGAATCTGGGCTAGTTGTTTGCAAGAGATGCACAGATCCGTCAGGAGATGTAGGTGCAATCCATTTTCTTTTGCGTATCAGTATCGGCATTGAGGCTGCTGAAGAGTAACGTGTTTCTTCCTTGGAGCATTGTTGTCAGAGATAGATACCAAAGCCGTGCGCGTTGTTTGGAAATGTTCTTACGTTTGCAGTGGGGCAGCGTTAGCGATGCTGGGATCCCTGGGGCATGCCCTGGCTCTGTGTCTTCCAGATGTCAGCTCAGCTAAACTGGCTTGGGTCTGGGCATTGTCCATGCTCAAAATCTGTAGTGGTTACAGTGTGAGACCTTTGTGAATATTCTTTATCCAATTGTGTGAAGCGAGTATCAAACCTATCCATTGAGCTGTGCTTAAAATTGTCAAAACGTTTGAGAGAGAGTTTTTCTTTTTTCTTTCTAAAGGGTTAAAATACTCATGCTGGTTCTTTAAAAACTGCAGTTCTTCATTTTGAAGTCACAATGTCTTTCTATGCAAATGTCTCCTTTGATCCTACGAAAAGTACAACTCAACCTTAAAAAAAACCAACCTGCTTAGCCCCCAAATGAGACATTTCATATCAGATGGAAGGCAGGTCAGTCTGAAATTTTATGTTTTGATTCACTGAAGTTTATTTAACAAATTGTTTCATGTTGACCTCAGATCGTTAAAACAAAATCCAAGCAATTGAGGGGGGAGAAAGGCTGTTTTGCACAGTGTAACACAGAGCCTGACCTCCTGGTACTGCTCTTCTGGAAGAGTTAGTAATATCCTGCATTTTCACTCAATTACAGCAGGCTCTGTGGATGATTTTAAACAAATATTTCCACATATACAGCACATATTGGAGGGTATGCAACTTGCACTCTTTCTGAAACACCAGTACCCAACTTACGTGGATGTTAAAGCAGCATCTTAGGTGCTCCCATGCTCCCTTACCGTTTAAAAGGGAGTATGCATTTCACTGGTGGGGGAAACGATCTCCCTGTGTGTAACTCCTCATTCTGCCCATGGAAAGTCAGGTGTGACCCTGGCATATCTCTGGCTGTGCAGGGATACCCTGGCAGTGGACGATGAGGCGTCTCGTGCTGGTGACACTTTACTGTTCCTTTCAAAAGCAGCAGCTGGCAGCCCTCTGATTAGTATGCTACAGATGGTAGCGTGATGCAAAGGGCCTCTCCCATCCCCACACCGGGGCACCCTCCACGCTGTCACCTCCCTCCCTGATTCAAGGGGAACCATTGCTGCTTGCTGGGGTTTCCCGTTCAGCAAAGCTGCATCTTGGGCTTTGGCCGGTAATGCATGCAGGGGGCCCGGAGCCTGCTCTGGTCCTTGGGAGCGATGTCATCAGCAGAGATGGCGGTTTTGTCCGCAGTGCCTTCTGCAAGGCTATGGGGAGAAAAGGCATAGTTCATTCAGGAGTTAATTCTTTGGGTGATCTGGGAGGCACACAGATTTATGAAATAAAAGCTTGTAATGCAGTTTAATAAGATTAGATTTATTTAATAAGTGCAACATGAGGACATTGGTTCATGTTAGCAGCAACTGCAGCACTCCCAGACTTAATGGGTTCTGCAGAGCAGCACAAAGAGATCTGGTTTTTTGCATTGCTGTTACTGTTTTTAGTCCTCTTTCTTACTACTACTGTTATTCCTGGCTTTTCTTCTGCCCCTGCCTAGAAAGAAGGGCTGAAAACTATGAGGGCAGAGTGAACAGAGCGGCAGTGGTGGGGAGGAGGTTCCCCAAATAGCGTTGACTACAGACAAACAAGAGCCTGCACCGGTGCCTTGCTCTTGCTCCATGTCACGGGCAGCTTCTGCGGTTTTAGGTGGGCTGTTTGAATTTCTATGCCTCATTTCCCATGTGTACAGTGAAGCTAATAATGCTGCCTTTGTCTGTCCTGTCTATTTAAAATGTAATGAGATGAGATTTTCAAAAATGACAAATGATTTTTCAGTGCCTTGTATGAGTGCTTAGCTGAAGGCGTCTTCAGAAGTGACTGAACTGTCTCCTGCTGGGCGGTGTGGCCTGGTGAGGTTTTCAAGCTGTGTCAGCAAAATGAAGAAACTGAGTGGTACAGAGACAGCTCAGTGCAGGTTTCTGCTTGAAGCTTTTTCTTCTTAGCTTAATGTTTAAATTCAGCGACACCAATGCGTCTTACCAGTTAGCATTGGTTGTCCCAGACATCACACTTGGAGAGAAGAGGAACCTCTGTAAAAACAAGAAAGAAAAGTGAAGTTTTCCTTTTTCTTGCTTTGCAAATTGTGGGATTTGATGACTTGGCTTGATTGTGCGCTTGGGAAATTTCCAGTGTGAAATTTTTATTTAACTACTTGTCCTTCACATTCTTCTTTCTGCCATCAAACCAAATCCCAGTTCAGCATGTCCTTTGAAACACTGGTCATCCAGAAAATATTTGCTTAAGATCTTTGGAAAAGATTGCTTCTTTTGTGTATGTTTATAATATTATATAGCACATGACATGCTGAATATGGAACATATCGGGAAGCTTTAGTTCTGTCTGTTACACTTGAGAGTGTTGTCCTACTTGGAAATCTGTTTCCCTTAGTAGGTTTATTTCCTACTTTTGCAGATGGAAACAGTGTCAGCCTGGCAGGATGGCCCAGCTTAGCCGTAATGTTCATTAGCTTTCAATTGTAGTGATTTTCTCTTCTGCATTATTGTCTCTAATTGGCATTTTTATTGCAGAATGAAGCATGACAATCTATTTACCTTTATCAACAGACTCAAGATACTTTCCCTTTCTGAATCCTTAAGTTCAATAAGTAAGTCATTGCGTGTGTGTAAAAATTGTGTTCAGAGCTGTTTTCTAAATATCTACCTGTGCGGACTGGTGCAGTGTGTTTAAAATAGGCTCTAAAGCCAGCACCAAACACAGAGCCAGTGAGGTCAAGCTGCTTAATGCAGCTTAAGGGTAAGTTGCTTTTGTGCTATGAGCTGACAGCTTTCATCCAGTGAAGTTGATAAACAGAACCATCACTATAAGTAACATCTTCTGAACTCACCTGAGCGTTTTCATCCAGCATCCCTTCTCTACCTGGACCCTGGCTGTGCCCTCCCTCTCTTTTTTTTCTAACCTGTGTAGCTTGAATCTCTGCAGTGAAAAGTCTTGAGTCTCTGAAAAGGGATAAGGGAAAAATTTCTGTGCTCGTGGGATGTGTGTGTGTGATAAATATTCAAAGCACAGTACTGATCCAAGTATTGATTACATCGCTGCCTGTGAGTGCAGAAAACTGGTCTCAGTGCCCAAGGAGGTATTTTCTGAGCCCATCATCCTATATTATGGGTGTAACATAGCAGATGATGCCCCAGGATATTCTGTAAAGTTTTTCCATTCTAATAAATGGGGAGGCAGTTCCACTTAATGGGAAGTGCTACAGGAATTCCCGTGAAATAGGAAGGACGGGAGAGAGCAATCCTAGAGCAGCTAAAAGTGAGCCTGGACATCATCTTTGATAAAATTGCAGCGTGCTAAGCCAAGTAGTACTTGTTTATCATGAGTCTGGGGTATGTCTCACATCGAGTTTACTGCAGACTTTTTTATTTTTAGTGCTGTTGTGTCCTGGCTTAAAGGAAACTGGAGAGCTGTAACACGCAAAGTCAAGTGAGTGAATCATTCATAGAGCATGATATGCTTTATAACCCTTACTATTGTTGTCATCATCATTATTTATTAACACAGTGCACAGAAGGTGTGTCAAGGCATGTGGATCACGGTTCTGGCGTGCTTGCAATGGAAAGATCTTATCTGGGGAGATAGAGAGCAGTCAAGAGATCTCAGTGACAGGACGTGAACAGTAATATTTACCTGTTTTTCTCCTTCATTTTTTGACCGGAGCTCCCTGACTTAAGCGATGTTACAATAGTAAAGATTGTCATTGTCCATTTTGGGTCCTTTTTGGCAAATTCTGGCTACATTTTAAACGATTTCCAGTCCGCAAATCAATAGCTATTTCCTGTTGAGTCCCAGTTCCATACAGATTTTAGTGGTGGTAAAGCACTAGCTGTCATATTCTTAGAGAGGTGTTCAGAGGAAATGTTAATATTTAATGATGCCTTTTTGTGGTTAGATGGGTGAGTTCTCTTAATGACACTGTCTGGAAGAAGCATACCTCGATCCTCAGCTGTAATAAATCCACACAACCTACTTCTAGGGCTTCAAAATGTCACAGGACATTTATGAACCTCAATGAAATCAGCAGTTTTGCTGGAACTTTTGTCTTAAAATACTGAACCCTTCAGAGAGATTCCTATTGCTTCTATCCATCATTTTTGTCCTGGGAATAGCTGAGAAATGTCTGATTTCAGAGCAGGCTGGTACCTTTCACGTGCGTATATTTTATGAAGACTGAATTAGTAAGGAGGGATTTTGAAGGCAGCGAGGCTTTCCACTCCCCCTGGAAGTCAATGGGAGTTGTGTGCCTAATTTCCATTTGTGCGTTTGGAAAATCCCCTTCTAATTGACTAAATATTTGTACTATTGGCTGTGGGCACGGTGGCACAATGTGGCTTTCAAACCATCTGTTTTCATGGACTAAACCCCACTGGCACCAAACCTTGATTGGCAGAAACTCACCAGGGCTGGTTTATATTAGTTGAGGTTGCTGAGGACAAAACCATAAAGGAAAGGAGAGGCATAGGATAAGCAGAAATAAAAAGGACCATGGAAATAAATGAGCTTTGTTTCAGCATTTGAATGGACTTTACTCATGTATCAAAAGACTTTCTTCTGGTCTTTAATGTTTCTGAAATAATGTGTCTCGTCTTTGAGCACTCAACGCCAAGAAAAGCTGTCAACCACTCCAGCAATTATCATATCCCAAAGGGAAGTTGGTTAATGATTTCTCTGTAGACAACTTGGTCTTTCAGTTTTTGTGCTATGCCAGAACAATTCCAACCCAATGAAGCATTTTAGGGTTTGGTTTGATTCTTAATATTCAAGGAATATTCTGGAAATGTGGTTACTCACTGGCACCTCTTGATACTGAGCCTGCGCCTGAGAAAATAAAAATTACAGGGTCAGACACAGGGATCAGCAATAGGTATGGCAACAGCCAGAGGGAGGAAAAATTTCTTTCCCAGCTTGTGATCAGGCAGGGAAATGCACAGGCTGCCTAATTCTGTAAGCAGTGATGGTTGCAGAGGTCAGCACAGGCTGTCCCAAGCCCTTACTTAGAGCATCCTTGAAATCTGGATGTGGATTTCTGTTCAAGTTTTGTTCAGCTTCTCTTTGAAAATCACTTGCTAGTGTATATGAGTGGTCACTGGATCTCTGCTTTTAGCCCTGGGCTCCCAGGCGTCGTGATGCTTTTTCTCTACATTCAGTAGAAGAAATCAGCTAACTTTACCATGGGGCCTCCTTTCAGTGCACCCAGCTAAAAACACGGTATCGACTTGACTTAATTCTGAGGACTAAACTGTATTCTTGCGTTGTGACCCAATGAAACTTAATTGAAGGATTGTCAGTGACTTAAAAATGTCTAGTATTTTACTTGAATTTGCTCCGGAGTGTGAATGTCAGCTGTGCTTCAGCTAGCAGAAGCCCATGTTGTGGCGCAGACGCTTTCTTTGTTTGTCCGGGTAGCAAGCTGCGGCTTTCTCTGCAAGGGTTTTGACCTGTGCTCCTTAGGGCTGTTGTTCAGGTGCTGGAGGCATCGAGCTCAGTACTTCTGCAGCCAGGAACGGGTAAATCCCCCCTGTGCAGAATGCCTTGACTGTTCCGTTCAAGGTTATCTGCCAGGTACCGGTACAAATACCTGGTTGCCATGAAAACCCTGGTCCTGGCTAGATCTTAGGGGTCCTGTCCTAGAGGGTGGGATCCAGGCTAGAGTTCTGTAAGCCATGCCTTAAGATGGCATGGTAGCTCGTACTGCTCTCCTTCTTTGCTCATTTTCACTGGAGAATATACATTTTGTGGAGCTCTGCTTTTGCAAATGTCCAAATTTCAGTGGGATCCTGCCTCGCATGATAAATTTTGCACCCACTGGTGGTGTTAATAATTAATTATTTGCAATAGGAAGAGCCCCAGATTTGGAAGTAGTGGCTGTCATCAATTTTAATAATGGCAATTTAATGGCTACTGCTCTAATTTCTGGCTGGTTTCTTAATCTTTGGATAATGAAGAAAATTCTGGATTTGCAGCAGTTGTCTCACGTAAGAATGGTAGGCAAATAAAGCAACATAGAGCTTATATTGCATTATTTCTAATTCAGATTAATTTTGATTGTTCAGCCTGACCCTGCACTTGTAAGTAACTCTGGCAGTGAAATGTAATAAAGCATCGTTTGTCATTTTACGCATAAAGAAGTAAGTTGACACATCTTGGCCAGACGGAATGAGGAGATCAGAAATCACTGGAGCCATTGATGCAATGCAGGTTAGTGAGGGAGTCCCTTGCTCCCGAGTTTTTCTGGGCAGGCCACAGATACCAGAGCACTGTAGCACAGAGTGTTAGTATGTAAGTAAAAAGACCTAATTTTCCACTTGTTTGACGAGGAGCCTACCTACCTCATGTCTTTGTGCTCACATTTCCCCTTCTATATCACTGTAAAATTGTTTTGCAAAAGGATCCTTGTGACACCCTTGTGCTCATCAAGCGGTCCTTTTTCTTGCCTTTGCCAGGGCAGATCCCCAGGCAAGGATTGTCTGTTGTCACGCGGTGCTAGGGTAGTGAGAGTAGGTATGTCACTTAGGAGTTTTGTGCACTGGCATAAAAGAATCTTAAATTAAGTCAGTTCTACCACTGCCTTCCCCTGCAGTTTCAGGCAGGCTGTGCAGGCTCTCTATTCATCACTTTTCTGCCGTGTTGAGTGATTACTGCTAGAAGTCACTTGCCCAGAAACATCCAGAGCGTTACAACATTAAGAAAACCTGATGTTGTGATTCCACTCGCTTTCCTTCTTTTGTTCCTTTTATTATATGGTGTGTGGATAATACTAACTGATAAAATTAACTAATTCTTCCTGTATTTGCAGATAAACTATTTAGCAATAAGTGTTCAAGTTAGTGATTCTGCTCTGCGTACCTGTATCACTGTGTTGTTGCGAGAACCAATTAATACTCATCACAGGATCGGAATATGATATTTGCTGCATGGAGGCTGAAGCTGCCATTCTAGCTCCCAACTGGCCTGATTTGTTTCTCAGGATGTGTTTATTTAATTTTAGTGTTTCTCCACCTTTGTTGCCAAGAGGGCTAAATAGGAGCTGTTATCTGAGGAATTTGTTTGGTTTATGAAATTCAGATGGGGGTTGGTGTCATTTTCCAAGTAATTTATGTGGTTCTCAGTGAAAACAGACACCCTATGGGATTATTAAACACACAGATTATCAGCTCCCAGGGATTTTTCAGCAAAATCTGGTTATTTCTGTGCTTAGAGCATGGGCGTATCCAGTTGCTGGTTTAATACATTACCACTCAGGAGCTGTGCCATGCTATAACTAGCTGTAAACAAACTCAAACTGAAATGTAAGTTGCATCAACCTATACTCTTTTCGTGATAACAAAGTTGGTAAGGAACCTGATATATCTGTCTGGGAATTCTGGGATCTTAAACAAGACTTGAGTGTCAGAGGTTAAAGAGGCTTAATGGGACTCATGTAGTCAATAAGTGTCTATGGCTGGTCTCAAAGTCAGAGTGATTTTGGGGGTCTGAGTTCTCAGGGCACTGGCTGGTTCAGCTTTACTCATGATAGCACTCTTTCTGTAGAAAAAAAAATCTTAGGAATAAAGCTGTAGAGTCATGCAGGCATATCAAAAAGTTTCATTTCAAGTACCAAAAAAACCCAAAAACCAAGTAGAATTTGCTACAGCGTGACATTACATTGCCCAAGAGCTGGTACTTGAGTTTTAACAGGTGGAAATAAAAACTTCTGAAATCACCGTTTGTTTTTTTTTTTTCCCAGTCTCCATGGAAGGACTGTGAAGACAGAGAGAGTACTATACAAACATCTTGTGAAATACCCAGAAAGGACAGTATAGTCAAAGAGAATGCCTTGTAGTAGTTCAGTGTTTCTTTTGGGGTGCCTGAATTTCCTCGTGGGTGATTAGAATCATGTTTGGTTTGATACATGAGGCCAGTCAGAGAGGTTCAAGAGATCAGCCTGTGGTAAGGTGTCTTTGATAGACTTTGCGTGATCACAACAGGCAATAAAAACACAAAGTAACTGAAGATACTGCTGAGTGTGTTCTCAAGTGCCTGTGGAAAGGGGAAGTGACTTGGAGGTGTCTGTTCAGTATGTGACTGTTGTCTGTGTTTTGAGGGTTTATTGGAAAAGAGTCAGATCTGTCTGGTAGGAAACCTCAGCTTTTGGGAGTGACCTTTATCAGGTCTGAAATGTTTGGAAGTTGCAGTCTCGTCTGCAGGATTTTGTTCTTGTCTTGGTCACTTCACAGCCTCTGGGCTAACTTACTGGCAGATCCTTCCCTTTCCATCCCTCCACAGCAGCCTGTGTCTGTAGCCATCTGAGCATCTTCCAAGGATGTGCCAAGTGATGAGTGAGCTTTATTTAAGGTTGTCCCTGAAAGCCACTGCCTACAGTTCAGCAAACTGCAGAACGTGTCGACACAATCGCTTCAAGGCTTTCAGCTTGGAGGAGCCTCTGTCGGCGCTCTCTGCATCTTCTGTGGACTCTGCCTGATCAGCAATGCTATGAGTATTAATATTTATAAACCTTAAATAATGCAGGCCTTCATCATACCTGAGAGACCATATGTTGGCCTCCAATCGCCAACAAAGCACCTGGGATCAGTGTGGTGACAACCCTGGCTGATCTGCTGTGCTGGTCCCAGAAGGGGAAGGAGGTGGAGCTTTTCCCCTGGAGAGCCTCTGTCTTTGGCGTGCTCCCTCCTTCATTAGTTACCAGAGCACATCATCTTCATCCTTCAGGGCCAAGCTGCAGGCTTATTTCTTTCCTTTTAGTCTGGAGTCTTTTATCGCTGTGCTGTGCATTTATTACAGGGCTTCACTTGGTGGTGACCTTGGGTTTGGTCTCTTTCCACCTTTTGGTACAAATGCTTTGATTTGGGTGTGGTTTGCAGGGTTCTGGGGTTTATTTATTTATTGCTCTTGGCGGGTTTGGTGGTTTGTTTTTTTTTTTTTTTTTTTTGAATCTTGCAAAGGTAGCCGTTTGGACACAGATGCCTCTAAATTAACATTTAATGTATGCGTGTGTGAAGCTGCATATCAATGAATAATGCATAGGAGTAAACAGCTTGGTGATTGGGTTTGGTTCGGAGCAACGTTGCATATGGATTAGGCTTAAGGACCCAGATCAGCCGTGTTAATAGCATGTATCAGGTGGAGACAGCCAAGCTAAACCTTTTGTGTGCGGCACCACTTACCTCTGTGATAAAAATGTCTCTCCTCCCACCTACACAGCCTCGGCCGGCCTCGCAGAGCCCCTCGGTGTTCCCTGTTGGAACAAGCCCCCGGGAAATGACTCAGGCGACCCTCCCTCCGCATCGCCAGCCGCTGGAGCTGTTTATTTAGGTACAAACCCGAGAGAATAAGTAAAAAAGGGTCCCCGACACATGCAGCTGTACCAGCCCCGAGGAGCAGGAGGGGGTGTTGGAGCCCAGCGGCTCAGGCCAGGCGCTGCGTGGCGGCAGGGGCTGGGGGTGCGGGGCGAGCGCCTGGCCGGGGCTGCGGGCCCCCCGGGGCTGCGAGCCCGTGGTGCTGAAGGGACAGCGCCGTGGCCCGGCCCGGCCGGGGGCTCCGCGGCCCGGGGGTGGCGGGGGGGCTCCGCGGCCACTCGCTCCCCGTCTCCCAGCGCAGGGTCGCTGTCAGCACGGGCAAGGGGCTGCTGCTCTGTCTCCTCCTCTAGAAACCTGCATCCAGCCGGAGCCGCCTTTGGCTGCCTCCCCTGATCCCCCGCGGGGAGGGACTGGGGGCTGCTGGCGTTGCGGAGGCTTAATTGACTTGCAAGGTCACTAATTTCGGCTCCTGGAGGTAAGTCCTGGTGAACGGCACATTTTCCTCTCTCCCTCGGTTCCCACACCCTTCTCCCATCTGTCTCTCTTTCTCATTCTCTTTCCAGTGCCATCAATCAACCCCTCCCCCCCCCCCCCCCCCCCCCCCCCCCGCCGCGAAGAGGGTCTACCCGAGCCATGGCACCAACGATGCCCCCAAAACCAAAATGATGAGTCAGCATTTTGGCTCCCACTAGCCCCACTGACCCAACCGTCATCTCATCTGCTCCCCGCCCTCCGGCTCCGCTGCCTTGAGAAAAGTGAGAAACAATAGGATTCCCGGAGCACTCCCTGACTCCTCCATTGCGGGGCTAGGGGAGGAAGGGGAAAGGGTGGTGGGAGGAAGGAAGAGACCCTTTCTCCCCCTGCCTTGGGAACACGCCTCCGGAGCGGCCGGAGGTGAGGGGGGTGCTCAGTCCCCATCGGCCTCTCCGCAACTTGTAGCGAGAGCAGCACGCTGGGGAAGGGGAGGGGGGCGAGGGTGTGTGATGGGGGCTGTTGCTCCAACCTGATCGAGTCTATTTGCCAATTCACCACTCGCATCACTTCCGGATCAGTCCTCAGTTTCTGCTGCAGAGTGAGGATTTTTTTTTTTTTTTTCCTCTCTCTCTCCTTTTCCCTCCCTCCCCATCTGGATGCTGGGAACTTGAAACCTCCTCCCCTGATTGCAGCAGGATCTGCCCCAACCTCCCCTCAACTTTGCACCGAATCACAGAAAACAGAGCGAGCCACAGGCTATATTGTACCGATGGGGGCAGGGGATCTGCCAGGCACAGCCCTTTGCAATTGATGTTGCCGTATCTCTAGGACCCAGAGCAATCTTTTTTTTTTTTTTTTTTTTTTTTTTTTCCCCTCTCCTCTTCTGGTGTGTGTGCGTGTGTGTGTGAAGGATCCTCCTGGTTACTGCTGTTATTATTTTCCCTTAGCAGGGAGACCACATAAGCCATGGCTGAGAGGAAGCAGTCGGGCCGGCAGGGTGAGGAAGAAGAAGTGCCAGCCTTCTTCAAAAACCTGGGCTCAGGCAGTCCCAAGCCCCGGCAAAAAATTCTGTGGCATGTTCTGCCCAGTGGAAGGCTCCCTGGAGAACAAGACCATCGACTTCGACTCCCTCTCGGTGGGCCGCGGATCTAACAAAGTCGTGGCGAAGCAGAAGGATGTTGCCCACCTGGGTCCGGATGCTCAGTCCGTCTATTCCAGGCAGAGCGGGAAGGGAGGGGAACCATCTGTTGATTTCGGGAGAAAGGTGGAGATCAGGAGTGCCACTGGGAAGGAGGCGCTGCAGAACCTGAATGACAAGGTGGGTGCATATATATATTATATATATATATATATGTGCGTGTGTGTACGTGTGTGTGTGAGATGCAGCTTGAACACGCGACAGGCTGCGGAAGGGCTGTATCCTTTCCACCCTGCAGTTTCTTGCTTTTATGTCACCTGCTTGTATGTGGCAGTCAATGTCTTCCTCTAAGCAGCAGCATCTCTCCTAGAGCCTTCTTGCCAGACCTCTAATGTTATCCGTGTGCTCTCTGCAGGTGTGTGTGTATGTGCACGGGGAGGAGGGCAGAAGAAGAAAGGAGCCCCCGCACCCATAACCACCCTCCCTTTCCCCGCCCTGCCTTCCTATTTGGTGGTAGAGACCGACTTTTTTGTTTCTTAGGTGATTTGCCCCCAGCACAACGGTAGAAAAATGCCCCACCCAGATAGTGAATGCAGCTCACTGGAACAGAAATGCAATTGTTAGCAAAAGAGCATCAATGAGCTTCCACCTACAGGGATCAGATCCCTGCAGGCTTCTTCCAGGGGAAACTCCTACCCCCTCCTCCCAGGGGAGGGCAGACTCCAGCGTGACCCCTGGGAGCTGTATTTCAATACCAATTTTGATCAAGGCCTCTGGCTACAGTGGGAATTCTTGCCTCGGGAAGATCTGGGACTTTCAGAGGAATGTGGCATTCTCTTAGAAACCCAGTGAACTCCTCCCAGTCTTTTAAGGCCCCTGAAGCTATTTTCTCACTCTCTGTATGTGTTGTGGTGTAATAAAGCCTGTCCCCTTCCTGAGGCAAAACCCATTCAACCCATAGGTCTAGCTGACCATGCACATTTGCTTTCCTTGATAAATAGATTTAAGGAAGCTTTATTCAGATCTGAGCCATGAAACACTCTGTGCGTTCCTCAGACAATGCTGGCTCCTATGCATAGGCTGGAAGAGTGGAAATGAATGAAGCACCGACCAGCAAACTGATAAACTCCCAGCATACTGGGAAAGAGTTTCTGTGAGCAGTTCCCCAGTGGGTTTACAGAGCAGTCCTTTCTTCTGCAGACTGTCTCTAGGATATACCTCCTGGGTTTTACTAATGGTATAGATTGCGTATACAGAGCAGAAGTCTGCCTGGAATTTATATGATGGGCTTGTTTGCCACTTTCTCCTGCTTTCAGAAGAAATGTGAGATATTACTAGGAGTATTACTGGGGGCTCCTCCCCACATCAGACCCTACTCTGCTTCTTCCTACCTACAGTAACCTAAGGGCTCCATCCAGCCCTGTTTGCACAACTGCTGTTTGTGGTGAGATCACAAAGGAAGGCCTTGGTTTTCAGAAGCGCTACGCAGCAACCTTTAATTAGGAGTGGGATGTGCTCCGTGCCGCATCAAACCCGATTTGCCAAACCCAAACAAAAGTTTGCCACTACAAATGCCTATGGTTTGATTTGACCATGTTGAAGTGCCTACTAAGTGAGTAACTTCCCCTGATCTATTCGTCTTGTTGGACTAACCAAGGTGCATCTCAAGAATAAAGGGCGTACGCCCTTTCATCTTGGGGAGTCAAAGGTTTTGCAGTTTGGGACATTTTCAGGACTAATTTCAGACAATTTGAAGTGATGATGTCCTGCAGGACATAAGTATAAACAGGTGATATATCAATTCTGAAAAGATCAATTATTTTGTGATTAAAGGGTACCAGTATAATAATAAAAATAAAACCCCCACAACTTTTAAGTACAATATGGTGAAAAATCAGAAGTCCACACAGGATATTAATCACTTCTTAACAAAAAGTGTGGGTGTTGGTTCTATTTTTGAAGATTGTTGTATAAACATTAACTGAGGGGATGAAATAATGGGATAGTGCAAAACGTTTGGGTTGTTTCTCGTTAGCTTTACATAACACTGATGCCAGTGGATTGTGTTGTGAGGGGTTGTGAGCATTTGGGTAAGTGCAGTCTTTTATTATAAATGTCTTGCTATGGATTGGCACTTTATTGCGGGAGTGTTTTAGCTGTGATGGTTTTCCAGCTGACTGCATCTATAGCTTGAATCAATGGTTAGATCCTCAGTGGGTAAAAATGGCTTTTACTTCGGTGTAGTTAATAGAAATGTGTTTTTGATGATAATCAGATCTCACCATATTAAAAAAAAAAAGTAAAAAAAAATGTTGCAGGAGTGGCATTAAGGGAAACAGTGCATTAAAATAATATCAGATAGCAGTTAAAAGGCTTCTGAAGTTTTGCAGCTGTATTTGGCCTATTATTTTCAAACCTCTGTCTTAAAGCATTTAATAACACATCTGAAATCGGTGCACCCTGGATAGCCTGTACACTGTTTCGGTGTGGTGGGGGTCTAAACTATGGTAGAAAGGAACAGTATGCTAATTTATAGGATCTTGAACTTTTAACTTGTGTGAATTATTTCACAATAGGCTAAAACCTTACTGCTTCTTTTTCTTTAGCTTCAGGCTGACAATAGTTGCAATTTTTCTCGATACTATAACAATCAGCATACAAGAAGGTCAGTCCATGCTCTGTTTCAGCAACCGAAGGACAATATTGTGAGCTGATGGGAATGGGTGATGAGCAACTGGAGGCAATGGAGATAGGTGGAAGTATTTTAGCCAGTGACTGGACCCAAAGTGGGTTTAAAAGAGTCATCCTTTCTGTCACTGTATAGAGAGATCTTGTATTAATCTCCCCTGAAATGACGAACAAAGCAAGATGGACAAGCTATTTTTTTTATTTTGCCAAGGTCTTAACTGTCCAGAGGATGAAAAAAGGAATGTAATTATTCCACATCAAATTGCAATATATTGTTCTTCTGGTAAAGATAAGGGTAATCAAATCTCTTTGTGTCTATCCTTTCTAGGGTATTCTGTAGGCATCTATCATGGCCTCGCTTTATTGCCTCTGGGCCATGCTGCCTCATAATTCAGGGTTAAGATCATCTCTAGAGGCACCAGGAAGGCGCTCTGTCTTAGTTTAAGCATTGCTTTGCAGTTAAGCCTCTGGAGGCAGTGACCTATTCAACAGGTCCGCAACTCAGCAGATCTGAGGCAAGCTCTGCTCCTTCACAGCTGTCAGGCCTCAGAGAATTAGTGGTGTTTCTGTTTCGCATCCTAGGCTTTGTCATCTTCCCTGTTTAGGCTGTTAATGGCTGGTTCTGGAGCGCCTCGTTCAGTGTCGGAGCACTGCGTTGTGCTCTGAAGCCCTGACCTCAGCGGGACCATCACTGTGGTCTAACAGGAATGTCATGTTCAAACCTGGGATTTCTTCAGTGAGACAACAAGCACTTGGTCTGGCTTTCATGGCTGTGCACCTGTAAGCCCGTTTCCTACAGGGATTTGGTACTCAGCTAGCATCAGGGCAGGGACCTGCAGCACTTACTCATAGCGCTGCTTTGTAGTAGTCGGTGCAGACGCTGGAAGCTACCTCGTCTCAGAGCAGGAGGACTGATAAAAGGACTTCCCAGGGCATTAGTCCCCTGTTCCTTAGATGAACAGTCTTGAGACACCTGCATTCTTCTGGGTTTTGAAAAGCCCTGGCCATTGCTTGCGTTACCTGGGTCATTCCTCTGTGTCTATTTCCCAGACTTCCCATGTGTGCGCTTGGTATTCCTTCTGTTTTGGTCACCTGTTGACGTTCTTTGGGACAGAGACAGTCTTTTAGGGGAACATCTATATGGGGAAAGCAAGGTTTGATTGCAGGAGGGATCAGCAGGCCTGGGACTTGCTTTAATCTAGTTTGCACGGAGAGTCTGAGTAGGTGCTAAGACACTTCAACGCAAGTACAAGCCCTGGGATCCCAAATCTCTTCTTAAGTCGCTAACTCAGTTTCCCATTGCCATCTTGTTGTTAGTCCAGTGATTCAGGTGGTTCCCCTGTGCAACAGACACCTTCGCATACCTTTTTTGCATCCCTTAGAAACAGTTCATGGACCTTTGGGAAGTGCAGAGCACTGGGTGTGAACTGCTGCTCTAAACCAGCAAAGCTATGTCCTAGTGTAATAAGATAAGTAACGGTAACGCATAATCAGAGACTAGGAAAATATTTTTATTTTAGAATTGACAGGAGAGGAATCACTTGCAGTGTCATGAAGCTTTTGACATGACTGGACTTTCTGCTAAAACCTCAAAGCTCTCAGGATCATGGCTGTTCATTCCTGGAGAGGGAAAATAATGAATAACAGGACGTTGTTGAGAGCTCAAATAATCATAGACTCTGGAACGTTAATGGAACTGTTGTGTAAAACAAAGAAGCTGTTCCAGACAGCTGGAAATGCCGTTCCAAGTTTAATTGGTTACAATGCTTGCAGTTTTTCTAGCCTTGTTTCGACAATCATTGCTTGCAAAATAATCATAAAGGAGGATGACTTGTGTGTTCTTCCAATGGATCATAATAGTTTGTCTGACTACTGGAAAAAAAACACCCCACCAAACCATAGAAAAACTAACAATGATGAGCACAAATGCCAAATTCCTCTTCACTTCTTAGATCCCTCCTAAAGCCACCCATCTGCATAGCTGGAATGTGCCGTGCATGCAGTGGGCGTCTGGTGGAGTGGTCTGTCGGTGCTGTGGCAGGAATTTATCAATACCACAGTCTCTCAAGCAGAGATGAACAAGGGGCTGTGACACAGGGACAACATGCTACTTGGGCTAAAGCCTGGAGGGAAAACCTCAACACCTGGGGCCAGATCTCCCCACTCGGTTTGGAGCTGAGCCCTTTCAGAGGTCTGGGCTTGCAGCAGCACCTTGCGAAGCAGGCTTTGTCTTGGGGGATGGGTGCAGTGCCTGGCACGATGAGGTGGCAGCTTTGCGTGCCACCCTTATGCCAGTGCCCTGGCCATCATTTGACATGAGCCGTCTGTTTTTAGTAGGTGCTGAGCAGTTGTTTAAGTCTGCCTGAATTTTTTTTTACCTGTAGGACCATGTCTAACTCCCCGTATCACTTGTCTGTCTTGTGGCACATGAAATCTGAGTCTATCTTCTGTGGTGGTGTTATAAAGTTGGGAAATGATGTAGGCAGCAAAGCTCACGTCAAGGTGATGTGTGTGTTCTGCAGGAACTCTCTTACCCTAAAAAGGGACGGCATCTGGGAGCAGTGCTGTAGGAAAGCTACCAAAAACCCAAACCTGTTTACGATTCACACCAGAAGCACTATGTCCGTCCTGCTCTTTGGTCACCCCCCAGAGATTTGGAATGAATCTCAGGGTGGGAGAATAGAGGCCAGAATTTCATTTGCTCATTGTCTGGGGTAATGTACATCAGAGATAGACCAAGCTGGCTGACACAAGCAATTGCTGAGAACTTGATGCTTTGTCCTGTAGGTTTTTGGGGAAGGAGAAGGGGCTATAATGTTAAGAAGTAGTGAAAATCACTGTGAAAATAGCCATTTTTTTAGATCTTAATCATGGTTCCCTGGTTAATCATGGGCCTGCGGATGCTAAACTCTCGCCACTGGATGAAAGGGAGGACCAAGGACAAGGATGCCCAAGTGTCCCATGCCTTTGTTCCAGAAATGCTGTATTTAACTATAAGGAAGGTCACAGCATGAGTGTAGCTGCTTAGAGAGGAGCGCACGTGTTTGCCATGTATCGTACTACTCATGGCAGAGCAATCCCTGTCTAGAACCCTGACGAGGGCTGTCTCTTTCCCGATAACGTGAGGTGATAGTAAATTAACCGTGGAGCAGTGGCTTGGACTTGTTTAAGGCCTATTAAGATTCTAAAGCACCCGAAATGCTTCAGGACAGTTCCTCTAAGAAATGCACTCTGATAGTAACAGTCATCTTAGAAGGTTATTTCTGAACTTTCTCAAGGTTTCCTGGAATTTTCAAGGAAACAAAATCAACTGAAAGCTTAATTTTAATTTGCAGATCAAACGTGCGTTTTTATTGACCTGTTTTTGTGGCTGGAAAGTGAATCTCCCTCTCATAATCTAAAATAGTCTATATTCAAAAAAGATTAGGCTGTTTCTCTGAGAAATTGTATGATTTTTATCTCCCTCATAGTAGCACCTTTGACCTCTGTGGTAATTTCCATATCTGGACAATTTTCTCCTGTAAGATAACAAAACAAATTAGAAGATGCCCATTGGCAAGTATAATTCCCCTCTGTAATTTAACATGTAGTGATTAATAACGGACAGTTCTTTCATCATCTTTTGGGAAGGACAGACGTACTCCTCGTGTCATGTGTCAGCCTGTATTTAATCCTCCCAACACTTGGTGAGATGCAGGGGACTGCTGGATCCCTGGGAAACTCCTTTGAAGCTGTTGAGACTCGGAGCTGATGCAGCAATGGGCACGGGTGGAATGGTGACAGAAAGTCAGGGCCTGATGGGTGACCTGGTGAAAGCTTTTTTGGCCTGGTCCTGCTGCCTCTGACCACAAAACCAGGAGCCTCGCTGGCTTTGGCAGGGGGCGAATCCCCACAGGGAGGGGGGATTATTGGCATCCAACAAGCCTAAAGGGAAATCCAGAGCTTGCTGATGCTGTAGGGCTAAAATTTCAGGTGCTTCCAGGAATGCTTTAAATCCATCTCTGGATCCCTCTTTTCGTTACATCTTAAAATGTGTGTTTCCATTTGCAGGTTTTATAATTTCATAGCAAAATGTCCTTGTGGATGAACCTTTAAGAATTCAGTAGGAGTAAAAGCAATCAGGTGTTGCAGAAATTCTGTGGCGTTTGTTGCAATTATGCTGAAATTCCATGGAGGAAGAGACTCTTTTAATAGATTCCCCCCCCCACCCCCCCCCCCCCATCCATAAACTCCAGAGTGGGGAATAAAATTCCTCGCTAAGTGCACGATGGTAGTCCACAGCACCTGTAAAGTTAGGATTCAGAGCTGATGTAAATTGATTTCAATGGATGCCTGTGATGATTTATTTTAGCATAATTATCACTGTGCAGAGATTCTCATATTCTTGTGCCATTTTCCCTCTAGACCTTTCCGGAAGACAAATTTAGACATAGACATAGTTCCTTTAGCACGAAATGCGTTTCTGCTGCAAAGAGCCTGCACAAGATGTCCTACGCTGGCTGGTATCTGTGCAGAAATGGCTGATGGCAACCTGGTGTATCTGCTGGCCAACACCCGCCCAGGTGCCCTCATCCTACGGACGGGCCAGGGACACACAGCCAGAGCAGAGCACAGCTCCATACATGGCTGGGGTAGGCGCTGGCACTGCAAATGTGGGCATAATGCTGTGTTTTGTGCATTTCCTCTCCTCTTTTGCTGTTGGGGGGTTATCGTCGGGGCCCTCGGACGTGCTGATGTTGTGTAATTGAAGATATCGGTGCTCTTTGCTGCTGCTGTGACTTGGCTGCAGCGATCTTGCTGGTCCTGTCGTGGTGGCTGCAGGCCGGGAGCTGGGCTGGGCTGGCCAGCCGTGCTGCACCGCTCTCCTCCGCTAACGCTTGGCAAGGAAGGTTTGGCAGCGTGCGTTCTCTGTAGCACCTTCTAATTTTAGCCTGCTCAGCCTGCCGCCTGCGTTAATAGACCTAAGGAAGACAAAGTGCCGCAACACTATCTAGAAACCCCGTCGCTTCCCGCAGTACCTTGGCAGGTAACGGCACCGCTGTGCGACAGCTGGATCGGGTACAAACCTGCAAGGAGGTACGAAGCGGGTTCAACTCTCCTCTTAACTTCGGACCCAACTCCTGGCCCTGATATTTCATAAATAATCTTCTTTCTTCGTTTAACCCACGGGGGAAATGATACACAAACTATAGCTTTACCAGAGGAATGAATCAGCTTTTATTTAAAAAAAAAAAAAAAAAAAGCAGGCACGCATCTTGGTATTCTCTGACTCTGTTCTCCGCTTGTTCTCATCCCAACATTGTCCTTTAGATACAGCTCTTCTCCTTCCCTCCTGATCACCTCTCCTCACGTCTGTTTATACAACAGACAATATCCATGCCTTGCCTTTGTTTAGCAGGGCTAAACAAGCCACTTTGCAAGTACGTTAATAATTTTTAAATTATTTATTTTGACAAGCTTTTAGTTCATGCCTAAAAGGAAAGAAAATTGGGCTGTATTGGCACTTGGTGTAATGGAGCTAGAAGATAGACTTGGGAACTCAGTTCTGGTCCTTCTGGTCATATGGAAGTTTTTAAAATTTGGTGCTGTGTGGATGTTGAATATTGAACAGCCATGTTTTCCAGCTCTTTAATCTCTTCATGTATTTTATTCTGTACTACTTAGGTTCTTGCAACATGGTGATGGGAAGGAAAAGCTAAGTGTCATCTGAAGATTCGCTATTACTTTCTGAACCTAGTCGCTACTGGATCCAGGTTATGGAACGTATTCAAAGTTCAATAACTGCTGTTCTGAATTAGGTCCATATGCAGTAAGGATTGCCTTTAAAAAAAAAAAAAAAAGTATTTTAAATAGCTGTCTTTGAGCAGATGAGAATAGCTTTAGAAATATTAGCGTGCTGATGACATCACCCCTTAAAGGTGCCTCTGTTTCTTCTACTGGTACTGCTGTTCCATAACTTTTAGCATAACGTGGAGACGTGACCTGCCCAAGGTCGGGGAGGTGAGTCAGCGCTGGAGATGCGCAGGTTCCTCTGCCGTGTTGGCGGTCCTTCCTCTGTAATCATCTTGCTGCTGCCAGGGCAGGATCTTGAAATGGTAGCTGGACTTAGCACCTCAGGTCAGCTGCCCAAGGGCCTCGATGCCATCGCTCAAACCCTTCGGCAGCGTTGGCTGCTGCTTTTAGAGCTGAAGACACGCTTTTACCTGGCAAGCAAAGGCAAGAAACCATTCAGATATGAAATCGAGGAGGAATGCTAGCGTGAAAGAGGGGAAAAAAGGAGCACTTGTGCTGTCTAAATTTAGAAATCTGATGTAGATGCTTTCTTCCATGTTCTGAGCAAAAATATGCTGAGATTTCAAAACTTCTTCCAGCACAGATCAGAGAGGGGCAGGATATCTCATTTAGTATTGTCTATTCTAATCATTAAGTCAAAATAAAACCCTACAGGCTAACAAATTAATCATTTTGTTACTGTCACAGTGAGCCACTTACTCATTTGCTACTAATTGGATATTAACTGATTGGCATATTAGCTACTTAAATGTTGCCTGATGCCCTACCTATAACCAGGAAAAGCTCTTTTACTCTTTGCCGTGCAGTCTTCCTGTGAACTAATGTACATAAAAGGTCCTGACAGTCACCTGTTCGAACCGATGTTGCCTTTGTAACGATTTACTGCAGTGATATACCAAAGGTTTTAATATCTTAGGGGCCGTGCACGCTGTGTTTCACAGAACTACTCGGGTAGGTAAAAGATCAGTGCATTTTGTGCTAGCAGCTTGCAGTTTGCTTTGTGTGTTGTGGAATTCATTCGTGACTGAGGGAAGAAGGTGAGTCTGTTGGTCATGGATTGTTACAACCTTCAAGCAGAAGTGGGTTTGTGCTGTTTGTGGCTTCCCCAAAAGGGGTCTCGTACCTTCCCCCAGAGCAGCTGATGTAAGAGGAGCTGGTGTAAGCAAACAGATGTCTTTTGAATGGTTGTCCCATACTCTGGCCATGAATCCCATTGCTCTTCGTTGCACTGGGGGCAAGTGCACTGTAAATAAGGACATATTTGTGCCATTTAATGCGTTTCTTTCCTTGAAGTACCAGCTTATGGAGTTCAGGGACTGAGAAATTTAAGACTCCAAGTGTGACTGAAACATTGAACGCGGAGTTTGCAACACTGGACTAGTAAGAAATGGCCAGTGATGGGGAGAGGACCACCGTCGTAGCTCTGAGCCCACCTTTCCCTGGCACTAAGGCTCCAGGTTAGTGACCAGGGCTGGGGGGACGGGGTGGGGCTGGAATCCGGGCTGCATTTTCTGGACAAGGGGGTGTAGAAGGCATTTCGAAGGCGTGGCTGACACGCTGAGAAATCACATACCCGGGAGTGGCTCCAAACCTTATTTCCCCCCGCCCCCCCCCAAGCTGCTAATGCTTCCCACCAGCTTCCCGCTCCGCTGGCGCCAGGGGCGGGGTGGGACAAAGAAGATGGAGGGCAGCGCGCTCCCCACCGCCCCGGGGGCAGCCCCCCCTCCTCCCGCGGGGGTAGGAGGGGGGTGCCCGCAGCCCCCTGCCCCCCGCCCCCCCCCCGGGGGGAGCCGTTGGAGCCCCCGCACCCGGCGCGCTGTGCTTTGCGGCGGAGCGCTGGCAGCCCCGCCCCCCCCGCCGCGCCCCGCCCCCGGCGGCCGCTCCCGCCACCAGCCGCGCGCAGCCCCGCGCCCGCACTGACGTCCCCATTGCGCCACTTTGCATACGGGCACCTCCCCCCTCTCCTCATTGCACGGCAGCCGCCTCTCATTTGCATCCCGCCGCGCTCTCGGCCAATGGCGCCCCGAGCTGCGCGGCCCCCCCGCTGGGCAGAGGGGCGGGAGCGGGTGGGGGGCGCATGCGCGGCTGCCGCCGCCGCCCCGCGCTGCCGCCGCCGTTGTTGCTGGCGGCGCTCGCCCCCTCCGTGCGCGGCCGGGGCTGGGCCGGGCTGGGCCGGGCTAGGCTGGGCTGGGCCGGGCTGGGCTGGGCTGGGCTGGGCTCCGGGCAGAGGGAAGAAAGGGAGACGCGCAGGGGTGGCAGCTTCTCCCCTTCCTGCCGTTGCGGAGAGCAGGGCTCGCCTCCCCGCCGCGCCGCGCCCTCCCCGGCGGACCCCCCGCTCCCCTTCCTTGTGATCGCATTGATTAGGGCTCGGGGGAATTGATTTTTATTCTTATTTTATTATTATTATTTTTTTTTCCGGTAGAGGGGAGGTCGGGGAGCAGTTGCTGCACGGGAGACAATAGCGATACAGCAGCCGCCCCGCTTCTCCGACCACACACACACACACACACACACACAAAAAGAAAATTAAATAAATAAATTGGGGAGTGATTTCCCAAGATGTCTTATCAGGGGAAGAAAAATATTCCACGGATCACGGTGAGTCGAGTGCACGGGAATAAAAGCGGGGGAGGGGGAGGGGTGCGCGGGGATTAAGCCCTTTGTGTGCGCGGGCAGCGGTGGCCGCGGCCGGGGGCAGGATAATGAGATCAGGGCGTAGCGCGGCGCTTCCTCCGCGGGGGGGGGGGGCGGGGGGGGGCGCGGGCGGCGGGGCCGGGGGCGGCTTCGAGCCGCTGCATCGCCGCGATCGCGCCGCTGCCGCCGCGGGGGCAGCCGCACCGATGTGCCTGGGGAGGGGAGGGGGGGGGGGGGGGGGGGGGGGAGGTGGCTGCCCTCCTGCCCCAGCCCGGCCGGGGGGGGTCGGCCGGAGCCCCCTGCCCCAGTGGGATGGGCATGGGGCAGGGTTTGCTCCGTTTCCCCGAGAAGCTTCTGGCAACGCTGGGTCCGCTCCTCGGTGCAATCCTGCTCCTCGGTGCAATCCTGGGGGAAAAGGGACGGAGCCGTTACGTAAACCCCCCCTTGCCTGATCCCGGCAGCCGATTTAGGGCAGGTATTGCAGATCCCAGGACACTAACTTTTCCTTACGTAAGGCGAGCTATTCCCATCTAACGGGCTCTTACAGCCATTTATATAAATATTTTTTTTATTATTATTATTTTTTTTGACACAGAGTTGTTCATTAGTGGCAGCGGCTCCCAGACACGCCCATCCCAGCCCTCCTTCCCTGGTGGAAAAGTGGGCTCCGAAATGGAGCTGAGTGAGGTGTGACATTTCTGGGCTGCACCGTTAGGTTTTACAGGGGGTTTAGGAAATGCAGGGGATGCACAGAATCCCTACGTGATGCATGGAGCATCCTCTCTCTCTCTTTTTTTTTTTTTTTTTTTTTTTTTTTTTTTCCCCCCCCTTCCTTCTGGGGGTGGGTAGTTTCCCTCCTGGAGACCAGTGGTGGAGAGTTTAAAAAGATGCCTGCGTTTAAATATCGATGAAGGTTACTGCCGAATCGCTGTCACGGGCCAAAAGTACCGTGACGCATTTTTCTTATGACTGACTGCTCTGATTTATGTTGCGTGCACCCGATGCAATCCTCCTGCAAAGATAAAGGATAGAAAAAACCCCAGATTTTCGTCTTATTAGCTGTTGTATAAACCCGGAATCTCCTGGGACTAATGCTTGAGGAAGAAGAAGGATAATTGATGCCTGGCTGTTTTGATTGCATTGGTAGGGTAAATACAGATAGATTTAGTGGCAGCCCCTCGCACAGTTGCAAACTGCAGGCGCTTTTGTCTCCAAGGTGGTTGAAACGAGCAGAAGGATTCGCACAGATTCCCGAGCCTGCCATACAGCCACGGCAGGAGACCTGTTTACTAGCAGAAGCACTCAGCATCATTAAAATGGTCGAGTCTGCATTGTTATCGATAGCTATATGTATATATTTTTTTTTTCTTCTGTCTTAATTGACGCCCAGTGCGTTAGGATTTGGGCTGCCAGTGGCATCGATGGCCAAACTGCCTGATTTTGGTAGTAGTTGCTTTTTTTTAAGAGCACAAGGAGCCTGCACTAGAGGTGGGCATAAATACTGCAGTGTTTCTGGAAATGGTAAACATGTAGGACAGTTTGCTGTAGAGGCTGGCGTTGAAAGACAAGTGGGTTTTTCACGCCCCAAGTTAATTCTTTCAGGCTTATTGGCATTCACCGCAGATCCTAAATTTAAATCTTGGGGGTTTTCTGTCTTTGTGTTTTTTTTGGTTTTTTTTTGGTTTTTTTTTTTTCAATTGGTGGCCTTATTCAGGGAAACTCTCCATTGCAGCAGTAGGAGGAAGGAGAAAGAGAGAAAAAAAAAAAGGAGGGGGAAGGAGAACATTTAGCATCTCGTGGATGTTTAGCCATTATATAAAAGATGGATGTGATGGAATAAATCAGCAGTGGATGCAGTAGCCCTTCTGACATTACGAGAGCCATGTCAGCTTGTTGAGTTGACATTTGGGTGCTCCAGCTCTTCATTTTTGTAGCTCTTTGGGAAAACGCCCGATTCTTTTCTTCTGTCTGCCCAGCAGAGTGTCCCAGCTCAAAACAAGGGCCCTGTGCCCCGCTCTCCCTGCCGTAGGTGTATTTGCTATAAGTTCGAGGCATCACCAAGTTGAAGTCTGGCGTTCTGCCCGTTCTTGATGTCAGCTTTTGGTTTCACCAGTCTTCGGCTGTGCTGTTCTGGTATAGCTTTGTTCTCTTGCAAAGACCTTTTTGGGAGGAGGAAAGAGCATCGGAGTAAGCACAAGGGCCAAGGTGTAGCCTGAACTGAGCACTTGCGTAACGTGTGTGTGCTTGGCTTTACGTATGTGCATCAGTAACGGAGGGGGCAGAGGAGCACAGCGGTCACTTGTAACTTTCCTCCCCACCTAGAGCTCTGCAGAGAGTGTTTCACTCTTGTTTGAGTACTGCAAAAAAAGATAAAACTCGGTCGTGACCTAAAATCTCGCAAAAGCAAGGTGTAACCTGGGCTGCGATACAAGCACATTGCCCCATAGCTGCCTTGTTATAATTCCCTTTCTGTTCCTGCCAAACTGTCTTCTGATGTGAGGAAATTTTAATAACTGTTTTTTAAATCCTTCTCTTGAACTTCATTTGCTAATATGGGCTTATTTCCATCTGATTATGCAGTAGTGCTCTGGAAAGGCGGTAAAAGTATCCACTGCGTCGAAGCATCACTAAGTTGGACAAAATGAGTTTGTTTGTGTTGTGTAACCCATGGCAACAGACTTTTGGTCCATTTCCCTGACAGCAGTTGACTCACAGTTAGCCAAGTAGTGACTCCAGCGTGTGGGTGCATATAGGAAATTTTGCATATGACCAAGGCAGAAAAAAAATAGAGATATAGATGTGGCTATTACGCATCTCTCAAAGTATATACTTTTGCTGTAGGTGATGGTGGCAAGCTGCAGGTATGGGTGAAGCTGCCAAGTAGACAAGTGTGGTGGAACCCAGCTCCTTCTCAGTTCTGCTTTTTTTTTTTCTTTTTTTATCATTAGTGTGATGAAAGGACTCGCAGATGAAATAAAATATTTTATCTTTCCAGTTGAAAGTGCGGCAACTGACTTGTGCTTTGACATGTGCTTTTGAATAATGTAGGGGTTGTTTCCGTCTCTACTCTTTCATCCCAGGAGCGACACTGCAGACTGTCAGCTTTCTCACAGAATAATTATGTATTGTTTTATGCTTCTTTGTTGCAGAGTGATCGTCTTTTGATCAAAGGTGGTAAAATAGTTAATGACGACCAGTCCTTTTATGCAGACATTTACATGGAAGATGGGTTGATAAAGTAAGTGATGCCCGATACCGTGTCGTTACTGGAAATGTACAGAAACGTACTGCAGATTAGCAAGGAGTAACTCAGTCTTAGTGAGCTGTATTAAATTGCAATGAAAAATGAACACTATATGTATGTTCTGGTGTTTGATGGAAGAGCTTTTAAAAAGGTGTTGAATTAAATAAACAAGTGGGCCAAACCCCCACTGTTATTAAAGCATAGGTCAAAGGGGGTATTTACATGGGCTTAATTTTAGCCATGTGAATAGCCTCACGTGGAGATGACACGTGTGTTTGAAGTTACCTGTGTTGTAATGTTTTACTGAGTTATGACTTCAGATATTTTGAATCCAGAGTTCAGCATCCTAATACGGTTTAGGGTGGGAGGCTGGAATTAGGTGACCTCTTCAGGTCTTCTGCAGCGCTGTCTTCTATGGTTCTATGATGCAAAGATCAATCCAGACCCCCTTAAAGTTCAAAACGATCCTGTAGCTTAAGGGCTGAGGTTCAGACCTCTTTCCGGCATGCTTCTGTGTTTTCAGTCCTGAAACATGCATGTCTGGCATGTTAAATGTATTGCAGATTTCTTTGGAAAATTACGCTTAGGAAAAAACGGACGAGCCAGAGGTTACAAACAAGGAATTTTCCTGTTCTGGCTAAACAGTCAGCACATGTGCATTGTTAATCAAGGTTAAAAGTTAAAGGAGCCAGCCAAAGGCAGCTAATTAATTGCAATGTGTTGTCCACTATTGCACTTTTAAAAATGGGTCTGTGAAGAGCTGAACTGGAGAGACCTTCAAGGAGTTTGGTAACCGCTGTCTGCTCGGGTTTGTATTTGTGCAGGGACTACGGCACGTTTGGGCGCGAAAGGCAAGTAGACAGGGCAGAGGCAAAAATCCTTCCAGTGCTCCCAAAACCGTGCTGACATCCGAATCGCTGTTAGGGAGAAGCAAGCGTTGAACCGCCACTTGGCAGCCCCAGTCCAGTCCCAGTCCAGTCCCAGAGGCTGATCCTCTGCTTGGTGCAGCCATTGTCCGATGAGCCGCACGGCTCCTCCTTCAGTCCAGTACCGCCTCGAGGTCCTGAAGTAGTCGCACACTTTGCTTTCAATTACGCAGTGGCTTCAAGGGGAAGGAGGGAGTGTTATCAGCGATGTATGCCATCCTGTACGATGCTTCCTATGGAAAAAGCAAACCCTGGCCAGGCAGAGTAGCACAGGGGTGTATGTTTGCAGCCCGTTCGCCTTGTTTGTGTCTGACCCGCTGTTTGAAACCTCTTTACCCAGGCAAATAGGAGAGAATCTGATTGTGCCAGGGGGAGTGAAGACTATTGAAGCCCACGGCAGGATGGTGATTCCTGGAGGGATTGATGTTCACACCCGCTTCCAGATGCCGGAACAGGGGATGACATCTGCTGATGACTTCTTCCAAGGGACCAAGGCTGCGCTGGCTGGGGGCACCACCATGATCAGTAAGCGGGCTGGTTTTTCTCTTCCAAGAAAGCTTTACTTGTGTCTTTCTCAGCTATGGGCAGAAACTTGTGGGCTGTGTAAGTCATGTGATATTGTGGACCAGGTACCAGCCGTGGGGGATTTCTGATGTCTGTCCAGGTTGCTGAGAAGAGCTTGTGTAGGGGTGAGGAAAAGGAGTGGAAAAGCAAGACCCCAGGACTTCCACATCTCGCAGCTGTCGGTTGTTTCACTCTCGCCTGCTGTGTTGGCAGGTTTTCCCTTGCTCCTCGTGTGACTTTGCCAGATTCTTGGGTGTGCTCCTACTGAAACCACTGTCACTTTGACCTCTGGCTCCAGTATGAGTAGCAGATTCTCCTCATTGCTGTGCCGTTGTTCCTTTCTCCATGATGACTATGGGTAGACGTCCCATCGTATGGTTCACCCCCAGAAGCTTGATGCCAGTGTAGTATGTGCCTTTGAAAACTGGGCCACTTAATTTAAGGATTTATACATGTCCACTTATGTATGCAGCTTTAGCATCAGGATTTTGTTGGCATTGTTCCTTTTGTGCTCATGCCCTCTTTGGGAGGAAGAAAGAAATTGGGAAATGAAAATATCTCAAAATAAAAAGACAGACAAACTGAGTGTTCTGCTGACACCAGGATTAGACACTCCTAGTGTTCCCCTCTGGCTCTGAAATGCCTCATGAATGACTTCGAGGCTATCTGTCCCCGCTTGTGTTGGCTACAGATGCTTGGCTTGTCAGAGCCAGGATTTTAAAGCTCTGTGAGTCATTGTTAACCTTGTTTAAGCTAGAGAAAAAAAATAAAAACCTCTGTTGCAGTGCAGCTGATCACCTGTGAACTGTAACGCTGCATCCTGGAGTCTGTTCCGCCTGTGGGAATCAGGGATAATGGTGTAAAGTGATACAATATCTGAGCATCTTGCATTCTTTCATGTCCTTTGAGGTGCTGCCATTTCGCAGGAGGAGAGTTAAGGTACAGGGAAATAAAAGAGCATCGTTCAGAACAGGTACTAGTGTCTATTGTCCGATGCAGGGATATAGAGAGATCTTAGGCACAGCCAGGAGTCAGCCTGACTCTCCTCAGTTCACACCTAGTTGCTGATGGACCTGGACATCCTCATCTCTTGGAGGATGGTTATAAGCGATCTTTGATCCCTGGCCTGGTGGGCGGACTCTTGACATGGAGGTCGGGAGCAGGAGCCAGTGGTCCAAACACAGCTGCACTGTCTGTGTTTCAGAAGCAAGTCTTTTTCTGGGTCTGGACCTTGCAAAGAGGTTGTGTCTGGCCTGTGAACTTGGTCTAACGCTTCAAATAAATAGCCTTAACACCCACCCCACCCCCACCTGGAAATTACTTTTCATAATGTTATCACTTAGAGTGTGAAATTTGTGTATGAAGATAACCTGACACACACAGAGAACACAAAGGGGGATTCGTTGTGCATACTGTGGTCTCATTGCGCGTACTAATAGCCACTTTTTCTTCAAATCTTTGCTGTCAATTGAAATTAATAACACTGAAATGGTATTTTCTTTACAACTTCAGTTCATTGACATTTTGTTGGTTATTCCTTTGTTACTAGTACACCTGGTTCACACTTGAATTATCATTTTGTTCTTCCTTGTTAAGTTGAATTCGATCAAAATAACATTCTCTGTCACATCTGTGTCTGACCTTTCAGCAGCGTTATTTCCCCCAGTGCCACTTTTTAGAACATTTTAGGCAGAAAGTGCGTTGGCAGGATTTTCTGAAGTAGCCCTTTGCTTTGGTCGCCGAAGTGTACTGATGCAAAGCCTCATGCTTGGACCTTTCTGTGTCTGTGTACGTGTGTATTGCCCTTACGACTGTAGTATCTGAACACCTCGCTAACGGTGTTTGTAACACGTCTCTTGAGTTAGGGAAGTTGGAGGAGAGTCGCCCATTTTACAACTTCTCATTTTACAGCTGTGAAAAATTAGCACAATGTTGATTACGGCTGTGGGCAAACCCTGTAGAGGAGGCTAAACCTGACCGTACTGCCTTCCAGAGCGTCTCGGATTAGGATAAAACCATCTCTGAACAAAAACCATCTTCCTAAAGAGTAGCAGCAAGGACAGTAACTGAGCTGCTTAGGATGATGGAGAGAGACATTCCTGATGGTTGGGTATCAGCAACTGGAGCTGAGCAGTGGAAAGAAGGGTAAATAATCCAACTAGACTTCAAAGCTTCCAAGACTCTCCTCTATGTCAGCTCAGCTGTTCTCTCAGCAAAATTATACCATTTGCAAAATTGCTTTTCCACATTGAAGCATGCAAAACTGCCCTCGTGAGCACGCTCTTGGTGGGTGGCCTTTGGTTTTTCCCAAAGCAGGTGGGAGTTGTGGTTGATTGCAGCTTTTTTTTTTTTTTTCTTTTATGATAAACAGGACAACATTTAGTGAACTAGATTCATAATATCACAAATTACGGCCTGAAAATGTTAACACGCTAATGTTTGTCATATATTTTAAATACTGTGTCTGGGACTTTTCAAAAGAGAATATGCTCCTCTCCTGGAAGTGTGGCTGGCTGCGTGCCTCCGTTCTTTGGGCTTTTTTGGAAAAGCTAGCCTCATGGATGTGAACTTTATGGGGATGAAACACCCATGTTTCTTCATTTGTGCTTTGGGCAAACTTTGTATTATTTGTTTATGAATACCTTTACTCCATCTGTTTTTCTCTTTTATACATAGGCCTCATTTTGGGCAAGAAAACAGGTTGGTTGGCTTTGTGCTTCGATTCGTTTCACGTTTTCATGCAGGAGGGCGCTTTAAGGCTGTTTACTTTACAATCATTGTAGAGAAATATTTGTTTTATGTGCATTTTTCAGTGAAGTTAAAACTCGAGTCTTGGGTAGGTTTCTGTGGCTTGTTGGTTTTCTAAAAACTGTGGGTGAAATCCAGGCTTGGGTGAGGTAAACGGGGAGTTTTGTCGTTGGCCTCGGCGGTGCCAGGAGTTCACCCTTCATGCCTGGTTTGGTTTCAGTGAACTTTGTTTGCAGCTCAGATCAAATTCAGCGTTGTTCCTTTAATTCGCATGGCAAACGCATCCAAGGGAAGCAGACAGGAGTTCAAGTATGTAACCTATTGTTTCCAGCCCTCTTCTCGTTTGCTTCCGTTCCCCTTTAAAGTAAATTAGTTTACTGCGGCATCGGAGAACCTGGCTCTCAACTGGCATCAAACGGAGCGGTCCCATTTTCTGCATGGGACCAGTGGAGATCTGTCCTGGTGGGGAGCAGGTCTGGCTCCCGTCCAGTGCTTCCCAACTTCGTGCCCTGGTCAGCTGGGATGAGGGAGAGCAGCTGGCAGTGATCTGAACGAGGCCTTTTCTGCGCTGCATCACCTACGCCCCCACGGTGCGCTCCAGTCCTTGCTTCCCTGCTGTCCTTGCTAGCCCTCCTCTAGGTTGCTTCACTTGGGGGTTAGGGCTGATTTCTTTAGCTGCTCGTTCCACAGAGGCCGTCTGAACAGGAATTCCAGCTATGACCCTTCTGTCTCTACCCTCTTCAGTGCCAAAGGCAAGACTCCAGCTGACTTGGCTAACGTATGAAAAAAATACAGTTGGTTTTGTTGTGCAGAGCTGCTGAGAGGTGGGGTGACAGACCGTGATACGTTCTTCTGAAACGGCAGTTTGCGTGATCCTTTCTTTCTCTGTCCCTGCCTTGAAACAGGCTCCGCTTGGGGACCTCAGCTGAGGGCAAACAGCACTGCACGTGTTTGAAGGTAACGTTACGCTGGAAGAAACTTGGGTTGTCACCCTTTTAAAATGTCAGAACGCAGTGTTTGGGCATGGAGTGGAAGGGGGGATTCCAGGATGATCTGCAGAAAAAACTTTGGAGAGGCTCCAGCTTGTTCAGTCTGGCTTCTCTCTAGGCTCCCCTGTATTCCATGGAAAGAGAGCAGCTTTTCCCGAGTTCAGGAAAAGGACTTTGTCTGAAGTTGCCCTTTACAAGACGCTCTTTCTCATCCATGGAGCCTGTGGAGCCACAGTTTTGTTGAGCTAAAGATGGTGTTTTTGAGCCCCTGTTGTCCCATTTTGATATAAATTGATGCCCTAGGATATAAAACAGTCCCGGGAGCTCTTGGAGACATCGCTGCAAAGAACGGGGTGGCCTCTCCAGGTGTAGCGATGGTTTGGTCGTCGTATTAACCGTGATGGGTAAAATCCCCATCAGAAGCAGGGGTAGAACTCCCTGATTTCAGGAGCCTTTCTCTGCTCCCAGCTCTTCAGAGGGGATGAAGCTAAGCTGTGTCTATTTACTGGCTCTCTGATCCTCCGGTCTGTTTAATGTCCTGGTGAGAACTGCATCCATCCCAGCCAACTCCCACACACATTTCAGCCCCCGCCCCCCCCCCCCTCCCGAAGATGGGGCTTCTTCCCGGGTATCTGCTGTCCTGGAGTGAAATCGCTTGCTGACATTGCCTGTGTTGACTCAGTCAACCACTGTTATAATCATAGAGAGAAATTACAGTGAGAGAAATTACAGCTCTTTCTGGCGTGGTGACTTGGAAGCCAGCTGCCTTTTGAACTTGACTAGCAGTTATTCTAATAACCCAGGGAGTGTACGCTGGGGACATGAGCCTTAGTATCTTGGGAGGTTCAGAAAACGCAGGGGAACTTCACACGGGCTGCAGTCTGCTTCCTAATGCTTTACCCTGCTAGCAAAGAGAGAGCTGGTGTGCAGGGTGGCAGGCGTTTTCAGGAGTGTGTTACCTGCTCAGCCACCGTCAGACTTGTAGCAAGCTGACACCAAGTCTCCAAGGTCATCCTGAAGATCACCGCCTTGCTCGAAGGAGGCGTTTGCAGTCTAGCCTGCTTCCTCACCTCTGGGTTTGTGAACTGAGCATCACCTGAGAGAATGGAGCCGCCTCAACGGAGGTCAGAGCCTGGAGCTGCAGCAGCGTGAGCTTAGAGTAGGGTTTAGAAAAGGGGAAGGGCAACCTGGCGTGCGATGGCCTTTAGACCCACCAGTGAGGACTAGATGATAACCTACCCTACTGGGTGCTGCTGGTTTACGTTACCGGGGTTAGTCCTATCCTGGTGGAGGGCAAGAGCCTAAGTGACGGGCAGAGGAGGAGGAGGAGGGAAGCAGAGACGCAGGAGGAGGTGACAGCAGCGGTCATGCAGTAACTTGTGGCCGAGCTGGAAGGATCAAACCAAGCGTTTTGAGTCCAAGGGCAGTGACCACAGAGCTGCAGTGTCTCACCAAGTCTCTGCGGCTTTGTGTACACAGCGCTGCATTGTTCCGCAGACACCAGCCTGAATTCTGTTGCTTTTTGCACCCAGTAGCAGAGATGAAAGGGGAACTGTGCAGCTGGGGCTGGCACTTCAGGCGGGCTGCGCTGGGGGGTGGGGGCTTGTTTCACTTTCTAGCAGCTGGCAGTGGTTCTTCTGCAGCAAAGACATGTGTGATTCTCTGCAAATGCGATGAAAATGTCCGCTTGCTTCTGTAACACGTCTTTGGTGACTTATACAGGTGGAGGCTTCCTTGAACTCTAGAAATAATGGCAGTAGCACGCGGGAGCACCGAGTCCCTCCGGCCCTTTCCTCTCCCCAGCTCCCCTCGGTGCTTTTTATGCCCCCGCAGTGATTCACGCTAAATCTTGTTTGCTTCGCTGACTCCCAGCTTGCTGCTGATGCGTTTGTCGCTTTCATTCAGAGCGGTCTTAAAATCATTAATGGGAAAGTCGGTCTGTAAACGGAGATGGGCACTCCCCCGTTGCGAGCCTACTCTTCTCAAGCTTTTAAACCCCTCTAAGTCCATTAGGCATCCCTGCCCGCGTGGGGTGCGCGGCTGCTGTGCGGGTGACAGCCTGCCTTGCCGGAGCCGGCTCCGCTTCCAGCCATCCCTGCGACGCTGGCTTTCTGCTGGATGGGATTTGCCTCTATTGTTCGGGTGGAGTTTCCAAAGGGGTCTCGTTGGAAGGGAATGAAACGGATCTGCCAAGCCCTTGGTGTCTCTTGCCAGTTAGCACAGAAGGAAACAGCTGGTGCGTCCTTAGCATACGTGGTGTGTTATTGTGTGTAATTTCCCCCCCCTCCCATTGGGCTGCAACTATTGTTTGTCATCTCTTTGCCGCTGAGTAGGTTCCTCTGAGGAACAGAGGAGGACTTCAGGAGCTGTGTAGGTTTGCCTGAGGCTGCGTAGGAGGGCTGTGTGGTGCAAGGGTGTCGTTAACCCTGGCTGTCGGATACTCAGCCTGCTAGCTGGGCCACCTTTCCTTCTTGGTGCTGCAAGATGAAATCCGCGGCGTTTGGGTTGTGAAGCCACTGCGGTCCGGCGCGCCTTGGTTTTAAGTCGGTCAGTTGCCTTTTCCCTGTTTTCCCATCTGCTTTCCCTGGAGCTGCTCTGGATCCTGGCCCTCGCTCCTCTCCCAGCCTTCTGCCTCTTTGACGACCCTGATGTTTTTTGAAGAGCAGGTGAGTGGCACCCTTGCTCCGTGTCTGTTGGGCCCCATTCTGCTCTGGACCCACTCGCCGCCCCGGATGGTCGGTGGAGGCTATCCCGTGCATGCTGGAGCCTAAAAGGTCTGGTTTAGTTAATAACAAACAAACTTTGAAATGGCAACACCACTGACAGCACAGCTGTCTCCCTGCAGAGGTGACCGACCTAGGTTTTTCCATGCATCCAAAAAGTGGGATTTCGCACCCACCCAGGAGTAATAACCACTGTTGTTTGCTTATGTGATAGCGCTTAATACCTCATATTCCATATACTGGTTGGGATCAGTAGTGTTGCTTTCCCAGCGCGTGGAAAGTTTGTGTTCTTTTGTTTGAAGAGCTGCTTTTAAATGCTTTTCCTGCTTTTGCGTGCCCAACGCTCTCATCCCCAAGTCCCCTGCCTTATGATAGGCAGGAGAGGTCAAGAGCTAAGGGGTATCACTGATGTGTTGTGTCTTACATCGCCCCTTAAATCAGCAGAAGATGCACGTGATGCTTGGAAGGGTGCAGGTATAAAGTGGGGTCCTCCAGCTAAAGCTTGTCTACTGCAGGTGGAAAAGCAACCTTAGAAAAATGAAATACCGTTATCCACCTCTGTTAATGTAACATCACTAGCTGTCTGTGATAGGTTTTCAGGGCACGTGTGTCGAACTTTTCTAGATAACCTGTCTTAATCACCTTCAAGCTGAGACAAGATCTTAAAAGAAACAGCTGGAAATGGCGCCTCCAGCTCTTTTCTTGGCTTGTTTTTCCCAATCCGGTGAAAAGTCCCTTGGCTTTTACCTTCCCGCGAGCTTGACTCAGCAGAAACACTCGTTGTCAGACAGGAACTTTTAACTTTCTGTGCTGGGAATTAGCTTTGCGTGTCGGGGAAAGGAAGCAAGTGATGCTTGAAAGAAGTGATGGCTGAGATGAGATGCAGTATTTCTCACTTGGGATGGATTCGGGCGAGGGCTGTCTGTGGAGTGGAATTTGATGTCTTGGGTCAGCGGAGTCTTTTTCCATCTTTCCTTCAGCTGCTGTGCCTTCAGTTCATAGATCCCATTGTTTCGCAGAAACTGGATTTTTTTTTTTTTAAATCTTTCTGGTGAGAGGGAGAAATGTTTAAGGAATACAAATTAGCTCCTCCTGTCTAGCATACTTCAATCACGCTTATAAATTGCCAGTTGTTACCAACTTGGGGCTGTGCCTGCATCTTTGCATAACCCGAACTCCCATGGAAGCCATGTGTGTTTAAGAGGAATGCAGCGATGGCCACTGAAGAGTTACAGCTTCTGGGAAGACTCTTTTCTTCCCTTGATACACTGCAGTTAGTGTTAGGACTACTTCTGTGACAATGGGGACATCGTTTAATTTCTCCATGCTACTTACTAGCTGTCCTTAACGGCGGGTGGCTTGCTTTCTGAGGAGTTGTAAGCTTTAATTCAAATTAGTTAAGTCCACCTGGAGCCTCATAAGGACATAGTGATGATTTTTAGTAGAGCTGCCTGAGTGCCTGACGTGTGAAAGACTGGGTACCACCTAGCGATGAGAGAGTCCTTGTCCCTCGCCGCTGGGGTCCGTGCAGGCGCAGACACGCAGTCCCTGCAGCTCAGGATGCAGGCACTGCTTGCTGTAAGGACATGAATAAAAGGAAAAAAACTCGGTGGGAGGGAGAGACGAGGCGAGCCCTGTGTGCTTAAAGTGCTTTTGGCTTCCCGGAAAGCCGGTTTTAAGTGATAGGAGGGTTCGAACCGTTAGGCTTCAACGTGCAAATGTTAATGGGAAATCTCTCGGTGAGTTTTCAAAGCCCATCAGAAAGGGCCGTGCTTTTGGAAATTCCCCTTTCTGACTGCTGCTAGGGAATATTTTCACCAGATTGCTTTGTTCCTGAAAGCAGTTACATATGTGCAGTGTGTATATTTTTGGAATCTAGGAGAGACTCTGCGGCGTTTTACATATGAATGAAATTCCCTGGCATAGCCTGCAGGCAATGTGAGCTGGTAAAGGAGTTTCTTGGGAACGATCCTGTATTATTTATTGCGCAGATTTGCTTTTTGTGCAAAGGAGAAGGGGGAAGGTTCCCAAAGTGTAGCACAGCAAGAGAGAGTGCAGTCCGGTATTGCTTCAAACATCTCATTCCAGAAACGCCTGTCAGTTGATGGTACTTCCCAACAGACTTTCCTTTATTCCAGGTTAAGATTTCTCAGGATTTGTATCGGTGTTCAAAGAGAAGAGTTCAGCTGCTGGTGGGGCACAGAGTGCTTTTCAGACTGATGTGCAGAGACTCTATTCAGTGTGAATTGAAAAAGGGTTGTCAAGTCTTTGTAGCACAGCGGTAGCTGGAGAAAAAGACAGATGTGCGGGATGTTCTTATGTGGAGCAGAATTAGGCCACGGTACCGAGATCGGAGTTTGCTTTTGCTTTGCGAAGCAGTTGGCGCTTTTGCAAGCAAATGTGCTATAGAAAGGGAAAATGGGAACTGTGTGGAAATGAGTCACGCCGAGCTGTCCCGCAGCGTGGATCCGGGCTGTTGACCAGTTTGGCTTTTGTGTTTGAGGTGGGAAATAAAAGTTGAGGTCCAGAACGTAAGAGTTGCCTGTAAAAAGCTTAGTGCGTGGGTAAAATAAAAGGCAGCATCTTCTAGGTACAACTTTTCCTAAGCAGTTTGCTGCAGGGGCCCTGGATTGGAAGAGCCACAGGCTTAGTGGCAATGAAGTGGCCAGGCGGGGTGGTACCCAGGAGCGCATCCTGTTCTACCTCAGACGTGGTGCTTTGCACCCCCAAACTTGGGGTTCTTCATGGGTCTGGGAAGGTACCAGGCTGCTGGAGAGGGCAGGCAGGGCTATTTCAGACCTGGAGGAAGGAAATTCGGCAGCTGGGGACTGTGTCACAGAGTTCTCTATTTAAACTAAGGATGATCTAGTTAGGACTTCCTACAGGTTAATTATTACAGCAATCACAATAGCTAATTTGCAGGCAATATTAGCCTTACAAAGCTGACAGAAAACTAGCACGTGGCCACGTGTGTTTAGAAAATGGACATGTGCAGGGTGAATGTGCTGCTTGACCTCTGCCCTGCAGGTTTGTTGGGAAATAGATTCTGCTGCACCTCCACATCGGATCCCACCACAGTTCTCTCTACGGACACATGGACATTTATCTGGGTCTGATTTGGACCTTGCTTCCTTGTCCATAGTTCTGTTCGACAGTCACGAGTGGTTTAACTGAGAACGGGATGGGGACTCTTAGTGTCTTACCAGAGGTGGAAATGGTGTGATGATGGTGGATGAAAACCTCTTCCTCAAAACATGATGTCACGAGAAGAGGAAGTGTCTGGTTCTGGTCCAGCAAGGGAAGATGTTCCTATGGCAGATACACAGAGGGAAAGGACAGGTTCACTAAGCAGCTGCCCCCTGCCTTTTGCCTCAGAAGCTGTTTAAAAATAATAAAAAAAAAATTTAAAAAGTGATTCTGTAGAATCATAACTCTTTGCATTTGGTTTATTTTGTCGGGGAAAAAACTGAACTTTCTAATCCTGAAAACATAAAGCCCCCTCAGAACCATCACGAATTTCCACTGTCGTAACTCGGGTCCCGCAGTTGTGTTCCTCTTCATCTCCAACGCCCGCCTGAGACAACCACGGGCAGTGAAATGAAGCTGAGAAGCCAAAATCTGGTCTTGGCAACAGTGATGCAAATCCAGAATTGTTCCAGCATCCTGGCTAGTGGAAAAAGCCTGGCGGGCAGGGTCTATCTCCACTGACCTGAGAGGGACAGAACCGGCTTACGGCACTTGATCTTTTGTCCTCTTGCTTCTGATCAAACACTTGCCCCTTGGATGTGTTGTTACGGTTGTGTTTTGCCTTGACTTGAAATCCAAGGCTGCAAACAGAGGTTTTCTCAATCCCTCAAGGTTTACAGACCCACTTATACGGGAGTCTTTGATGTCCCGTGTGCTTTTTTTTCATGGGCTTCAAGTGTGGAGTGTGCCTTAAAGAAAGAATAAATCTTGGAACCACTTAAATATCTCTTTTGAACTTGGCTCCCTCCTCCGCTATCGTGGTGACCTCCTGAGATACAAGCATAGCTTGGATGTGCGATAAACCTGTGCTGTAAAGAAATGGAGCCTTTTTTGATCTGATTTTAATATGTAGTCATTCCAGCTGTGGAAGAGGGTTATTAATTATTGTCGGGACATACAGACCCCTATTCTTTACATTTGTGTCCAGCTGGCATTAAATTATTAATCTCATTTTGGATCCAGTCCGCAAAAAAGACAAGTGAAATATCTGTATGACATCAGTAAGGGAATAACAGAACATTGCAGTCTGAAAATGTAATCGGTGGAGCACGGATATGTCTTAATTCTTCTGAGCCTGGTCCAGCTTCTGATTTCTCTGCACTGAGTCTAATAAACTGGATCTAAACTGACAGAAAACAACCCACGATGTCGTTTAGCCTGGCTTTTCTTCGGGTAGTTTGGCAGGCGCGTGTGAGCAAACGGTCCTTGTGCAGTTGTGTTAGCGTGATAAGTGCTGTTCTGTGCAGAGTTACTCTTCACATGAGTCTCTTTATTTCAGTATTTTCTTAGGGGGGAAGGAAGAAACAGCAATAAAATAATCCGGGAATAAATCCCCACAAATATGCAAAACTAAAATCTGATAGCTGGATCCAGATTGTTGAGAAAATCCTTCGGTTTGACTTCTCCTTACCTTCAGGTCTATCAGCTTAGGTACGTCAGGTCGAAGTGGTGACCTTTAAAGCGATCTTGTCGCTATCCTTTCTCGCCCTAGATCAAAACCATGACCTGGAGTGTGGCTTAGAGGAGGAACGGGGTGTGAAATCAGAACGTAGGAGCTGTGAAGCTCTTTCAGGTTACGTGATTTGGGATTTTTGAGCTCAGAAGAAATGCTGAGGTCTCTTTTCTAGCCTAAATTGATGTGGAGCCGGTAGCTGTCGTTCAATACTTTGAGCAGAAGTCTTGTTGCTGGGAGGCTTGACTTCTGAAGAGCTTCATTACTGGGCCAGGCAGCTCGATTTCTTGACACGGAGGAGGGTCGTGGTATCTTCACGGGTAGCAGAAGGGACTGTGGTATTTTGCTAGCTGAGAGTTTGGACTCTCTGGATGAAATAAGGTCTGTGATTGTGGGATCATCTTCTCTGAAGCCTCTTGGGTTAGTTAAGGGCCTGACCTGCCGTTCACGTATATTGATTTGATTCCACGGACTTTCATAGCGTTACTCCCAGTTTACACCAGTGCCAGGAGAATACTGCTGCAGCCATAAACTAACAACTCCAGACTTCTAAGTAGGGAGCTGTGCAATTAGCAGGGCTGAATTTAATTAAAACCTCTCAATAAAATGGCTTGTGACAGAACGTACAACTCAATAAATTCACCAGATTTCATCACATGCAGTTGCTGTGGAGATTAAGTAGTATTAAACAGGCAGATGTGTTTATAGTGATCAAGCTGCTATATAAAATTTTGGGTCGGGGAGATCTGCCTGCTAACAGTCAAGCTTCAACGTTAAGGATTTTCACCTTATAAACTCCTTTTAAACAATAGGCACATTTAATGCTAGTAGGAGCAGGAAATAATGTGTAAAACTGCAGTTTATAATAGCAACTGGAAGCCTGCATACATGGTTTTATTACATACACTATTTTTGTAACATCTGACCCTAATTCACGTTTATATTGTCCGTATCAAATAGTTCTGCTCTTTGCTGGGAGCGATGTTCATTAGCTGGAGACCGAGAAGTTTTCATGCGTGCTTTAGATGACATATAATTAAATGAGCTGAAAAAAAACCCTTTTACAGGGGAAAGCTGGAACCAAGAGCTATTAATAGAAACTCCAGGAAGGGGTTGTGAGCAAGCCAAAGGCCTGCTCAGATGAGGCAGGATGCAAAAAAGAAAAAAAAAAAATCGACACACCACAATACCAGGAAGCTATAAAACCCATTAATCCCCACCCATGAGGATGTCCATCCAAAAAATAAAGTTTTGTTTTCAGGGCAAGGCTAATACCTCCATTCAGCTGTCCCACCGAAGCAGTATTTCTCTTGAGCTTAGCGAGGGGTCAAAAATATAAAGGCATGGCTCTTAAACTGCATTTTTTTGAGAGCCTTAAAGTGCCAGAGAAAGATGATACGGGCTTTTTGATGGCTCAATCTCAAAGCATCCTGCAGGCTGTTGGTTAAATTCCCCGGTCTTCTGTGTGTGATCCCCCATGCCCACACAGAAGAGCTACCTCCGTTCTCCAGCTGGGTCCTTGGTCAGAGCTGCAGATACCCATCCCCCCGCTTCGGGAAAGCTCTGAAGGACCAGAAAGCCACCGCGTATCCAGGCTTGGCAAAGGAAGCCAGGCTGCGCTGCAGCGTTTTAGAAAGCCCCTGTTCGGAGCTGAGATCGGCACCATTGCAAGCGTGCTGCGCAGCTAGCGGGTTGGCGTGGTGTTAGAGAAAGGGAGACGATACAGCAGCTGCACGAAGAGCAAAGGTACGGTTAAATCCAGCCTTTCATGTGCGCGCTGACCAGCGGTGCGTTGAAACGCTAGTTTCATCTTCAGTTCATCTTTACAAACTGATGCTGTCACTTCTCCTACCCGACTTAGGATTTTTTTTTTTTTTTTTTTTTCCATGCTGATGTTAAAACAGTACCACTTTGTTTTCCCCGTGCTTGGAAAGTTCCCTTTAAATCAAATCCTCTTGTAAGTTTTCGCCTTCCCCTTTCGTTTAGCACCCGATTATTTTCACACCGATTATTTTCCCCTTTCAATTACCTACCCGATGCCCCGGTGGCTGTTCCCTCTCCCCTGCAGCATCCAACCCTTTCGGCTCGTGGGATGCAGAACGTTTCAGCTTGGCTGGGTGCCAGCCCTGGTATATTAAAGCCACACAGATAAGCTAACAGTGGTTGGGTGGTGTTGTCTCACTTCAGCTTATTGTCTGCCTTTAATCTTGAGCCGATTAATCTGTCCAAGGAGGAGCCGAAGGATCATGAGCGAGACGGGCAGGAAAACAGCGCTGGGTGATGGGTGGGTGGGAGCTGAAATACTGGGAAGTAAGAGCAGATGCGCCTTGTCAGCACAGTGTGGACCTGGACGTAATGACGGGAGAGCAAAGCCAGGCGCATCGGCGAGGTAATTAAGAGTCTTAGTGATTGTGGCTGGAGGAGCCGTGGCACGTGGGTACGCAGGTGCTCACGTCCCACCGCCTTCCAAACGGAGGCGAGCGCTCGGTTTGTCTGGGAAAAAGATAAACAAACTATCCAGCGATTTTGGAATCTTGTCAGTAGTTTACCAAGGGGAAAAATCAGATGATCCGTAAAATACAAAATCCTTTTTTAATTTAATTTTATTTTATTATTATCCTTTTTTAAAAGCAGTTACTTTGCTGATGTAAACAGGCTGGCTTGCTTCTAAGCCACAGGCTGTTGTATTTTGGATTCTGCATCTCAGAAGGTTAAAGGATAAATCTACAGAATGTTTTTCTGTTCGTAGCTGAGAAACCACTGTAATCCTAACCTTGGCTTCGCCATGTAACTTGCTGAGAGTGTGTGTATGTTAAATAAAGAGAAATGGTAGAGTTAGGCTTGAAATTCATTCTGATTCAGGGAGCTGCTATGAGGACCGCAAGCTATTTAGTTCCTCCTTTGAAGGTTTCAGACTGATGAAGTGATATTGAAACGATCTTTTCCCTTTCTCTCTTTTTTTTTTCTTTCTTTTTTTCCCCCCCCTCTTCATTTTGTTTCTGTTTTTGGAGCAAGCTTTGAGCTTCAGTTGAGCTGGCAACTTCCTTTTCAGACCTCAGCAGCCGACATCGTTTCTGCAGCAATAACAACAGGAAGAAAACATCTGGGCTTTGACGGACGGGAGAGATCAAGGCTGTAGTGGTCTAGAGAATAAAGGGGTGACAACAGTCCGCGCTGCAACAGTTTGTCTTGAGCGTGTCCTGCAGGCGTGAGGCCATTCCAGTGGCTGCAGGAACAAAACGTTCCTGGTTTCCGAGAGGAAGGAATGAAAGATGGGGCAGTAAGCTGTTAGGTTCCCCCGAGAGAAGGGGTTCAGTGAGGTCAGGACATCACACTGCTTTTCTCATGGGAAACCTCCGGGGAAATCTCCGTGGTGGGGTTTGCTGCATGCTCCGGTGCGTCAGAAGACCTTGTGTCCGTGGTCCTGTGGCGGATCGTACCCAAGGGTCATCTTGGGAACCTGGGGTTGTGGGAATGCAGCGGACGGAGCTTTCATCAGCTCCTTTGCACTGCTCTGAAGCACAGGGACCCTAAAGAAAAAGAAAAACTTTGTTTTAGGCTGCACTCTTGGGCTGTGCTGAGGACTTGAAGGAGAGCTTCCTTGGAGCAGCACGTGGGCGACTCCTCCCCATACTAAGGGGAAGAAGTAGTTGTAACGCTCAACTCCTGTAACAGCAGGCAAGGAATCAGGCTTGACGCTTCTCCTTTGAAGGATCTAGGCTCGTTCTTACGTATTTGGGCTCCCAGAAAGCCCAGCCCTAGCACATAGGGATGATCTTGCAATGTTGCTGACCCCTTCCGTTGTAACAAGGGATGGTGAAGTTGGGGGGACATTTGCATTTGTGTCTGAATTACCTCTGGACTAGCACCGAGGGTTACATCCACCTTGCTCGTGTCTCATGTGCAGCATCTTCTGCTCGCCTGTGGCAACACGCTGCCTTCCTGCTGCAGGGTGCTGTGCACCAGGTGTAGCCTCCAGCCCCCTGTCCGGCAGCGTCCCTGTCATTGTCATTGTCCCATGGTATGTTCTATCCCACTGCTCCTTCCCTGAGTCTCTTTGGACTAGTTAAATCACAGGCTTTTGAAGGCTGGTGACTTACCTTGTGCATTCAGGCTCCCGTCTTGCACGTGAATATAACAGAGTGGTTATAGTTGCCTGGTAGAAGGCTGCTAGGGAAACAAACTGTGCTCTGTTTTGGTGGGGATGATGGGTGGTTTGGCTGTTGGTGAGCTCAGGGGAGCTGCTGCGAGATGCGTTGGCAGTGCAGCTTCCATATGAGAGATTCTGAATCCCCAGAGCTGACTTTCATGCACATATGCACCACTGCCTCCATCCCTTATCCTTATTGCAACCAGCTGTGGTCTGACTTTGTCCGAGATCTGACAGAGCTCCCTTACCCGCTCTCCCACTCCCTCTGCAAACTCCCATTAGTCATACTTGGGCAGTGCATGAAATAAGATGGTGATAAAGCTCTGATCCTAGACACCAGAGTCATTCCTAGGGGCTCCGTGCTGGGCTGTGAAGACTCCACTGTGTTAACCCCTTGGTGCCTCCAGGCAGAGTTTCCTGTTGTCTGTAAGCCACGTATCATCTTGGGGTTGGTACAGCTCTTGGGGCACCTTCCGTCTTCAGTAGAGATGGACCTATTGCTGTGACATGTTGGAGATTAAATGGGCTTTTTTTGGCTTTTTAATGAGTCAGTGGGCTGAGGAAGACAGCTCTGGCGTTAAGGCACCGGCCATTTTTCTCTGTCCTCCATGGGTAACGCAGAGAGAATGTTACTTTGCTCCTTGTTGTCCGTAAAGATTAACTTTGGCAGAGTGACAGGGGGCTACGTAGTGGCCAAGAAACAATTCAGTCTGGAAGTTAGTGGAAGGTTTCTGACCACTGGGGAGGAGGAGATCATGGAACAGAGATTGGATGATTTTTTTTTTTTTTTTTTTTTTAAAACCAGGACAGTTTATTTTCTGGTTAAATTTGGGTTGGTTTTCCTGAGACTGGTGAAAAGCACATCCTTGATCTGCTGCGCAGTCACTAGGCAAATTTCAGAGCTTTCACTCATAGCAGAGATGTCTCTGATGGGCAGGACGCTGCTGTCTGGGCAGACGAAGACCACCAGCCACTCGTGAACCCCTAAAGCCACTGCTGATCAAAGCTGCAGCTGTACCAGGAAAGAACTGTGTGTCACATCCTTCGATTTGCAGGCTAGCACGATGCTTCGAGGGGCAATCACAAACCTTTTGGAAAAGCACAGATATTTTTTGCTAGCGGTCATGCAGTCCCCTTTGCAAAAGGGGGAGAGGGCGGGCAGAACTTTGCGGGAAGGATGGTTGTTTTGGGTGATGCTCTCGGCTTCCTACGGTGTTCGTGCATCTGGGATGTTGGAGGTGTCATTGACCAGCTTGGGTGGCTGATGCTCGTGGGTTGTTCAGGAGAGCTGTACCGCTTTTGCAGCAGGTTGAGAGCTCCCGGTGTAAATCCAGTTCTTCAGGCAGTGCAAAACCAGTAAATCTGGGCTGACGTGCCTGTGTGGGGGCGAAGCAAAGCTTTGTACTTCACCGAGAGCGAGTAGGGCTCAAGGACTTTGTCTCTTACCCCAGTTGTGATTTAGAGCCGACTGCTGGGCCGATGGCAGCCCAGATACTCACCACTCAAGTTAAAAATAAACTGCTTGTATTCCTCTGCTGATTAATTGAAGCAACTTGTTATTTTTTTGTGTGATTTGATGTAAAATGAAGGCAGGGTGTTCTCCTCCTCCCCAGTGGCGTCTGCCCAGTTTCTGACCCCAGAAGTCCCTCAGGCTTTTCCTACCCTCTCGGCAGCAGTTCAGTTTCTGGGATGCTGGCTGGCTTCTTCTATTTCACTGTGTCAAGTGAAGATCTTGGAGATTCCATGTGTTCTAATAAAAATCTGAATGCTGTTCGGATTACTGGGAGGAACACTGAACCTTCAGATCCAAATCTCTGGTTATCCTTTGAGGCCGTTGTGCATCTGTAGCACTGGTGCAGTATGCTGTAGCTGCCTACGAGCCCGGTTGCTGGCGGACCTAACGTGGTTAAGCTGGACGGGGGATCAACCTCAGCAGATGCCAGAGGCAGGCTGGACCATCTTGCTGTCTGGAGGTGTCTCTCCAGCCACAACAGGCTGTTCAGCTTTTTCCAGTCCTCACTTGTACGTTGTCTCTGGAAGATGCTCTTGGTTGGGATGTTACAGCACAAAGCAGCTCTGATCCATGCACGGAGTCTTTGGTTGCTGCTGTGTAGGTACCCGAGCTAATACATCTTTGCACACCTTTTTTGAGCGTGTCCAGAGGCACAGACAAAGAGCTTGAACGTGAGGTGCTGAGCGCTGAAAGCTGCTGAGTGATGCTCGCCGGGATCTTGTCTGTGTCATTGTTTATTTGTCAGCAAACAGGGGAGCGGCGTTTGTAGAGCTCTCTGCAGCGGTTCGTGTTTGCTGCCCTCGGAGTGTCATTTGCTCCGTTCACAAACTATTTTGGCGAACAGGCTGCACTCATTGAACTGTTTCCTTCAGCCTCTGCTGCATGATCAGCTTTTTGGCTGCGTTTTCAGATGTGGGGCTTTAGAAACCAGGTGAACTGGTTAAATCAAACTCAAATATTTTAAGAGGAAGGGGGTGGCTTGTGTTTGCAGTGGCCTCTACAAAGCACATGCTCCGTCTCGGACATCCAGGGAAGTTACCGCACCAGGCACTTACCGATGCTTTGCTTGTCTTTCCCAGTTGATCACGTGGTTCCTGAGCCAGGGACCAGTTTGCTGACTGCATTCGACCAGTGGCGAGAATGGGCAGACAGCAAATCCTGCTGCGACTACTCTCTGCATGTGGATATCACCGAGTGGCATAAAGGTGTCCAGGAGGAGATGGAAACTCTGGTTAAAGATCATGGTAAGTTCAGGGAAGCTTTTCCCCTCCTTATTTTTTTAGGACTGGCTCCACTGTTTTTTTAGGACCTGGCTCTTGTGAAATATTTCGGTCTCACCTCCCAGCGAAGCTGGTTTTGGTCCTGACATTACCGTGGCCCATTCTGGCTTCTTGCGAAGGTTTGTACGGTCACTGTTGTGGGGGGCTAAGGGGGCTGGCAGGCGCTGGTGTCGCTGCAGTGGGTTAGGTGGGCAAGCGCTGATTCTGCACCGTGAACCTCTTGCCGCTGCCATGCAGAGGAGCACCTGTGTTCAGTGGAGAGCCTTCGATTTCCATTAGTGCAGGTAGGTGATAGCCTCAGCCGTTAAACCGTTTTAAACAAGGGAAGAATCGGGCCCAGAAGGAACAATCCAGCACTGGTTGCTAAAAGTGGAGAAGGGCTGAATAAAATGACCTCATAGGTTTTTCCCCTTATTAATTTCCTTGACGTTTCATCCTTAGGCTAGAGTAATTTTCCATCCTGTTTGTAGTTTAAACAAACCTTTTACATCCTAATGAGTGCTTTCCCACACGTGCTGGGCAAGAGCTTTTACTGGTTCAGAAGGGAGGAGAGGGAAAGCCAGCTTAGGAGCCCCCCCCGTCTCGGTCAGTGTGAACGCGGTGGAGGGGGGCATGCTTACCGACACCGATTTCCCATTGCTCTGGCGGTGAGTCTGCTTTTGTGAGTGATGCTTTTTGCTTATATTTTTGTACTCAGCCTCCTGCGGGGCTGAATCCACAGAAGTATTCTTTATTTCAATTTTAAGTGGAAGCCTAGGGGTTTAGCTGTCCCCACAGCTGGAGCGCAGGCTCCTCTCTTCTCATCAGTCCCGTTAATAAATGCCACATGGCTGAGGAGATCCTGGCTTTACGCTGGGATCTGTTGCAACCGCGTGTGTCTGTGCGTGCGCACGTGTGTGTACGCCTTTCACAACAGATTAAAGTAATTTATTTGTCTGCCCATCATTACTGCTTGCTGGGGGGCTGGTTGAGGGGGGTGTCTTCTCACTACGAGGTGCGGTGTGTCTCGTAGTTTTATCTGTGCGTGCAATTTGTACGTCAAAGATTAATTCTTTTGCTGTCTTTCTGCCAGGTGTGAACTCCTTCTTGGTTTACATGGCTTTCAAAGATCGCTTTCAGCTGACTGATTCTCAGGTAGGAAGAGTTAACGTTCACGTGGTTGTCACTGCAAGCTGTGCTTCAGTCACCTGTAAAGGTTTGAATTCAGTACACTGGGATCTGACATTTTCTTCTGGTTTCCATCTTCAGATGCGTAACAGTACCTAAGATTTGCAACTGTACGCAGAGCCGTGGTTTGAAGACTTTATTTTTTTAAATAGCCAACACCAAACCCTGAAAGGCTTGGCTGGGGAATGCAGTGGCAAAGCCCTCATTTTGAGATATCTAAGGTTTTATTCTGGTTCCTTTGGTGTGGCAGCAGTGGCCGTTGTATAAATTGCTGCTTTATGCCTAGGCGCAGGGCGGGATGGTGAGATCTCTGGCGTAACTGTCTGATCTGAAGCTGATCCTGGTCCAGAAGTTGGTTTCTGGCTTTAACGTTACAGTCCCTGGGACCTTAAAAAGGAATTCCCCTCCTGTGTGCTGCTCTGGTGGATAAGTTTGGGTACATTTAGTAGTTGAGATGGGCAGTTTATATTTCTAAACGTGGTGGGAGGAGAGGAATGCCTGGGACTCATTTGGAACGGTGTAGGAGGCAGTGGCATATGCCAGTTATCTCTAATGACTCTGGTAAGCATTTTAATGAGTGACCGTTGACGAAGCTGGTGTCAGTTGTGGGTTACTCGACCTCAGCCCAAACTCAGACTGGTTGCTGGAGTGGGAAATCACACTGCTCGTATCCCAGGCAGCGAGAGGGGTGGGTGCAGGTTCCCTGGGAAAATCAGTGTAAGGGTTTTTTTTTCATGCCAGGCACCAGTAAATGAAGGCATGAAACAGGTACAGCTGTGTGAGCTCTTTAAAATCCATCCAGGTGCAGGCCTGTGCCATTGCTGTTTCTTCCTCCAGTGTGGAAAATACACCAGACCTGGCTTTTGAGTAGTGCTTTTTGCCGTATCAGTAGTATCCGACTGTGCAGACTGGGAAATTCTGTTACAGGCAGGAAAACGGATCGTAGTTACCCAGCAAACCACATCTTGTATTTCCTCATGCTCCTCTTGGTCTTTTCCATTCTGCAAAATTCTGTATGCTGAAGGAATCTGGAGTAGTGTACATTTTATAATCAGTGCATACCTGAGTGTACACTCAGCGTATATCAAAATATTTTCTGTCTTCCAGATATACGAGGTCCTGAGTGTAATCCGGGATGTTGGTGCGACAGCTCAAGTGCATGCTGAGAATGGTGACATCATTGCTGAGGTATGTTAATATTTATTCTGTGGATTATTAACTTCAAAATGATGGGAGGAATTCGAACTCTTTATTCCTTCTTTGCAAACAGCAAATCACCCAGGCTTTTAAAAGCACGGTGTAGCTGTATCAAGGATGCTAGCAGAGCTGTACATCAAATCTTACCCCCTCCGTTGCCACTGATAAAGCAGATTTTTGTGGCAGCTTTCGGTTCGTGGTGGATATCGGCCATCTCTGCCTTTTTCCCCATAAGTGAAAGTCTCTGTCTGGGTGGGACTGTTGCCGTGTACAATAAAATGTTCTGCAATACCAAAGACCAGGGGAGTGGGAAGGGAGATGGCTTCATACAGTACCTGGGATGCTGATGTTTGGGATCTGTTCATCCCTTGAACAGCTACAAAGAGGAAACGTTAATGTATTTGGATTTAATCTGATCTCTGGCTCATTCTATACATTGTCTCAAGCATGTAAACTTGGCGTTGCAGAGGGTTTCTGTGTTGTGTGACTGGGGCAGAGCCCACCTGGGTCTTTGAGCCCAGTTGCCTGTAGTTGCAGGATGGTTTTTCCATGAGATACCGTTTTGCCATATCTTAGAGATTATTTTATAGACGCAAATGAGTAGTGAAAGCTGCGGGGCTATGAACCCAGTGTGAAGCATATCAAAATAAAAGGTTTCCCTGACCTCCTGTGAACAAATCAGCAAGGGTTTTGTGAGCTCTGGTTATTCTCAGCGAGGGAGGTTGGACAGGAGTCGGGTTGTAAGGCCCTTAAGTAAAGCCCCGTGTGATTATTAGCTAGTGCAGACGCTTGGCATCTCACTTGCACCTCTTTCAAACAGCTGTGTTTGCCGCAAGAAGAAATGCGTGTTGCTCTAAATCTTTTTCCTGCTCTTTTTTTTTTTTCTCTCTGCCTTAGGAGCAGCAAAGGATCCTGGAGTTGGGGATCACAGGCCCTGAAGGGCATGTGTTGAGCAGACCTGAAGAGGTGAGGACTTCACTGCCTTTGCATTTATTCCCCCAAGTTATAACATTTCTGTGTTGCCAGCAAGTACTTCATAGTGGGATGAATGCGGCTGGAAACTATTTCATCCTGGCTGTAAACATTACTGCTGCGTGGGGTAAGGGAAGAGGCTAAGATACTTCTAGGGACGAACTAGTAACTAGTCCCTTCTAGAGACTAACTGCTGCGGGCACTTACGAGGAACTGAGGAGCCCCCTCAGTACTTCTGTACTGGAGAAGGAGACATCTCCAGGGAGTAATTCAGCGGAAAATTGGATTGACCCTCTGGAAGAGCTCATCTGTTAATTATTGGGTTTAGTCTATAAAGGCTCTGCTCACACATGAGGTATTTAAAGTGAGGTGAGATGTGTTTGAACCACAGAGCCCACGGTAAACGCTGAAGACACAGAGAGGTGTTGGTACCTAGCCCATCTTCACTTCAAGCCCTTTGATAGCCCAGACTGGAATCCTACATCAGGAGGTGTAGAAAATGTTGAACCTGAAGCAGAGGTAGAGGACAGGTCTACCTGAATCACCAGTTCCTTGGTTCAGCCACTGCACAGGAACACTCCTAAGACGGAGTCCCTGAAGAAATACGTGTTGTGATTGATGATGTTGGTCTTTGCAGAGCTAGACCCTGAAGTTCTTGTAGTTTCCCATCGCTTTCAGTCGAGTTTTGCGTCAGGACTTCAGAATTTGGGTGTATGTAGGCAGGATTCTGCCACTGACTACCCTAGATCCCATCTCTTGGGCTTCTCCCTTGTCAAGATTTCCCCTGAATCGGCAGGGAATGTTAATACATGCGCAAATCCTGACATTCTTGGGCACTCGCATAGCTTGCATTACCTTGATATTTGATTGTTTGATGAACGTTTGACTGCTGGGGCATTTTCCCAGCAAGGGACTAAGTCGCTTGCTGAAGGCAGGGTTTGTACTGGAGATGGGACCTAATTCCCACATCTTACCCAGCACTTCAACACAGATAACCTCCGTATGTCCCCACTGGTTCCTCGGGCACCCCAGTCCCTCTCACTTCGGTCTTGAAAATAAATCTCAAGAGTGAGAAAGAGCTTTAAACCTGTATTTTTCAGGCTGGTTCCCGTTGCATTCTTGGTTTCCAGTCTTTCAGTATCTCGAAGCCGGACACCTCGCCGCGGCATCCTGGGTTCGTGAAGTCCGTCTGTTGTGTACAAGCAGTTCTTTTTGTTCCTCCAAGATAGTGGGGCTTTGCTGACTGCCAGATGTGGCAGCTGGAGGCTGGGTGTGTGAGATCATCCACACGTGCCCCTCATGCTCCCTCTCTATTTCCTCCCCTTGGTTCAGACAAGCAGCATCCAGAGACGTTTCAGTAGGAATATAAATCATTCAGTTGCTTCATGCAGAAAGGGGGGGGAAAAAAAAAACAACCCAACAAATGGTCGACTTGGGCAGTATGTGAATCCTCACAGAATTAGTGTTTGGCTCTGGGAGCTGGAATTTTGTGCTTCCTGAAAGTTGTGAGCAAACACATGCACTGAGCTTTCCACCCACCCACCCCTGCATATATATATATATATTTTTAAACATATTTTTTGGCTTGCATCAGGAGAGTGGGAACAGATGCTGACATGACACTTGGGGCTCATCTGTGGAGCACCCCTAAACTTCTGTTGACTTCAAAGGCAGGTTGCTCCTTACCTTAAAGGATCCAGCCATCAAACTAGCCAAGTCTTGCCTGGCTACTTCAGAGCTTGTCTGTAGCGGAGCAGGAGCGTTTAAGTGTGAACGGCGTGGTTCCCTGGCTCGGTGGGTTTGTCACAGCTGTGCAGACGTGTGGTGTTCCTCGGTGCAGCAGGGAAGGCTGCCTGAGCACTCGTGGCTGCCACGAGAGGATCAGTAAAGCCTCTCCCCGGCGTCACCGGGCAGCCCCCGTGCAGCTGAACCCAGCTGTGCTGTCTGCCCAGAGTGGGAGCCTTTGGTCCAAAATTCTCCTCCTTGAAAGTCCTAGGAAACAGAGCAGGAAAACGATGTCGTCTGGTTCCCTCCCCTCCTTTTCTCCAGCGTGGGGGTAACTTTGTCTTTTTAAAAACACAGAACTCCCGTGAAGCTGGCTGATGATAAAGGCCACATTCCGAGGGTGGCAGCGGATCCGTGATTCCTGTTGTCTTCAGTAGGAGTGGATGTTTCTTGGCATCCCTCTGGGATGCTGCTAACACGAGGACGGGCTCTTCACGCTGCTCCTTGTGGAGTCTAAAGCCTGTCCTAAGGACTTGATGGTGGTTGTCATCTTACCGAAGAGCTGCTTAATTCAGATCCCCTGAATTAAGTTTGTCTACAGCAAACGAGCCTGAGTTGTTGAACAAGTCTAAAATATTTCTTAAATCAAAACTCCCACTCGATTCAGTGAGGCTGACGTCAGAGCGAAGCACTCAGGGTCTGGCCGCGTGCGTTTGTGTCTTGGAGCGTACGCATCTTCTGAATTCCCAGGTGGAGCAGAAGGCATGAATTAAGGCTGAAGTTTCGCAGCTGACTCATGAGTTTAGCTCACCTCAGTAACCTGGGCTGGGCCAAGGTGATGGTTATTCCAGCACATGATTCCAGCCAGCCAAGGGAGCCTTAATTAAGATACCGCCATCCCAAGTCAGCATCACCCATTGCTTTCTGGAAAACTCTTCCCCTCATAGCTCAGATCGTTCTGTAACGACTTCTCAAAGCGATCCATCGTTTCTTGTTTTTATTTTAGCCACAAAAACGCTGCGAGCACAAGCAGTCCAAGTGCTCCAGGAAATGTCTCTCTTTTTTTTTTTCTAAGAGAACTGCTGTGCTAGGGCTTCTAATGCATACTGGTAATTGCAAACATTCCCCTTTGGACTAGTCGTTGGGTTATTGTTATGTGCCTATCGCCGTAGCATCTGGGCACAAGGCATGAATTCAGCAGCCTTGTTCTCTTCTGCGCAGAAAACCCTCTCCTCCTGCTTAGCAGTTGCTCAGATGCCTTTTGGCCAGAAGTCTGGAGCTGCGTGTTGTTCTATCCCTGCTTTGCAAGTGGGGAAACTGAGGCACAGCGTGGAAATGTGACTTGCGAGTGCTGGCAGCGCACAGGCCTGCTTTAAATGGGCAGTTTGCAAACTGATGCCATTGCTTGGAAGCGTTTGCCTGTCTGAGTTCTCTCCTTGCCTGGAGGGACAAGTATGCTTTTCTTGGCTATTCCCTTCAGCCTCCGTCTTCCCTGCAAGTGCTGCTGGTGTGGCGTACTCCAGTCAAGTCTCCTGGAATAAACACCCTTCCCCGCAGCCTTTTCCATTTGCCTGGGGCAGCTGGGCCAGAAAATCTCCCCTTGTGCACATCACCCTGCCTGGGGAGGGTTAGTCACCAGCCCCGGCTGGGGACAGGCTAGGGCTTTAACCCTTTTGGCACTAGAGACCAACCTGCTGTGGCCGGGGGGGCCGGTTTGCTTTGAAAAACTGCTCAGTGTTGTCTTTTTTGAGCAGCCCAGCCGCCGTCCCGGGCGCTTGGACCCCAGCTGGGAGAAGACACGGTTTCTTAAGGTGATGGGTCCTGAATCCCAGGTGGTACTGGTGGTGGAGCACCGTGCTGGGAGCCAGCAGTCAGTGCCTTCTCATGCTGGGGCTGATGAGGACTTAGGGCAGCTGGCCTCTGATAAGTCACTGTAGGGCAGGTTTGGGGTCCCACGAGAGGTGCTGGTAGCCTCTTGCGTTTGGGAATCGGGTGGCTGATTGCTCTGGCTTTCAGTTTTCCTCCGTTGTTCGCTTGGAACGTGTCCGTGGTGTTGCGGGCTCAGTTCTCCGCGGTAGCAGGCACTCTGAGCATTACCCTGCCGTTAAACCTGCCGCCTGGGCTGCTGCGATTAGGCTGTGTGATCTGTACGAGTCTGCAGCGGGGTGATGTTCGTTCCGAGGCGACCCTCCGTCATGTTGAGGATCTCTCTCTACACATGCAAGAAAAAGCAGTTCATTTACGGGGTGGTTCACACGCCGTCAGATCCCGAGCCAGATATTGTAGTGGAGAGTACAATTTAGGAAGCTTGTTTGCAAACGTGGCTTACCAGAGTATGTGGTACAGCATCTCTCTTCCGCGTGGGCTGGGACGTGAATAGTTTTGTTGAGTCAACGTTTAGTTGCTTATTTTTGTCTAGGTTAAAGAAAAGGGGCTTAATCATTCTGACCTTGAGCACCTGGAGCGTTATTTTACTACTTGGTCTGCTTGCAGAGGAGCTTTGAAGCAACCTGGCAGAAAAGGTCGTAATGAGAGGGGGCCTACAGCTTGATGTCGTTTTAATTATTGGAATTGCACCGCGGTTTTCTGGCTCAGAGCTGGGAGAGGTGGGAAGTCTCTCGTGGTGGCCCTGCACCCCGCTGAGCAGGGAAGGCGTTCGCCCTCTGAAGGGGAAGGGGGTGTCACTGACCCGCTGCTGACTTTGTTTCTCAGGTGGAGGCAGAGGCTGTGAACCGGGCAATAACCATCGCCAACCAAACCAACTGCCCCCTTTATATCACCAAGGTGATGAGCAAGAGTGCTGCTGATGTCATTGCTCAAGCCAGGAAAAAGGGTAAGTTATTTCCCTTGGATGGAAGCGCCCTATTAGCTCATGCTGTTCAACTCCTTGCCAACATAAGCTTCATCCCTACAGGAAAAGTTTCTTTTTCCAGTGTTATCGTCCAGGCTGTTTTTTAAAAGGTCCCAAGCAGCTGCTTCTGCCTCATCTCCCACGGATGAATATTCAGTGGTCATACCAGTGCCACAGGCTGTTTGCTCTGTTCAGCCTAGAGCCCCTCTCTTCACGCTCATCCCCCTACACTGAGCCACGTACCTTCATGTTACTGCAGAGTAATTCCGTGCTGTCTCCATTCAATGAATCCCCTTGGAGCTTGCAAACCGTGTCCTCCTTCCAGGTGCTGTGGTCTTTCCTTGGTGCTTTCTGCTGAGCTGCTTCCTGGGGACAGAAGTGATTCCAAGAGTCCTGGTGTGGATGTTTTGACTCGTGGGCCCTGTTGGATTTGGTTGGAGTAGCCACAGAGGTTACCGATTCCAGCCATCCCCTGTGCTCCTTGCTTGTGAAATAGATACTCCTCACGTGCTGTAACTCACAGCCTGGCATCCGAGTAGGAGGTGGGATCGGTAGGCTGGGTTAGGCTGGGAATTGCCATTGCCTCTGATAACTCTGCCTGAGGATGCTGCAAGAAGCAAGACTGAGACCTGCCATGGGTGCTGCTGCCTTGGATCATCTCTTCTCTGTAACCGAGCTCTGTGAGGGAGCTGCACCGCTCTGGGTGATGCAGTAGCTTTTCCCGAGGCTTGACCCTGCTGTCTTGCCCCCGGGGAGCAAGGGTTACAAAGCACAGTGAACGTTCCTGCTTTATTCTGTGACTAAATCTCTCATTTCTATTTAAAGTGGCTCTGGGTGGGTGAGTAAGCAGGAGGGATGATTTTCCCCCTTCTATCATCAGAAGGGTTGGATTTAATTTCATGCAGTCTAAATAAGCCTGTATAGATACACAAATGACATCACTTTCCATCTGGGTGTTTGGTGCAAGAAGAGCTAATTTCCAACTGCAGAGAACAGATTTGTGTTTGTGTATTGGCTCAGAAGTATTTTGGTCCCCTGATTCCTGTTAAATGAGTTCAGGGTTGAGGAGGAGGACTGATTTCCAAGGCATCTCTTTCTGTTTGTGGCGTGGAAGCAGCTCAAGCTGTTGGGGCTAAGCCTTCCTCTCCTAGCCCCATTACTGGAGATCGTGCTGCAACGAGAAGATGTGTTGACACGGCAAAGTGGCCGCGTGTTGCGTTACCCAAGAAAACAACTTGATGTTATTGTGCAACTCGGTCCCGTGAGCCAGGGAAGCATCCCTTCCTTTTTTCTAGGTAAAGTAGTGGAGACCTGATGCACCCCTGGAATGGAGCATCAACAAAAACACCTTCTTGCCATGTTTGCCGTCCCCTGAGTCTGCTAACTGGCACTTGGAGAGGGGTGCTGAGATGAGAGAAGATGTCACAGAAGCCATAAAACACACCCTGACCTGGGTGGATGTTACCCTGCCTGTGAAAGGTGCTGGGATTGTCCCAGATGAATGATCCGCAGAATTCACTGTGCTTAGCCTCCCGCGTGCACTAGCACACGCAGTTTTCTTTCAGATTGTGTTTTCTCCTTATAAGGAGAATTTGGGGTATACATGGCACGCCATTCTCTGTTCCTTTATTTAAATAATTCAATTTAAATGCTGTGCAGTCACCCAACTGGGTAACCCAGGAGGGCCACACACGCTAGCGTTGCCCTCCCAAGCAACGGAGGAAACATAACTGAAGACTGTCCAAGGCGAAAACAAAACAGAATTGATTTGCTAAATGGAAAAGAACGAATGTTATTTAAAGCCAGATGTTCCCGGTGGCATTTGTACGGAGGAGATTCCCTGCAGACTCTGTCGTTGGCAGATCTGGGAGCTCGGAACGCTGCTCCCTGCAGAACAATCCTCCCAACGTATTGGCCCACAACGAGCCTCCCGTTAATAGCCAGCGTGTGTGTTGCCTTGTTCTGATTTCGTAACCCTGGTTGTGGCAACTGATGTCGGACGGCCTCTTCCTCCGCTGGTGGATCCCCCCGACAAAGGCTGTTCCTGCACCTCCTCTTCCAGTGTGGTCCTGGAAGCAGCATGAAGCCGGTTAATGCGTTGTTCTGCCTCGGCTGATGCACTTTTTCCCAGCTAGCTTACAGCCTGTAGCCCTAACAGCTCAGACGACACGGTGGAACAAAGATCATGAGTTTTCTTTACCCTGTAAGACCCTGCTGACCGGTTCTGGCGTTGCCTTTGCCCATCTTTCCTGACTGCAGTATTTAGGGTGAGTCTTTTAACTACCCCTGCCTTCTGCAGGCAGATACGGATCCACGGAGTGTCTGGCTCAGAAGCCAGATGGGTGGGCGCTTAACAGAGATTTCGGGAAGGTTGTGTTTGGTGAGCAGATCCGCGGGGCTACCAGCTCGCGCTGCTTTTGAAGTTGCAGCATCTTGCATCTGCTTGGCGTGCAGATGTTGCTGGTGCATTCCAGCTTGTGAAGCATCGTGGCCTTAAGGATCCGCTGTTCCTTCATGTGGTTCCAAAAATGTTAATGAAGAGGAAGGATGCGCTGGTGATTAGCGCACTGGACGGAGAGTCGGAGGATCCACTTTAATTTCCTAGTACTGCCACGGATTTACCACGTACCCTTGAGGGAGTGGCTCAGTTTCCCCGTGCTGCATTTTGGAACTAGAAACACTGATACTTCGGTGATGGGCTTTCTCTGTGGGCTGGAATCTTTCCTGACTAGTTTTCTCTCACCTGACCTGTGCGCAGAGCCTGCTCCAAGAAACCCAGCCCCATTAGGTTTTTGATACATACACATTTATAAACACATTGCAGGCGCTGCTTTTTTCATTCTTTTTCTTCCCCAGCCTACATCAGACTGGATCTCCTCATGGTCTTACAGTTCCCCTCAGCATCTTCCATAAGGTTCTTGGCCCAGGATACAACACAATGAATCTTTACAGTAACCCTTCCAAGGACAATTAATCGGCGCCAACCTCAGCAATTGGGTGAAGGCACCGTGGGCTTTTGGCTGCTCTAAGCTCTTATTAGGAACAATATCTTTATTATTAACTCAGGTATTTAGTCGTTTGGATGCGTAGTCTGAGAGATTGATTTTTGGAAAGCGCTCAGTGTTTTCTTTAGAGGTCTCAAGATACACGTGTGAAACTAAGAGTTTGCTTGTGAAAACGCGTCCCTAGTAACATAACACGGTTTCCGAGGGGCATTGAACGGGCCGAGGGTTTAACAGTGTCTGATCATGCGGTTACACAGGCCAGTGAATTCAGTCCAAGGTTGTGTCTCTATGATCACATACTTAAGAGGTACCAGGGGACCCTGCGGCGTGCGATGCCGGCACACCTTACCCAACTTGTCCTTTTTCAGAAGGGTGCTGTATGCCTGGAAGCCAGGCTGGAGGTGCACCTTGCTTGGTGCTCACGGTGGATTTGCCTGTATCCCTGTCCTGTAGGCACTGTGGTGTATGGGGAGCCCATCACGGCCAGCTTGGGTACCGATGGATCTCATTACTGGAGCAAAAACTGGGCTAAGGCAGCAGCTTTTGTTACTTCCCCACCACTGAGTCCTGACCCAACCACTCCTGATTTTCTCAACTCGCTACTGTCCTGGTGAGTAGAGCTCTTCGGGTTCATACGTGTGCTTCATCACGAGACAAGCACGTGATAAAACTAATAGCTGTTGTTACCAGCAAGCCAGAGGCTCTTTTAACTTCAGGAGTAAACTTGTGAGAATAAAATGTCTTAAATACCTACCGTTGTCTTTTCCAGTGGAGACCTCCAAGTTACTGGCAGTGCCCACTGCACCTTCAACACTGCTCAGAAAGCTGTGGGGAAGGACAACTTTACCCTCATCCCTGAAGGAACCAACGGGACCGAAGAGAGGATGTCCATCATCTGGGATAAGGCTGTGGTACGTCACGTGTGTCATAGGCTTCGGCTGCGCCTCGGCGTCAGAGCTGAACGAGCTGCAGCAGCGTGTTATTGTCTCCCCCAGATAGTTGCTGTGCTCCCTCTGCTTGGGGTTTTGCCCCTGAGGGGGTGGCAGGGAGCCTGCCGTGCTGTCAGCTCTGTGCTTTCCAGAGCAGCCCACCCCCCCCCGCCATGGCCGCTGCAGTGACTGCTTGTGCCTTTTCCCCAGGTGACTGGCAAGATGGATGAGAACCAGTTTGTCGCTGTGACCAGCACAAACGCGGCTAAAATCTTCAACCTGTACCCGCGGAAGGGCCGTATTGCGGTGGGCTCGGATGCTGATCTGGTGATCTGGGATCCTGACAGCGTCAAGACAATCTCCGCCAAGACTCATAACATAGTAAGGGTGTCTTCTACCGCGTGAGCTCTGCTGCTCGTTTCCTTGTCTCTTCCTTAAATGCCAGGCTCTGCTGCCAAGAACCAGAGCTTATGACAACTCAGGGCTTTGTTTTCTCGATGCCTCGAGCCCTCTCTGGTCTTACACCCAGTACGGCTCAGTTGTGTAAGTAGAGGGGAAGATGATTTGAGTCCAAAGCTGAGATCACATGAATACCCAGAGACTCCCCTCGGAGCAAAGAGATTGTCTGCCCTTTCTGAGTGCTGGATGCTTGGATCTCGGCACACAGAGAGCTCTGTCAATGTTACGTCGTATCAAAAGGCCTCTTAGTACGTGTCTTTGATGAACTTCCAGCTTGTTAGCAGTAGGAATATGAACTGCCCCTTTTCTAGTTGGGGTCAGTGAAGCTTGTCAGCTGGTGGACACCTTTGCTGGAGATCTGATCCAGATTAACGAGTCTGAGTGGATTGACACTACGTACTGAGCCGGTACGTGTCTGTGGATTGGTACTTCGCTGTGGTTTTACGGGTGATCACCCAGAGTTAGCTGGCACAGGGAGGCACGAGGCAACACCCAGACTAACCAGACCTTCCCCGTGTTTCCTCTGCAGCTCTGTGGTGGCACTGTTAGAAGCGCCGTTTGCTTGAGCCAGCAGCTGTGTCCCGTATCTTATAGCTGGCTTCTGCAGGGAGAAAGCTGTCCACCCTGTGGGAGACTGCAGGATGGTCCCAGTGCAAAGGGCTGGTTTCTCCCCGTGACATTCGAGCGCTGTCTCGGAGAAAGCAACCACTGTTTGCATTTGTTGACGACTTGTTTCACTGCTGGCGATGAACCTATGGAATGTTTCCCTGGAAAAAAACTCCTTGTTCTTTTTTCCGTGAATGCTTTCATTCACTCTGGAGCTGAAGGAGCAAAATTTTCTTCCACACTTGGATCCCTGGGCACATTCACAAAGAATTTTTTTTTTATTATTTTTTAAAGGTTTGGTTCACTTCTCTGTGACTTCACTCTGTGTCAGAATTGGTCACAGATGGCCTGGGCTCATCCTGCCTCTGCTTAGACTTCCAACGAGGCATCCAGACTCGGAAGTCTGGTCACTTCAGTCAGGTTAGAGGTGCTTCCAGGCTCATCACACCTCCGGTCTGAAGGGGAACAGCTTAGAGGAGGGAGCCCAGGGATGTACCATTGTTCGGTGCCAAATTTAATGGTCTGAACCTGGGTTTGTGCTTAGGAGTGGCTGAGAGCGCTGGAAGTAGCTTGCTGGATGGAGTATTTGAAAGTCATTGCCATTTAATGGCCGTTGGCTTTAGGAAATGAATTAGACTCTTCAAATTTCCTAACACAAAATTCAAGAGACTTCTGTCTTCCACAGATATGCTCCGGTACCGTCAGGATTGACTCCATGAGTCTGCCACAGATCTGGGCTAGGCTTGAAGGAGAACCAGGTCCTTTTTGGAGTGACCATTCAGGAAGACTTCCTATGCCAAGGGCTGCAGATCCCTCTGAGACCCTTGCACCGTGTGAGGGACCTCACATGGCGCTCGGCTCTTGCCAAGGGCTGCATCCTTAAGCCGTGCCACGGCTGTGGGGGCTGAAGGGCTCTCGTTTTCACATGGTTTGTTTAGAGCTTGAAGGCACATCCAAGAAATCACAGCTTTTCTTTGTCCACGTCCAGCTCTAGCCTCTTCCTCTTCCTTGCATCGCCTATTATACCTGGCATTACACCCGTTGTAATTCTGCGCGTCTCGCTGCACGTGTGCCTCGTGTTAGAGGAGACGTTGACACGGGTGAGGCTTTTCGAGTCAAGGCATCCTGGTTTGGTCAAGTATGGAACAAAAGCCCCTTTGAAAGCCAGGGAGAGCAGTTGCTGCGACGCAGGGAGACGTGGTGATTATGTGGCATCGGATGATTGTTACTTTTTGAAATGCTGGAGCAACATGCGGATATTTTCCAAGAATTCACACCGCTCTTGCCGCTGTCTGGCAGGGAAACGTTAGGAGCTGGAGGGGGAGATGGTGTTGTTCTTGGAACCAGCCTAACTCATAAGCTTGTAACCAAGCCTCCTCCTTTGCCACCGCAGGTTTTTTTCGGACTGGACCCGGTTCAGTGTCAGTTTAACCACCATTCTCGCTAATTGCAGACCAGCAGTCAAGCCTACCCCTACTTACAACACACTTCAAGAGCAAACCTCATGATTAACTCAGTAAAAAAGACCTGTGTTCATCTCGGAGATGGTCACTAGAGTAACAGTCCCCAAATAACATGGCTGTAGCGCATCTCATTCCAGGATGCTTCAGGGGTGGGACGTTTACCAGGGATTCCTTTAAAAACTTCTCTTTTTTTTCCATGGTGTAATGTTTCCAATCCTGTTAATTGAGGAGGAGAAATCCCATTAGAGTAAAATAAGATTGTCCCGGTCCTGACCATCCAACCAAAACACTGTTTGAAATACAGCTTTTCAAAATGATAGTTATTTTTAGTATGGAACTTGGATAAAACTGGATTTGGCTCCTAAATCCCCCACAGTTCAGCACAGGTAGGTGCCTAAATGCACTGGAAGAGGTGGGCTTGGAGATCCTCTCGTTTGAAGCTTTATTTCCTCTTCATGAATCTTGCTGCAATGGAAATTCTGCGTGATTAAATCCTTCATAAATTTAAACTGATAATAAAGACCAGCCTTTGTGTTAAACCACAGCATATAAAACTCAGGTGAAAGCTGTTGAATTAGCTTCCATCTGCCCTTAAACTTTTGGCAATTAGCATGACTGGTGGTTGCTAATTAAAGCACAGCGGGCTGTGCTGGGATGAATATGTTTGCCTCATGTTATTTTTGTGTTTATTCTAGTCTCTGGAGTACAATATCTTCGAAGGGATGGAGTGCCGTGGGTCTCCCCTGGTGGTTATCAGCCAGGGGAAGATCGTGCTGGAGGATGGGAATCTCCACGTCACCGAGGGATCTGGACGGTATATCCCCAGGAAACCGTTCCCCGACTTCGTGTACAAGCGCATCAAAGCAAGGAGCAGGGTGAGTAGAAATGGTTGGATGCACATTTGTTCTCTCACTGAAACTCCTGAGTTAAAGTGGGTGGAAAACAGATGCTGTCCCCTGGCTCGCAGGCGCACACTTCTGCAACAGAAAATATTCCCTGGATAAGAGCCATATTTATCTCATTCCCCTTTCATTTTTGCTATTCACTTGAGTCATGACAGGAACATGCTTTGGCTTGAGCTGGGATGTTCTGCAAATTCCGTTCTTCTGCTCTTTAATTCTTCTCTGTCTTGGGACACCTAGACAGAGCCATGTGGCCAGGAGCCGTCCAGTTTGGACGTGAGTCAATCTGCAAATGCCCCAGCAGGCTTCTCCTGCCGTAGGAGAGCGAGTTATTGATGCACACGAGAGAAGTTATTGATAGCATTCATCTATCAAGTCTTTCAACAAGAATTTAGCATTCTAATTTATTGTTACAGATACATTATGCTGCTTTCCCTTCCGTCAGATATGATCAGATGCTCTTGTCTGGTGACTAGTGAGTCACAGGCACAGCCTACTGACTGTTTTAAAAGTGAGAATTTTCTATTTTTAAGAGGCTAAAATTGTTGAAAAAGTGTTTTTTTAAAATACGCCCATTCAAAACAGAAACTGCCTTTGGATATGCCTTTAGTTGGTAAAAACTGACAGAGAGGGGGACGCTGGGCTCTGATGCAGCTTAGTTGCTGAGAATTGAGGTTTATTTCTAGATGAAGTCGGAAAAAATGTTTTGCTGTTTGAAGTGTTGCCCTCTCCTGGACAAACCCAGAGCTCTGTTAGGTCTGCTGAGCGTTGGTAAATCTTCACGTTCCTTGCAAATGATCTTTCCTTTATTGTCCTTTTGAAGAAATTGCCAGTTAGCAAAATGACAACCTCAGAGGATGGAGCACCGCAGAGGACAGATCCGTGGTTTGTGTTGTGTTCTGGTCTCCCACAGAAATATGTGCCTGACATATAAATCCAATTGGGCAGCATCTCAGCTGGAATAATTGCATTTAGCCCAACCTAAAGCTCCCAAGCTGGCAGCACGAAACTAGCCCGGCTCCTCTTTCTGCAGACCTGCCTCCGCGTCAGGCAGTTTTGCTTTTTGGGGATGAGCAATAAGTTGCGTTTGAGGGTTGTCTGGAGCCTTTAATACAACAGGGGGTGGGTTGAGGTCCTTCAGGGGTGGACCTGGCGGTGCAGGGGACGGGCTGGCTGCCTTCTGTCGCCTGCTCACGCCAGCCACGGCGGTCCGGAGCCCGTGTCGTTTTAGCCATGCTGCTTCAGAGACCACCCGAGGGTCCGCGGGGAGGAGGTGATGCGCGCTTTCAAATCCTCTTACCAAAGACAAACCTTGAACTGCGTGCCTTTGGCTTAGCCACATCTGGCCAGCTGTTCAGTTCTGGTCCGAAGGCCTGTTTTGACCCTGAAGGATGCTTGCTTCTGTCTCTCGCAGCTGGCGGAGCTGCGGGGCGTGCCTCGGGGGCTCTACGATGGACCCGTCTGCGAAGTGTCGGTGACACCCAAGACTGTCACACCAGCGTCTTCAGCTAAGACATCTCCTGCCAAACAGCAGGCCCCTCCCGTGAGGAACCTGCACCAGTCTGGATTCAGCTTGTCCGGTACGTCGCTTTCTGGGGCTGGATGATTTAGCGCTGGGAAATGACAGCTTGTTTGTACTCCCGTACCCTGGAGTTAATTCTGCTGTAATTGGGAGGCAACGAGAGCGCCTGGGGGGTGGTTCCAGCTTGGAGATTCTCCCTTTAGGAAGCAAGGAGGGCAGCACAGGAGCTGTCATGAAATCCTGCTTATTTTCCTGCGTTGGCACGAGTGCGGAGTGCCCTGCTGGGTTCTCAGCCGGGTGGCTGAAGAGGGCAGATGGCACCGACTCCAGCGGCGGTTTGCCAGCTGTGGCCAGCTGTGGATCTGCTGTGTGGCAGATTTGATTTCGCAGCGTGCTCCCTTCAGTGCAATAAGGGAAAAGGATAAAAAGGGATCAAAAAGCCTCGCCAAGGGAAGAACTTTCGGCTGACTGTTGTCTGTGCAGGACTGGGTGGCTGGGGTGTTCGATACTGGTGCAGAACAGGTTTCAGCAGAATTAAGGGACTGGGGGCCAGTAAGGGCTTTTCTTCTGAAGATGATGGGTTTTGGTGTGGCCAAAACCCACCGAGCCTGGCCCGAGGGCTCGGTGGGTTTCGGTGCGAGACCCCATTCGGCAGCTGGGACCTGACGTCCGCTCTCTCCCGCAGGGGCACAGATCGATGACAACATCCCGCGCCGCACGACTCAGCGCATCGTGGCACCGCCCGGCGGACGTGCCAACATCACCAGCTTGGGCTAAGGACCGACCCCTTCTGTGCCCGCCTAGCGGACCGGGGGACGGGGGCACCTGGAGACCCTTCTTGATTCTTTTAGAGCCTGTGACAGTTACTGCGGGCAACCAGTGAGGGGGGGCTGAAGTAAGGCACCTCTTTCAGTCCCCTCCGATTCCCTCCTCATCTTCACAAACCCCTCTCACTCCCCCCCTCATCCCCTTACACATTTAAAGAAATAAGCCCTGTTTTGACACCTCTGACACGCAAAAGTAAATGTAAAGAGGATGTTTGAGATACGTGGCCTCTGTCCCATTCAGCATCTTTCTTTTAATAAAGGAAGGAGAAAGTGAATTTCCCGGGAGCTGCCTTTAAGACACACGCAAAAAAAAAAAAGAAAAAAAAGGAATAAATAAATAATAAATGTAAAAAAAAAAAAAAGCAGCTTTTTTTTTTTTTTTTTTTTTTTGGTTAATGTCATGCAGAAGAGTAGTTCAAGGGTTTTTAACTGGATATTCTGTAGGGTTCTGTATTCCAGCAGAATAGCTAGGCGAGCACGGAGGGACGCAGACCCCAGCCTGTCTGTAACCATCCCCCCCCCCCCCCCCACCTTTGAGGTCACCTTTGAGGTCACTCAATAGCTGGCTGCTGCCCAGAGCAACAGGACCCAGCACTAGGGATTGACAAAGCGCATGGCACCCAGCCAGCAGGTGAGCTAGCATCGTTGGGGACTTTGGTTCTGTTGGGTTTTTTTTTTTGGTTTGGTTTTGTTGGGTTTTTTTTTTCCTTCCTTCTGGATTTTGCTGCGAATTTAGGTCCTTGAGGAAACTTCTTTTTTTTAATGTTTCTCTGTGTGTGGTTTTAATATGTTTGTACCATTGTTGTTTATGAAGCCTTATCTGAGAACTGGGAATCTCCCTGTTCTTCCCAGTCCTTCCCGAACCTCATCCAAGTTAGAGACTCCCGCCAGTGTCACTGCCACTGCCACCCTGGTACTTCAGGTGTTCCTAGGTTGCATCATTCCAGCCGACGCTTGCCATTCAGCTGCAGCAGGAGGTCACAGAGCAGGTTCATAAGCTGTGGTCTCCAATTCACTGTACTAGGTCTTGAGCTGGTGCGTACAAAGGGGCTGGAAACCAGCTGAGGAGCTGGGATGGAGTCTCTTGAGAAGGTTTTAGCAGTTAGCTTGTCTTCTGTTCTTGGAGGTGGAAGTTGAGAAGTAGGGAGCCATGGGCAAAGAGCAACATGGTGCTTGAAAGATCTCTGTAGCAGCCATGTTCCCCCCTCCCAGCCATCCGTGAGTGGTTATTTAAAACTTTATGAGAGCTTATCTTTAGCCCTTGTTGAAAAGACCGGTCAGCTGAGCGTGTGCCCGAGCATCTGTGGCAATTCCAGTTCGAGTCCAGGATGCCCAGCTGTTGTACTGGGAGCTTCAGAGCAGCTCAGTGGGTCAACAGCAGCTGAGAATCTCTCATATGTGGTGGGAATTGCACAGCCACTCGTTCTTTCAGGAATCTGCCTTTGTGCAAATACTCACGAGAGGGCCTGGTCGTTCCCCACCCCTCCTCGGATGAGAAACCAGAGGCCACGAGTGGTCCTTGAATGAGTTTAGGGGCCCCAGCGTATGTGGCCGTTGGCGGCATCCCGACGTTTCAGTATCTTCTGGGATTGAAGGTCTTCTAGCCCTAGCGTTTGAGGTCTGTTATTTTCAGGATGTGGAGACACACCTGCACCATTAGATTCCCACTGAGACGCAGCAGGAGGGCTCGGTGGTCCCCAGGACCTGGGCTGTCTCTTAGCACAGAGCTTTCCCACCCGCGCCTGACAGCATCACCTCCACCGTCTGTACGCCCTGGCGCTTGGCTGCATCTTCTGCTTTCTCTTCTATTTGTGCTTCGCCACGTCCATTGATCTTGTTTTTCCATGTTTTGCGAGTATTTTTTTAAATGGTGTTTACAGGTTCTTTTAGAGGAAAAAACTGTGTATATGAAGGCTTTTAAGAAACAAGTACCAAATCTGTTGTTTTGAAGTATCAATGCTGGGATTTGCAAAGGATCTGGAAGCTCCTTAGGTACCCAAACCCTCCCAGCTTCAGCACCTGATTCCTTTAGGCCCCTTTGAACACAAAAATTAAGGAAAACTTGCCATATTCATCCATGCATTTTTTGCATTTAGGTTTAACTCTTGGGTCTTTTAGTTTTGCATAAAAAGAGTTTGCACTTTGTTTGTTAAGTAATCCGTGAACTTAATATATATTGCGGCTATTTTCATTTTTATTTTTTTTCACCTGTATGTTAAATCAATTTGAACGAGTTGGGGAGAGAAAAAAAAAAAGAATTGCAGATCCGTTTCAATTCTGCAAAACACTTGCGGCTCTTCAGTATTCACTTAAGTCTTCCTTTTTTTTTTTTCCTTCACTGACTCATGATGACTTTTTAGTTTTAATTTGTTCTTCAAAAGGAAAAAAAAATCACAAAAAAAAGATTTTTGCAGGCTATGTAAGCATGTTTTTTCCTGTGAGAGCTCGTCCGCTTTGTGTCTGTTTAATGAATGTCATATGTAAATGCTTAAAGAAAAAAAAAAGACGATGACTTAATTAATTAACCGCAGTGACTTGAAGCTCTAAAAATAATAATAAAAAAAAAGTAGGATTTAATACTAGCTGGATTTAACCCTTGGATTTGTGATTGTGAACCATGAGTGGAGGAGCTGTAAGTGCTAAAGCTGATCATGTGTGTAGACAAAGAGAAGTTCTGATATTTGACCATTGTCTCAATGGCAAACCCCCCCACCCCCTCCCCACCCCCAAGTCTTGTGTTTTATTCCTTAAGAACTCTGTGTTATATTACCATGGGAACTCCTAATAAAGACAAAATGTTGTTGTTTCACTAGGTGCATCTGTGTCTCGAGGTGGTAACGTGTTCGGTGTAGCTGCCTACCTTGGCGGGTGCCTTCAGCAGATAAAAGGGGCTGAGGTCGGTGCTAACGTAGGCTGGTGGTAGCCCTGTGTAGGAGGGAGGTGTGCGGTAGCAGAGCGGAAGGTAAGGTCCCATCCTTCCTTGGAAGATGGTGATGGTGAAGAGGAATCAATGGTCTGCTGTCTGATTTCCTTTAGAGAAAAGTGAGGCTCTTCTCAGGGCAGTGACCTCTTTAAAACGGGATTTTCAGGCGCCTGAAAAATCCCGGCTCCCCGTTGCGGAGATCCACTGGTGAGATGCTGAGACTGCTGGCATAGCCCTCGGCCCTCCAGTGTGTTTCTACTTGGACCCTCCGAACAGCGGCGGGGGAGGGGAGAGAAAGCGCAGCCCTGAACAGAAGCCACACACACCGGTAACCGAACGGGGAGCGTTAGAGCGGCTGGGACACCGCCAGCGCGACTGTCGGTGGTGGCGTTTGGTTTGACCGTGTGGCAGCAGTGATGCTGGGAGGGAGGTGGCAGCGGATCGTGGGAAGGGCTTGGGAAGAGCCAGCGCTGCCGTCAGCCACACTGGCCCTTGGCTCCTACATCCCTGCACCCACCAGGTGAACCCTCTCGGTGGCCTTCCCCCTCTCAGCACTGCCGGAGTTCGCAAGCGACGGTTCGCTCTTGTTCCTCATCTGAACAAAACCAAACGTTTAAGCACCCTGGGAAATGCAATTAGCTTCCACCCCAGAAACCTGGCACCCCTGCCCCATGGAGGTTTCCTTTTTTAGCTGTTGAGGAGGGGCAACGGTCATCCACGAATAAAAGGACTTCTGGTTCATGTGGGGATCCTCTGTCGCCGATGCCAGGCAGTTATTTGGCTACTGGCAGCTTAAATTAGAAACAAGCATATATGCAACCAAACCCCATAGAACAGGGTTGGCGGGTGGCTGTGTATGAGATTTATCAGCTCATCCTGACAATAATAACCCAGTGAAAGATAAATTCAGCCTGAAGCACTGCTGTTCAGCTAACACGCATCTGCAGAGCCTCCATTTGTTTTTATTCCATCGTTATTTCTTCTTCCAGCGCCTAAATTGGAAAGAACGAAACCCTCTTCCCCAGGAAATAAATTCCGGGGACTCACTGAACCTGGTCCATGTTGGAACAGGCCAAAAAATATCAACTGAAGCATACAGAAGTTTTTGAGGTCAGGAAGAGGTCATTGGCAGCCCGGTCTAACCCCAGGGTGTACTGATGCATCAGGCTGGTGGGAAATCTTGGGAAGATGGTCAGTCAGTTAGGGCAGCGCGGGCTGGCCGCTACGGAAGGGCAAAAGGAAGAGCTGTATTTTGTCGACGCGCTGATCCAGGTAATTCCTTATCCTGGCAGCAGCGGTGGCTCGTTCCGCCTGCACCGGTTTGGTTCTCTGCAGGCTCCCGTGGACTGGGCTGCTGCCGCCTGTGTACGAGCCGACGGGGACCTAATCCGATCTTGCCACTGGTACAGAATTAGCGGCCAAAAGGAGAAGAAAGGAAGCAGACGACGGATTTGGCTCGGTGACCTGGAACGAGAGCTGTCAGCTGGTGAGGAGAGGTGGGTTATCGGAGCTGCAGGCACGGTGGGTCGGTGTATCCCTTGGCGGCAGGGCGTTGGGAGCAGCGATTGTCGCTGTCGCTTGCCCCTCTGCTGTCGCTTGCCCCTCCGCTCTCCCGTGTCAGCGAGTGCCAAGACCTAGCGCAGCATTTTCAAAGCCAAGACTACTCTGACCTAGAGCTCATGCATGTCTATATCTACACCTATAGCCAATCCATATCTATATAAAGGCATATATACGTGCTTCTGTCCAACCCAACCGGTTTTGCAGCAGACAAGGTGAATTTGCGCTCTTTTCCTGCACGCTAACCCCAATGTTTCTGCAGCTTAATACCTTCCACCGCGGTAATCTGGGGGTGTCTGGGTGCACAGGCCCCCAAGGCTCCTTGGCAATATGGACCTAGTGGCTTTGCACTTCAAAAAAACCTGACCGTTGGGTAACCCTTGGTGTGGGCTACCATGATTGGCACCTTCACATGGGCTGGGAACGTGGGCTCACCCCCCAAACTAATATATGTTATATGTGCCTTTAGTAGCTTGTGCAGGACAAAAATCCTATTAGTTAATACTAAGTTCAATTAACTTAAATTTACCAAAACTTCTCTAAAAACATTTAGTCCTCTTAGCTGCTTGCTCTTTATGGGTGGGAGCTTCAGGAGTGGTTGTCTCCCCCTTTTTTTAGCACAGAAGGCGGAGGCTGAGCTCAGTGCCATTAGATGGCAGCAGGACATGCAGAAAGGAAAATGACAAACTCCCTTGAGGCACATGGATCATCTTAAGAATGATGTAGGATGTAATAAATGTAGAACATGCACAGGGCTTATGATTACTGTGACAGAGGGATGACATACGCATATATCCTCTCTATTATATTAGTATATTGGATAGTATTTCAATGTTAAAAAGATATGAATCATCTGAGTGTATTCTGTTATAGTTTAAGCCTAAGGAGACACCCTCCTATAATGCATAAATAAAATACAGAGCAAGCCATAAACTTTAACTATCAATTTAGTTACACACACACACACAAAAAAAACCCCCGCCCAACCAACAAACAACCCCAAGCATTCTTTTTTTTAAACAGATTTCGGCTTCTCTTCACAAAAGTATGAAGTCCAAGAGCAGTGGTGAGGTAGATTTGAAGAATAAGCAGGGCTTTCCTTCCTCTGAAATGCTTCTGTTTCTTCTCTGCCATTTCCTACACCCTTTGTTGGGTTAACAAGATTTTGGGGGTTTGGCTTTGTGCAGCCGTTCACCTGCCTAAGAAGCTGCCGCTGGAGGGGGAGGGGGAAGAGAAAAAGCATAAACAGTTGTTTGGTTTATGAGTTCTTCCACTCATTGAGAAAACAGTAAAAAATAGAAGTACAAAAAAACCCCAATGATTCTTTCTCTCTAAACTGGGAAATATGCAGGTTTTTTTGCTCTGTGTTGTTTTTATCAGTAGCAAGAAAAGTTTCCCCTTAAAAAAAAAAACAACCAACACTCAGAACAAAACCCAAATCATTTTCTTTCCAGAAAATGATCAAAACTAATTCTGTTCAGCACTGAGCTGTGCCACCATCTCTTTCCAAGAGCTAGCTGCTGGCTAATACATGCGGGAGAATCATTTCCCTCTTTGCTATTGCTCCTCCTATTCCTCTTTCTTGTCAAAGCGCAAACTTTGCCAACTGAATGCAATTAGAGGAGATTATCCGTTTGTTCTCCCATATAACACAGCCCGGAGAAGTGGCCCACTGCTAACTCCGAGAAGTTGTGACTGACTTACAGCCTTGGAGCCTTGGCACTCGAACTGTGGATTTACCACTACGCACTTGAGTGTGGTATTCTTTCCACAAGCTTTTTTTTTTTTTTTGACCGTTAACCAGTAAAACTTGGCAGGCACCTTATGGTGAGTCTGTCAGTGCTGACTTGCGAAGCCTCAAATGGCAGAAAATCCCTTGGTTATTTATTCCATGGATTAATCATCTTCATGGTTAATATTTATTTTTTTTCCCCCTGCTTCTGATTTGAATTGGCCCGTCTTTAATTCCTTGCCAGTGCTTCTTGTTATGCCTTCCCACAGTAGAAGATCCCTGTAAGACTGGTGTGGGACTGTTCTCGGTGGTAGCAGCACTCTTTGGGACGGGGTGGCTCAGCTGCCAAGCCAAATGCGCAGCTCTGGCCGTCTTCCACCCCCCCGTCCCACCACGTCCTGCTGCAGAGATGCAGCGTGTCCTGTGGATTGAGGAGAGCAATGGATCTGCAACCAGCACCCGCTGCATGCTCAGCATCACACTGAATACTCACAGGCTTAGCCAGCCAGCGCGTGCTGATGAAGGCTGTGATGCCCTCCCCTCCCCGACCCTTTGCTGTCCATCCGAGTTCCAGTCCGGCTAGCCCGAGCTGATGAAGGACTGCGTTACCGGAGAGGATTTGTTACACCGTCTAAAACCGTGGGAAGATCTGACTCGGCGAGCCTGCATCCTTCAGGTTTTGGCTATGGATGTACATTCCTGTTGCTGGTGTATGGAAGCGCCTCTAGAAAATGAAAAGCCTCTTTTTGCCGCAGCCCCTTTTTTTAACTTGCAACTAAGGCCAATATTTGCTCCCCCTTAGATGCAGGTTAAAAAGTAATAACGTTTATTGCTCAAAAAAAAAAAAAAAGCTTTAAATTGCTCAATTTTCCCATGTAAACTGTGAGTATGAGTTACCACGTTTAATCAAGAGCGGTGAATTGTTAGGACCGGGATGTAGAGGGTGACAAGAAGTTCATGCTTTGGTTCACAAGCCAGACCCCATACAGAGTTTGAGGGCGTCTATATTTAATGCCTGTCACGCAAAACATCCCTAAGAGATGAGCAGTGCAAATGCAAGAATTAACAAAGCAGATCACAAATCAATATTACCTAGATGTGTCCGATGACAGCTTGTTCTGCTTTCTGGATTTCAATTCGAAAACGTGATGACCACTACCCTTTTCCCCTGCTTTGTTTCGTTCAGATTTCGGAGACAAGTATTCCGAAACTTTACTTAAGCTTACACACAGAAATCTCCATTTCATTTGTTGCGACGGGCACACCTTGTCCTCTGCCAGTCCCTAAAATAGGAGCAAGCATGCCCATACAAGCTGTTTACTAATGGTTAGGTGGTACGGGGGTGGGGTGTGATTCTTATAGTATAATAAAATAACCTACATATATATAATAATAATAATACAGTACTATAATCTTCGTAATATAAAAAGCTACTCAAATAACATGCACAACTATCTCAGTTGTTAGTGCAGAAGACCTCACAGCGTGGTTGTGGGAGCTGACTGGTTACGTTGCTAACTCAGCTCTAGTTTCTACCGTGTCTTAATTCGAATTTAGTCTTAATTCGAAGCCCAAAAAGCAGTGCCTGCCCCAGAGACCTTTCTGCTCGTGAGAACTACGGGGTATCTGCTCCTTTCCTCCGAAGTGGCTCGTTTCCACAGGAGGGCACCAGATACACGTTTAAGCTGCGTTTTTATTAGTTTCTTGAGGCTCTTACTCCCTCCTTGTTCCTTCCACAAACAGATGCGGACCTACTTACACACAAAGTACGCAGGCCTTGGCATTTCTATATCTCTCCTGCTTTTCACCACCAAAATCTGCCGTATTTTACTTTGTCCTGGACTAGACAGGTGGTTCATACACAACTGTAATAATCTTATTATTTTTTTTTCCCCCCAAATCAAAATTAGCTGTAAGCGTAACTGGGAATAATCCTTTTTTTTTCCCTCTGGTTTTTTTTTTTAATTCACACACAAAATTCTGCAGCGAAGCTATAGTTTTACTAGTGATTTTCTAAGAGCCCCATTGGAGTCACCCCATAGGCTTTTTCTACAGATTCTTGCAAGATTTTGTTACAACAGTCAAAGCACGATGAAAACTGCTGCATCTCTCTCCCTGAATGACATCAGCTCAGCAAGAAAATGTCTTGGTTTATTTGTGCATCTCTTTGGAGCTTTTTCCTCCTGTCGGACAAACGGAGCATGGGAGAGGTAGAGGTTTGGAGGTGGGTGTCACCTCGGTGGAGCGTTGCATTTCTGGGACAGGGAGGGGAGGTCACTTGCCAAGTCAAACAGCAGTCGGGGGTTGGGCTGGGACTAGACGACATTCAAATGTCACCGCTCATCAGCTGCACGCAGCCTGCTGGCTGCAAGCGCTAAGGCGATTCCCAGGAATGGCTTGTTTTGTGTGATACTTCTAAGAGTAGGCGCATGGTGAGATTTAGTGTGGGCTTCCTCTCTGGGCCACTTCGTGTTACCTCTTGGTCAGAGAGAAACATGAAGTCCCCAGAAGACTCAGCCCCACTGCACGTTTCAAGGATGAGACCCAAATTATCTGTGGACTGACCAAAGCTCTGCAGAAGACTGTGGTTTCCTCCCCTTTGCTCTCCTACCCTCTCTAAAGCTTGTCTGGCGATGGGACCAAGCTTTTCCCAGGCTCTGGGCCAATTCTGTGATGAGCTACCATTCCACATTTTTGCTTTAAGCCCGTTGTATTTTGTTCTTTCCTCTAACAAACTCGCAGCAGTCGTGCTGCTAAGTGCAGGAAAGACCCTGCAGAAGTTAAGGGGTCTCCACTGTGACCAGGGCTTAGCAGTCAGCTGGAAGCCTCCTGAGATTTTTATATTTTAAGAAACACAGTGAAAAATCTCCCTCTCGGAGGATATCGGGGTAGGCCTGGAAACGAGCCCTTCCTGACTCCCCAAGCAATGGAGGTTTGGAGGAATCAGCATTATTTTCCAGCCTCCTGCAAACCTCAGTCCTATAATTAGATCCACATGTTGTGCCCATGTAGAGACATAACAGGGGCCGGGAGGTTTCTTCTGCTCAACTCCAGATGTGTCTCCTGCCTCAGCCGAGGTAAATGCTGGGATTAACAGCTCCGAACAGGCAAGGGCATTCCAGACATCCCCTGCCCCACCCAGCCGCAGCTGCGGTGCAATTGCTTTGCGTCGCTCGTGGGTATCACTGAGGCTGCTGCGTTCATGCAGGTGACATTCTTTATCCTTCCAGTATGCTAAGGAGGGATTCGTTTGCTTGCAGTAGACTTTTTACTGCACCTGACTTCATTAATCTCGCCAAAAATCACGTTGAAGGCACGTGCATAAAAAAGCATGCTTTCAGCTTGCTACGGACTGGACCAAGCACCCCCAGCGAGCGCTTTACTGATGGCGTTGATGTAATCGTTTTGCATGCATGCAAACTCAAACGCCAAGAAAGCACAAGTGAGTAAACTTCATCTGAAAAAGGGGAGGGCGAGGACTTCTTTTCCCTGAGCTACCATTGATTTACTGTGATGAGAGTTTTAATCAAGCCCTTGTACCTTTAAGCCATAAGTTATTAGAGGAGAGCAGGGACAGTCTTTCTGAGGACTTGCTGACACTCTGAGCTTTCAAGATGATCAATCAAAAATGCGGTATTGAAGGAGGGCTGGGTTTTTTGGAGTTTGGGGTTTGTTTTTTTTTTTTTGCAGGTACCACTAAACTGCCAAATAATGTCAGATGGTAGAGAACAATGTGAATCCCCCATAGAGATCCATAAATAACAGCTATAAATGTGCCTCATAAATTACTCAAAGGGTTATTTTCTTCTACCCGCGTTCCCTCCCTCACGTTCAAATTCAATTTTATTTATCCGGTTCCTCGCCCTGCGCTGCTGTGTGGGATGCTTGGGTAGAAAGCTCTGAACAGAGAAGGCTGGAGCTCTGCAGGGGAGATTTGCACAGTACCAGGCACAAACGAGTGCTGCAGAGGGACTCCCAGCCTAACGCCGGAGCTGGTCCCCTTGTCATATATACCCCAAAGATGCCACACAGCCCCTCGCTTCGCCCACTGACCAGGATTTGTACCTGGACCAAAACACAAACCACAACGGGCTGAGTCACACTCCGTGGAGAAAACCTGTGGTGTGATGAGGTTCTTTTTTTTTTTTTTTGCTTCTCCTCTTAACAATGCATTGGGTTAGAGGAGATCCTGGAGGGAGGGAGTATTTCTGGTTTAGGCTTTTGGGAAGGACAGACAGAAGGTTTAAGATAAGCTGCACACAAGCTAAACAGTGACAACGGAGGGGAAAGGTCCTACCTGGCATCCCAAAATAACTCAGTGGGAGAGCCAGAAATACAGAGAGACTGTCTTTGTTAAACAGCGTTGTTTCAAGAGGCGCAAATCGGTCCGATGGGAGGAGCAAGACGCAGGCGGTAGATGCTGCATACGTCTGTGTACGTAGGCATGATCCCTTCGAAAGGGCAATTTCTGCCTGCCCGTGCCTGAGCCGAGGGGACCGCTGGTGTAGCCAGACGTGGGTTCAAGTGGTCTCTGCTTGCATGTAAGTGTTACCCCGTATAAAAATGATGAATTGGCAGATTAGAAATGCGACCCCAAAAGGTATTGTTCCCGGTGATGAAAGACGAGCCTGGCCAAGGATTTACAGCCCAAGCGCCTTATTGCCATAGTTGGGCTGTACTTGCAGGTGAGGTTATTATGGTGAATGTTAATGATGACTGCATCTGGGTAAAAGCCTTTCCATCACCTCTCGCTGTCGATGCCTCTTCTGTAGCTATGGAAATGGCACCTTCTGTTCAGCTGCTGCTTCTGATTAAAATTCAAGTAGAGAGGGATGGGGAAAGAAAAGCCAGGGGACAAACACAGCTGATGAGCCAAGCAGGATGGAGAGGAGGGATGCTGCAGCATACCTGTTCAGCTTCTCAGAGGGAGGGAGGGTGCTGGGCTTAATTACTCTGATGGCAGCAGTTTAGGATAAGAGTCACTGTCCCATTTGCCTAGCGTGAAGTTTAGATTAAGAAAGAGTCCCTGCCACGAGGAACTTGCGCTTGGAGAACCCAGAGGAATGGCAGAGTGCCTTGCCCCAGGCATAACCAACCCTCTCTGTTGCAAAGCCAGGTAAGAGAGGGGGTTTCCTGGCTGCTGCGTTGCTTCCCGTGGGTTTGGCTGCTGATTAAGCCCCTTCAGTTGGTTTTGTCTCTTTTAAGTCCGTAAACACATTTGCAAGAACAATAGCAGCTTAATAGCAGATTTCAAAGGTCTGTCATATATCATCTTCTAAGGCAGATTTGGCGTAACTGCCTCTGGCTTCAAAAATTGGAACAAAGGAAGGGGCTCCTGCCGTATGTGTAGGACAAGAACCGTGACTTGGTTATTATAAATTCATGCTATTATGGCTATGACACAGTGGCAGCAGAGGAGCATTCAGCCAAGATTGGGGCTCTGCATTGTCTGCGGCACACACGACCGTGTGGAGCATTAATATGAAAGGCAGATGAAGGAGGTGCGTTCTTGCCCGTGGCACTCTCCATCTTAAAGCTGGAGGAGAGAGGCCCGGAGGTGAAGTGAGTCATCCCAGGTTACACAGGAATCCTGTGGCAGAACCAGGAGACGAGTCCATGTGCTGATCCCAGCCTAGTGCTGGGCTGCAGAGCCCGGGTTGAGTGGCTGCCACATCGAGGGCTGACTGCTCAGCCTAGCCCTGTCTCCTTAGCATCATCGCCGGGAGCCTCGCTGGACCACAAGGTCAAAGGCACACTCAGCAGCCTGAGGTTGGAGGGCTACTGGGAGCTCTGGTGCTGTGAATGGGCCAACATCTGCTCGCTGAGCGATTTACAGAGCCAACACCTCATTTTGACAAATTCGCGATAAAGAAATAGAGTTTGGAGCTGTTCCACGGCCCTGCTGTGCCATCTTGGATTTCATCCTCGGAAAGCTTTTAAGGCATAACAACATTCTTTTGCTGTTGAAATGCTGTGTAAATATTGAATTATCTGCCTGGTCTCAGCACAAGTCGATTCCCTGCGTCTGAAGGCAGCATCTGCCGTCAGCATCGTGCTCTCGGTGCCATCCCCTAGCAGTGCACAGCCTCCTGGGGTCAGCAGTGCTGTCCTTGGGGGGCTGCCTTGTTCGCTTCGTCTTGCTCGGGCGTAGGTCTGGAGCAGGGTTGGAGCTCAGAGACACCTGGATCAACACACAAATTGAAGGTCCAACTCCATTAATTTGCAGATAATGGGATGCGCTGTGCCCTAGCACTACAGGGCAACCGTGGCTGGCTCCCGCTTGGGGTGGTTTAGGTTAGCGTGAATGATACGGCAGAAATACTGAGGCTCTGCACCACTTGGCGAGGGCAGTGGGTGTAGATGCCAGACCATCCGTGTTTTCGAGGAGATCCCCTGCCAGGGCTGCATGCTGGGACTATAAAAGCATCTGTGCAGGACACTGTCCTTCAAAACAAATTAGAAGCATAAACTCTATTCTGGCCTGCCCCTCGCCAGTGCGGATCTGACACCTGGGGCTTGGCAGCCTTGAGCCTGGGCTCGGGTTCAGCCGTGGGGGGTGACCCTTACAGGATGCTGCGGGTTGATCCTGGCTGGATGTTGGGTGCCCACCAAAGCCGCTCTGTTCCCCAAAACTGCTCCCCTTGGCTGGGCAGGGGAGAGAAAATACATCGCCAGGCTCGTGGGGCGAGATGAAGATGGGGAGATCACTCGGCAGTTACTGTCATGGGCAAAACAAACCCAACTTGGGGAAAAAACAATTTAATTTATTGCCAATCAAATCAGAGTAGAATAACGAGGAATAACACCAAACCTTAAAACACATTCCCCCCACCCCTCCCTTCTTCCCAGGCTCAACCGAATTCCTAGTTTCTCCATCTCCTCCCCACCAGCGGTGCAGGGACGGGGCACGGGGCTGCGGTCCCTCCGTCCATCACACGCTGCGGTCCTTCAGTCCATCGCAGCCCAAAGCAGGCTTCCCTTCCCTTCCCTTCCCTTCTTTAAATGCAAACACGGTACTGGTAACAGATACTGGTAACAGATACTGGTAACAGACTCTCCAGTCCTTGGGATGTCGTTAACGCCTTTGCTTACCATCACCAGATTGCACCAGCACAGACTGTGTGAGCTGTGGATTTGCCCAACTGCTTAGATGGGAGAGATTTTGTACTGTAGCAAGCTTTGGCCCAAAAGGTGTCTGTTCAGATCTACTGCATCTGTATAAATCTGTTTTATTTTAGGAGAGTGGCTCTGGAGTCAGATTCTGATCCCAGTTTTACTGTTGTGATTCTTACTGGTTTTGCAGTGTTCCTGCATATCCACCCTGGGTTTGGATCAGAGGTTATAAGGTACAAATCATCTTTGGCATGGAAGGAATTAGAATGACCTTCACAGGTGGTAACTGAGCTCAGATTCTGGCTTATAGCATCTCCTCCCTCCCTCCAGCTCTGGCTAAACAATTGTGCTGGGAACTTCAGCTAGAGCAAATCAGCTCAAAATAATTCTGAACAGTTTGCTTTTTTTCAGTTAGACGGTGCAGACAGAGAGAGAGAGAGACATCCTTACGAATAATTATGGATCTTGTCCCTGCTAAAATCGTTTTCCCTCCTCCAGGTTTCACTCATCTCCACATTAGCGCCCAGAAGATTGCCTGCTTTAGTGGACCGCAATGACTCCCCCAGGCAGCCTGGTAGCCTGTGGGTCGGCAGACGAAGCAGCAGTTGATACAGAGGGAACACGGTGCCTTCCAGAGGACCGGATCCAGGTGGGAGAAGAGCTGTTATGAGCATCAGCGTAGGGGCTTTTAGAAACACACCTGGCTGTGGCTATAAAATCAGGGGGGGAACAACGTGCCATGGCAGGGGGGCTTCTGGTAGCTCGTGCTGGAGAGGCTTCTCGGTTCACCCCACGTCACAGTCACTCATCTGGCTTGGGGACCAGCCCCCTGTTGTGCATTGCTTTACATGCACTGATTTGAAAGCGCCCGTAGGACCGCTTCAGGGTCCATTTGTAGAAGTGGAAAGAATATATTTTGGCGTTGACGTTGCTGTACGAATGACTTAGGCAGCATCTTCTTGCCTCAATAGAAAGAAGGAAAACAAAGGTGCTACTTAGAGCTCAAATGGGACCCTGGTGCTGCCTGGTGACGCTGCGTGTTTGATCAGCGTTTAAAGCCCATTCCCCAAGGGCAAGGGGGAAAGGCTTCTCTCCTAGGATGAGCTGCAACAAGCCTTCAAGTGCTTCTTTCTCTGCAAGTGCTTCTTTCCCTGGACCGAGTAGCAAGAATCTCTACTTATCTTGCTCACTTGGGGATGCCTGCACTGAAGGTGCTTAAAATTGGTTCCATGCTTATGTCTTTTTTGGGTTTTGGCGGCTGGCTTCATGCCTCAGTTTACCTTCCATAAAACAGAAATACAGTTCTGGCCACCTTTCTAAGCAGCTTGGAGTTCTGATGAAAGCTGTCATACAGAAATATATTATTAAACTGAATAAGCTTAGGTTTATTCTTAGGCTGGAGTGATAAATCAGATTCTCAGAAGCAAAAAAACCCTCTTGGGCTCAAAATTTTTCAGCTCAGATCCATTTTTCTCACTCTTCTCACAGTCTAGTGTTGGTTTCAACAACAAAGACCGTGTCCTTCACGACCAGACTGCTCTGCCTTTCAACAACATTAAAAAAAATCACTGAGTGGAGCAGTTCCTTTAGCCCTGACGAGGTCTAGCAAAACTTCTGACCAAATTCCAGGGCTGTCGTGGGGGGAATCCAGCTGCAACGGGGACCCTGTGATCTTTTGGGCACCCACCTTTGTGGTTCCCTGGCAATTGGTCTTTATTAAATGGGTGTGTGTGGCTGGGGCTGAGTTTTATGGGGCAGCACCTTCTGATGTGATGCACACCGAAGAACTCATTAGCACAGCTCCGAAAAATCCTCCTTTGTTCCCCGCTTCGTGCAGCTGAACAGATCAAAAGCTGGGAACATCAGAAGGGAAAAAATAGAAAATCTTATCTGCCCTTTTTGTGGTGGTGGGGCCACCCCAGTGTTAGTAGACATCCACCCCCTGTTACTGCAGAATTCACCCTTCCCACCACAGTGATGCTGGCTGGTGTTTTTTTTTTTTTTTTTTTTTTTTTTTAATAATCCAGGTTTAAAGCAGTTTTTCCTGGTAGATTATTTCTAGAAGGAGGAACAGCCACCAGAGGGCAAGAGTCCCCCACCCTGAGCTGGGAAACCTCTCCCTGTGCATATTAAAAACACGCTGATCCAAACTCGCTTAAATCAATGGGAGTATTTCCATCCATTTCAGTCGTCTTTGGGTTCGGTCCTAGAGCTCTTGGATTATTTAAAAACAAACCCAACAAAACCAGCAAGATGTTTTATATAAACTTAGAAACAAGATTTTATAAACTGAAAAAAGCCCCTGGCATTTATACGCTCTGGGTTTTGCTGTAACTTGTCACTTGGATGTTAAATGGTCCTTTTTATTTATAAGAAGTTTATTTTTTAAATACCCGTGCTATGAACAAGCCACAGCAACAGAGGGGATAGAATCCAAATCCATGCAACTTTTGTTTAAAATCTTTTTTGGAAAGCTGTGCCTTGCCTACTGGTGTAACGGGGCGAGCGGAGCTCGTTAGTGTTCACTTCAAAGGCAAGTGCCTATAAGACAGTTTTAGGGTATAATTTAGCAATGTTGGCATCTGCTTGGCTATAGGCATGGTACCAGCTCACTGACTGCAACGGGAATTGATGAAACCTGAGGTCTGAAATCTTACTTTGCTTCCCAGAGGAAAAACCCAGGGTCCTCACAGCAGCCCCCCGCCCAGATGCTGCCTGCAGAGCTCCCGCAGCCAGGCTCAGGGATGCGCGGGAGGGAGCGATGGGCATCACCTCGGCCACGCAACGGGCAGCTGGGGACAAGCACAAGGAGAACTGCAGTAAATTTTCTCTCTTCTCTAAGTCTAAGTCCATCCGAACCTCTCTTTTCTAGAAGGGCAAACATAAAGAGCTCCTGGGTTCAGCACACCAAATCCCTCCCTGACCCATTGTATCGTTCACGGGAAACCCACTTTTTCTAATTTTACAGCTGAAGAAATCGACTTGAAGAAATCTTTCACAAGGCTTAGTCAGCATTTCCAAAGCTGCCTGGCTCCTCCGGCTGCCCCAGGAATGGACAGCAGGAACTGTATGTTGCCTTCAGTGGGAAAAGAGCTTTGGCCAATGCAAAACACTTCAGAGAAACATCTCCTCAATAATGTTTAAAAAGCCCTTTCACGTTCTCTGATGAAAGATGCTACTGAAGTGCGTGGTGTTTGCTGGAAGTTTTCCCTCCCACCCGCTGCAGTGTTTCTAGGCAAATATCTTGCCCTTTTGAATAATACGGCGTGGAGTGAAAAGATAAACTCCTGTAATTACGCCTTCCCTTAGCGTGGCTGTGCTGAAAAGACAAACTGCTTCCTTCAGCATTACCGCTCACGGAAAAATGGGACCTGAAGCGTACGTGGGAAGATTAGGCTGACTAAACCATCTTTCCTCATACCCCGGTTCTTGGGGATGCTACAGCAGGATGGAAAAACAGTTCAAAAAAGCCCTGGGGACCACCAAGACGTTATTTCCACAGGGAATGTCATCTTCTCCGAGCTGTAGCAGAGGTGAGGAGGAGTCTGGGGGTGGAGGAGGAATTGCTGCCAGTTTATCAAGGGAGGAGGAACGAGGACTGTGCCCAAACCAACACAAAGAGCTGTGCCGAAGCTGTGGCTTCAGCCAGGTTCTCCTGTGAGCCCAGCTGGCCTCCCTCTGCCTGGTCCCGCTGGCCAACCTACATGTGGTGGCCACCAAAGCGGAAGGGCTGGCAACACGCTGGTTACCCTGGCCGTCCTCTCTTTTGTTTTGAGATTATTTCAGGGCCACCAAAACTTAGGCTAGCGCTGAACCCACTTCACGTGAGCACCAAAACAGCTTAGGAGCAAGCTCAGGAAGAGCTGAGAAGGTAATATTAGCCCGCCTCCCGGTTTGGAAGTGCAGTTTGCTACCCAATATCAGGGGAGAGTGGAAACTTCTGTTTTGAGAAAAAGCTCCCTGAGCTGGGAGTTTGATTTAGAAATAAAGCAAACTGCGGCTGCCATGGTCACTGATCTGTGTTTGCTCTGGGCCAGGCGTTGGTCACCCACTGGCTTTGTGTTGCCCGAAAGTATTCCCAGTGACAAACACCCCGATGAAGGTGACTTCAGCCTGACGTCCAAAGGGAAGAGAAAATAATCCCAAGCCCTAAGAGAGGAAGGCAAGTGCTTCCTCTCTGGCTTGAACATGCGAGTTAATGAGCTAACGTGGTACGGACTAGGACGTTTCGCTGGGGAACATCCAACGGAGGCAGAGAGGAGAGAGGTGTCAGTTCTGAAAGCAAGAGGAGATCCCACCAGCAAAGTGCCCTTCTTGTGCTGCCTTCCTTCTCCAAAGGGATTTAATTCATTAGGTACAAGTAATGAGTTGTCAGGCTACATCCAGACCTATTTCTGGTTGCTGCAGTTCTCTCTGTAACAGTCTGCGGTTTCAGAATAAAGAGAAAAATAAAATGCTGCTTCTCATTAGAGGAGAAAGTCTGAAATAATGAACTATCTGCCAGAAAAAAAGGATCTGTGCCTTTGTGCACTTAGAAAGAAGACAAGCAGTTGCAGTTTTGTAGCTGTCAAAGACGCTTAGATTCCTAAATCTTAAGTCTTTTTTAAAACTGGGATTCTTTGGTTATTTCCCTGATTTGTTCCAAGATCAGGCCCAAGAGCCTGAGGCTGAACCATCACTTTCTTTAGACACTCATTTGGTTTTGAAAAGTCTTTAGTCTAAAGACTTTTAAAAGTCTTTCAGAGATGGAGAATTTGTCATGTTGCTTGGTAATCTGTCTCGATGGTGTTTTGCTCACACCAATCAAAAAAAAAAAAAAAAGCATCGAATTTCTAATTTTTCTTCCAGACACTGACTTGTTTTAAATGAAGCAAAAAGATAGAACTTGCCTCAGTTGCCTCAGGTTGGTCTTGGTGGTCCCAAAGAGAATGGAAATCCCATTGCTGTATCATGCTGCTTACACCAAGCTGTTCTTGAGCTGCAGGATAACGTGACCGATACAAATCTGAAAGAGGCAGATTCCTTTTTCTTTGGTTGTCTTAAAAAAATGACTTTGGATTTTTTCTAAATGTTAATTTATTTTTTTTTTAACTGTGGCTTGATTCTTTTGTCTTTGAATAATTCCAGCCTTGCCATTTACCGAGTTCTCTTCTAAATTTAGATTAGAGTGTTACTCGCTTTCACAAGAAGTGCTAATATCCCTTAGGTTAAGGATAATTAGATGTTAATTTTCAAAACCTGAAAGGAAATTATACCTCTAATTCATCATTTAGAATAAAATAGCTGGTTTAAAAGGCATACATAGCTACATTAAACAAAGGTCTAGCCATTTTTTTTTCCTAAACAAAAATTAACCTCAATACAAATTAAGATGATATGATTCTAGTTAGATTAATGACACCAATTAGGCTAACAGGTTTCTAAAGCTCCCTGAGATCATGGGAGAAGAAGGCAGAAGATCATCAAATGCAAAGCAGCGAATGTCTCCAGCGTTAACCCCTTCACGGCAGCCGAACTTGCTCCCCACTGATGAGCTGCTGACAACTTGCTCTTCCCCCCAAAAAACTCAGGAGCTGGGTTGGCTCCATTGGCATGAGAAAAAATTATCCGAAAGGAACTGGGGAGCCTTGGCTGTATGAAACAAGGGCAAGAAGACTACGCAGTTGGCCGACTACGGTGACCAACACGTTTCACGTGAAAGGATAATTTTGCTGGGTTGGACTTAGATGTTTCCTTGGTCTTCTCAGGTATTTGCAAACATTTTCTGCTGATGTTTCTCAGGCTGAAGTTCTCCAGACCTCCCTACTGATGTCTGCTTAGCCTGCTGCGGCATCTCCAGCCTGCTGCGACACCTTTGCAGAGCCTCCCGTTGCATGTAGCTATTCAGGGTGAGCCTATAGCTGCCTACAGGAGCCTATACATGCCTCAAGCAAGAGGAAGGGAGATCTTCCTCCCCATATGTTGCCGTTACTGCCTGTGGGATCAGAAAACCTGGCAGCAAAGCTCATGGCTCTGAACTGCCGGCGTAAATTGGTGGTCCCAGTGCTGACAGTGGAGCAATAAACTGGTGTAAAATGGGAGGGCAAAGAGATGGGGGGGGCAGTTCCCTGCCTCCCCTGACTTTTTCAGGAGTTGGAGTGGCATTGCTTTCTCTTCCCAGCTGTGCTGTCAGACCTTCAGACCCCAACTTTGCTTTCCGACTTGCAGACTCGAGAAGACCACAAGATGGCAAGGCTGCACCGAACGTGCCCGCGACAGCTACTGCGGGTGCAACAGGTGTTTATTGGCCAATTCGCTGTTTGCCACCTGCTTCGACAGAGCCTGAATTGTATTTTTATACATAGCTTCCAGCAAAAAAAATGTCCCCAGTGATGTGAACACTGGCTTCTGGAGTGTTTAGGCACGATCCCTTTGCAGCACCGGGAAGGGGCATATGATTCTTATGAGTTCTCTGGAGCCTTTCAATATACCCAGATCCATATGTAAATATAGCTTGAGATGAGATTTATATTCAGCTATTTCCCGGTGAAGCCAACAGACACTCGCAGGCATGTTACAAATGAAACAACAACCCAACCAAGCCTTGTAATTTAATTTAACTGCCTCTTTTTGGGTATGTGTCATGCATTCAGAATTAGACAACTGAATTCCCAATCAAGTGTTCTTTGGATATAACAACATAGTGAAAGGCATAAAAGTGCCTTAAAATAGCTTGCTAACGACCACGTGGAACCTATTCTTTTGGCAAAAGGAGGACGCAATTTATGGGTCTGGACTCAGTACTCATAAATAAGTACATGTTCCTTTTTCTTTGCATTGGCACGTTTTTGGCTTTTCAGATTCACCGTGCACTTTATAAATTCTCATATAACTATGCAGGCAGTCGATGGGAATGCACAGGCTTGTTCTGGGGACTTGAATTTATCCCCTTTGAACCGTCTGACACAAGTTCTCTGTTAGCCTTGCAAGGAAATTCCTCTTGGGCTGGGTTTGCAAAGTTTTCCTGCAAATCCTGTTCTGCTTTAGCATCCTGAGACCAGACAAGCTGCTTGTTTTACTGAACCTGTTCTGAATATTGTTTTCCTTAACGGCAGCAGTTAAAGGGAACAGTAATTTTAGTTTCTTGCCTCCACATCTTGTGATATTTGGTAGCAGCAAAATGCCTTTCTTGGAGTAGGTAAGTAGTAGTGTTGAGTCTGGAGTGGAGGAAGGACAGGCAGAACAGAAGAAACACAGTCTGGTGATTAAATGCAGCTGCCTCGGTGGTGCCTGAACTGAGCACTGAAAAAAACAGGCTGAAGAGATCTTGTATTCCGTGATTATGCTCCGGTGGGATTCTGCAGGATTAATACTGAAAGTGAACAAGGGTCAATTTTCTGAAAGTGTAGAGAAATGTAAGACCGACGGAATAGGAATAGGAATAGAAGTAGGAATGGGAGTAAGAGTAAGAGCAGGAATAGGAATAATAATAACAGTAGATGATAATAATGATAACAAGGGTCAGTTTTCTGAAAGTGTAGAGATATGTAAGGTCAATGGAATAGGAATAGGAGTAGGAATGGGAGTAAGAGTAGGAGTAGGAATAGGAATATTAATAACAATGATGATAATAATGATAATAATAATGATAACAACAACAACAACAATACTAATAATATTATTAATAATAAATCATCATCATCATCCCCAAACCAAATAAACCCATCCCTCTCTGAGATGGATCTCTCTCTGGGTTTTTGACAATTTTAATTTGAGGTCGGTTGACGCGCTGGATAGTGTAATATGTAATGAAAAGGCTGGTTTCTGTAAAAAAATCCACCATATGTTAAAACCTCTGCAGTGGGTGTGAGGACTTAAAAGCTTGAATACAAACAAAAAGCTGCAGGGTTTGGGTGTGTTTTAGGAAAAGGTGGCTTTTTATAGCGTTGTCTGTCTTCTCCCTGCGCGCCAGAACATCTCTTTCAGAAACAGCTTTCAGAAGGGGAAGCAGCTCCCCATGAGATCACCTGTCCGTTATTCCTTTGGAGTGCAGGTACGGGATACAGTTGGACTGGGCATCCTCAGACTATGAAAACCACTGAAAGAATTCCACCCTTTTCCAAAATAGCTGATTTTCTCTAATTTTTAGGATTAAAACTAAATTTAAAAAAAAATGTTCGAAGGGGTTTGTTGTCTTTTGCCTAGGGTGGGGGTGGAATTAGTGACCCCTGGGTTTGATAATACTGCCTGTAACCAACAGATTGGTTTTCTCCTCCCTTTTCCAAGTGCTCAAGGAAAGAAATGCTTTTAAAACCAAAGACTCCCTGGTAATACTCTTCCTGCATGCCCCCTCCTCCACTACATCTCCGGATATAGCACCATTAGTTTGAGATTTTTATGACTCTCAGGGGAAACGCAGAACATTCCTGAAACTGAAGTAGCATTTTGGAGTCCCTGAGCCGGAGTTCAGACAGCGCGGTCTCTCTCAAGGATAAATCATGGAAGCTGCCAACACAGGGGAGATGTGGTTTAAGAGGCATGGGGACAATAAACATCAATACTATTACTAGATTCACTAATAAATAGTAAATGTTTCACCTCAAAGTAGCGGAGTGTGATTTCCAGCAGCAACTTGATGATAAAGAAGCGTCACGACTGAAGGTAAAGAGTGTTAACAAAAAACTGACTTGTCACGAAGGCTTCATTTGCTGCCAGCTGCCTCCATCCCAGCAGCTATAATGAGAAAAAAAACGACCAGTAAACGAACAGGCAGCAGCTCTTCAGCCTTATGTCAACACCAACCAACACAATGCGATGGCGGATGTTAATAAAAAAAGACTATTGAGTAGTAAAAAAAAGTCAACCAATGAAACAAAACAAGCTCTGGTACCACAGAGCCTTAGCTGGGCTGAAAAGCTGCCGTGGATTTCATGGAGTAGGAGAGGAATTTCTGCAGTTTTCATCCCTGAAGAGCTGTTATGGTTAAAAAGTCAGGGGTGTTTGAGAGGTATTTGAGGGGAGGGAAATACTGTGCTAGGCAGAGAATGCGTTGCTGTGTCCGTAAACACTTCACTCCTCTAAATTATTGCTGCTGGGTAGGTTAACACGAACACTGGGCAGAAGGTGGGTTTAGCGTTCAGCATCATGGGTTGTTACCTCCTAGCTGTCACCTCCCCTTTCCACCATATAGGCTGGCACTAATACTATATATGTTATATGTACCTAAGCCTGCCCAGCCCTAGGTGCTCTCCTGGCAAACCCGTTTTCTGTGAGCTGAAGCGTGTGCAGCTGATGAAGGAAAATGAAATGTGAAAACACCGTCTCCTCAGCATCGCTCAGCAGGGGACTTGTCACTGGTGAAGAAGCAGGATGCAGCTGCAAAATCCCCAGTTTTCCACAGCCTTGGCCAGCTCCATCAGTGGCGATCTGCTGCTGAAAGGAAAATCAGGTGTGTGCTGGGGGGAGGGAGGGAAACATGCAAAACAAACCAGCTTTTTATTGAAGCCCTCTAACACTTTCTTCCCTTTGCTTTGAAGGAGTGAAGAAAAAAAAGTCTGGAATCTGCAAAATCAGGTACGTGCTCTTACTCTTGGTCAACAAGTTCAGGGCGGGTTTTTCTATTTGAAAATAAATCTCCTCCAGAGCTCAAGTTTCTAAAATAAATCTTGAGATCAGCTGACAGATTTCTACTCCTTGCAGACTATATTTTTTTTCAGTTTTTTTCAGTCAGTCTCAACTGTGAAAATGCCTTCAGACATTGAAAGGGTGCTCTGGGCAGGGGCTGGGCAGGATCTGCAGGTGTACACATACGTGCCTATGCATACAAATACATATATGCACACATAGGGTAATGTGACACTGAGTTGGTTACAGTCCGTCCACTGCACCGGCGAAATGGTGTGGTTTGCTTCTCCCTGGAGGTGCAAAGCAAGTGCTGTCGATTGGAGATCAGGCTGGGAAGGAGCTGTGCTCCCTTTGCTCAGCAGATCAGTGAATGGGAACTTCACTGCTACCCCAACGCATTACTGTGCAAAGGGAACGTAAACGCTGTCTTGCTGCTACCGGTAGCATCACAGGCTTTTCTTGCTGTGTTGCACACAAGCCAAGCGGGGAATAAAAGATGAAGGTTTGGAGAATCATTTGCCTGTGCTAAATTCTTTACTTGTTAGATCAAATTGGGCTCAGTAGAGACCCAGGGAAGTTAATTGTTGCCGAGGTCTCAGAGCTTTGTCTAGAAGGTGCCGTTACACCCCGTATGAAGAAAGGGATGAATTTATACTGATAATTAACAGGAGGTCCTCAACTCAGTATCATATAAATAAGCTTTTTCCCTCATGTTGTTGGGGGACAGCAGTATGAGATGTGACGACCATCGATTCGACTCGGCACTCTTGGATCTGCAGCACATCTTGCTCATCCTTCCTAAACCTGGTTCTGCTACTCCTTTACCTCCAGGGACTGCATAGAGAGCGGATGAACAACTTTCAGCCTGTGATACTAACGTGCTGGTAACCACTTTTGTAAGACTCAGTTTGCATTAACCAGGTCTGCTTCTGCTGTAGGTTAAGGAGCCAAAGGCCTCCTGCTGGTGAGCTGTGCTGGAGCTGCCGGGGTTCCTTGGTGACTGGCTGCTCAGTATGGGTAAGGAATGCTGGATCTGTTTCAACATAGATTTTTAATTGGATTGAGAGGAAACGGGACCGGCCCTTCATTTTTTTGGATATGGAAGGCATTCATTTTTTTCATGTTTGGTTTTTTTTTTTTTTTCATTTATTTTTTCTTCTTTTCTGCCAAACTATGTCAGGAAGAAAATGCAAAAGAAAAAAGAAAACTCACCCTGAAAGCTTCTATCATCATGCACTGTGTTTTCTCGAAAACAAAACAGAGCACTGCAATTATAACAAACTGTAGGAGCTGGAAGATGTGCTCTGGTGTGGAAGTGCGTTTGGGTGCAATCCTCAGCGGCAATTCAATCCCACTCCATATTTGTTATGTTTCTTCTGGTGTGTGCAAGCCCAAGCCCTGATTTCAGCTAAACTCTTTGAAACTATTAGGCAGAATTTCTTACCCATCTCTCTGATGCCTTTTGTGCAGGTTCTCCTTGCTTTGGGAGATAGACTGTTACATTAACCGGGCCACTTCTAATTATATCTGGGCATCTGTCCCTTATGGACTAATCATTACAGTGATAGACTAAGCCAGCGTTGACAGGTCACTGGTAACCTGTCCATAGAGCTGCTCCAGATCGATTTGCTTCATACACGAGGTAACGTCAACTGCATGCCCAAGCGGGCAAACCTGTGCAAAACTCTCCAGATCTGGAGAAGGGTGTTAGGTTTGATACTGGGGAGAAAAAAGCCATTTCTCTAAAGTCATTCCATTAATTCTCCAGCTTTCGGATACAGGGCAGTGGCTGGTAATTGCATGACGGGAACTAGTTGATTTCAACAAATACCTGCATAGCTCATTTACCTCTTTAAGGAAAAGAAGTTTACTGTAAGAGCTACGATAGCATGAGGCCAATAACAAGCTGAAAGAGAAACTGGATGTTTTCCGGCTCTTGCTTCTCCTGTAATTGCCAGCACAGTGTCACTTGTCGTTGTAAAAGCGTTTGAACCTCAGTAAAGCTCCTGACTGCTTTGACCTTTGCCTGCAGCTAGATTAACAAAACAAAAGCTGCAGTGCTAAGATTGTTATCCTGCAGGGGACCGTGATTAAAATTGTCATAAAATTTCCCGCGGGGCCTGAATCTTTATGAAGAAAACCTCAACAGTTCTTGAGAGCATTAGCAGGATTTCTCTGGGAGATGAAGTGGTACCATTAGCATCACCCATCCATGGCTTATGAAGAACTGCATTCAGATGGAAAAATGGGGTTGTGTTGACCGTGTTGCCTCAGTCAAAGTTATATTTGGGCACTAACGCTCTGCCACTTGCATTTCCCTTGGAATCTTCCTCTGGAGAAGGAAGTAGCTTTTTCCGTATCAAAGCTGTAGTATGACATTAATGCAGATACTAAACCAGATGCTTCCTTGCACACCAGCGTGGAAGGTGACTTTACCTTTCATACAGTTAAAGTTTCATGAAGTTAAAGTTTATGAAACAGCTTGGGAACCTTTAAGGGGGTATGGATAATGCTGTTTCTGTAGTGGAAAGGCTTAATAAAGAAATGTTTCTAAAAGCACTTGGAGATACTTGACTGAAGTGTACTGCGTTAGTAGTGTTTAGGGTATTTGAACTATGGTAGTATACCTAACGTTGTATCTTGTAATGGTAAGAAAATCCAGGGCAAGCGTGGGATTTGCTAGTGGATCACAGACAAAACCGAGAACTGTTTTACATTATTTGTTTAAACCTTATTTGTAATGCAGAGCACAGACACTATTGTTGAAATTAGTATGTGGAACAGAACTGGGGGAAGTGGGAATGTTGCCTTGTCTCTTGATTATGTAACTTTGGAGGAAATCAAGGACCCTCCGAAGCCTCGTGCATGTGTTATTTCACCCTGATGGCTCAAGACAGAGAAATAATCTACAGCAGCCTTGGAGGTGGCCCTGAGCAGAACTTGGCACTGAAGCATTTAGCTACGCTGGCCCATGGTCAGGGCACGAGGGAGAGCTGCACCTTTCACCTTCACGCTTCAGAGAGGCAGAAGCAGCAGCCTGGTGGCCCTTCTCCACTGTGCCGTTAGCAGAGCAGCGAGAACTCTGTCCTACCTTGGCCATCATGGGGTGTGACAGGAACGGTGCATTGATGAGACCGCGTGGACAGAAGCTGCTGAGAAACTAGCAAAGACATCTGAGGAACCGGAAAGGGGTAGTAACTTTATCCCCCCAAAAAGCACAAGTGGAATTTGCTGAATTCATGTGCTTGTAATGAAATGAAACAAATGCACCCAAAGGTTTTATTTTTTTCCTGTCATATGTCAGCTTTTCAACATCAGCAATGGTATTTTATGAGGCTCAGCGTTCCTGGGACAGTTGGGATATATCACATCCATTGCGCAGAGGGGAACTTAGACATATTGTAAATGCGTTGACTTGCCTAAGGTCAGAAAATCATGACCCTGTTAGGAAAATAAAATCCTTATCCAGTACATCAGAAAAAGTAACTCCTTCCTTCCCTCACCTGGCAGGTTCACAGCAAGGGAGCATGTCCTGTAAGAGGGGAAGGACCTATAGCCGCGTTATTAAGGCAGACTGACACAGCCCTATGTAATCTAAACTGGATTTATATTATAAAGCCAAGCAAAAATGCACATTTCCTACCATTGATTAAAAATAACTCTGCTTCTTTTATCTGACAGCCAATCTAGCGATCACAAAGCCATTCTGACACTCCGAGTTACTACTTGGAGTTGCAATATCTTTCACGTCCAGCTGTAGCTTTAGAAGGGTATTCTTTGGAGCATGGTCTGTATCAGTTAAGGACCAAATCTCAGCCCCTTGCTGAAGCTCCCGACTCTACTGCAATACCAAAGTAATACAGGGTAAATCCACCCTGTGAGTCAAAGAACAGACCTGTAAAAGGAGCAGAAGGGCAACTTTTTTTTTCTTTTTTTCAGTTACAGTTTTTCTCCAGAGTTTGCCTGAGCCCTAGGATGAGATTGTCAAGGGTTTCACAAGTGACGGCTACAGCCAGGGCTTTCCAGGTTCCCAGTGTATCAGCCGGTGTGGAAATCTGTCTTTCCTTCTGTGTGTCTCTTTTTTTCCCATTATAAATTGCGGAAAATAATAATTCAGCACTGTCTTTCCCAAAGAGGATTTACATTCTTGGGTTGACAGGGATTGTTCTCTTAAAGTTGTTTATAAGGAATACAGCAAAATGGGCTGCATTTCATCTGGGATGTGATGTTTTACTGTAAGCAAAGTGAAAAAACAGGGTAAGGATCTGGGGCCCAAATGAACTTTGCAATCTCCTTTCAGAATCGTTTAAGTTCTTCAGCTTTTTACAGTAGAAATACAAGGTTGATTCCTTTATTCTTGTTCCTTACTCCCGCTAAACCCCCCTGAGATCAGCAGCATTGGTAGGAATCTCTACCTGACCCTCTGCCTGAAATGTTTGTTGAAGGGAGAAGTCGCATTAGTATAAATACTTTTTTTTTGGGGGGGGGGGGGAGGTGGGGGGGGAAACACCCAAACAAGCAAACAGACTTGTAGTTCACATGTCACAAAGTGCACGTTTCCCCCAATAATTTATTTGTTCACCTAGCAATATTTCATATACATTCAGTTTTGTTCAAGAAAATGACCAGCATGACTGTTCAAACACGTCGCACGATAAACGACGGGCCTTTAAAAACAGCACGTAGAAAATTCAACGCCATCGGAATACTGATGTTCAGAAAATGCAGTGCCCATTTCAAGAAACATCTTTAAAAAACCACTGGCAGCCAAACTCGTACAACATGCAGGCGAAATGCTGCAGCAGACAGAAGAAAAATAAAGCACTTTTTGCAACAAAAGACTGGCAAAGCAAAAAAAAACCCAAAACCAACCAAAAAAAAAAACAAACCCCAAAGCAGCTTGCATACAATTCCCACAGCTGTAACATCAGTAAGTGGAACTGAGCATTCAGCGACATTCAGCCAGGGGGTTGTATCACAAAACAATGATGCTGTGATCATTAGCTGAGCAGAATTGCTTTTTAAGTGGAAAGCTGCTGAAATGCCGGTTGGATTTGTGTCTTCTCGCTTCAGCAAATGGTTCGCAAGGACCGAGTTTTTGCAGATCAGAGAAGACATTCAGCTCAGTGCAAGAATGTCTTGTCATTCAGTCCGAGACAATGAGTACTGGAAAATCATTTTTGCTTTTCAGTGTTAACTCTTGGACGTTTTCTACTGTGAAAAAGATCTAAATGTTATTGTGGTGATAAAGGAGAGAGAGCATTTCTCAGCCTGGGTTTGAGCTCAGTATAACAGACAGTAATCTGCATTAACTAGATCTTTGAGCATGTTGTGGAACTAAGAGGTGTGTTATTTCATATGTGATAGTTGCTTGCAATACATCGCTCTCCTCTTTAGCAATTCATTTCCCCTTAGCTCACGCTCATGATTTTTCTCCTTCTCTGTCAGTACGAGAAATATGCAGCATGCGCTGCATGGAAGGCATGACATTTTACTCGAATCCCTAATACAAATGCTTAATCTCCTCCTGGGAAATAAGTGATTCAATTACATTTATCAAGCTGGGTGGAAGATCTTTATTTTAATGCACCATGAGCTATCTCCATAGCGCCTTAGATTTTCATAATACTGTCATATATTAAACAATCTGCTTGGGAATACCTTCAAAAAGTAGTTGATTATGCTTATGGATTAGCTCCCTTTGACAGACAGAGAAGGTTTAGTTTACTTATGTGCACTGATAGGAAAATCAGGATTAGCCTGGCCAGACAGTCTAACCTTCTCCCTGTGAGTCTCATTATAGTCAGGCAAGAAACAGAATAAATATCGGGCGGGTTCATTCACAGAAAGTGCTGATTGACTCTGGAGCTTCTTGGGAGGCAACATATGGGCTGATGCACCAGTGGGACTTAAAGGCTCTGGGCAGGAGGGAGGCGGGAGGCAGGTGGGAGGAATGCAGCCAGCAGCTCGAGAGCAGCCACCCAAAGCTGCCCCATTGCTGCGGGTCTCTCGTGAGCCGTTGGAGACCTTTTTACTTCTGGCCAAGGATGACACTGCGTGGTGCAGGTCCCAAGTACGCCTGGGGCTTAGTGCAACACCTGGAAGACTGACTGGTGTTTCTCTTTGGCTCTGTGGGTGGAAGCAATCATCCAGAATAGCTGGTGTCAAGAGCCTGTCCTATTGAGCTGATTTTCAGCATTTTCTTGCTTATCCAAATGATATTAAGACAGGAAAGAGGGTAAAGGTATCTCTGAGTAGGCTACAGAGTTAATCACCAAGCCTGGATTCAACATGGGACAGCTGAAACCTTCCCTGAGCGAGTCAGAGTCACTCCGTGCCTCAGTAGCTTTATCTTCAAACCGAGTTCCTAATCACAACCCATCCAGCCGTGAGCATTTGTTAACACGAGGCCAACAGGCATGCCTAGGAGTAAGGAACTGCCACTTCAGTAAATCAATAAGATCTTTTTTTAACTGACTTAAATCAGTACACGCTGCTCCAGTCTGTCATTGTTACCTTTCAGAAAATTGAAAAAGTCAGGCTGGGAAACTCTGTAAGACTGAAGAGGCTTTGTGAAATCTACTTGCTTACTCTGATGAGTAGAAAAGCAAGAAGTATTCCTCGATTTGTCTTTCCTCTTTTCAATGCCATGGATTTTCAAGACATTGAAGCCTGGCAAAAGAAAATATTCTTTTACACAATACATAATTTACCCTTGGACTTGGCAGAGCAAAATTAAAGAAAATACATGAGAAGACATTTATTTGGATAGGGGGCAGATCGTAAAGTATTCGGAAAGTGAATAAAACAGGGTACGTGAAGCCTCAAAACCGTAAGACAGTAAATCTGAATGAACATTAACTGTGGCAACTGGAATACTGAACTTTCCCTGCACTGTGAGGAAGAGAGGTTGTTGATCTGCTTAGCCTCAGCTGTAATTTAAAAGTCATCTATATGATGTAGGAGTCATCTATATGATGCTCCGGCTCTCAACCCTTCGCAGCAGAGACTATCTGCTCCGCTCAAGATGGAAGTCTTGGCTGTCGCTCTCGAGAGGAAGTGCTGGCCGGAGAGGTCAGAGGGATGCCACGTGCATCCCTCCAAGGTTTCGCTCAGGACACGTCAACCGACAGGTCAGTGTGGTCCGCGGGATGTGGCTTTGAGGGGAAGGTCGTGGCACTCCGCTGAGTGCGCCCTTCCCACCTGACCACCTTCTGCGCTCTGTTCCGTGCTCCTACGGCGTTTCTCAGAACAGAGTCCTGACTGTAGAAAGATTTTACATGTGATGATAGATGGCAAGCCACTGGGAAATCTCTTGTACTGCTAGTGCCTTTTAGATAGACAGATACATTCAGCCTCTGTGACTGCAGCTCTTTTACTGGTGCCAAGTTCACTTTAAATAACAGAAAAATATGGGCTGCTTGAAAAAATATGGGCTGCTTCAATCTGCAATTTTTTATTTTATTTTTTTTTCTTCCTAGAGCTCCTTCTATGGTTTTTGAGACTTGCTGGGTCCAAATGTCCACCAAGATGACAAGTGCCTATGACCCTGCTTGCAACAAGGGAACAGGGCAGTTTTCATGCGGAAATTCTCTGGGTGAGCCAAACAAATTCTGTGTTTTTGCTGGCAAATGTGACCGCAGCAGAGGTGTGGCTGGGACCAGGCTTGCCTGATGCTGAGGTCTGGGTGCTTTGCAGAGTCACTGGACAGAGAGAGGTCCTTTAGCATCTGTTTCATGACATTAAAAAAGGATGAAGATGAGACTAAGACTTCATTATTCCTTATAACCTCTGTCTCTCACAGGCAGGAATACTGCGCTACAAAGGTGGCTACCCATCGCTATCAGGGGGTTGCCCCCAGCATGCTGGTTTGTTTATCTTAAATTTACAGATTGAGATTATACTGCTACTTTAGAATTGCTCTGGAATTAAATGACTAATGCGTTTCTGTTGGCCTCCACAACGACCCCTTGCCTGATGACATGAAACCTCAAAAAATCTAATATTGCTGGAGAGACCCTGTGTAAATCTCCCAGCTCCAAAGGAGAGGTGGCACAAATGACCTTATGGGTGCAAGTTATAAAACAAATATACAGATAGGGTTGGGCAGCAAGCGAGGATTTTAAATCTTGCTAGTCCTGCTCAGTTTAAGGGGTGTTTTTCAAAATATTTCAGAGTTCAGGTTTTCTTCAAATAAACGTCCCACGTATTTGAACCCCGTGAGACTGAAAACCTTGGCCACGAGTCTCACGTGACTTTCTTATGAGATTTCCAGCTTTTCTGCTTCTGGTCTTGGCTTGATGTACCATGAGAATATTTTTTTCATGGTATTTCAACACTTCTAGTTTCAAATTATAGACTTTATTGGAAAACCTTAAGAAAAGATTTAAGGGTGGGGTGGATTTCTTATTTAAACTAAAAATGGGATAATGCTACAGATTTGCTGTCTGCGATGCCTGCTTTTGGAAATAAATAAGGGTTTGGGTCCAGGGATTTGATTTGGACTCTTCTCTAATTTTAACCTGTTTGGGACATGCTGTATCTTTCTTATGCAGCATTTATGTGGGAGAACAAATAACTATTTGCTTCAGCTAATCAGCTAAGCTAGATATTTCATTTCCCAAGCATAAGAAGAGGCAGACCTTGCCATCCACTGACCCACCGAACACAACCAAGGCTTAATGGTCTGCAAAAATGCTGTGCTTCCAAATCCAGGTATCTTGCCAATGCCTTCAGGACTGCTGCAGGCTGAGTCGAGAACCGTTAGCTCCATTTTCCCCATCGCTGCGTACCCATTTGTTTGAAGGCGGGAGGAGCACGTCCTCTGCTTGACGTGATGTGTTAGCACCTGAAAACACCTATAAAACCTACATCTGAGGCAGCAAGTGCTGCAAGGAAAATCTACCAGCACATGTGGGACCATGTTCTTGGTTATTACACCAGAAAAAGATGCTGATTTTACCAGTTTTTTTACCCCTTTTGCATTTTCTGACATGTCTGAATAAATCTACCCAAAGACCTGGTTCTTTGAGAGATTTAACTTCTGGTCCTGCATGATTAGCGAGTTCTGTAAGTGGACAATTAGTGCCAGGTTTCCTAGGTGCGCTGATATTATGCAATAATTTTAATACATTGAGGACAGGGTCAAATGTCAGGGGAAAATTAGGTGGCTTGTTCTGCCTCTGTGGGTTGTCTACACAAAACACAGGCTTCAGTCCTTCTACTCCCTTCTGCTTTGAGCTCAACGTGTATTTCTAGTGGCAGAGCTTGATTAACATCCTGGCCACGTATAGATGTGAAGAGCATTTAAGCTCCGAGGTTGTTTTCTGCTTCCAGGGCTGCACAAAGCAACAGTATCGCAAGAACTCCAAGGATCGGATTTTCATTTTGCAAATTGTCCGAGAATGTTCTAGCTGCAAATATGTGTTCGCAGGAGGAAAGAAATCTCATTCATATCTAAGGAAAAGACACGGAAGACTGAAATTCTCTTGCCATTGGGGACTTCATACTGAATGAGAGATGGGTGGACAATGATTCCTCATCAATAATATTAAGGTGTCCTCCCAAGGCCTCGTCCTGTAAAAGCTAACCTTATCTTAAGCCCTTTCCCTTTTCAGGCCAGCAGATACTCAGCACAGGAGCTGACACAACAAGCTTACGTGTTGTTTCAAGAAGCTGCATTCTTACTTGGCAGGCACAGGAGGAGTTATGTCAAGAGCCGCTTATTTCTAATATTGTACAGAGAATTCCTCCCGCTGTTTCTTCCAGATGCTGAACAGCTCATTTATTTATTTATTCGGATTAGCTGTATTAAAATATAACATGCTTCCAAATGCTTTTCTCCCCAATTCCCCAAGGATGGCCCTTTCTCATGGGGATGCACGTCCTTAAGTCTTTTAACATGCTTAACTCCCACTGCTTAGAACAAGGGTAAAGTTCCTGACTCCAGGGTACCCGGGATCTCACAGAAAGCTGAAAGCACTTGGTACTGAAGGAGTCAGAAGAGGAATGTAGCATAACACGGGGCAGGGAGAGAGCAAAATGTCTGCAGCTTTGCCAGTGACCGTGGCACTGATCTGACTAGCGAGCACCTGAGCAAGGAATTCTTGAGTCTTTAAGCAGGTCCCTGCTGGGCTCAGAACGAGGAAAAGGAACGGATGAGTGAAAGTGACCCCTTTGAGCCTTATTTGATGATGACTTACCTAGTTTTGAATTTTATTAGACTCGCATCAAAGCGCAGAGACCTTCCAAACAAACCTAGGACGCATGCAACCTTTCATTTGGTGTGGATTGGAGATGTGGGAGGGTGGTGGCACAAAAAAGAAAAGCTCTGGCTGGACCCTGAGGCTGGCTGGCCACTTGGGTCAGGTTTCCCTGGGCGAGGGGCTTTACTGAAATCCACAGCACAAAGGGAAGCTGAGAGCGACTCCAAGCAGGGCAAGAGCCAAGAGAGTGGTTTCACTGTGCCCTCTGAGCTGAAGCGACTGCCTTTCCAGGCGGGTGGAGGACAAGCTGCCTTGGTGGCATTAGAGGACCAGTTCCCCACCCGGTGCAGCCCAGCCGTGAGGACCGGTGAGCCTGCCCAGCTGAAGATGCAGATCCAAAAAGCTGCCTGTTCTCTTCAGCCAGGACCTCACCAAGCCAGGACCTGGACGTGAACAAAAGAGGCAAGACGTGGTAGGAAAACATTCTCGTCCACGGTCCCTTACCAAAAAATAAGCCGAGATCTGTAAACACTGTCCCAAGACCTGAGCCTCCCAGCCTCAGCTCTCCCGGCTGTCGCATTGAGATTTAGCTTTTTCGGGGGGGGGGGGGGGGGGGGAGGGGGGGGAGGGGAACACAGAAGCACAAAAGGCTTTACATGTGGGGCTGTCTGCAGGTATCCGGGCTGGAATCAGCATGGGGTCTTTGTAGTTTGCTCTTTCTCCCCCGTTGCACCTAAATCAGAGCAGTAGGAACTTTGAAACGGGGGAATACAGTGGAAAAAAAACCCTTTAATTGTCAGGCAAATGACTTGCAGCGGCCGGTCTCTGGGAATACTGTCGGGCTCACCACCCGCTGGAGCCATTCGCTGTCTTTAAGGGGCTTTGTTCAGGCTACCGGCACTGGGAGACACCGCTCCTCCAAAGGTCTGGCCCTGCTTTACGCAATGCTGTTTGTTTCACCTGGATCCGTTCAACTGTTGTATCACCTGCTTCTACTTCCCCACAAAAAAGAGCAACAGCCCATTAGCGGAGCCACGAGTTTGCCAGCCGACGCTGCTGGGCACGGCCAGACCTTTAGACGTCCTCCCCGCTTTCGTTGAGGGAGATGGTGTGTATCTTGATGGTTGGCACTTTACAGTTTTCATGGACGAGGTTCCCTGAGGTGCCTGCACAGCAGCATTCCTGGAGGAAACCTTTACTTTTTGCTTTGGCCACAGTACAGTCTTTAGCAACCGCGGTTTTTGCAGGCACGCTTTGCACAGCGGAGAAGATCTTCCATTCGCAGACCCCGTCTGATTTGGAAATTTTATAGAAGGTTTCCCCTGAGCCGACAGGGATACGGACCACACCTTTGCCACTCTCCATGCTTTGGCTAGGGGGATGGTTGAGGTTGAAACTTGGGGATTGCTTCTTTGTTCCTTGCTTCCTTGGGAGGCACTGTGCTCTCAGGACGTTCTGGAACGCTTTCTTAAACTCTTGACTTGAGCATGGATAGATGATGGGATTGATGCAGCTGTTTAAATATCCAAGCCAAAATGTTATTTTAAAAAGTGTGTCCGGGGGTTTGATTGCAGGAAAGAAAGAACCTAAAATGGAAAATACACAGTGTTAAGGCAGAGGCAGTGAGAAATTGCAGGTAACCAAAGAAACTTAAACACTGGAAAAAAACAAATAAGATTCTGTTCTGTCGCTGAAAATTTACGACTCAGAGCCCAACTCCTGCAGGAACAAGTCTTCAGAATACATGGTGTCATACAACTATGTGGATGTTTTATCAGAAATCAATTCAAGACACCTACTTTATTATACAAGTGTTGTATTCCCATGTACAGCCAGAAAGGAAAGCAGGAGGACTGGTATCAAGAGCGGAAAATTGCTTCCTCCGGGATTTCTAATTCAAGATGAGTTAACCAACTAACAGTCCTATCTAGGAGGTCATCAAAAGGGGTTTCAAATGGCAAGAAAATCACACCATTTCAGAAGTCAGAGTAAGTGAAAAACAGGATTGCTGAGTTGATTCCTCATTTTGCATTCCAGCTAAAATTTAAAAATAATAAAGTATTGGGTATCCATTTTCCCTTGAAGCTTTTAGGAAATCTAACTATCCACAGTTTCCTGTCTCATAGAATGCATCTAAAATTCAGATAAGTTAAAGGAAAGGTTCCATTTTGCATCAGTGAACACTGGAAATTGTTTCATGGGCAGCCCTCGATGATAGATATACACTGATACTTGCAAGGTTACCTCCCAGGGATGATTCAAAGAGCAAGAGCTTTGATGGCTTCATAATAAGAAAAGTGCTACGGGGATTTTTATTGTATAGAAGGCAGGATAACACTCAGAAAAGTTGAAAACTTTTGACAAAGCTTAGTTAGCATATTGGTGACAGAGCCATAAACTGTGCATTCATTAGTCCTCATCGCCTTGGCACAACAGCAGTTGACTGCAAGTGACCGTGTGAATTGAAAATTAAATGGCATTACTAATACAACTTAAAAAAAATAGATGCGGGTATATGGTGAAGTAGGATTTCATTGTAAGTTATCTGCTGATTTAAAATCTTGGGAACGTTTTTCCTAATGGCAAACCTTTGTGCTTTTGTTTAACTGCAGCTTGATCTCCTTACTGCTTGGATAAGCAAGTTTCGAACTTTTAAATGATTTGAATGGGATGTCAGTAAATGCGTAAGAGATTTACCCGTGGAGAGGTGTTATTATACAACTACAGAGACATCTTTAAGATATCAAACCGCTGTTTATGGAGAATTGTTTAAAAATTTGTTGCTTTTCTTGAATGGCACTGGAAAGTGGCCGTTGTAACAAGATCCTGAAATTCTCTTCTTTGGTATTTCTCTTTGCTTAGAAATAAAACCAATATTGTCTGAATGTGAATGAAGCAGAAAACTAAACCGTGTGATGCTGGGGTGGGAATAAGTGATAACAGCATTTCTAAGACCAGTTTTGCAAAACGAATTTAGAACCAGTGAAAGAGAAAGATATTTGCCATATGTTGAAAGGCTGTTCCTTGCCTCCTTTAAAAGCAGAGAAAAAACCAAAGAAACAAACAAAAAAGTGGTTCTATCCTACCCATGTCAGTGATTAGCTTGGGCACAGGAGGAAAAATGATTTCCCAGAAAACATAATTGGCTGGTTTTGGGCTTTATCATCCAGTTTATATTAAACAGGACTTTTAGCACTGACAAATGCTTGTCTTCCTGCTTCCCCCCGGAAAAATCTTAAGCATGTGCCTGTTGAAAGAAATACTGTGGAAGTTTTAGGCATCGATGCGTTTGTCATCCTCTGCAGTTTAACTCTCTGTAAGCAGCTCCTAAGCTTTACAGGGATCGATCTGTGTGTTGGACCTCCTCTGACTTAGGAAAATCTAATTTTCTGATTTGCTATTGCAGTCAGAGGGTGTCATTGCATTCGGGGAGCTGGTGAACTTTGGTTGGAATCTTTTTCTTCCCATCTTTGTCAAACAAAGATACGGCAAGTGCAGCAAAGGCTTTCAAGTGGCAAAAGCCCGAGAGGAATTCTCAGGGTGTTTTTGCCTGTGTGAGAACGTATCAAAATTTTGCCTGGACCAGAGACACAAACAGTGCAGCGTGATTAATGACGTGCTCGTTCTGCCGAACACGGTCTCTGCTGTGAAAGGCGAAGCGATGTCCCCTGGCCGTGACACCAGCTCCTACTCCTCTGGGGCTCGTGGCCCCAGAGGACACCCCGCTGCCAGGGGAGAGGTGGATGGGGCAGGGTGAGAAGCCTTTCAGTTCTCTCTGGCTGGGGAGAGGTCCCCAAAGACCCAGGCCACCTGGTGTATGGTGGAGCAGCAGCCAGGCTGAGGCAGAACAGCCGCTGGCGACGCAGAACATGCCACAGGAGCTCGCTGCGGGTGCTGGAGCAGCTGAACCTCTGATTCCAACCCCAGTTACAACCCGGGCATCAAGCACGAGCCTCACCGCCTCCGTCATTGCCTCTGTGTTGCTCCCAGCTAGCTAGGTACAGCGGTTGCACTATCTGTTTCAATATCAACCTGTTTTTAAGACCAAAAATGTCGTGCTAAAGAAAGCAAATGCTGTTTTGCAGCGAAGCGTGAGCGAGCAGGCATATCCATGACCTAGAATTTTTCTCAGCAAATTAATGCTGCTTTCCTTTAGTGGAAAACAACTAAACAACGTTCTCAAAGAACTTTCTGGCTGAGGTCTTTGGCAGATGAAAAAAACAAAAAACTGAAAGGCTTCTAAATGCCCAAATCATGCTCAATTTTTTCTTTAGTTCCTCATTTAATTGCCGCACATCTACCGCTTTCCCATTTTGTGTTAAGACAAAAGGTGAAACAAATCTCAGTTTGGGGAATCGGCTGTGTGAGGCTGAGTGTAAAAATGGGTAAACAATAACAATTCCTGTTTGCTGCAACTTCTGGCTCGCTCTAAATGGAATGCTAGTGCCTTGCCAAAGCCGGTTAAAAATAGAAAATAGCCAGTGTCAGAGTTTGCCTCCTGCTCTTTTTTTGGGGTGGGGATCTGCATGCTAATTTATTAATGTAACCTTTTTTGGTTCATCAGTGTGGAGACTTGTTGCCCTGGAACAGCATGCAGTCAAAAGAGAGCGCAGCAGCTTGAACAGCGCTCAGATTTGCCGTCTGCACACCCCATCGCGCGCTGTCTTTAACGCTGCCTGTCCCGTGGGGGGCACAACTTGGGCTGTAGGACCGTCCCCTTGCTCTGCCATCCATTTGGTTGGGCCAGGCAGTGATGTTTCATCAGTTTGGATCGAATAAAGCTCCGTCTCCAGGCTTCATTATCCCTGTGTGTTGTCCTGTGAATGAAACATGGGTCAATAGTGAGAAATACGGTCGGTAGGGCTGAGGCTGGAGCTGGTAGTCAATGGACTACCAATATCTGTCACACAATATGTAACGGAGCTAGATGTAAAATCAGCGTGGAAATAATTTGGACCCTCTTACACACACCGCTGGCTTGTTCAACTTCCAGAGCAACGTAATCACGGTCAGCAGCTCTAAACCTTGAGCCACTGGATTGTTGTGGAGGGGACAAATCCACATTTCTCTCTGTCTGATGAGCAAAATCCTTCTGTACGCCTCAGGACTGCCGTGAGGAACTATTGACATCTCAGCATTTGCTTAGTGCCGCTGTAGAAGTGTGATGTCCTGTTCCAGAGGGCCATGGAAAGCAACTTGCCCTTCTACTGCAGACACCTGGTTACCCCTGGACCTACAGGAACCTGCCCTGATCTTTCCCGTTGTCCACCTGAGGATCTGGCAAAAGGGGAAAAAATACCGTATTCTCCAAGTCCTTGGGAAATAGTGTTGCTCCCCACAGAATGCTAGGGATGCATTCTTTCCTTCCAGGCCTTTAGTATTCAGCGATGTTGCTGTCCTGATTAATATCAGCGGGTGATGTATGCGGTAGCAAGCGGAGTTGTTCTCAAACCGTGCTGCTCAGCCCGGTGATGAAGGGCTCTGTTCTGCGCGCTGAGGCATGGCAATGGGCACTGCCTGGCAGGCCAAGGCAGATAGGTTCAGAGTAGCAATAAAACATAGGCTTTGCGGGTTATTTTTTAAAAAATAATTGTAATTAACCATGAGAGGAAACACCGGAATGGTGAATTCTCTCTTCTTCAAGGTGTACAGTAGAAGACTGTTTCCCACGGAGTAGCGAGGTGGCACAGAGAAGCCAGGTGGGACCAGGGCGAGCCGCTCAGAGCCCGTGCCCATCCAACCCTTAACGACTCGGCGGCTGCCAATTAGTGGCAGCTTGGACACTTGCCTACTAGGAGCCATGGCTGAGAAAACAGAATTATTAGAGCACCTAATTCTCCAGAGCAAGCTTTTCCAATTCTCTCGCTCTCAGCTGGGTGTGATCGTAGATGAGTGGAGTGGTGCCATCCAGGGATCCTCAACAGAGCTGGGGAGCGAGCAGCAGTCGAGAAGTGAAAAGTTTTCTTTCTTAAAACTGATTCTGCATCCTATTCACAAGCCTCAGTGTCTTCCCCGCTACACTGGCAGGAATAAAATGGTAAATAGTGGCAAAACTGGTAACAGTTTAGAGGCTTCACCTTGCATCCCTGCAGTCTGTGCTGGAGGAACAGGAAAGAAAACCTCAACAGATCTCTGAATGCCTTTGGATTGTGGATTAACTAAATGATGCTTGAATTCCTGCTTTGTTTTCAAAAGGTTGAGGACTCCCAAGTGCCAGTAGCACAATTCAATTGCTTGTGATATGAAAATTAAATAAAATGAAGTGTGCCCCTAGCCTCCTGAGATCCTTTGCCAGTAAGTATTTCATCATTCACCCCTGAAAATGTCAGGATTGCATTCCCTTCCTTCCACCATTTATTTCCCTGTTTGTCATCTCAAAGTTTCTTCAGATCTGAGCGAGAAGTTTTCCATCTACCTCCCGGTGAGTAAGAGCCAATTCAGTCACAAAGATGTAATTTGACTTTGTCACTTGTCAGAAGTTACAGAGCTGCTTGATTATAGGTTGTTTAAAACCCGGTACTGATGTTGTGCGCTGTTTCACTGATGGACAGCAGAGGGATTTAGAAGCTGCCAGACTACAGAAGCTTGTGTTGTTTACTCTGCATCGTCTCTCTCAGCACCGTGGGAGTAAGATCCCATCCATTTTTGTGACCCATAGAGCCTCGGTGGGTTAAAACCCATCTCTGCTGCTAGATCTCACAGCTCAGTTTAGCTTTGCTGCTTTTCCCCCCCCTTTTATTTTGGATGGCACCAATGCGATGCTTGAGTCGGAGCAGAGGAGAAGGCAGGCAGGCAGTGACCACGGGGGTGCATGGGTGATGCTGGGGCTGCACCCATATGCGACGAGGGAGCAGCAACAACCTGCAGAGCATCATGCCCGTGCATTCAGAGCTTGCAGTGAGTAGCTGCCTGCAGTACCTAGATGTCAGCAGCTGCAGGCTCCGCTCAGAAGACACCAGCAGTGCCTGTGATGCCTTGTGAGCAGAAAACCAAAGTGTTTGTTAGCATCATGTTACCAGGGCTTAAAGTGGCTGAGGGCATCAGGAGAAGTACCCGTTCTTAACTGTGTGCAGGAGTCAAACAAAAATCCTGGCATCTCTCGCCTCTGACGTGTAGGAAATACGCCTCTGTGCTCACAGCAACCTGGGAACAGGGACAGTGGTTTGGTTTACAGGGAGGCAAAGCTTAAAACTCAGGTCCTGGGATCTGCCCTAAAGGGGTCAAGCTAGAGGGCAGCAGCTATTCCAAAGCAATTTCCTGAAGGATGCAGGGATGAAGCACAGAGGAGCAGTGATGTCCCCACACAGATGAACTCTGTACCAGGGGCACCCTCGAACTCTCACGAGACAATCTGCTCTGCAAACATGGATAAATGCCTTACAGCCTGCGTTCCCAAGCTCAATGTTAGCACTGAACTTTATTCCATAAGAATGGCATTCTATACTGCATTTCGGGTCAAAACACAAACCACCCTCTGGAAAATATATAGATATATACACATGTATTGCCGCAGCCATGCGACAGCTGCGCTGGTACGTATATGCTGTCCCAGCACGTCTCACCCTGCTGCTCCCTTATGGGAAGTATTTTCTGTGGGAATGAAAAAAAAAAGGGGATCAGAGAATCCTTGACCAGGAGGAAATGCTTCTGGGTTCTGTACAATCTGATTAACGCAACAAATGCAGACCAGCGGTTCACAGACAAGAGGGAGGGTAAAAGCTGGCATCACATTTACAGCTGTGCCTGTCCCAGGGCCTGGAATATTGCAGTTTTCAGGATTCCAGGGGGGAAATGAGGGTGACTTTGTGCCTAGATATCCCCGAGTGAGAGTTTGTTTTTCTTCACAAGGGCCTGAGTTTGCTGCTTGAAGCGAGGAGGAGGAGGGTGCAGGTGCCTGGACACAGGTGGGAGGTGGAAAGGACAGGCAACAGGAGTGGGTCACTCTGGGGACGGTGCTCTGGTGATTTGGGTTTTTTCAGACCTAGTTTATGCTCTGTTTCGTATTGTAACCACTTAGGATGGATGATATTTCTGGCAAAGAGCAAACGTCTCAGCAAGCAACTATTTCCAGATTCACTGTGGGCAGCTGCAGATTTAGAAAGCTGATAAAAAACCATGGGAAGGTAAACTGAGGTTTTGTTACCCTTGTAAACTGAAATAATCACATTGTTTTACAAATCAGTTTCGTTGTCATTGAAATTCCAGCTCCCATGCTGTTACTGCAGTGGAATGATTCTGGATCTTGTTGCTCACATTTTTAAGATATTTGATATCTGTCCCGAAGCCCTCGCTCTCAGAGTCAGGCACTTAAACCAAAATCTTAGCTTTCCTTTAAAAATTAGAAAAAAATCTCACGCGGGTGGTTCGGGGAATAGTTTGAAAAGATGTGTCTGTCTCAGCCTGGCTCACAAGTTCGTCACTCTGCAGTTGACGGTCATGATTTTGGAATCCTTGGGGTTAGCAATACAGGAGTGATCTTCAGCAAAAGCTGAGCATCTCTCCTTCACGTACCCAAAATGAAGATAAATCCTGACATTTGCTGGGTGGGGTGGGAGCATCACTCATACCGCCTTTCAGTCACTAAATCCTAAATTGCATCACGACATTTGAGAGCGAGTGAAAAGTTACATTCTTGGCTCATTTACTCCAGGGACTTGCAAGCGGTGACTACACAAAGCAGGAACGTAAAGCAGGAATGTCTTGGAGACAAGGACAAACCCCTGACAGGTTGTGCGGGCAGGAGAGCCATAGAAGTGAGTCACGAAATGTAGCACAACTGCCTCTACTTTCTTTCTCTTGTTTTCAGTGTAAAAGGCTATTAATATCGCCAATCCCTTCCGCTGCTTTGCTGGGCTATGAGTCAGTGGGACACAACGTTTCGGGACTCGGTAACGGTGGAGAAATGTTGGCCACGGGGATGTCAGCAAGATCTTTGCCTTTGGCTTCAGTCTAGCTGAGTTTATGGAAAATACCCCTTGCGATTAACACAAAAACCCCAACACCCCCCCCCCCCCCCCCCAACCCCAAATTTGCCAAGGAAATACCTTGGCTATTTATCTTCATGGCTTATTTTCTCCCCATTCAATGGCTTAACACACACACACGTGCTCCCTGACTCAAGGAGTGCAGACATCCTTCTTCTCCCTGACCTGCGTTCCAGAGAATGAGCTGAGGCTTTATTCAGTTTTGGTCTTTTTTTCCTTTTATTTCTTTTTTTTTTTTTCTCTTTGTCACTGTGAGAACGTAGTGAAATGCTGATGTGGGGAATCTAGCTCTGAATATTTCCTTCACGGCCGGAGTTCAGCATTTTCAGAAGTGAAAACTTTGTTGAGGGTTATGTTGTCAGAGGTTTTATTCATTTTATTTTATTACATTGTATTATTATCAGCTCAACAACGAAAAGAAGGGGGATTCAGATCCTTGTTTCTCTGAATACCTGGACATCCCAGCCGTGACAATGTCGAAGGCAGGGTGCAGGCTGCTTGCCTTATTCTCTGCCCTGCAAGCAAAGGGGTAGCAGGGACAGGAGGATCCTGTGCTTATATTTACTAATATCACTTATATTTACTAGACCATCCATCCAGTTCTAAAGGAGAAAAGAGGTGATTCATTAAAAGGAGTGAAGCTATTTCCCTTCTGCATGGGGAAATGCCAGGACAGCGATTCCCTGCAAGGCTGGTGCTATTCTGCACAGCTTCCCAGGAAACTTTTGCTTTCTCTTCCGTACTTTCCTCATCAACAGACTCCTTTACCCTTCCATCATGTAAACACCTTCTCTTTAACCCTGCCTTCACGGGATAAGACAACACTACGCATCGCTTCGATATCATCAAAATTGTCTCAATTCTGCAGAAAGCGGCGGTTTGTTCAGCACCTGGTTAACGCGCAGCTGAGGGCTCCCAGCGCCCTGCTGCCGCTCACACCGTGGCTGCTCCCATTACACCGCTGCTTAAGCTACGGGGGACGGATGAATCACAAGCACTGCCTTTCTGTGCCCCCCCAAAAGACGCTAAACCCTGTATTTAACCTGCTTTCAGAATCTCACACCAGTTGGAGCCTGTGTTACTCTGAGACGCTGTTCCCAATTTTTGCTCATTAAAACGCCGCTGTCTGCAGGAGGCAGCAGGAAGGGAAAGGCGTGAATTGCAGGGTATGAACTTCAGGACAGTAGCAGTTATTTGAACTCCTGCTGTGATAAGACGGGGTGAAGCAGACACCCTAGCTTTTCTTCCCTGACCTGCCTCTGTCATGTTCTGGCTCACGATGACAAAGGAACATGGTCCGAAGCCGGTTACTTTGACAGCGCGTGGGCAGGACGCAGGGTGCCTTGTCCAGAAGCTGTGGGAGCTGCTCTGAGCGTGTTCTGTCAGCAGAACACATTGAATCAAGGCTCAGACGATCGTGAAAAGGCCAAGAGGCCTTAAAGCTGTATCTGATAGGTGTTTCACCGGTACCAAAAATGAGCCAGGTCCTGGGGGAGCTTCACCTTAACAGGCAAAGCGGGAGCTTTGTGTTGTCCTGGCATTGCAACGCGGAGGGGGACAGGTCAGTCGTGACCGAGGTAAATGAATTCCTGCGTCTGATGTTTCTGTCATGTCTGGCCAGCTCTGCCTTCCCAGGATAAGTTTCCCATTTACGGCTGACTGGACTGGGTATGAACTCGTGCCTCTGGAGCCCAAGGTGCTATAGGTACATCAGCCACCTTATTAAAAGATATCGCAAGTGATGATACAGACAGCAACTGCAAACCTCACTGGGGAACAGAGGGATAAATCCACCAACCTCTACGTGTTGGTGCATGTTCCTACTCCTTCCCCCGTGACCTCCTGACACATTGCATCCATGGCAGAGACAGAAAAAGGCATTTTTCTGGTTTACCTCTAGTGAAAGTAGAGAGTCATTCATTTTGACTCTAGTCAAACAACTACCACTAAATAGTAATTAGAAACTAGCTGCAGCCGGACACATAGACAGGATTAGAGGATTCCCATGACAGTGTTTGTGTCAGTTCACAAGACTGGTTTGCTGCTCTACTACAAATATAAATCCCTTCCAGTGTATCCTCTTTTCTGCTCTCTCCATCATGAGAGCAACTGTCAAATGCTAAAAGCCTTCCTCTCTCTCGCCCAATTTAGTAATCTGAATTTTTTTCCCTGTGATGTCCTGGCTCAGACTTTCCCTTTTTTCTTTTTTTCTGCTTTTGAAAGCAACATCTACAACCAGATTTAAGCTAGCTTGCCACAGAAAGTGGACAATGGGCAAAGCTCTGTGGGTTTGTTTGCTTCTGAGGGTTTGTTGAGATGAACCATCCATCAAACTTGGGACCATTTTTGTAATCCCCAAACCTTTTTTTCTTTTCTCCATCAGTTCTGTGCATGTTTCACCTCAAAATGACCTGTAAGCACTGTCACCTATGTTTCTAAGGCGAAACCTGAAAAATTCCCAGAGCAACCCGTGCCTCCCAGTTACAGGAGAGGTCTGCTCTGTCAGTTGTAACCTCACCCCCAACGTCACCTTGAAAACTGGTGCCATCACCTGGGGCTTGCACCGAATCTCTGAACTCTTCTAGCCTGGAGTATTTCTTACTATATCTGTCCACCTGCCTATAGCCCTTTCTAGCAACTGGAAGAGGAAAACAACACACCAGAAATGAAAGAAACATGCCGTGTGGCAAATGGTTGTTGCAGAGGGCCAGCGCCCAACAAGCCTTAATTGTCCAGATGAGCCTCATCTGTGGCTGGTACCCACAAACCCTCTGCCCAGGGGCTCAGGAGCTGCATATAAGCTCAGGCTTTTTTTCTGTGTCCTCTTTGAGGGATGTAGACAAGCTCAGGCTTGTTCTTTCCTTGCTGTGTTTTGTTGTTTAGTGTCTGGTGATTACTGGAATGTCAGCACAACCTGGTCCAGGTGCCTGCTCTACCTGCTGCAGCTCAGGTAGCGTGAGTGTGTGTTTTTTGGGGGGACACACACAGGTCCTGCATCTCCTGTTGTCCCCCCCTGTTCCTGGGCTGCCCTCCCTCCTGGAGCAGCCCTGTTCAAGTCCTCCCAGGACCCTGTACTTGGGTTTCTAGTTCAGCTTTGTGTAGCCCCTCTTTGCTGGTCCCTCAGAGAATATGGTTGTTCCAATTGGAAAAGCAATGTTGCTTATTTTAGTGCAGGGCTTTTTTTGCCCCAAGATTGTAACAAAGTATTTTTTTTGCCCCAAAATCCCAAAGAATTTTGTTTTCCCCTGAGCTTTTAAAGAAGGTTGTTTTTTCTTTTTCCCCTGAGATTTTTAAAGAAGGTGTGGGCTTTTTTTTTCTCCTGAGATTTTAAAGTTGGGGTTTTTTTCCCTGAGATTTTAATTAAGTTGGTTTTTTTTGGTTTTTTTTTTTGCCCTGAGATTTTAAAGATTGGGTGGGGTTTTTTGCCCTGAGATTTTAAAGGAGGTTGGGGGTTTTTTTCGCCCTGAGACCTTAAAGAACTTTGGGAGGAGAAGCAGGATTTCACTTTATAGCTCACTCGGGGGAACAAAACCCACCCTTGGTGATAAGAAGGTTCTGGCTAATGTAGAAAACAAAAACGCAGCTCTTTCACCTGCTAGTCCTCCTAGTTAGATCATAGGCCTTAATTCCCTTCAGTAAAGCAGTGTATTCTTGTTCATGTAAAGGAGCGCATAGGGCACAATTGCCTGCTCGTGCCACCTGGCTCGTGCTCCTAGCTATTTGGAGTGCTTTAGTGTACTTAAGTTTTGAGAAAGGAGCCAAAGGTGCAGTAACCAAGTGTGAAGGTCAGCACTAAAAAGCTTTTATAGCTGTTCTTGCCATGTAAATTAATGTGAGGGGATGTTACATGGGGATGTTCGAGCCACTCATAAGTGGCTAGCAGTTGGGAATATGGTGATTGAGTGATGCAGAAGAGAAATGAGACTAAGGAAGTGATGCAACAGGTGTAGATGATATGTGAGAGCAATAGCTCTAAAGTGAGCAGGGAAACATCCTTTTCAGGTGTCTTCTCTGGAGGGCTGAATAATAATAGATTACTTGGGTGGGGTGGGATGCTCTTGTAGCCTGCTTGGTGCAAACCTGGACTAAACAAGTGCTTAAGGAGGCAAGTATATCCAGAAACTAACATTTCCTTCTCTTGAATATACCCCTTCTATACTTCTATGGAAAAGCGGATGCCTAGTGTGGAATGAGGCAAGACTGGTGGACGTAGCTGAAAATCTGTTTGCAAAGCAATTGCAGGCAGCCGCAGGTGTGCGCGGACACCAGGCTCGCTCTGCAGGCTGATAGCGTTGGGCACGATTGCTCCTTGCAGAGGCATTTGTGAAGGAGTTGCCTAGTAAACGTGTTTCAGCAAGGGTTTTGCAGCTTTTTGGGGTACTAGCGAGTCGAAGGAAGGTCTGCAGAACAAAAGAACATTTCATACCGTCAGACTTCTGCTGTGGAGCAGAGACAGCGCGTGAGCTGGCTAAGAGCAAATGTCACACAGAGGCTGGTGGGCATAGGCAAAGGTCCTCACAGTTCTTGCTGGCTCTTAAATAAACTCCTGCTTAGGTGCTGTTGCTGGCTCTTACCCTGCATTTTGGTCAGCCTAAAGTGTTCCCTAAACTACCATGGAAAAGGGCCTCTCGTTGCACTGGGAAAGCTACATGTCTGGAGAGGAGCTGAGATTTAATTAGGGGAATACAAAGACAGCAGATCTAGTTGGGACAATAGTTTTTAAAACAATTTGTGGAGACGTGTTAGGTTCAAAGAAGTTTTTACAGGAAAACTGTGAGACTAGGGACAGATCCACTGTTCGGCTTAAAGAGGGAGAGAAAGGGCATGCAGAAATGAAAACCTTACTTCTTCCAGGGGACATCAGCTGTTTTGACACCTTTATGTTACAGAAGTTTTGTGAAGGGTGGGCTTATGCTCCAGCATGCAGAGAAAAAAACAAGTCTTAACCTCATTTATTTTCATGCAACAGGATAATTGTTCCTTGGCTTACTCCATCAACATCAAGGCCAAGTGAGAAGAAGGTGTATTGGAGGACTGGACTGAAAGCCTTTGCACAGACACTTTGTCTGCAATGAAGCATCCAAGAAGGTAAGAAAGACATTAAAAATTGCAACTGGCACCCTTACAGACCAATTTTAATTAAGATATTGTCTTATGGCAGGGTTACTCAAATTGTTTCTCCCAGTTAGTTTTGGCAGATCTGCCGATATGGCTCTCATGCCTTTAACCCCTCGAGATATCCTTCTGTCACTCTTGCCATACACCTCAAACGTTTCTACCCCCATTCATTATACACTTTAGCATGCCTGGTGTTTCTTGTTTTAGAGCGGTTCTGGGCTGGTAGAGTTGATGTTAATAGATGTGAGGATCTTGAAGATGATGTAGACCACAGTAAAATAAACTTATGTTTTGGGAACTTCTGCATAAGAGTGATAAGCACCTGCCAGTTGTCTGAAGTGGTTTGTGTTGCGTAATTTAAGAATGTCTCATGGGGCCATTTATAGGTCTGTCCCATGGCCACGAAGCTGCAGAGCTGCTTTTCTGCACAACAAATTTCCCGTTGCCCAGCCAGCTGTGCACTGAACTCCACGGCTGCCAATGGTTCCAGCAACGGGGTGTTCTGCACACCTGAAAACTGACCTCTGCCACCAATCCGGTGTGTGATCCTAGATCACACAGTGTGTGATCCTAGCCGGATCACTTTGCCTCTCTATGCCTACCTTCCCCTGTTGGCAGGGAACAGATCTGAACAGGGTTACTACCTGTAGGAAAGTGGTTTGCGTGGTGTAGAGTGCCATATGCAGGCATCTCTGGGTCAGGGTGGAACAGCCTGTGTTTCCTCGGTATTTTCTTTTCTCAATACTTTTTTGTGCCACTTGTCTGTTTAATAGCTTTTTGTCTCTAAATAAAAGTTGCAAATAGGTTTTGAAGTACTTATTATATGCTTTAAAAATAACCTAGTAACCCCACAAAGATAGGGAAACGAACCTCAAGAAAGCTCCCTTATAAGGGATCAAAGGAAGATGCAAAGCCACTCTTGAGTCCAGAAAATGTCTTAAATCCAAAGCAAATTAATTAACAGCAGCTCTGTGTGGGCAACCACGTTTGCAGATGAAAAGTGTGTTTAGTGCGTTCTTGCAAACCCTTTTTGGGTATGTTTCAGACATCTTGGCAACCAGCATTCCAACGTGCTGACATCCTGGCCAACACGAGCCAGGCCTTTCAGGGCTCCTCCTTACGAAACATCTACACATCCCTTACTCCAGCACTTCCTAGCACTGACCGACAAGAGACGATTGTGTGTTTTGGGGGTTTTCACATGACAACATTAGCAACAGGATTTTGTGAAGCCATCTGGTCATCTTGGTAAATCCAGTAGAGCTTAATTGAAAAAAGAAGAGCTTTTTATAAGTTGTTTTTTTTTTTTTTTTTTTTTAAATAAAATCCCCAAATTTATATTCCCATGCTTAGGTAAGGCTGTTTTTAATTTTTCTTCATTGCACACATTGTTCTGTTACTAGCTAAAACTTCCATGCAACCTCACTTTGCTTTTCCTGCACAGCAGAAGCCCTTTCCGTAAGAAAAGCTACTGAAATGAGCAAATCACAGATTTAAAGTTCCATGTTTCAAAACCAAACAGTACAGCTTCTGCAGAGCAAACTTCAGCGTGATGTGCCGCATACGTCACGCTCAGATATAGGTATGAAATTAGTATTCTGCTTTTAAATCCTAAAATTGCATCAAAGGTGTCTGAGCAAGGTTTAATTAAAATTCTAATTACTTCTTTATATTTCAGTGATAGCAAAGCAGAACAAATCCCTGACTTTCCTCCCCTTCAGAATTACAACTGGTGAATAAATATTCATATTCAGCGTGATGGTTGAAGCCAGTGTTTGGCCAGTGGGCTCAGTGGGTTTCCACAATAGATGCAAGCCAGAGAAGTATAAAATTAGTTTGAAGGGTCCTCACTGCTGTCTTCTGACTGCTCATACGGTAAATTAAAAAATACATCCTTTTCATTTGGAGTATGGCACATCATAGTGTGAGTTTCCTGATAGGAAGCTGATTTTTTTTTTTTTCCTTATAGTGGGAAGTATTTAGGTGCTGAGCGCTCCAGGAGGGTCTAGCCCCAGGTCTGTGAATGCCTACTTGGACCTTGAATACGTTTTTATCATCTTGACCTTTTCCATATTTTTATTTTCACCTTTTCCATATTTCTATCTGTCTTGACCTTTTACATGTTTTTATCTTGACCTTTTACATATTTATATCACCTGAAGAACTGGCTGCCAACAGACATAAACAACACATCTTATTGTTCTTAGAGCAGAGCTGGTCAGAAATAAGTCCTAGTTCTGAAAGAGTATTTTCTATATGGGAAAACCAAAAAAAAGTGCTAAATCCTTTCTGACACTTTCATAATTTTGTGTCTCATCACCGGCGATGTTTTGTTTCATTATAGACTCTCATTTTTTAGGTTCACTGCTTTGTAATGGTGAATATTTTGATTTTGACAGCTTTGCAATAGAAAATTATTCCCTCAGAGCTTTTCTGATGGGCATTATCCTACACGGGCGCAAACACAGCCCTCCCTGTGGGGAAGCTGCTGTAAAAGGTAGAGGGTTTTGCTTTACTTACCGAGAGGCATCACTACAAAAAACGGAAGCCAGCAGAGAACGAAGCATCCCACAACTATTCCCAGGGTCTTGGCAGCTTTCTTTTCCCTGGAGAACTTGAGGAGCCGCACGGAGAAATGATGCTTGCTCTTGGGGTTGGATGCCGATCTGCTGGCCTCGGGAGCATTTTTGCGATGGATCCGTAGGGTCACTGCTTCAGAACGGGATCTCTCTGTCTTCAGACCAGAAGTCAGACCTTTGTTTTCCCTTTTGGCCACGACGTACACTCGGCAATACATCACCAAGATAATAGTCAGGGGGAGGTAGAAGGAGCCGAGAGCAGAGAACAACACGTAGCCAGGCTCCTCGGTGATTTGGCAGATGGTCTCGTCTTCTGGGGCTGGTTCCTTCCAGCCAAAAAGAGGTCCGATGGATATCACCAGAGACAGTGCCCAAACGCACAGCAGCGCCAGGAGGCCCCTCTTCTCTGTCACTATACTTGGGTATCTCAGCGGGTAGCTCACCCCGATGTATCGGTCTATCGAGATGATACAGAGGCTCATAATGGAAGCAGTGCAGCAAAGGACGTCAACAGCTGCCCAGATGTTGCAGAAGATTCTCCCAAAGACCCAGTAGCCCAAAATCTCCATAGTAGCTGAGAAGGGCAGGACAGTGGAAGTCAAGAGGAGGTCAGCTACGGCCAGGTTAATTATATAGTAGTGGGTAACACTCTGAAGATGCCTGTGGCAGGCTACAGAGAGGATAACCAGAATATTACCCAAAACCCCAAAAACAATCAGCCCTCCTAGTATAACGCCTAGTAGAATGGCCTTTGAAATGTTCACGGGCCCCACAGAGTGGGTGCAGTTGGAGCAGTCGGAGGAGTTTCCAGGGAGGAATGCCATGGTGAGTGTCTGGTAATGTTCATGCAAGGCCGTTGTACTTCACCCCCTGTTCAGGTAGAAAGAGTGATGAGATCAGTTCTTGGAAGGTCCCACAGGCAACATTTGCCTGGCTTTGCCGGGGAAAAGAGTTTTTAAGAACGTCTTAGAAGTGCAGCACCAGGGACAATGAGAAGGATCCAGAAGCATGTTAGAAAAACTGCCTTGCTGCCTAGGGTTTTACCATGATAGCACAGTCAATAGCCACCATTTCCAAGTCAAATTTAGCTCCTTTTGCATTTTTCTTGGGGTGCAGAAGTGAGGCTACACAAAACTGAGGCTATTTATCCTGCTTTCCAGGATTATGTGATGAGAAATATTGGAACTGCGGGTTGAAATCATTTCTGTCTCTTTGGGAAGATTCCATATTTAAGTAACATGAATATTCCAGAGGGCCTCAAATTTAAGAGTGACCCAAGAGGGAAATCACTGATGCTTTTAATTACCTTCTGGCTTGGAAACCTGATTAGGTGGAGATGGCTGCTGCTCTTCCTGCTCAGCAATGTCGTTTGAGATACCTGCCACTGCCCATCTTCAGGGTCTGAAGTGTCCATCAAAGCTTGTCCGTGCTGTGGAGCAGTTGTCACTTGAGGTCCTGGACTGCAAAATAAGGTTCATTTACATCAGCTTCTGGCTTGCTCTGAAGGGGAGAGTGAAGTTTGCTGTATCAGGGATGCATGCTCTTGTGCTTTTTGCAGATCATCAGCGCCCTGAAGGAGACAAAGACACAAACAATATGATTCCCAGAAGCAACGCTCACTTACTGCTACGGTTCCCATATAAGAATAGAGTGGGAGGCTATTTTAGGGAGCCTTCCTCAGGCTGGTTTCAGCCAGTGGAATCAACCTTTTTCAGCCCAGTATTGTTTAACAACAGCTAAGAGACCAGCGTGGATTTTGGTGCCTGAATTTTCTCACCACGTCCCCAGCAGCGGTCCGTTCCCCTCTAAGGGATAGCAATCAATTCTAATTAGCAGTTCACCTGCAGAGACCAGTTCTAGGAGAGAGAGAAACCTGTGGGACACAATTCAGGTCTACAGACTGAGAAGCAGGTTTAGAAGTCCAGAATTGAGTTGAAGATTTCTTTATTAAGTGACTCCTTTACCCACTGAAATGCTCATTAGCCCAGCTAAACTGCCCGTTTTAGAAATCTATAGGGAAAAGCAATTCCTGCCAAGCAGAAGATGTTGCAGGGAACAAGTTTCCTACTGAGTGACACAACATTTCAGAGTATCTGGAAGCCAAGCTCAGCTTTAGCTGACTAAATATGGAGAAAAGGTACATCAGATGGAAAAGTGAGGGTGAGCCTGGGGACTGGGGCACGGGGGGCACGAAGGGGAACGCTCCGAGTGTGGGCTGAAAAGCCTCCCACAGCCCCTAGGTGTGGGTATAGTATTTGCATCCAAAATACTGATCAGACGTGTGAAAAACCACCGCTAAGGCTACCCCTGTTAAAGCTGAGGTAAGGTAAGGCTCTGTAAGCGTCCCAATATTTAGGTCTTTCAGAGAAGTTCCTGGGATCGCAACTGTGTGCAAACACTGAGCAGCAACAACTGCCACAGAGCTGAAGCTCAAACCTGAATTTTCTGGCAGGCAAAGGCATTTAGAACTCTGACCCCCTGAAATTCCCAGTTCACAAGCAGGGAGGATGGGGGAGGGGAGACAAAAAGGTGTTGCACTGTGGGAATTCTCCTTCCGTGCAGTGAAACGGAATGGGATCTTCTTGTTTCTTTCCCGTGAGAGGGAACAAGTTGAAGAAAAGGACAGATTTTACTAAGCACATCTATGAAAAGCGACTGTAGCATCGAGCATCTCTAACAATTATAACTGTGGTTGCTATAGGGCTGATGGTGGGCTAGAAAATTAAGAAATTATCAGACTTGATTTTTTTTAAGCACATGAAGCAAAACTTCCCAGTAAGTCAAGGAGATGCAGCAGAAAGGACCGACAGATTCATGCTCAAACCTGACCAGATAATACTCAGCTTGCGGAGAGGGATGGTTGGGGGAAGAGCAGACCCCAGACTCCTGTGCCTGCCCCAACCCACACTCACCTCTTCAGTCTCTAGAAGGCAGCACAGCTCCTCTGAGCATCTGGGAAGGAGATCCACAGCACAACGCAGCAGACTCCTCTCTTCGTGCAGGGTTGGGACTCAGTGCCTGAAAATCCACCGCTTTTCTCCCTTTATTTCCCCACCAATATTTTGAGGGCTCACGGTTGCACTGATTCCCTGTATCCCAACGCTTGTGAGGGGCTTGGCTCCAGCATCCCTCAAGGGATCTCCCCCCAGTTGCAGTGCTCAGCTCCACACTGTCAAGGAGCAGCAGTAACTTTACTGCTCTGCTGATGGCTGATGTAGCAGGCAGTATCCTTGCCATTACCGTAATCTCCTGCCATTCCCGTATTGCTCAGAAAGAAAGAGCACTTCATCTGATGACAAGTGGTATTTAAAATATTTATTCCCCCCCCCTGCAAGCTACCTGTTCCTGCAGAGATCAGAGAACAGGAGCCAGCTGACAAGCTCCTCTTTATAGGCTAACAACTAATTCTTGTGATATAAAAAGAGAACTACCTGCCAGGCAAACCGAGCATGAAAAAAATAAGAAGGAAAGACAGACACACTGACCAGGCAATCTGTGTGGTGGGGCAAAGTACCAGGGCAGGCAGCACAGCTAAATGGACATGGGGGTTTAGGTTTTAATCTGCCTTGAGCAGAATGTGCTGTTGAGGTGAGGTTGATTTTTTCTGTGGCTTTTTAAACTGCATTTTTTTAAAAAGTGCCCCCAAAAATGGTGTCCTGAAGTAAAAGGAGGGAAGCAGAGCACAGGCTGGGATTTTACAGCCAAAGGAAAACAATTCCTGCAGCCGCAGGGAAGCAGATGAGCTATGTACCTGTTCTTGCACAACAGTCTCTCCACCACCCGCTCTGAGGCAGTAACTTTGAGAGGGAACGTTTTCTTGTCGGATTCATGTGTTGCATGAACAGAGGTAAATGTAAAAGCGATGCTCAGGCTCCCCCAGGAGAGCATCGAGTGCAGAACTGGGCTTCTCGATAACCCTCATCACTGTTCCAGCATCTCTAGACTCTGCTTTCTTGGATAGCCATTGCTACTAGAAGGGAAAAAATATAAAAGCAGCTAACACAAAATGTGCAATTTGTGTAGAGTTTGGGAAAGCATAGTCATCCTGACCTTATTGCAGTTCCAGCTACTGTAGCATTTGCAGTTGCTGATGTTGAACAAAAGACCCCCCAAGAGGAAATTGCAAGGGGGGTGGGGGTGGAAGAGATGAGAACTCAAACTAATCTTGAGGACCTTGTGAACTGCAGGAATGGGAGGTGATTTCTAATGGCTCAGCTTCCATTTCTCCACGGCTTTCTTGGCACCTGCGCTACTTGCTCTGTAGATGCAAGGCTTGTTTTTGAAGGCTGCTTGGAGTGTCAGGCTGCACCGTGGTCCTTCCCCGAGGGCAGAGGATGTTGGGAGGGAGCAAAGTCGAAATGAGTAAAGGAAATCTTGAGTTACTAAAGACACTTAAAGACCATGATTCAGCAGACCTATTCTAGACGCCAGTCTTGGGATAAGACAACTTTATTTCAATCGATCAATTGGAAAATGAGTCTAAATGACTTGGAGGAGGGGAAGAGAGATTAACCCTGCCTGGGATTTTGTTTCTACTGGTACATATGACCTCTCCATACTGGTGGCTTGTTCCAACCTCTTAAATGCACAATGGAAATAAATTTATATTCACAGCTTCAGTCATTAACACTGTACTGAAAGTATCGGCTCATCTATGAGTAATACCCTTGTTACAGGACATCTTTCGGGAGTGGAGGGAAGCAGAAGGAAGTGCCAGACAGTAGGTTTTTTTTCCTTAAAGTCCTCAGAGAAAAATTAATGCATTGCAGTGAAGATTCCCGACACCCAGAGAGCACTAATAGTCCAAGGCTGAAGGGTCACTGAACAAAATACAGGATGTTATCGGATAAAGATGGACGGGGCAGGAGAACATCTAGGTTTTATGAAGCAATCTTTGTACTTGTCTCTGGCAAGATGTGCTGGAGTCGCACGTGTCCAATTTAAAAAGTTTTGGACTAAACAGAAAATTCAGGAGAAAGTGGTGAGAATGATAAAAGCCTAGAAAACATGACCTGTGAAGCTGGGGAAGGGGAGGGGTCTTCAATCCCAGATGTCGCATCTGAAGACAGTCGAAAGACTGCCTGTAGAGGTTATGAATATCCATCGCTGGAAGTTTTCTGGAACAGATTAGGCAAAGATCTGTCAGTGTTTTACTTGCATTCTTTATTGAGAGAGGATTAAATGTCCTGTAGTGTCTCATCTGACGTGGTTTTCTACAGGGAAGATCTGTGGAGAAAGGCAGCTCTTGGGGTTCAGGCAGTGGAAGGGACAGGAGTCCTGGGCGCAGCCCTTGTTTCTACTGGAACCTTCTCTGGTCATCTTTGGCTAGTCCATTTCAAAGTGTATCTTCCCTACTTGTGAAATAGAGGGAACAATGCATTTCTCTCAGTTACTGACTCTGACTGTAAGCTTTGTGGAGCGGGGGTTGTATCTGCTGTGTAGGTAGCACTGGGCACAAAAAAGATCCTATGCTTTCTGTGTTGTAAATTCTACTCATTAGCATGAGAAGGTCCCCAAGGGAGGGCTCCAGGCAATGTCAGCTGCTCGGCTGTTTCTAAGCCTCTGGCCCTTTCTTATCTGCTAGCCTTTTAAAAATCAGAGCCTTAAATCCCGGCTTTCTGCCAGCGTTGTATTTTTGTTACAGGTGTGTCATAAAAAGGCCCAGCGTCCCATCGCTTGTGTGTCCGATGCCGTTTAATAAAGTGCCATCGTTAATCTGCTTAGCTCGGTGCCAGACCACGCAGACAACCGGTGTCTGGGACCAGGAGTGGAATAACTTCTCCAAGGTGCTCTAGGCTTTGACATGATTAGTTATTTACCTGTTCAGAAAGTAGTGAAAAGCATTGCTTTGAGAAATCGTCCCTCAGGGTTTAGTAATTCTGCTTGGGTAAGAAAGAAAACCCACCCAAAGGCAAGAGATATTAAATGTTGTCTATTAAACTTGAAGCTGGAAGTAGACTTATTTCTCTGTCTTATGATTGGGCAGCCTGAAGCGTAGAGCACAGCTGAGTTGAAGATTGCAAACTTCTGAGTATTTAAAAAGAAAAGAAAAGGAAAAACCACCCACAAACAACCCAGCATAGTTGTTGTTGGGCTGCAGCTGCTCACACATGGAAGACAATCGTTTTGCATTGAGAATGGGGACCTTGGAGGATGCTGCTGCATGTGGTCTGAGCCTTGGAAGAGAGCAGTATGCATTCAGTACTGATTAATTATTTTCCCCATACAGCCTCATTTGCAAGTACAATGATGGTTAAATTCAGGGGTGGCATACTGATGGAAAGATCTATGTTTACTGGATAAGTGAAGTAAAGATGAAAATTATTCAGGTCGTTTGGAGAAAATTCAAAGTGAGCTTTCAAACCGTGGGTTAAAAAAGAGTGTTGGGTTGAAAAAAGTGTGGGGCAAAAAGGGCTGAAATTTTCAAACAAGGTGGATCTGCCTGTTGATTTTAAACTCTCTTCAATAGCGATCTGCCCAAGTACGAGAGGTGTCTGAAATTTTCTATCTTTGGATTCACAGGGACTCTTTCACCGTGTTCCTAAATCACTTAAGCATAGGCTAATGCTGGTTAAACAAGATCCATGCTTTTGCATAAATCAAGAGAGCTTCATTAAAGCTAAGGGTACTTTCTTAATTCACAGCAGGTGAAGATTTGAGCCACTGGATTTTGTCTACAGCTGCAGGTATGAAGGCTGCCTAATCACATGCTGAAGCTGTTAAGTGTTTATTTCTGTGTAAGTCATGAAGAATTTCCTGGTTTGATTTATTACCTGGATGATCTGATAAAGTCTAACCACATACAGAGGACGGTCCTATTCTGTCGCCTGGGGAAGATTGATCGTTACCTACCGCTGAAACAAATCTATCCCTAGATGAGCGCCTGCTCATCCCTCCTGCTTCCTTCTTGTTCACCTCCTGTGTCTAGCTGGATCCTTTCCCGTGATCTTCCTGCTGCTTCTCTCTAGTGAGAGTTTATGCCACTTTGCTTTAGCTTGATGTTAATCTTTAATATGTAAAATAGTTCGGGAGGATTGAAGCTGTGGCTAAACCATACCGATCTTGGACTGTCTCGTTTAAATGCTTTGTTCAGGTTTTTGTCTGCTGCCTGCCCACGCGTGAGGGGCGATGAGATCCAGCACGCTGGAAAACACCTGCCTTCCTGCTACTGAGTTGATTTTCTCCCCGAAGCATCTCCTTCCATCTCTCTTCCTCCTGCCAGCTTTTGTCTGGCAGGGCAGAACACCCCGTAGGGCCAGAGCTCTGCATCCAGCACGGCTCACCCTGCTCAGTGTGCGACGGTCCAGATTGCAATCCCTATAACATCACCGGGACCAAAATAAAAAGAGTGTGCTGCTTTATCTCTCCCAGATCTGAGCTGGATTTAGTTCTAGTCTCGTGCCTCAGCATTCACTACAGGCCTGCAAGCTTTCTTTTCTATCCAAAGCACACAGTACGGCAAATTCCTTGACTACTATAGAGAAGCATGGCTTGGAAAAATCCCGGGGATGAGGCTCTGTCTTTATTCAGAAACATTCTCTTATTCCAGTGGGGATGGAAGTCACTGTTGAGCTTTTTTTGTCCCCTTGTGTTGGCTGATTGTCCAAGCTTCGGGCATCTTGCACGGCCGTGCTAGATTTCTTTTGCCACGTGACTTTATATGTAATTCTGTCATCCCTGCTGAGCCTCCACTTCCCCACTGTGCTCGAACAGCAGCTTTTGTCCATCCAACCCATCTTCCAAGCAGCTCAGAGCATAATGATAAATTACATTCGAGATATGGAGCCTCACATCCACAAGGAACCTGTTGTGCTTTGGGACTGGAAATGCAAAGCTCGTGTCACCCGCTGCCACCTCCAGGCAGCCGCTGTTGGCTAACGACGTTAGAGAAAATAGTTTAGGGAAAGGATGGATGATGGTGGTGATGTATCGGTCTTTCCATAGGCATATGTTTACCTGCTATTAGTTATCGCTGCATCTTGTCTGAGATCCACTGGGAATGGAAGGGGCCTGAGCTGGTGACGGCAGAAGTCAGCAACTTTAAAAGAAATATGGCAACAGGGAGAACTTTTGGCAGCGTGTTCCCGGGAGCAGCTCTCTGACTGCAGCACTGGCATGGGCAGGGGTGAGATCCGAAGCCCCTTGAAGTCCAGGTCAGTAGCTGGAGCTCCAGAGACCGACCTGCCAGGGTCATTGGCCCCTTTCTCTCGGGGACAATAACCACCACTGCAGAATAAATCAATGCTCCATCTAATTTAGGAGCCTGTCATACAGTGGCCAGCACAGGATGTTCCAGAGGAAGAGACGTTTGTAGCGTAAGTCCACAAACCTACAGATGATCAATCAGGGTCATACCTATGCAACATCACTCCAAGCCATTGCTTTAACCCTTTCCAGGCCAGCCTGCTGCCCTGCCAGCCTACCCCCTCAGCAGATGATTTTGGCCCTATGGATGATGAGATGTCTTCTTTTGCCTGGGCTAAACTCACCCTCTTCTCCTGAGGCAGCTGTTTGCTCTTTACTCATCTGCTGTGTTTATATCTTAAGCAACATGGAATTGGAGCTGCCTTTTAGTTCAGACCTGAGCATGCTGTGTCCTTAATTAAGGTATCAAGGTATTGCTGTAACACTGCCGACAAAAAACTGTGCTTAGTTTTTTCTCTCCTCGTGGGTCTTAAGAGCTTTAAATCACAAAAGGAGTGATTTATAAAAGCTTCCACGCACCTAGTGCTACAATAAAAATAACTGCGTGTTTATTTTTTTATTTCCATTAACTGCTGCAAATTAATGTTGCCTGTAGAAATGTACACAGTTTGTATCTTGATGGCCAGTAGACATAGGTGTTTAAGAGATACTAGACAGGTTCTTAATTCCTTAAAGCAACAAGCTTTAGCTTTCTTCCCAAGTATGTGAGCATTTTGGTGAGATGTTCTTTGTCCCATCTCTTTTTTTTTTTTTTTTTTTTTTTTTTTTTTTTGTGGCTCTCTAGTCATTATTACTAAAATACACACACCAATAATTCCCTTCCTCTGAGCCAGGCTCTTACCACTGCATAACACAATTACCGCAAATTAGCATCGTATGAAAACCAAAGAAACAACACAAAGCTCAAAAACCCAAACAAACCCTCCCAACTGCCTGGCATTTCAAAACTCGACTTAAAACGCCAACAGGCAGGAATGCTAATTAGATTGGCGAAGTGAAATGTTTTTACATGTTAAGGACTTTCATCCAACAGTATTGTACATTGTGTTTACGCTCAGACTGTGTCGCTGGAAGACTTGTGTGCGAAGTAGACATGTCTTTTCTACGATGTGGCCGAAGCACGGAGGGGAAGGAGAGAACCGTTGAGCTATTTCTTGCCCTCCAGGCCCCTGGGGGATGAGGCAGGTGAGGAATGAGGCTTTGGGGTATCTTTGAGGGCAGCCACAAAGGGCTGAGATGGTGGAACCACCTTTTGGGAGGGTTTGTTTGAGTTGTTTGAGCTTGGTGTTGTTTCTTTGGTTTTCATACGATGCTAATTTGCGGTAATTGTGTTATGCAGTGGTAAGAGCCTGGCTCAGAGGAAGTGAATTACTGGTGTGTGTATTTTAGTAATAATGACTAGAGAGCCACAAAAAAAAATAGAGATGGGTGTAGGTGATTGCCCCTGTTTGCTAGAAGGTCAGTAGCACCCTGGGTCCCCTTCCACGAAGCTGCAACCCTCCCGATGGCAAAGCATGGGGGATGTTCCTGCATCCTTTCAAAGAGGAAACTCTCAGAGTAGTTACTAGGATGCTCCTTTGTAACATGTCCAGAAGAAGGAAAGAAATCATTTCCTATTAGACTTCCTCCACTTCAAAATTGAGTTCAAATCCACCCTCCTTGTGCCCGGACAGAAAGCTGATGGCACAAATTCTCCATCTGAACATCGGAGAGAGCAAAAACCCAGCTGCAGATGGGGGGGGAGATACTGATCAAACCCAGCTTTGCTCGATATTTGTTAAAATACTCATGATTCAACAAAGGGGTGGTGTGTGTAAATTAAAATCTGTAAATTAAAATATTTATATTCTTAAAATGCTTTTTTTCTGTGACTCAATGTTCATTTTTAATGTAGGAGGATAATAGTAAAATTGCCCTGGACTCGTTTAGTACAAATTTGAGCTTTCAGTGAGAACTTCTAGATGATACATGATTGGCAATCATGTACCAAAATATGAACCCAAATGCATGATTTGCAAGGTTCTCTTTTGTTATCATCATATAGATCAGAAGGTGGCTTAGAAATAAGACAGGAAAAATCATTGAATTATTCTCAGAAGCTCTTCAATGTTTGTGCAAGGAATAGTCTTACGTGAAGTAGGTGGTGGAGCAGGAATTAAAGAACTGGCTCCTAATTTGAGCCTTCTGGAATAGCTGCTTATAAAGCTGGCTATGGCAAAAGTTCCCCCCCTATTTTTTTCTAGGTAGATGAATTCAAGTTCAAAAGAGCAGAGATTTGTTTTTAGCATCTTTCGCTGTAGCGGAAATCACTAAATAACATAAATGGGGAATGACAAAGTATTTGGGTGAAAGCAGAATAAAAAGAAATGGCTTGTTTATTACGCTGTAAAGTCATTTTACGGAGAAGAAACAATGTGTTGTGCTGTTCATTGTTCTCCAGACCCAAGTATAACTGCAAGCAGCAGGCTTTCCAAGAATCTAAGAGTGCAAGTACAAGAAAATACGTATTTTTCTCGCTGATGCTTCCCAAGGAGTAATCTGACTACATATTAAATACTAATTAAGAGCGTGACAGGAATCGGAGACTGTTCTGCTTGTGTGGATAGGCTGTTATCTAGAGGTATGGAGTGGCTGGGGCAGTAGAAGTCAGATTCTGATTTGCTTTGTGCAGTGCTGCTCCCGCCGTGGTGCTGCTGGATGCGTTCGGATGCCTGGCAGAGGTTGTCTTCTGGCCTCTGTTCTTTGTTCTGCTCAGGTTGCCTGTGTCTGGAGATAGTCAAAATTTATCGTTACTGAAGACGCTGCTTCTTAGTGTTACATGGTGGTTATCGCCTAATAAATGCCATCTTATTTCAGAGACGTAAGACAGTAGCAATTCCCTTGATATCTTTTATGCTCTGCCCATGGCATATTGTATTTATCATAGTCCTTAGATTTATTTTTCTCTTTTTTTAATAAAGTGGTCTCTGAGTTTTAGTGCAGACTGTGGCACAGTGATTTGTAGCGGTATTCTGTGGTCCTTTCTGAGCCAGCACGTGGCTATTCGTGTTCGCTCAGGACCGGACTTCAACCTAGGGATCTGCTCTCGATCGCTCTTGGGAAGATGACCAAAACAAAAGGTGTCTTCATAGCTGTTCAGTTGCAGCAGTTTCCCTGGATGATGTTGGTCACTTTGACCAATTCAAAAGCGGAAGTGTTCCTAATCATATCGATGTGTTTGAAAATCCTCGTTCCCCAGAGCTTCAGAACTCAGGCGCGTGAAGGTGTGATTTTCCTGGGCTGCTCTGTTCCCTTGACACTGAACGTGCACAGGTTTTCCCAGGCTGCCTGGCTTCAGAGTGCCAGTGCATGCTGCTTTTTGGCAGAAAGATGGGGCACGATGTTCTTTATAGACTGAAGAATGAACCCAAACCAAAAGGATTTTCCCCTCCGACATTTCCCATATACAAACAATACACAGAATTCCTGTGACTCAGTGTCAGAGGAACCAGGCTCGAGCGCTGGCTTTCGCAATGAAACTTTGTCCTAAACTTAACACAGCATGGGGCTGGCGAGGAAGTGGTCGCATCATTTATTTTTAGGTGCCTAACGCTGTTTCTAGGCAATAGGGACAAGTACTTCACAATCCTAAGTACCTGGAGTAGGAGACTAACTGTGAGCTCAAGTTCTTGCCTCATAGACTGGGAAGTCCCATGCAAAAAGGATGATCCAGGAGAGACTGGAGTTTAGAAAGTATGTGCATGGTTTTGTGGGTGTATATAGGGAGTGTTGCTTCTTTGGCAGCTTATTTGACTGTTGGTTTAGCAGGCTCGGAGGGGAAAAAAGTGTTCTTGCTTGATGCTTGAGCCTGGTTTGCTCAGGAGGAAAATAATAATAATAAAGTCCCCAGTATCTGGGGGCACGCTATGGCCGAGCCTGATCTTCACAGTGGTCCAGCACGCAAGGGTTCAGGCAGTGACAAAGTTTAACAACAAGATGAAGGTGTGAAAGGAGGAGAAGTTAAATAAAATAAAATTAAAAGAAACAAAACAAAAACCTGTTTATTAATTCAGTCAATTGGGTAAGGAATCAGTAATATCTCACCGTACGCTTTTCTGCGAATGACCTTCCTTACAAACCCAATACTCAGGATAATAAAAGAAGACCATGCTGATTTCCCTGTGTTAACACTAACCAGGTAGTATTACCTTGGAATATTTAAAAAATCATGTTAAATAATCCATTTCTCAGAGGCTGGCAGAGTGTTCCTTTGCTCCTATCAGCTGAAGTTGATTGCCTCCTGCAGGGCTTCTTATTCTACCACAGTAAAAATGCATGTTAAAAATCAGTTGTGAAAGCTACATTTTCTTTTAAATGAAAAAAAGCTATATAACTGGATTTTTCTCCTTTTCTTCAGCATGATGTGGGAGACTCAGTGAACTGGACTATAAATGTTTTGATGTTGGAGAAACCAGAAATGAATTGTTGTTCCTTGCAATATTTTCCTCCCACTGGCTACAGCACGCCAGAACATAAAACTTTCAAGTCATCAGAACCGGTCAGAACAGCAGAACACTCTCAGAAATGGAGTGTCTGGAGTGATGCAGGGTCTTTAAAAAAAATAAAATAAAATAAAAAATTGAGTAGTCAGCAGCATATACAGATATTTTGCATGATGCCAGTTCCAAATGAGTGTGAAGGGTATTTTAAGACACTTCACGGAGAAGCAGGAAGCCCTTAAGAAAGAGAACAGTAGACAAACTGGAAAGATGTGCAGCATCCGTATGTTACATCAAGGGAAATTCAGCCAGAAAGGCTCTTGCTGGAGCGAGTTCACACGTCAGTGAGTCAGTATCACAGCAGCCTCACTAACTTCATGGCCATTTATGCAATGACCTCTCTCGCAGGAGGAAAGCTGCTGACTACCTGTGCTAACTTCCAGCAGCTTCTTTTGCCCCCAAAATATGTTCTGAATTATTGAAGGCTTTGTGCTGGGACCTGGCAGTCACGAACAGATGGCAGCAGAAGCAGGAATTCTCTCTTGAAAGACTTCAAAGGAACCTGTGCACATGTGTAATCCCCTTCCTGACCTCTGTCCAAAAATATTCTTATTAGGGCCAGGTGGGGGATGATGAATCTGTTTTGTTATAGCCACTGAACTGTCATATTGCATTAGAACAGAAGCAAAATCTTGCTCCAAAAGAGAATGACACCAGCCCATCTACTTTGGGATTACTGGAATGTTTTCATGCAGGTCTAGCCTTGCTCTTCTCCTTTAATGCAGGTCCACCAACTTGCTCAACAATAGTAAACAACTAAAAAGCTTTTGCTTGACAAAAAACATGTTGAAACTAGCGCATCGCTGCAAGAGAATTCACTTTCAAAATTTCATTGAGCTGAAAATGTTCTGATCAGCTGTAATTCACACTCCCCTGGTTTCATTCTCCTTTTGTGCATTACTGCTGCACAGTGGATTGCATAAGCTCAGAAGCTAATTCTAAGCAGATGGACCTGATTTTAGCTGCCTTTTTTTTTTTTTTTTTTTGCCAGCCCCTCCATTTCTGTGCCAGCAAGAAATCCAGCCACATTGGGAAACATCCTCCTTTTACTTCTATACAAGGCAAACCAAAGCGCTTCTGCTGTAGCGTTCACTTTTTGGCCCTGGCCAGCTAAAGGGATGCTTTCAACCAACAGCCGCAGCTTTCACTTTAGGTCAGTGTTCAAATGATTCCCAAGCTTTTATGCCTTCTCTCATTGAGCAAACAGCGGATTCATATTTTCAGGCTGTAAAACTTTCCCTGTTTACTGGCACTCAAGATGCCCGTAGGATTGAACTCTTAAGGGCAGACCAGTCTGCGCTGGTCAGCTGGGAAGTACCTAATAGACTGACAGCAGCACGGAGCCAAATGTTGGCATTGGAAAGGATGTTTTCTAGGGGAACAGCCAGGTCTGACACATTCAAACAACAATAATGCTAGGTAAATCAATAGAATGTAATTTCAAAATTAAGGAAAGGCTGGTTATTTCAAACGATGTGGCTGCAGGTTTTGTTTCAGATAGCAGAGAGGTTAAAATAAAAAGGAAATTTTGTAGAATAATGAATGGAAGTTTCAGCTTATACCAGGTGGTTATTTTCTTGCATGATTGATTCTCCCAAGCTCTTGAAACTTGGGCTTTTTGGCCATCTGGCTGCTGGATTTGGGCACATTTCTATGGCCTATGAGATGTGCAAGTTGCATGCGCTGAGGCAAGAGCAGACACCTCCCGCTGTGCCCTCCATCCGAGCTGGATGGAGCTGCCTGCAGCTACTGCCAAAGCACTGCATCCTTGATGCCACCCCTTTTCTCTTTACTCCTTGAGATTTCTGTAACAGAATGTCTTGAGGGCACATCTGCTGTGTCATTGTTGTGATTATTTTAATTATCTTACTGTGGCATGAATGTGGAAATCAGCTCCTCTAGCCCAGCAGAGAATGTCCTGTTCTTTGATCTTGACTTTCTGTTTATGCTTTAGCACCAGGACAGGAGTTAACTTCATCTCATCCTTACTGGTTGTTCACTGCTCACATATTTATACATGGATATTCTTGGTGATTCCTTGTTCTCCTTTGCAGAAATGGCAGAATATCTGGAATAAAAACTTGAAAGACACCGGTTCATAAGCAGGGGTCCCACGGAAGGGGTTAAAAGATACAGGGGACTGATGCTGCAATATATAGCTGTCCTTAGCTGCCTTAATTCTAGCTCACATTTTGAAGGAAGATAAGTCACAGCCATCGTTCAGCTATCCGGTGCCTTACAGGAACGTCACATATGTCATCAAAACACCGGAGGCAGCTCCAACTTTGCAATATTAGAGAGCCTCCTGCAAAAACCGCCCCCGTGAAATAGGAAAGTGTTGTTTTGTTGGCCAGGGAGGGGGGGAACCTGAGACCCAGAGATTAAATAATGTCTTCTGGGAGCATAGAATTGATCCCAGCCATCCCAAATAACCTTCTGCTTTACCGTCGTGGCTTTTTCTTTCTTGTTGGTGCCACATGTCTGCAGCCATCTATAAAACTGCGGCTGCTTTGGGTTCCCAGCAAGACTTACAGTTGCTCGGTGCAGACTTAATGACCCTGTCGCAGTCCAGCGTAGTGCCTTTAAATCCAGCGCCAAGGAATTCTGGCAAGGTGTAAGGGACACTTGCTGCTGGACTTACTCTTTGGATACGTGCTTGTATTTATTTCTCCCCGTATGGTATACCGTATTTCACAGACATGACATTTATTAGAGATCAAGGTAAAAAAATAGTATAGCAGTATGAGAAGAAAAAAGATTTACGGTTTAGGTACCAGGCTGGGGCTGGGGAGAGCAGAGCTCTCTATTTTGAGTAAAGTGTCTACATTGGTTGCAAAATAGAGGGAAAATTATCTTTCTTTAGGGCTGTTCCTAAACTATACCAAGTATCTGGGAGGTGTTGTTATCGTAACAAAGCTGACAATATAATACTTGGGACCACTTTGACATTTTTATTTGTATCATCCATCTTGTTACCGGCTTCTTCATCCCCACATCCCAGCAGCTGCTTTGATGGCTCTTTTGCCATGAAGAGGGGGTTTCTGCCCCACTCCAAGGTCCGTGCTCTGGAGGGAGGCTGAGGAGCTGAAATGGCTCATGGTGCAGAGAGCAGGAGCAAGGCATGAAGTACCTGCAATGCTGAACAGGCTGTCTTTTTAGCAAGCTGAGTTATGTGTAAGGTGGTATATTGGGAATCTCTTTGCTTTCAACGAAGTCACTTTCTTGCATTTAGGTGGCAGGCCATTCCAAGGCTTTAACATTAAAAAAAGCCGGTTATTTGTCATTAGCTAAAACCTCCCTGTAACTCCATCAAGAAAAGCACAAAATGGAGAAGGAGAAGCAACTAAAATACCCCTAATGTGTTAAAGGAGAGGGGGAGCAGAATACCAGTGCGAGCTCTTCCAGGTTTCGGATTCGCTTGAGTTTTTATTCGATAAGAACGACAAGCCTGTCTTTTTAAGAAAATCATCAGAGCTCCTGGGTGGTTCCTGAACTCTTTTTCTGTGTTTGTGTGACCAGATGGCTGTGGTGCCCGGGCTGTGGGCAGCAGGGAGATGTCTCATTCCTGACTGGCTGCAAACCGTCAAACACCCGCTGAAATGGCAGCCTGGAATTGCTACCAAAGGAAGATGGGCCCTTGTGCCCCGAGAGCAATCCTGATGGCTACATCATCAACAGGATTACAGCTGCTCGTTTGTTCACAAAAAAAAAGAAACACGGATGGAGAACGCCAGCACCACCTCCCAGCTCTGCTTGCAGTGTTATTCTCTCCAGTTTATTCTCTCTTTTGCTGATGCTTGTAAAATATCTCAAGAGGCAGGGGTTCGACGACTCCCGATGGGAGCCAATCTCACAGTCTAAAGTAGGACTTTTTTCTTTATTTTTTATGTTTATTTATTCTTTATGTTAGCCATCCTGGGCATGCAGCCGGCCACAACGAGGTGGAGCGTCTGACTACAAACCTTCTGAGGAATTCTCCCTCCTTTCCTGGTGATCTAGAAGAATGCCTTTCATCTGTAGGGATGCTCCTTATCTGCTCTGAAACAGTGTTTGGATATTACAGTAAATAGCTCTTTAGGTGAAAAACAATCTAAGCAGGGAGCTGTGCAAAATTATTAACGCTCCGCAGCCGAGCAAGCACTGGATCCATTCATTTACTTTGAATTCCTCTGGTTTCGTAATGCAGGTTTCACTGTAGGAAATGGATTAAACAATGTCCACGAGGCATAGGAGAGAGAAAAGTAAGGTATCCATTTCCCGTTTTCATGAATTTATCGCTACTTTAAAGCTGCTCTCAGGGCACTGGTGTATTTGGGAATCGGGTTCTGCTGGTTAGCAGCCAGGTACCTCCGTAAACTCGGATCAGCCTGGCTTACCAGAAAAGTGGTGCCTGATGGTTGTCCCGACTTTTTTGTTCTGCATTCAGAGATATGTCCTGATATTGACTTATCTGACTCAGAATATGCCCATGAGTCAAAACATCAGCGTCAGCAATGCACGTGATCAGGATGCTTACCGAGACCTCCTGCCTGGGCTGAATTTGGCCTGTGGGGAGCGTGGCGAGCAGGTGTGTGAGACGCGGGTGGGTTCTGCTAGCTCGGGATGGGTTCACGCGTTCTGCAGTTGGTGCCTTGAAGCCAAAATTGGGGCTCTGCCTGCAGGCATGGCGAGGGTAGACAGTCAAAGAAAATGCAGTCAACTGTAGTTATCTGGTTTTAGAACTAAGGGAAAACGACGGACCCCAGAGTTTAGCCCAGACATACGTTACTGGTCCAACTTGCCCTTACCCTGAGGGCTTCCACCTTGGCTGGGGCAGGGAGCAGTTCAGTTTTTATTGATGTGTGACAGTGAGAAAGGCTAACAGGGCACAGGGTCAGCAAGTACCATTTAGTTGGTAACTAGCAGCATTTTGAAGAAGCTGTGGTTTAACCCTGGGTGCATTCAGTTTTTCTGAGTATTCTGCAAAAGCAAACCTCATTGCTATGCAGCAGCGATGCTGCAAATCCCAGGCTTGCACGAGCAGACTCGGACCGGTGACTGCTGACCAGCTCTGCCTCCAGCCAGGCCATTCCAGCCCACCTCAAAGCAAGGAGCAGACACTTTGTTTTGCAAGCAAATGTAAAAATCCCGAGTCTTGAAAATCCTGGAGGGAGGAGAGGATCAGGCTTGGTTGCAAAAAATAACTATGGATTTCTAAAGCAACACTACTTATCGCTTACTTGTTTCTCTGCTTCAAATCCACGTTTTTAAAAGTTGCTGTTAAGGGGAACAGTTGTGATAACCTAAGCTTTTCTGCCTCACGGCATGATTTGAAGCAAATTTGTGTAGTAGGGACATTGTATCTAAGGATCTTTCCTTTAGTTAATTTATTGGCGAAGTACGTGAATGCAGCTTCAGCAGTATTGGACTTTTGTTCTCTGTAAAATAACTTGGCTGGCGTACCAACCTGCTACTCGGTAAAAATGTCCCCGCCATCCCCCCAAACATAAGAAATAGAAGGATATTGCTTTGTGCTGCTAGAGTGGGGTCCAACAAAAAGCTTCAAACCTGTGTAATATTTATCTGAGTTCTCAAGGGAAGGTCTGGCTGGGTCACGTCTCGGCTCTTTCAGTCTCCCTGGGACTGGCTGGATATTTTCCCAAGCCGTCCTGGTGCTCGGGTGGGCTGCGTGTGCCTGGTGCTGAGCGAGCCCCAGTCCCGTGCACCCTGCTTTACTATCGGTTTGAGCCCCCTCTCCGGGAGAATTTTTACCATAACAAAACTCCTTTGACACGGTTTTCCCAGGGGAAGGAAAACCTTCCTATCTGAGCTCCAGGTTTGGGAAATGGCCATTCAATAACACAAAGCCTTGAGCTCTCAAAATAACGAGGCCGTGCTGCATTAGCATGAATTGTCAATATTTTTAAGAGGAGGATAGGAAAGATACACTGCGTTATTTATGTTGATGGGGAATGGGTAAAAATACCTTGAGAAAGGAGTAAAGCGTTTAATTGTGTGTGTGGTGTTTAATTTGTAAAGGTGCATATGACGTCAGAAATCTGATGATGGAGCAACTGTACTTACTTTACATTTGTACGAATCTTGCTATCGTGTCTGCCTGCTCCCCTTAAGCACAGACTGCACTGGGTACTGGGAGAGGCACAGAAGAGAAAAACACCCACTAAATCACCCCGTTACTGATTTCTTACGTGCTCTGCAATACATTAATAAGAAAAGCACAAAAATCGGCTAGGACTTGATCGGGAAAGGATTTGAACTGATAGTGATGGAAAACAAACCCAGTACTTTTTGTCTTTTTCTTAATAGGATTTCTGGAATGGGCATCCTTGAGGGGGGCAGGGGTTAGGAATCTGCTCCCACATCATTAAGTCACAAAACATCGCTTCTGTCGGGACTGAGGGGCTGTTCCTCGGGAATCATCTGGTGGTAAACTGCAGGGAGATCCTCTAGAGCCCGTTCCTGCTCTCAGCATCCCATCCCTCCCTTCCCTTCTCTGTTGCGATCTGATTCCAGATCTCTCTGTGCCGCTGGTGCCTGTCTTTGCATCCTAATTGTTATACTGCCAAACCAGTATATTAATTAGTGCTCTTCATCCTTCTACTCCTGTGTGCCTGGCAGGTTGCCACACATACTTCTAGCCCGGTCTCTGTTTTTCTTTAGCCCATTGCATAGCTAAGTAAAAAACTGCAGCTTTGAGATGGAGAACAAGTTCTGTCGTGCCCATAATTATAATTACAGTGACTTCCCCCCCCCCCCCCCCCCCAAGGTGTCAGATATCAGCAGTCTGTTCATATTCAGGTTCTAATTAACAGTACGGCTTAGAAGAGGTCTTAAAACGGCTGCGTTGTGATTTCAGCCAGTCTGTCAGTCGGAGATTGGATCCAGACTCCTCGGAGGCACGGGAGGGGCAAATTGGTCCACGTTTCTAATAACTTCTAATAACTTCTTCCTTTGTGAAAGCCAAGAGAACTATTTTTCTTCTAGGCTCTTTCCATCAATAGATATCGATCATTTAACAAAGCCAGACTTTCGGCTACGAAAGGCCTTTGATTAAAATTTCACTTGGCAGCCTCTTGGATTAGATATTTTATCATCATCATGAACGCTAGAGCCCCATAATATGAAAAAGGAAATGAAATGAGGAGGCAGTAACCTGAAGTAAGAAGTGGAAAATTACGTATTAAATGCCAGACACATACTCTTAGATACTACTGTGCCACTTTACATATCAGACAGTCAATTAGATGCCATAGGGATGGGTGTAATCACTGCAGAAGAAAATTTCAGGGGCTCAAAAGATTCCGTTTAATCTAAGTATTCTGAATAGCGCCTGTAAATCGTACTGGTTTTGTTAAGAGGCTGTAGATTTTCTGCTATGGTCTTGTCATTGGCATTCTCTCTGCCCTAGAAAACTGAGGTTTTTTTGAATGGAAAACAAACCATCCACTGCAAAATCTGCTCTGATAGTGCTGAAGTTTCAGCTTTTACTTGTTTTTACCAGAAAACTCCATACCACATAGGGAGAGAGCTGGTATTACGAATAAACGCTATTGCGGATGAGTCAGCTGCAGAGGAGGGGAGGACTGCTCAAGTAACTTTCCGCAGAAAGAAAAAAAAAAAAATCTTTCAAGATTCACCAAAAAGGAGAAAGGCAGCACTTTATTTAGCTGTGAGGCAGCAGTGATGACTGGAGATGACAAAGGAAGATTTCTTTCTTTTTTTATTTTTTTTTTAATGCAAGACCCAGGAAAAAAAGAATCTATTGCACGTGATCTGTTCTGGAATTTAGAGGCTACTGGTAATGTCTAGGTGGGTGGTTTAGCCCTTTTTTATGTGGTTCTTTAGCGTGTTACAGCGATGAACTCTTTAGGGGACAATACTGCTAACACCCCACCGAGCTGAGTAATGCATTTGGTTAAGTGTGATTCTCCAAGATGACATCCATTTTTAAAGTAATGATAAACAGTTGCAACTGCAGTTGTTCAGAGAGGATGAAGCAGTAAAAGCGGGTGATAGAGGACTGACAGATCTTCTGCCATTTCCCTCTGTAACGGGGCTTACTTGGGAACCTCCAACATCAAAACTCTAGAGGCTGGAAAATTACTCGGGAGAAATGCACTCTTCTCTCACGACAGAATCAAGCTGGCGTTGAGGAGAACATGAAAGAAAGCAGACACACGACACAACCTACTTAAAGTTATTAACAAACTGTAAATTATTTGGTTTCCTGTGCTGCTTCCAAGTGCTAACACGTTAAGTCTGCAAATCCACAGAAAAGGTTGGGTTCAACAAAAGGTGATAAGCATCACTTTTTAGTTATTCTGTCCGAGGCAAGTAAATTAGTATGTTCGTCTAAGTCATTGCATTTGTCTCTGCGATGCACGTGCTTACATCTGACCTGGTTACTTTGGTAGCCTTTATCATCGATAGGCAAAAGATACATATATACGCACAGATGAAAAGGGAAGAACTCAAATTTTTATCAACAAATTGAAGGTCCTACAGCTTATATTATGTCTGCCACTCTGTGGGAAAATAATTATGCCAAAACAAGAGTTTCCTGGCTGGGGGGATCTCTTATGACCTCAATTAGAGCATGGGAAAGATGGAAACATTTTTGTTCTATTTTAACTAAATTCTCTCACCAGGCCTCTTCTTTAAAGGCCATAGATAAATTTTTTTTTTTAAATGGTTATTAGATCTTTATCTGTGAGTAAGAAAAATAGTGCAACATCTGCAAAGGTTAATGCTGACTTGACCGCTCCCCCCCTTGGAAAAGGCAAAGCTGTATTTCTGTGACCTGGAGCTGCCAGCACTGCAGATACTGTGCAGTTACAGGACAGAGAAACCATCTGATGGAGACAGATTCTGGGGAAAGGACCACCAGGACAGGAGACCAAATGATATTAAGGGGAAGAGAAGCTCTCCCAAGTCCCAGTTCTCACATCTGAGGTTTTGTGGCTGTTGAAACCGAATTGGAATTGTTCTTTAAAACCTGCGCCCGCTACACGACAGAACTGGGTAAAATGGGAACGCATTTGCTGATCCCTTGGAATGTATAAAGAGCACAAAGTTCCCATAACCCAGGCAGGAAAGTGCCGTGTTGGGGTATCACCTTCTTCCTCTTCATTGTCTTACACTGTTATAAGGTCCAGATGTCACTATGATCAGAAAACAAGGCTTCAAAGATCCCCGTTACCCAGTGTGCTGCGGCGTAAGTTTTCTATTTGGATAAAACCCTTCCACAGCACGGCACTGAGAATCTGAGCTCAGCCTTTCTGTCTGCTTGGCCGTGGTGGGCTTGGAATATTTTCTTCCTGAATTTTTTCATCTAGTCACCATTTTCCGTCAGTTACTGTAAATGATAATTTTGCTTGCTCTGCAGTACTAGAAGCTATCAAGTTGAAGGAAAACTATTTGATAAAAACAAATCAGCACTTATTGATTTTAGTTTTTCACCTTGAGTCTTTTGTCTGTCATTTCACTATATTAATGAGCTCATTAATAGTTCTGGAGAAGACTAAAAGTTATGGCCACTCAACTCCATCCATCACTCACATACCTGCTGCTGTCAAAATAAAATGGTAATATACCACCAGAACAGGATATTAAATTATTGCTGTAATGGGGAGAGCAGTGTGGGTCGATCTTCTACTATTCATAGTAAAATATATTTAGATCTTAATAGCTCTACTCTGCATTGACTCATGAGTGCATGATATACATATTAATGAGTTACATTCCACTAGCAACAAAAGTATGACGTTGTTCTTCAGGCAACTGCGTCTTCGCAAGTATTTCTGGTTGATGTGTCACTGTTATATGTCACCAGCCTATATCAGACTAACAAATCATGACACATCAGCCTTATCCTGGCAGGCTATCGTGCACACTTACCTAAACACAAGATATTTGCTATTGTGTTTTAAAACAAACGGGTCGTGTTGCCTCGATGCTGTTGTGACAACAGAGATCCTGCTTTGCTGCTCTTTGGTATTGCTGTACATGGGCCAGCGGAGGTTACATATCCTTTATGTATGGATAGCATAATGTCCATGAAAATATATTGGCATCTCGGGGTGAAATCACAAACACAGGCAGGGCAGAGAATGGGTTGAGAGCAACCCTGAGGAGAGGGGCTTGAGGGTGTTGGCTGACGAGCAGCTCAACATGACCCGGCAATGCGCGCTTGCAGCCCCGCCAGCTGTACCCTGGGCTGCGTCGAGAGAAGTGCAACCAGCAGGTCGAGGAAGGGGATTGTCCCCCAGTGCTGCGCTCTGGTGAGACCCTCCCTGCGGTACTGTGTTCAGCTCTGGGGCCACCGATGTAAGAAGGACACGGAGCTGTGGGAGCGAGTCCAGAGGAGGCCACGAGGATGCTCAGAGGGCTGGACACCTCTGCGGTGCAGGCAGGCTGGGAGAGCTGGGGTGGTGCAGCCTGGAGAAGAGGAGGCTCCGGGGGGACCTTAGAGCAGCCCCCCAGCACCTGAAGGGGCTGCAAGAAAGCTGGAGGGGGGCTGTGTGCAAGGGCGTGGGGGGACAGGACGGGGGGGGAACGGCTTTTAACTGGAACAGGGCAGGCTTAGGTGAGATTTTAGGAGAAATTCTGTGCTGTGAGGGCGGCGAGGGGCTGGCCCGGGCTGCCCAGAGCAGCTGTGGGTGCCCCATCCCTGGCAGTGCCCAGGGCCCGGCTGGACGGGGCTGGGGGCACCCTGGGCTGGTGGAGGGGTCCCTGCCCGTGGCTGGGGGTGGAACTGGGTGGGCTTTAAGGTCCCTTCCCACCCAAATAATTCTGTGATCTTTCTAACTGCAGCTGGGTTAGGAGCACGGTCACCCTGGACTCCTCCTGCAGGCATCGGGGACGCACAGCCATCCCCAGGTTTGGTGGGCTGTCTCTGGAAGCAGCCAGCTCTCCCTTGCCTGTGGACCTTTGGTGACCGCTTCTGGCCTGAGTGACTTCAGCAGGTGATATGAATCTGTGATCTCCTAATTAGATCAAGAGCCTCGGACTCCCCTGTTCTCCAAGTTAATTCTACTACTCAAGGGGAATAGCTGTACAGCTAGAAGGCAGATTATCTTACACAGGGAACTAAATCTCAGATCACATGAAGTAGTTCATACTTATCAGGCAGGCTTAAGGCCTTTGGTATCATTAAGGCCTTTTTTCTATCAGATAGGGATGAAATTAATTTAGTTTATCAGCACAAAACCCAAGGCTCTGGTAGATGGCTGCAGTGACTAAGTTTGGACTAATGATTGAAACCATTGAAGCCATTCCAGTCCTCTACAGCCTTTCACTGAGGCTGTCACAACCGCTGTGTTTTATAACCTTGTTTCCCATCTCTCCCTCCCATGGCAAGGTCCCAATCATCCAATTATCCCAAATGCCAATCGCTGTGAGAGCCTGCGCTATTAACCTTCAGCGTTAACAGAGCTAGTGGCACTCTAGTATGAGAGGGCTGGTATTTCCCTGTGTAAAATGATCTTGATAAGCTCAATATTGTCAAGACTTGATAATCAAAGGGTTGGGGTTGACAACCTGAAGATATTTATTAGTAATATATACTAAACTAGGCCACCTCTTTTAGCAGAATAGATTGTGGGTGGGTTGTATTCGATCTACAAAGACCAGAAGACAATACTTCCTGAGTGTATCCCATAATCTTATGAGCTTTAAATTACCTTGTGTTAGGCACACCCCTCTTGTGTTTTAGCATTCCAGAATAAATCACCCCATTTTTGTTGCTACTCCTGAGCTCCAGTCTAAAGTAACCCTCAGTGAAGAACCTCAAGCAGCCGAGCAAGAAGGGAGGTACTAAGTAAGGCACAGAAGTACGGAGACACCAAGGCTGAGAGGCAGACAAGTAATAAATAACAGTTCAGATTCTTATACCTGGATCCCAAAGCTGATTGTTTGTCTTTGGCCCCAAAACATAACAGATTGAAATGAATTTAGCCTCTGATGTTTTTCCCCTTTGTTGCCTTATTAGTTTGGAAACAAAGATATTACTGTTGGATGGCCACTCAAACCCCTGAACAGTTCTTCCTCTGGGCTTTAGTAATTAAACCCATTCAATGAAGTGAATTTGTTGCACTGCTAAGACAAGGTGGTTTCAAAACCACCAGATTTAATGTTGATTAAAATATTTCCCCAGGCAGTGATAAGCAGCCAACAGCTGATTCAGAGTTTCTTGTTAAGTAGGATTTGAGTGTCTAATTCTCCTATCTCTGAGAAAAAACCACGTTGTTATTAAGGAAGAGGTCAAAGGATACACGAGCCAGAATTCACTATTTAATTCTACCTTCAGGCAAGCTTTAAATATAGTGGTGTCTGCAAAATGGTTGTAGTTAGGGGCAGGGTATTTTTGAAATCCAGAGTGCCTACTCCTAGCAAAGTCCCTCTCACTGAGTCTTAAGGACAGGTGGATGAAGAGATAGGCTAACGGATTTATGCCCCTGAAAGGTTAAGCCTGTCAGAAACCAACCTGAAACACGCTGCATTAACTTTGCCCTTTACTGAAGTAAATATTTATTGGCCACCGAAACCAAAACCTGCACATCTTTTGCTGGGTGCTCCCAAATTCATGCAAAAGACTGTGGTAGAAGCAACAAATACAGAAGCACAAGCTGCCCAGTGTTTCATTTGTTCCTCTCCCCATTTCGATTCACAGCTTACAATGTCTTTATGATAGCACAGCTACAAATAAGTTGGCTGTTCATCTGCCGTGAAATGATTTTTTAAATTTGTATCCATTATCTGAGTAGGAAGAGGCACTGCTGCTCTTGTTTATTGTGCTAGCCAAAAAAGCTTCCAGTAAGACAGAGATTATTGAAAAGGATAGCTGGATGCTGTCTGGTTTTGCTAACTCTGTTGAGCTAGTTTGCAACATCACTGCCAACTTCTTAAGGATGTTTGTTGGCCTCATCTTCTTTCTACTGATTAGTTGGATATAATGGTCTTGCCTGAAGCGCCAGATAAAAGGATATAGATTCGGTTAATGACTGGCGTTCAATTTGATTCTGACTCCCTAGCAGGAAAACTCGAGATACTATAGGAAACCAACTAGTATTTTCTTCCGTGCTTTCCAAACTTTGGCTTCGGTATTCGGTGAGACAGCAGATGACACAAACCTTCCTGTGGCATTCCAGCTGAAGTCAAGGCTGGCAGATACTCGCGTGTTTTACCAAGCTCACGCCTAAAGCGTGTCTGCTGTGTGTCATAGGGCAAAGCCTGGGAGGGTGGGGGTGGGGGTCAGCCATAATTTCCGAGCAAAACGGAGCTGTTTCTCAGCCGGTCCTACTCACGTGAGTAGTTGCAGTCTATGCTTGGAATGAAGACAGCTCTTCTGTTACTCACTGCTGCTCGTGGAAAATACTTAGAAAGCTTTTAGCTCCCGTTGTAGTATCTTTAGAATGCCTGTGTGTGAATTCCCAGTCCTAACTATACATATGGCATATCTGAATATGTTATAAACTCAGTTTTCAGTAAAAAAGTGCTTTACCAAATAAAACCGTTAGTTAATAAAAATATGCTTTGAAATGCCAACTTTACCATTTGGTATCAGACAGTGCTGCGCTATCTCTTAGTAACTGGAAAGTACGTCTGTCGGAAAGCAGATGTAAGTTGTTCAGCCTAGCGCTGTTATTTGCACTCATTGAAAGGTTGGAAGTAAAGATCACAAAGCGAACATTTAAATGCCTTCAAATTTAATCGTAAAAGAAGTCTTCAACAAATTATTTGACCTTTAACAAAAGTTTTTCAATATTTCTGAAAAATAGGATGATAGTCTCTTCCATTTAATTGCTGCTTGCACACAGATGAGCTTTTGTTTTATTCTTACTACTTATGATTGCATTTGAATAATTGTCCTCCGTTGGATGTGTGTGTATGTAGGCTTCTCCTTTGAAGGTAAAGCAAAATCAGTGAGGCAACTCTAACTAATTCTACAGTAGTGATCATCTTAAATTGTAAGTGTAGAAAACCTCTTATTGGTAATTTACTTAATGGTAGGCTAGTGTACGCTCATCTATCTAAAATGTAAATAAAAATATCAACAGTTTGATTTCATTTCCTGCAAAACATTGATCCAAACATTGCATTTTAATCTCATTTTAAAAGATGCATGTCTTGATCCCACAATGAATTCCTCTTACAAACCTGAGAAGGAGTACGTACATCAGTGTTGGTTTGTTGCAGGTTAGTGAGCACTGCACAGTGCAAGACGTTTATGGAGCTGCGAGCACAAGAAGGGGTTACCAGCCATTAAGCACAGAACTGATTAAGAGAAATGATAGAGGCTGATAGCTGAGCTGTGGAACGGGTAGCTTTGTGAAGGTGGGGAAATAGCTCAGAAACTTGTGTACAAGCACCGGCCTCGTGCAGCAAAGCAGGAAGGAGATTTAACTTCACCCCTAGTGCCACATTTTAATTTCCACAGTATGTTGTTCCTCAGGATCCTCTGGAGTACTTTGGGACCTCCCAGCTCTTCTGATTATATGAGAAGATGCTAAACCCCAGCTGGAGCTGTTCATTTATTTTGCTGCTGCTAACAATGAGACGTAACAATGCTTGTCTGTATTATTTATAGAAAGAGCTCTCACAACGGCTCGTATGGGACCAGCAGATGCTTGCAACCGCTGTGTAAAGCACTGAATGCCCACAGCTCTCCTGGGTCACTCGGTATTGATCAGCTAATACCACGCTGTGAACAGCTGGTTGTGCTAGATTAGAAGTGTGACCTGCGAGGGTTAGATTCTAATAAACTAGCGGAGCCACAAGCTGTAGAGACCGAATGATTCATATCCTCTGAGCTTTCACAGAACAAATACTGTCACCCGAAGAGCACGCAAAACCAACAAAGAGGTTTTCTTTGGAGGCAAAGAGGCATCTGCTGTAATTAGATTGGGACACAGATGGGATGCATTGTATCCAGGTTAACTGTCCCTCGTTACAATATAAGTTGTTCTCTCTAAATCCAGGTAAGCTGTCTTCTGGTGCTAAATATTCAAAGCCTCATACAAAGCTTGCCCCTTTGTTTTGCTGGCTTCCTAGGGGTTATACGGTCCCACAAGCGTGCAGTTTTAAAATAAGCAGTACTCACCCTTGTAGCATGTGACCAGAGAGGCTGTGGTGGTCATCTTGCAGAGTAAGATGAAGAACAGAAAGACGTCTTGCAGAGAGAGAGCGTGCCAGTCTGGACAGAACAGTGACCCATGCAGATTCACAATATGCCATTATTTGAGATGTGCTGTCTCTGCGTTAGATATTTTAACAACAAATGAAAAGGACTCCTTGCTCTGGTGAGACTGAAACAAATAGACAAGGGAGAAGTTAACGCAGGCTCCTGTTATATTCCCCAGTCTTCCGGATGGTCTGCAGCAGTAGGAGTTGCACCCGCTTTTTGCTATACTTTGTTGACAGTTCCTGTAAATGGGGGAAAAACCATTGATGTAAACTCACTTCATCACTTCCATCTGTATCTCTGTACAGCTTTTTAAGAATATGTCATTTAACTGCTCCATCCCTCCCAGGGCAAATGCAACATTTCTTCCCTTCTACAAATTATTTGGCAGGGCTAAATGTAAACATATGAAGGTGCTTTAATCATCTTCGCTGAGACATCCTACAGCTTGTCCGACTCTTGAGAGTTGTAGGAAGCCCATTTCAGGAACAATAATAGAACCAATTAATTTGCAGTTTATTCCTGTTGCTCTTTGGGAACTGCGGTGTGTGGAAAAGGCACTGCCTCATACAGAAAACTGGCAGGGAAATTATTCTTGTTGTTTAGAAGAAATTGTCAATTAGATAAATATGAAAGCTTGAGAAATCCCTTAGAAGGTTCAAAACTAGTTGGTTACCTCACTTTGTTCTACCTCTGCGCTTTGGCATGACTTCTGTTTCATCATTTCAGAGTCATGGCTTAAATGGAGGAAGAATGAACCTGAAAATGGAATCCTTTATCTACAGACTTAAGCAGTGTTGAGAAATCCTTCCAATTGCAAAAGAAATAAATGGAAGGTCTTCTTTGCTGCAAAAAAAACCAACAAAAACAAACAAACAAAAAAGCAAACTTCACAGACGGTAGGAGAGAGCCGGCAGTAATTTATTCCAATAGTATTTGAGGAGGCACATGTTTATGGCAAAGTAACTTCAAGCCAGCACAAAAGATAATCATAGGGGCTATTTTAGTCTCCAGTATTTCACAATCTACATCACAGCATGACACATTAATATATCTTAAGTTGTAAACTGTCCTCAAAGTTCCTCGCCCTCTGCTTCTCTCAAGCCCCTGAGCAGAAGCTTTGAATGAAATCGTTGAGTCTGCTGTCAGGGATTGTATGAGGTGAAAGAACGGAACAGAGCTTTACTTGAAGGAGCAGAAGAAAGAGCTATTGAAGAGATACTGGTGCCACACCAAAGCCTTTTAGTAGGAAGAGGTTTAAGTAAACATAAATGCACTTTACGGTTCCTTAATGCTGCCAGCATGAGAAGCAGACCTTCTTCATTGTACAGTGTCTTCAAAGGTTTTGATATAAGAAGTGGAAAAGCTGCACGGAGAGATGGAGTGCATGCAACAGAGAAAAACAAGTCAACTCTTTTTTCCCCTACTCCTTCAAACAAACATCGCTCATCCATTCTGATCTAATTTCCCATTTTCTTTTGCCTTAGGCTGCGGTATGTCGCTTCCCTCGCCACCTCCAAGCCCTTCTAGGCCGGCCTAATTTGGTTTTTTTTGAGTCTGACCCGAAACATGCCAAAGCCAACATCCTTTCCCATTGACTTCAGCAACTGCCACATGAGGTCCTTAAAATACCATCCTGGTCTCAGTTCTGCTGGTGTTACTTTGACAGAAACTCATTGACTGCGGCGGAGTTTTGATAGTTATGTTGTTGTAGGAGAACAACTAAATCCAAGGCATCGGTGACAAATGATGAAACTGAAAAAATAAACTTTGGTGTCAAGGTCCACTTCAGCTGGGGGTTGTGCAAATATTCTCACAAAAAGCAAAGCATAAGGGGAAGAAGGAAAATAAACTATCGAGCGGTTGTCCCAGCGCTTTCAGGCACTGGTTCCCGTGATTCCATGAACAGAGGACTGAAAATATTTACTAATCCTTTCTCAAAATACTTACCCATATTCAGCTGTGGTTCTTAAAGAGAACACTCACTGGCATGTAATCTCTCCTGTGGAGGAAATCAACTCCTTATGTCGCCAACAGGTATTTTATTTTGCCTTCATGGATTCTGTGTCAGCATGAAGGCATGTCTTATCTGCAGAAATTCCCAGGAGAAGTTAGTGACACAAACAGCGGGAGTTGGAGCAGCGGCAAGAGCAGGGGAGCAGCGTGCTCTTCCCATGTTCTCTTGGTGGTTCTGATGACAAGTCTTTGGCATCACAGGACGCTCACTGGAGCCAAAAGACCATGGTCAAAATTCACTGTTTCTATTTTTGTGATTTGTGTGCTGGGTTTTTTTGTTAGTTTTTGGTTGGTTGTTTTGTTTTTTTTTTGTGGTGGTTTTTTAATTTATTTTTTTTTTTAAATTCATGCTCCTTTTTCTGATGGTGCAAAGCTGCAGCGCCTTTGTAGTCAGATCTTTCCTTGTTGGCTTTCCAGAATATTACATTACTCGCCCAGCTCGAAGTGCTTTCGAGGATGTGAACTACGTTATTTACCATAAAACGAGAGGAACGGTATATGTAACACCCCCATTCCCCTTGGCATCAAGGGAACCATAGATTAATGATGAGTCCTGCTGGCTGCTTGACAGTAAAACCCTCAAGAATGAACTTCTTCAATAAATTACTGAAATGTGAAAATAATTCAGTACAATCTAGGAATGCCTTGGCATTGCAATGTAAGATTTAACAGCAATTCCTTGTGCTTTCTGTTCTCTGGATGAGAGGTGCTTTATAAATATAAGAGGACCTTTATTTCACAAGAGCTCCGATGGATGGCTGCAAAGCACCTCCGAGACTGGTGGGCTCTGGCTGCATGTTTCTTTGCCTTCTGTGGGGAACACTTTTCCAGAGATGCCCCTGTTACCAGTTTCACAATTATTGCTGCTCTCATAAAACTCTTTCCGTTGCATTGATTCATCTGATTGTAGAGCTACCGCTTCAAACCCGGTTTTGCGAAAACCTCTGGTTGAAATATTCAGATCTGCTTCGTGGTGGATGTGCCGGGTGGCTGGGGTGGCACCACTGGGGGAAGAACATTTTCTCTCCATGGTGGAGGGATGACAGGCAGGAGACATCGAGTGGAAACCAGATCTCTGTCCTGGTTTCAGCTGGGACAGAGTTCATTTTTTTTGTGTAGCTGGTGCAGTGCTGTGTTTTGGATTTGGTGTGAGAACAATGTGGATAGCACACTGGTGGTTTTAGTTGTTGCTGGTAAATGTTTTTAGTAAATCAAGGATTTTTTGGTTTCTTGGGCCCTGCCAGCCAGAGGGCTGAAGAGGTACAGGAAATTGGGAGGGGACACAGCCAGGACAGGTGACCCAAAGGGCTATTCCATACCATGGGACATCATGCTGAGCATATAAACTGGGGGAAGAAGGAGGAAAGGGGGGGACATCTGGCATTATGGCGTTTGTCTTCCCAAGTAACCGTTACGTGTGATGGAGCCCTGCTGCCCTGGGGATGGCTGAGCTCGCCTGCCCATGGGATGTAGTGAATGAATTCCTTCCTTCGCTTTGCTTGCGTGCGCGGCTTTCGCTTTACCTATTAAACTGTTCTTATCTCAACCCTTGAGTTTTACATTCCGATTCTTCTCCCCGTCCCTCTGGGTGAGGGGGAGTGAGTGAGCGGCTGCATGGCGCTTGGTTGCCAGCCGGGGTTAAACCACAACAATTTCCATCCCATGGAGGAGCAGCATGCAAAAACAGCCAAGGGGGGCAACCAGTGCACTTAGTCTGTGTTTAGGTGCTTAACTGGACAGAGTGACAGAGGCCTTTAAAGACGTAGATCAGCACTGTGGAGATACTGAAGAGCACCTTGGCATACGAGGTGCCTAATTCCTGTTCATCTCAAGGCATTAAACACCTCTGGTGACTCCTCTCCTTTGCAAGTACGCACTCCCAGGTTCCAAACACACCCTCTACTCTATTTGTCTTAGTTTTAGTGATTTGTTTCCCTGCGTATGCTTACCGCCTCTGTCATCATCCGTGGTGGCCAGGTGTGCTGCTCTGGGGAGGCTAGTAGTGTGTGCAACGTGAATGCTAAAGCAAATTAATACATTAGCAACAACTGACAGAGAAAGATGCAGGTATGCAGGATGGCACTAGTAGAGGCTTTTATTTGCTTTCCAAATATATTTGCACAAAAGTGTTTTGCCAGGAAAGACAATAAAAAGAGAGTGTTAAATATGGGGTGCATTTCTACATTGGGCTAATACCTTCATAAGGACGTGGGTCACGCAGGCAACAGAAGCAGTCCACGAAGATGTCTGAGCTGAAGCATCTGCTGTGAATAGCAAGGCCCTAATGCCGTGGCTGCAGTCAGTGGTTTCTCAGCAGCCGGTTGCCAGGGCTGACTTATTGGAGGAATGGGTTATAAATATATGATTTCAAAGCAGCTACAGTCCTAAGAACCAAAGCCTGTACACTGTCATTTGAAAAGAGATAAGGGAGCTACACAGACCTGCTTGTTCCCCACAAGCAGCAACCTCTGGGGTCAGAGTGTAGCCTTTCCCATGTTATACAGCTGGCCAAAGGAACAGCGTGGCAATTAACGGATTCGGCCTGGTTATGTATGCAAAGGACCGAGAAAAGCACACCAAGGACACATTAAAGTAATGTGTCCATCTACCAATGCAGCTTTTTTTTTCCTTGCGATAGATTTCCCTGTTCAATTCCAGGTAATCTGAGCAATAGGATGCTTGAATCCTTTGGGAATTGTGAATACAAGCCACTTGACAGCCTCATTATTTACTTATGCTGGAAGAGGTCTGCTGTTCTTTTAATATGTGTAACATTTCGTACATCTCTGTGCAGCAGGGTTTTTTTTGTTGTTTGGTTTTGGGTTTTTTTTGTTTTTGTGTGTTTTGTTTGTTTTTTTTTTTTGTAGCAGGGATTTAACCTTGGATCTTTCAATTTAAAGAGCAATCCTTATGTCTGCAGTAAGGGACTGAGCTGTTAGTTTATACCAGCTCAAAGATTTCAGTCACTAGAGGGTGACAGGATCACAAGTACAGACTGCCCGCCTAACAGCACTCCTGGTCCAAACTCAGCTATTGAATTAGCAGGAGGTTGCGAGAAATTTTCACATCGTTGCATTAACGAAACAATTTCATTGACAGTGACTGAGCCAATCTGTTCAGCCCTGACAGTGAGAAATCTCTTCTCTGCCTGCAAGGGCCATTTGTATAATTATAGACATGTCAATGAAATGAAGTAATGACTGAATCAGTGTCAGTGTACTAAACCATAGCCCATTTCCTCCATCTACATGAAGTATCTTCTTGTATCAACATCCTTTACATTGGTATCTTTTAGTTCTCAGATCTCCTGACTTATTCACAGAGGGTTAAAATTCTTGGTTTTCAAATAAAACCCAACCTCAACCCCCATTTTTCCACCTGTTACAGAAAGATAACCCCTCCGCCCCAGCTGAGAATGTTGTTGACTGACCCACCTTTGCCAGGCTCCAGGACAGCAGAGGGATGGGGAGATGAGAACTCACCTCTCCCAAAGCACGTGGTAGGTGTCTGGTACTTGTACGCTCATATATATCCTATAAGTCTTCATTTCTGCAGGCAAAGAGCCAGTGGACCAAGAGAATTATTATTCTTAGATTCAACCAGTGTGCAAGGTTTAAAGTACTTGGAATAAACAGATCCTGTAAAACTCTGGCTTTTTGAGAGAAAGCTTTGTAAATAGCCATCTTCTACTCGCCTTCCTTTAGATACCTGTGCCATACTGATAACGTGTGTTGCCAAGACTGAAAAGCCCTTGTTATGACAAACCAGGCAGAATTCTCGTGTTTTTCTTATAAGACCTAGCAATGGACGCTGGTTTGATTTGGTGTCTCTGGTTTATACCATAATGAAAATAACTGCATGACCAGTGTAACAACTGTCACAGTAATGCTCCAGTTACTGTCGAGCTCTCAACTATTGTCACTGCTGGGTTTTAGAAGCAGACACGGTACAGTCAGTAATAATTTGTAAGACAAGGTGTTTGATTCTCAACGTACGGTAGTCAATGGAAAGCTTCCCAACTACTTCATTAGGTCTGATTGAGTCTCTTTCCATCACCATTTGAACACAGCTTTTGAAAAATATACCGAACAAGCACTGCAGTTTACTCTTTGTGCTTAATCCTGGGCTAGCGTTGGGTTTCGCATCCAACTTGGCTGCAGTTCAAACTGCTGGTGGGATCTTCCTATACATCACCAAAAATGAGGTGGTGCTTTCAAACTGACTTTGCACAACAGATTATTTTATTTTTAGCAAGATCAGAGTAAGTCCAAAGTGCAAATTAACCCCGTTTCTGTAGCTCTGATAAATGAAAAGGGTATCTCGCAAATGCCAGTGCCTCCTTTCTAAGAACCGAGTTATGGTGGGTTAAGACAAGGTGCTCTCACCTGTCCTTAAAACATTAACCTGCTGGCTACTTCCTAAGCTTTCTTTAGAAGGAGGATGCATCATTTCCCCCCTGCTAGCTACTGAAGGTGTTGGCTGCTCTTGGAAACTTCATCACTGTTGTTTGTAGGAAAAAGCAAAAAGTTATTAGCAGGTTTAGTGGAAGGAAAAGAATGTAAGAAGCTGAAAATGGATAGCCAGTACTAAAGATGAGAATAAAACTAGGTTGGGTGGCTTAAATGATTGAACTGGGTGATGTAACGGTAGATGTAGAAGAGGACAGTGAACTTCAGCCTGTACAAAACCATCGAGGGGTGAGTGCCATCCAGCACAGCTGAGAATTTTCTACCATTCCTTTTGCTGTACCTCACATAGGAGGAAAGCACACAAATGGTGATGGCGCACTTTTTACAACGCTGTTGTGCCAACGGGTGGATAATCAAGTAGGCCATCTAAGAAGTGACATGTAAGAGATTTATGCGAATGTAGTAGCTGTTCCTAGTCGAGGAAGGAGAAAGAAATATTCATGACCCATCGGGGGACTTCAGAGGATAATTTTATGCCTCATCACAAAAAATCACCAAGGCCATTTAGGAGGATTGAGGGAAAAGAGGCAGGCGTTTGAGAAATGAACGTTCTGTATTATAATAATGAGGGTTTGTTGGGTTTTGGGCTTTTTTTAATAAATGAAACAAGCAACTGAAGTTCAAAACTCAAGAGCTTAAGGGAAGACTTCTTTTCTTCCAGCAACAGGGTTTCCCTAACTGACCATGGCTCTCCCTCACCATGTACCCTTACTTTGCCCTGTGGTGTACATGCTCGCTGTTGCAGGTTTGGGCAGTGTACTGACTGACTGCTCATGGCAGTTTGTAAGGTCCTGCTGAGTGGCTGGGTGTTAAATCCACCACCGTGCTAAAGACAAGCAGAAGTGCTCTGTACTTTACGCTTCAAAGTGAGTGGTTGGCCTTGCCTTTGCTGCTGTATAGTCTGTCTGCTCCAAGGGTGACTTCTACCCTGAGAAAACGGCACACAAGGGGTGGGAAACAAATTCCTCTGGGTTTCAATTTTAACATCTCCGTACCTAGAAACAGGATTTTTGCAGCTTCTCTTGGGTCTGTTTCTGATCAGCTGCTGTGAGAGCTTGTGCATAGCCTGACCAGATGCCACCTCATGCCAGAAAACAGCCCAGAAACACAAACCTCAGTGTCCTGTTAGATTTTCTAGTATCCTCTTAGCAGCTGTATCCTAAACAGGGGTGTTTAATGTTTGGAATGAAAAAAAAATTCAAACAAATCTCTGATTTCCTCGTTTCTCTCTCTCTCTGTTTATACTGTTCTACTATGTGCGAAGAAGAGCTGTTGGCAGAGTTTGGAGATTACAAACGCTCTGATTGACTACAAACGAGGCACAGGGTGGCATTCACAAGACTTAAATAAAATTCTTCATTAGTGACACCAAGAGCGTTTAAGCAAAACAGTCAGTAATACCCCAAAGGCCTGCAAGGAGCAAAGCATTGGTATTTATATCTCAAAGTCTCTCCAAATTCAGGAACAGACCTAACTTACTGCATGGTGCCCACGGGTGTAGCATATTCCACTCTCTTTAGTGTCTGCATCTCTCTTTAGCAAGTTCAAAAGGAGTGAGACAGAGCTCTGTTCTGGCTGATGCATTGTGGAAACCCCATAGATCTGCTACACAAAAGTGAGGTGATCCTCTTTTACTGAGCTTAGCCTCAGCCTTTTGCAGCTGATCTGGTGGAACATGCTAAAACAAAGTAGGAATCTTAGAAATTGCTGGAAAGGCAACCCACTTGGATGAAACAAAAGAAATACAGAGTTTAGCAGCACAGGCAGCCAAATTCTAAAGAACCTGAATTCATTGAAATGTATGCAATTGGTTTCAGTGGGAGCAGAAGTTGGCTCAAAATAGACTTGATTAATTAACAATAATGATATTTTGGCAGACTCCTCCTAAGCCACAGAGGAGCAGTCTCTGCAATTACCATTGCAAAATCATCATAAATATTTGGCTGCATTTGCTATATTAAATAAAAAGTCTATAGAAAGCTAATGGATTGAGTGAACTCTTTAGGCAGAAGAGGGCCCATGATTAAGCACCAGAGTGCCATGGAGAAGAAACATGACTTCGCAGAAGTCCGTGGCAAAATTCCCACAGACTTCAGTAGGATGAGAATTCACTTAGTACGACTGTCTGTGAAGGTGGGAACATTTGCCTAATGCTAGCTTTGTGCCAGCACGCTATCAGCTCTCTGAACAAATTGGCATCTGTTCCAGCTTGCCCAGACCTTTGGCTGAAAGCATCTGCTACCTTCCGAAGCGAATTCCCAAATCCCTCCTGCCCTGGGTTGGATTGAAATTCCGTGAGTGCGTGAGTCAGAGCTTTAACTTGCAGCCTGGGGAAACAACGTGATAAAAAGGAAAACGAAGTGACAGAAGAGGACAAAACTTCCAGCTCCTCTAAGGAAGTTTCTAGTTTCCTTAATACTATAAACCATTCCTGGGCTAAGAATCAAACACCCGGTTAGTAGCTAATTAGGCGTGTATCTTGTGATTTACTGCGGTCCCTAGAACGAACGTACTGATGTTGTTTCATTGAACAGGTAGAGGCTGACGCTTTTAACCCGGATAAAGCAGAACTTCTCACTTTACTGCCCTCAGCCCAGCCAGAACCAAGAGAAGGAGAGCCAAAACATCCTAGCCACATGTAGTAGGAATGGCCAGGAGCACCTCACCCTGCTGGTTCCCAAAATCCAGGTTAGCTCCCCTGCCAGAGCCTCCTACGGCTGCGCGCCGCTCCGTGTCTGGCTCGTCTTTTGCAGCAATAATTTGGTGGGATGGATGATGCTGTTACTCTGCATTGCTAAGATGAAGTCTCATTTATTTCCTATCTCATTGGTATCAAGGGATAATTGAAACACAGTCTTACCATTTGGCTCTTTATAAATAACAGGCAGTAAGCGTGGAGAGTTTTGTCTTTTGGATTATACTTAGGCTCATCTCTGAACTATGTTATATTAACCGCGGTTTATTTCCTTTCCAGTGTATTGTAACTGCACTGGTGGGAAACTGCCAGCTATATTGTTCACTGATTGGCACGTGATTTTCTACTGTGTAATTAAATCAGGGAAAATGGGAGAGACTCAAATGTTCCCAAGACCGGCATCTTCAAAATGCTCCTGGAATTCCTTTTAGCTAACCATAACCTGCTGACCGCTGTGCTCCTCGCTGATATTTTAACTGACTTTCAGGAACAATGCACTGTTAATTAATATTTTGTCTAAAGCATTAGCATGTTTGATGGCATGACTTGTTTACTACTGGATTATGGCAAAAGGTGTGGAAGAGAACCCTGTGACAAGACAAAATTCCTCATCGTGCCACTTGGGGTAGGGGCGGGAAGCAAAAAAAGAGGGGGTAAGAAATCAAAGAAATTTAGAGGCCGCTAATAAAGAAAAGCCTGCAGCCTTTTTGGAGGCTGCAAAGGGCTTTAAGAGGAGAAAGGGGGCTTTAAGAGAAGAAAGGATGTTGGTGTGGCTGGTGGTGATGTTATTTTTGGTTTGCATTTGGGGACAGCAATGCCTTACTCACGGTTACTGCCGTCCTATGTGATAAAAGAACTCTCCGTATTATCCTTCAGCGGAGTTTTACTGTCCGGTACAAATTATAACTAAACTTGCTGAGACAAGCAGCCGAAGAGGAGGAGAGAAAGAAGGAAGAGCTGCCTGCTGTTATTAAAAAACTCTTTGTTAAAAGTAGGATTGATCCTCTCCCTCTGAAACTCTACACATAACTTTCTCAAACTCCCAATGCAAATGTTTATGCTATTAATATACCTTCCTGTAACATAAACTACCACGCTGTGGCAGCTGGAGACAATGAAAAGCTGTGAACAGCGTCGTGTGGACCCAGACATTACACCAAACTAATCGCTGGTGGCTGCAATGCAAGCCCTGCCGTTAATTATCCCCAGCATTATTTTTTGACCTCTTGACCGAAAGGTTGCAATAAACCCTGCCCTGGCCTTGTGGTCTGATGGAAGGGGAAAGGCTTTTTGAGACTGGTTCTTCAGCTGGAGACAGAACTGTGGGAGTGCCTCATGCACTGGGATACCCTCACTGGTAGGCACTGAACCAAAGGACATTTCACCTTGTGCCCACCTGGCCTCTGGCTGCTAAGGATGAAAAGTGGGGTAGCGCACGCTTTTCAGCCATGTCGGACATGCAGGTCCTGGGTGGATTTCCAGCATCGTACAAGGAAGCAGAGCTCCAAAGCCAGAAATGCTGCACCCTGATCTTCTAACAGGGTTCTCAGACGTGAACACGTACAAGATGCATGGAGCCAAGCTGCTCCAAAGCGGATGGCAACAGTGCGGCTTTACGCTCTGCCGTTCATGGATGTTCTCCCTCACTGCCAGGTCCCACAAGAGGCCACCAAAGCAAGAGCAGACCTCAACGATGTTACAAAGCCAGAGGCAAGTCCGGTCTGTAGTTTATGAACCCCTCATGCACTACTCTAACGGGCTCTGTGAAACTAAGCCCATGCTTTAGAAGAAAGAATCGATTAAATTATGCTAATAGTGCTCTGAGACTTCACAAAAACGCATATCGAGGAGGATAACATCATCAAGATAATCTTGGTTACCATGGTTATTCTGTTCTATCTACCCAAGAACGATGAAGACTCCCTAGCAAATCCTGCTGGGACAGTAAGGATTTGATACCTGCATTTATACAGCTAAGCCGTTCTCTCAGCATATAGACCTTATGCGTACGCTCTCGTCGTGGTGGTGTGTCTTGCTTCTGGATTCTAAAATGAGCAAGTTCCTATTAACAGTGGGAACTGAGCGTGATTGGCTAGAGAATTGGAGATGTTCCAGTTGTGCTAATAATACTTTTTGCTTGGAGACAATAACAATCCAGTTATGTTAATTTTTTGCCTGGCGCGTACAGTGTGTGATGTACAATAATGTCCATAAGTGTTTTTATGAGTGCTTAATGCACACACTTAAATTTTGCAAAGCAGCTGTCAGAATTAAACGCATAACAAATCAGATGGTTAATCAGCGTGTGAATACGTAAGGAACTGTGTCTGCAAACCAGGCATGCTATTTTTACAACCCTGGGGAGGTCTGCCACCAGATGGCCTTTTTTTTGAGCTATGAGTATTCCTCAAAACAGTTTGGGTTTGGTGTTAGACAATAGCTAGTAAGTTTTAAATACCTTTCTGAAATTGCTGGTTCTGTCTCCAAGATGTGCTGCTGACGTGGGCATCCTCACCCCACCAAGGGGACCCCTGGTTTCAGGCAATTGAAGCCTTGTTGTCCCATGATGTTAAGGGCTGCAGGTGATTACACGTGGATGTATTTGCACGTAAAACCATTTTCTTTTTGTTCCTGTTCTGCATCGCACTTGTTGTAACCAAGTCATCTAATATTTGAGGGAAGGATTAATCATGGCTAAGGAAGTTAAGCCCAAACATGCAAGTGTTTAAAGATGCCAGCTTTACTGATTTTAGGAGTTAAACAGCTAGGTTGGAATGAAGTTCCCACATACCTTTGAGGCCCTGGGCACTGAGCATCCAGTTAATTCATGGAAGCCAGCATAAATAAAGCACTTCACATCCGCAGGCTCTTTGGAAAACCCTAAGTGAGGTTTTGCTGTGTATAATTCAAGCTTGATCAAACCATATACGGACTTGACAGCTAGGATTTCAGAAGAAAGTCAAAGCGCTGTAGGTGATAGCACCTGTTACTCCGTCATTTTTTCTCCCTGTGTCTCTGATGTGCTAATCCTTCTCCCTGCCCCTAAATAAGCAGGGGAGCCAGCTTCCACTCAGAGGTGCGTGAAGTGGATGAGCTAGAACACAGAGGGTTTTCTGCTCTTAAATGTAAGTTCCTTAGTCACTGAAATCACTGACCAAGTGCTCAGCTGTATCATGTTCCACATTCATGACATCATTATCTGCTAAAACACTTATCTGCGATGATGTTACTAGTAATGGGCAATGACATGATATGCCTCTAGCAAACTTCCCCAGGATTTCAGGCTCTAGCCTGAACAAGACAGTAATATTTACTTGCACTAAAAAAATCTTGTCAAGAATTTTGAAATTTCTTATGACCATTAATTAAGCTCGGAAAATACAAAGCGGCACTACTATTACCATTTCATGCCTGGCTAAACCTACAAAGAACAAGGTGAAGAGAGCAGTTTGATGTGCTTGTGAAAAAAATGTGCCATGAGGAGCAGATGATACAGAAACATTCATCTAATCAACAGAAAACTCAGTCTTTTAGTTTGCTCAAGAATGAGAGGCTCGCCTTGCATCTGTTAAGCACTCAAACCACACCACAGCATCCTATCAGTTATTTCTCTTTGCATTGAAATAACTACTGGAACAGGACTTCAGCATCTCATGGAAGTATCATTAGCACTCATACTTCTAATTCTGGGATACTGAAGAATTTTTTCCCCTCCCTTCTTTGTTTTTCTTTGTTTCCCCTTTCTCCCGCTGTGACCAGGAATACCATTTTTGTTGCATCTGGTACATATGTTCCCACGAAAAGGCTGGGTTTTGAGAAGCTGACATTTTCCAACAGCGAAACCCATTTCATGAGAAAATCTCCGAGCAGCCCCTTCCCTAAATACACCCGATCTGCCTTTCGTGGGCCCAGATCCAGCAGCAATTCCACAAGTATCAACAACACTCATTCCAGGACCGCACAAGAGAGAAGCTGGCCCACTGGAGGGATGTTACTGGGTTCGGCAAACATATTGCTACCAGCTGTTTGCAGCTTGGCATCGGCCGTGTATCTCAGACGCATCATCGTGTTACGTTCCCGTTAAGCCAAGACCTCCTGCAGAGGCACCCAAAAATGCAGCTTGGGCTGTGGTGGTGGCCTCCACAAGTCTCAGCTCAACCTGCTCCTGCAGAGAATATTGATCATATTGATTTCTACCTTATTCTGGGGTGCTGCAGTGCTCTCCCAGTGCGGCCAGGGAGGACCGCCCGCTTTGTTAGAAACCTCTCTCCCAGTGGGTACAGGTATAAAGAAACCACACTGGAAACACAACGTGGAAAAGGTGGGTTTTTTGTTTTTACTGATGGTTCCTGCTTGCTTGCTGCCTCCGGGGAAGGGATGGTCCCAGATTTGAGTCTCAGCTCAGAGCAGAGTGCAGTGGACTCCTTCAAGTGCTCCTCCTGAAGCCTGAAGATAATTTGGCTTCCTATGGAATTAGATCAGTGACAGTGTTAGTAAGGCTGGCAGGACTTTGCCATGGAGAACGGCGACACGTACAAACCATGTACACAAGTCACACTCAGCCAACTGTCACTCCCTCCACTTCCAAGCTCTTTTGATGACTTTGAGGAAGGATAAGGGAATCCAGGACTGCAGGCATCTTTGGCTCATCCTTAACAATTCCAAGTGGCCAAAAGGACCGAAGAAAGGGAAGAACGTGTAGCAATAAAAGTGCTGAAGGGCTTTAGGAAGATAATATTTCATCCGAATTAAATGAAGTGGGATGACTTTCAATTTGATATTTGTGGCACGACTACTGACTTTATTGAAGGCAGTCCGCTTTATACATTGCATTGATTCTTCAGTTTCCCAGAACATGCTTCACTTTCTAACTGTGAGTGTGCACTGTAGCAAAACCAGATTTCGGTTTGCTCTTCATCAGCAGACACACACATTACAGGAAGAAAAGAGAAGAAAAGGCAGAAAACCCCATCAGTGCCTAGCGAATGTTTTCCTCTGTGTTTGCAAAACAATAGTCATTGCCTAGAAATTTTCAGCACAAGATTCTGAGAAAGAAAAATGATGCATTATATATACAAAAGTCTGGCAAAATGACAGGAGCTTTCGCTAAATGTCTTATTTCTAAATTTTGTCAGAAAAAAACCCTCTACACTGCCTCACTATTTTATTATGAAATGAAAAACAAGTAACAAAGTGGTGTTTCTTTTAGCATTGTAAGAGAAGGATAGGTAAATGCCTTTAAAAGGCAAACCTGATTTGGTTGATCTGTATTATATTTCCATAGCATCATTCACATTTAATTTTCTTCTTCTGATTTTGACCAGGCTTCTTAATGCTGAATATTCTTAAAAGGAAAAGACGCTCTCCTCCACGCCTAGCAAGCTGTTCTCCACAAATCAAACAGGAAAACACAGTTCCCTCCTGATGAACTCTGAAGATCATCTCAGACCTATTCATCTGGGCTGTGGGTTTGGCAAAGGTTCAGTTGTGAAGTAGACTCGAAGTATTTGGAAGTCACAGTCAAACACAAGCGTAAGTACTTTGCTGGACAAGGACAGCTTAGGTACATGCAGAAAGCGTATTTTAACAAAGACCAGGGTGACTCCGCGCTACTGCATTAAAAATAGGAACATTTCTCTTTCAAACATTTATTTAGTTTTTCATAGTACAGAACTGGGACAGGAAAAGAACAGTATTATCTCTCAGCCGTATGGCTCTCAAACCTTTGGAACAGCACATGTTGTGCACTATGTATATTTACCCATTAAAAAAGTCGGTAGGTTCATTTTTTTCTCTGACATGAAGAATGTTGATGGAAGCACTGAAGGATTAGAGTGTCTCTGTGATTTGCTTGCTAAAGTAAACACGAGCCAATACTGTAACCAGATCACATACTTGTGGTGGAGTAAAGTGACTAATTTAATTTTCAGCCACACTGAGAAGAAGCAGAAAGCGCACTAGGAAATAGACTGAGCTTTCTTTAGTGTGGGAATGAAAAGACACGTGGGACAGGGGGCCTGGGGTGGATTTTTGGCCCCGTTTTACCTGTCTCAGCCCTTGGGATACATCAAGCAGAACAGTTCAGAATGAGATTAGAGATGGACAAGTAATGAAACGGATTTCTATTTCTTCCTTATAGAGCAGCAGAAGGAAAGCCAAGTTGCCAGGTCACTGTAGGAGCGTTGCGCTGGGGGGGTGGGCTTGGTTCCAGGCTTTTCCTCTAGTTGCTGTGGCTAATTCGGTTCCCTGCTCTCAGACATTGATTTCAGCAAAGAAAGGAAACAAAGTCATTGAACTGCAGTGCTATGGAGAGGCTGGCTTCAGCCTCCCCACAGGGAATCAATTATTTTTCTGCTGTGACTTACCCATCTTCCGTGGTGTTTGCAGCAAGGCGTGTAGGATTTTCTGGGTTGCTCTTATCATCAATTCAATGTTCGGATCGAGCTGCCAGGGCTGGGGGAAAGGCGATGAGCCAGGAGGCTTCTGAGCCATCCTCCAGCATATTCAGCCCGAGAGCTGCAGGAACAGGACAGTCTGGTGGCAGCACAGACTGAAGCAGTAGGGTCCCACCCCCTTTCCACACCAGATGTGCCATTTCAGAGCACAACCCCATCCCGATAAGTGATGCACAGCATTTTAGCACAGAACGTAGCACCTTTGATCCTGCTGACTGAAGAAGTGACAAGCAGACTTGAAAGGCATCGCTTGCTTAACGCGATTAGAAGTCAGCAGTAAACGCTAATGCTGTGCTTTAAGTCCTGTTTTACCATGCAAATGGCCATGTGAGCAGCAAATAGGATTCTGAGGGCTTTGCAAGATTGAGGTCAGATCTGACAAACTCATCTCCAATAATTTCTGTTTTAAATGACTGTATCTATTTTTACTGTGGTAGCATGTGGGCAACAAAATACCCCCTACACCCTGCTGTTGTATAAAGCACTGAGCAAAACTTTAGGTAGGTACTATAAGAGAGTGACATCCATTTAGTTCAGAAAAGATGTTTCGATGCCAAAGCATCGTGCTGTGGTCACACCAAAAAATCTTTTGAGCCTTGGATGCAGTTGTGTCATTTTGGATCCATTTGCGGAATGGATAGCGTGTATCTGGGAAGACTCTTTGGTGGAAATCGTAAAAGAGTTTGAGAGGCTCTGACCAACCTGGATTATGCATGCTACTCACAGGGTTTATTGCAGCTTGGGGGTGGGTTTTGGGGGAATGCAATCTGTCTGTTTCTGACTCCTGAAACGTGGTCCATTGCCATCAGGAGGATGCTTCAGAAGGAAACTTTTCTGAAAAAAAATATTCAGGTACTCAGCATGAAGACATTTGACAAAGATGACATCAGTTTTCGTCCCCTGGCTACAAGCAGGAGCAGAGGAGCTGGTGCCTATAGATAAGTGACGATTTCTGGGTGTGATTAGGTGCAATGCATTAAGGTAAGTTAGTGAAGAGCAGCACTACCCTGCTCAAGCAATTTTTGCAACTCCCCTAAACGTGTATTGTGGCACTTGCAGGCAGGACTGGGGCTGCAGTGCTGAGCAAACACATGGCAAGAGACCCTTCCACTCCAAAAAAACTTCAAGTTCAAGTGCAGGAAGGGAGAAGAGCAGTACTGCCAGTCCCACTGCACCGGCTGAAGTGTGAAGAGCAGAAATGTCACGTATCTTGGCGAAGGTCATCCAGGCAGCTTTCAGCAGGCACGTCCCTTGAGTCCGAGCATTTTTACTTCGAAGTCATAGGAGGTCAAGTTATAAAACATGCTCTTTTCCTCACCAGAGGTCCATTCCTTCCTCCAAGCATATTTCCGTGCAGACACTAAAGAGGATTTAACTGTAGAAGGCAGAAGAGTTCGATAATCATGAGAAACGCAAGCTGCAAATGGCACTTACCAGCTTACTCTGTGTAAAGACAAGCACAGCCACAAGTAAGTCGGCTTAAAAATACAGGCTAAGAGCAGACAATGGATTTAAGGCAGATGGAAGATAAAATATTCTTCTTTTAAAAAAAAATAACAACACAATAATGAGCACTTCCTACTCCCACAGCCCTCCCGCTTGGGCAAGGCGCGTTGCTGCTTGCTTTACTCTGCCTCCGTGCATCACAGAGATGGCACAGAGAGGTCAGGTATCATTCCTAAACAGAATCAACAAGACAATCCAAATTCAGCACTGCAACCTTTATTATATGACTCAGGCCAGGGGAAAAAAAAATTAAAAAAAAAAAAGGAAAAAAAAGAAGCAGCTAGTGAACTATGGAACTTAACAAACACGTAGTTCAAGTCTTATTTGCTGGCTTAATAGGTGAGACAGGACCTTGCACACCTGAAAAGTTCTGGTTTGATCTTTTCTTTGGAAGGTCTGTGGAAACACTCTAACTATTTCATTGCAACTTCTCTTCTGCACGAGATTGCGATATATTATCTGACGATAGAACCAATCAAAAGTTCCAAAATGCTTCCCATCAAAAATAGAAAAATGGGATGCTACTGCTTCATCAGAACGCCCCCAACCACCAAGCAACATTCTATCAAAATAAATTCATTGCTCTGCCGTCTTATTATGAAGAAAGCACATAGTGCAATGGAAGATGGTTCCACCTGTTTCTCCAAGAAGCCACAGGACTGATTTTTGAACATCCTTCTGGTTTTATGATGCAAAATTCTACATACATAGAGTGGGAACTAAAGAAGCCACCCGATTTTTGCTGTAATTGGAATACCCCGCTATTTTAACATCCAAGCTAAGTACACATTAGAATAGACTCCGAATCACAGATGCTCTTCTGGAGCAATGCTTACAGAACATCTAAGCTGAACAAGCAGAAAGTTGCTTTATTTGACTGCCTGTGCAAAGCCAGCATTGCACTGTACCCAGGCAATGGAAAGAGAGAAGGAACAAAATTAATCTGACTTGTATGAATCCCTGGAATTTTTATGTGAACTTCTATTTTCATGGGTTGCTTAACAGCAGTGTGGTTTTGGGGGTTGTTTTCCGCTTTCTAAATAAACATGCTTTAATATAAATAATAACGATGATAATAAAATTAGGCAGTTCGCACTGATGTCTTATCGTTTTCCCAAAAGGCTTCCGCAGAAGCTGAGCGGAGGATATTCTCTAGAAGTAAAACAGCTCCTGCCCAGCCAAGCAGATCTCTCCTGCTGCAAAAAGGTGTAACTCCACCGACTTCAGCCCAGCTCCGTGACTTACAGAAAGTGGTCAGAACTGATGCTAGAGGGAAAAGCGTCTTGCTCTGGCTTATATCAACAAACAGCACATTCTGTACCAGAATCCGTTATGTGCCCCAACCGAGCTGAATTTCCCCTGGATAATTTCTTTGTCTTGGAATTCAGCTCCTGGAGATAAAGCCAGTCCAAGGTTTTATGTGCTACTTAAATTCAGTGGAAACATCCGTTTGGGAGGTCTGGTAAGGTACCAAGTGGCGTGCTCATCCACATGCAGAAAAAATTTATACCACAAGCTCAGTGCTTTGAATTTATTTTTGAAAATTCTGAAGATCTGCCAAGAGTACCTGAGTTTTGGGTCAAGTTAGAGAGGTGTAAGAGGCTGTGCATGTATTTTCTGTTCCAGCAGTCATTTATTTTAGCACACAGCTCCTGTGCACGATCTAATAATAGCCTGTGAACACCTCTCACCGCCTCCATTCCTACCAGTTGCCTCTGCTCCTGTGAAAGCCTGGGAATCTGTAGTTTCTCCTTCTACATCCATGACCCATCTGCCTCACGCAGGGAGAGTACTTTTGCACCCTGTTTTGAACAGCTTTTATTGTCACTTTTCTTTTTCTTTGCTACTAACGATGCCTTAGCCACGTATTTGGCTCAGATTTGTTACCTGTATTTTGCACCAATACAACTTTATTTCTGGTATAAAGGAATTCCTGATTTTTGCTACATCTCATATTCTTTTGTCACGTTATTAGAGAAAGTTTTTTTCTTGGAGTTTCCTCAACAATTCAGCTCTTGACAACTGGTAATTTACATTTACGCTTAAGGAAATGAAACTTATGATGGCAGTTTGAAGTAAACCCAGACTGTCTGTGATCTGAAATAAAAGCAGGGCTGAACTGAGATTTTTTTGGCTAAATCAAAAAGCTTGTCCACCAAATCCTGGAGTCTGACATGCCAGTGTGTGGGAGGGTTTGTGTTCAGCCAGTTGGGTAAAGGTGGGTTTGGACTTAACGTATTTAAAGGCAGGAGAGATGCTCTCTGTAGTTACTTGCTGGCTGTAGTCCCTATCGCTTCCAATTCAGTTTGGACTGACCAGGGCTCTCATTCTTGAGACCTAATTTCTGTTGATTTTGAGCACCTGAGTGTTACCCCCTTTCGGAACCATCATAAATTCTGACTATATCTTGCATTAATACATAATAAAGCCCTTTATTGTGCAGTATTTAAATTCAGGTGGCAAAGTACGAGCCACACAAGAAACTGGACAGCCTGCCGTCAGGGCTAGGTGAAAAATTCTTTCTGGTAACGGCGTGCTGGGCTCTGGTACTCTATTCGTTGTTTGTTTTATGATGAATAAAACAATCCAGAATCTCTGATGCCTGTTCTCACACAAAGAGACTGCTCTCTGTGCTCCCTTAATGACTTCCCAGGGGTGGCGTCAGCCGTTACATTCTGATCTCCTAAAGCATAGAGGTTTCCCCCTGAAAGAATTATCTAGTTTAATTGGCTTTAAATTAATGGAAGGAAAGCTTGCTTATTGCAGTCACATCAACTGAAGACTTACAAGAAAATAACTATGTAACTCAGAAGCAAAACAAAAGAAATACTAATATTCTTCCTGTGAAAACGTCAGTTTGTATTTCCAAATGTAATCTGGGTTTCCGAACAGATAGATTTCTGTTCCCATAAAGGAACAGCGGGCTGGTTCCCATGATTTTCGCCATGATTTTCACCGTGAGTGGCAAGCTGATGTACATCAAAGAAGAGCAAGCTCTAACCTCAGGGATTTTAGGCACAGTCAGCACCTTTAGGGGTGAGATTTTGAGTTTCCTCAAAAAAAAAGAAAAAAAAAAAAAGGAAAAGAAAACGGTGCAAGTGCATATTAAGATGTTCATGGATCTAAGCTGAATCCTGCAACATCTGCCCTTCTATAACCGGGGGGACCTGTCTGATGCTATCCAGGATCCGATAAAATGCCTCAAGCCTCCGACGCATGGAGATCCCTTTAGAGATTTTAGGGAGCCCTCCCTTTGGTAGCAGATAGAGATGTCTTCACGAGTGGACTTTATGGAGTCCTCTCCTGATTACCCACCACAGCAAATTTATCCTTGCTGTGAGGCAGCGCAGAATCCATGTCTTCATTAAACGGGTCGCTGTGCGCTGGGAGGCGAAGCGGCACGTGCAAGTTCCCTCCATGACAAAACCAGACGTTTTGGGACATGTTAGAAAAGCTGAATCAAATCCTACATTCAACTGAGAAATAGGGATTTATAGACCAAGTCATCCAGACTGCATATTCAAGATGCCACAGAAAATGATTGGAGAGGCACAGGGATGCAAATCGCCGTAATAAAAAGGGTTATGTCGTGTTGAACTCTGAAAAGAAGGATGGCTTTTGGCAGGACACACAGATTCAGAAGTGTAAAATCCAAATTCACATGGTGCCTGTCTGCTTGGGAGGTGAAACTGTTTTTTTCACAGCTTGAATTTTAAATGCAGTCTGGACACCGGTCAGAATCTTCCGTGAAACAGTACGTGAATTCTGAAAAATTAGTGCTTGAGTTTTAGGTGTCTCCTATCAGCTCAGTTATTCTTTAATAAAGGCGGTGAGTTACACAGAGGCTGTTGCTGCCAACTAGAAGGTTTTGTGATGAGACAGAGAAGAGACTCATGAGCCTGTGAGCCAAAAGGGCAAAAAAGCCTCGTTCCGTGGCTGCTTGCTCCCCCAGCATCTCCAGATTGTTTTCCCAGGTGGCTTGCCTGATTCTGCCTTTCTCCTTCCAGAGCCCTCCTGGCTAAATTACCGTCAGCTTTTCATGATTTACAACAAATGACAGAAGTGCTTTGCCAAGCCACGGTAAAATGACTGGGTGAGGAAGGAGCCTGTTTCTGGCATGGCTGGTATCAGGTGGTTTAGGAGACGGAATGTGAAATTTGGAGTGTGGGGAGCCTAGGAAGAAGACTTTTTCCCCTTTACCTCCTACGTTAACAAGGTAAAAATAACCAGGAGGGCTTAATCACAGATGTGGAGATGCAATTGCCTGCAGGTCAAGGCTTCTGAACTGCTGATGTTCAGCTCATCCTAGGTGCCACCCTGGCTCCATCTCGGGGAGTTCACCCCTGGTGTTGGGAGGGCTCTGCCTTCCCAGGGAAAAGCGACAGTCCCGTCGTGGTGCCAGAGATTTCCCTCACGGCTTGGAATCCCCCTGCGGTAGGGCTCTGCAAGCACTGGACAAAAATGATCTAGATTAAAACACTGAGATGTAAAAAGGGTGCGGGGAACCGTGGGTTTCAGTCTACTGCCTGAAAAAACATGTTTTCATCCGTGGAGCCAGCAAGATATTGCAGGTAATATTTGACTGAACATTAATGTGGCTGGTTCTAATGGCGTGTTAATGAATCCATGCAGTTGAGGGTGGGAACTCTTTCATGTCTGGCCAGCTTGGAGCTGGGGTTTCTCCTTAGGCGTTTGTCATCCAAATTCTCTCTCTGTGCACCTCTGTCTTTCTCGCATCCAGCTCCCAAGGTGGTACGGAGGGTTTCTAGGCAGATCTAATTGCAAAGTTTAGAGATTCCTAGGTTCCGAAATTTCATTTCTCCTGCTAAAGTCGCAAAGATGCCCACTGTGAAGCATTAGTGGAGAACAAATTTGCTCAGTCATCAGTCCAGGAGTTTCTATTTCTACTCTTAACTGCATAAACTGCTATTTGTTACAAGTTTGAAGTAATGCTGAGAAGCTTCACATCTGATTTGACTTGAAAATGCTATTAACTGTTCTGAAAGCACAATCCATCACTCTCCTGAGAGCTGTATGGGTATAAATCAAAGCCTGTGGATGCTGTTGCTGCAACAGTGACAGAAACAAAATAGACATCTGGTGTGTTTCACTATAATAACTTCTAAATTCAGGAGAATTTCGAAGTGCTTCAAGAATTCCTACCCATAGTTACCTCTCAACAGGTAAGAATAAGATTTTAAAAATAACGTGTTTCCATTTAGCATAAATTTGAAAAGAACTGCTGAGTTCTAGGAGGGTTGTACTTTTATTTTTATTTGGCTATTTCTGCTGTTAAATCACAAAAGTTGCAGAAAAGTGGTTTAAAGGAAAACTACATCAACATAATCAGAAAATTAGCATCAGTCAGACTCTTACTGAAACTGCAAATGCATGAGCTGGTAATAACACCATTGAAATTAATGACATTTCGGTGGTAATTATTTTTTTCCTATCAAAACCTTAAAAAAGAAATCCCCTGAACCAACTCTAAAAGGAAATCCTAATGATGAAAGCACTGAGCTGGTCCTAGGACAACTGATAACCTAGAAAGCGAGCTAGTGTCAAACTGACATCCATCTTCCCACCGCCACGTACATCCAAACCCAGAGCCACGAGAAAAGCATTGATGAAACAAAACTTTTTTATTGATTCACCCAGCGGACATCTCCATCGCTTCAGTGAGCCTAACGCCCAGCACGTTCTTGCGATAGAGCCGGTCTTTGTGGCTGTTGCCTGTTCTTTGGTGCAAAATTAAAGATCTTGATGAGGCTAAATGAGCTGTAATTCAAAGCGAGAGATATTATTTGGTTTCTGCCTATTGAGGTTGGTGGCTCAGAGTGAGAGTAAGGGTGGTGGTGAGCACCCAGTGCTGGGGAAGCCCCTTCACCCGGAGGGGGGGGGGGGGGGCTGCTGGAGGGGAGGGCTGCTGGAAGGGGGAGGAGGGGGCTGCTGGAGGGGGGGCTGCTGGAGGGGGGAGGAGGGGGCTGCTGGAGGGGGGGCTGCTGGAGGGGGGAGGAGGGGGCTGCTGGAGGGGGGGCTGCTGGAGGGGGGAGGAGGGGGCTGCTGGAGGGGAGGGCTGCTGGAGGGGGGAGGAGGGGGCTGCTGGAGGGGGGGCTGCTGGAGGGGGGAGGAGGGGGCTGCTGGAGGGGGGGCTGCTGGAGGGGGGGCTGCTGGAGGGGGGAGGAGGGGGCTGCTGGAGGGGGGGCTGCTGGAGGGGGGAGGAGGGGGCTGCTGGAGGGGGGGCTGCTGGAGGGGGGAGGAGGGGGCTGCTGGAGGGGGGGCTGCTGGAGGGGGGAAAAGGGGGCTGCTGGAGGGGTGGGCTGCTGGAGGGGGGAAAAGGGGGCTGCTGGAGGGGGGAGGAGGGGGCTGCTGGAGGGGTGGGCTGCTGGAGGGGGGAAAAGGGGGCTGCTGGAGGGGGGGGGAGCTGCTGGAGGGGGGAAAAGGGGGCTGCTGGAGGGGGGAGGAGTGGGCTGCTGGAGGGGTGGGCTGCTGGAGGGGGGAAAAGGGGGCTGCTGGAGGGGGGGGGAGCTGCTGGAGGGGGGAAAAGGGGGCTGCTGGAGGGGGGAGGGGAGCTGCTGGAGGGGGGAAAAGGGGGCTGCTGGAGGGGGGAGAAGGGGGCTGCTGGAGGGGGGCTGCTGGAGGGGGGAAAAGGGGGCTGCTGGAGGGGGGAGGGGAGCTGCTGGAGGGGGGAGGGGAGCTGCTGGAGGGGGGCTGCTGGAGGGGGGAAAAGGGGGCTGCTGGAGGGGGGGCTGCTGGAGGGGGGGCTGCTGGGGGGGGGAGAAGTTGGCTGCTGGAGGAGGGGGCTGCTGGAGGGGGGAGAAGGGGGCTGCTGGAGGGGGGAGGGGAGCTGCTGGAGGGGGGAAAAGGGGGCTGCTGGAGGGGGGAGAAGGGGGCTGCTGGAGGGGGGCTGCTGGAGGGGGGAAAAGGGGGCTGCTGGAGGGGGGAGGGGAGCTGCTGGAGGGGGGAAAAGGGGGCTGCTGGAGGGGGGAGAAGGGGGCTGCTGGAGGGGGGAGAAGGGGGCTGCTGGAGGGGGGAAAAGGGGGCTGCTGGAGGGGGGAGAAGGGGGCTGCTGGAGGGGGGAGAAGGGGGCTGCTGGAGGGGGGCTGCTGGAGGGGGGAGGAGGGGGCTGCTGGAGGGGGGGGGCTGCTGGAGGGGGGGCTGCTGGAGGGGGGGGAGAAGTTGGCTGCTGGAGGGGGGAGAAGGGGGCTGCTGGAGGGGGGAGGAGGGGGCTGCTGGAGGGGGGGCTGCTGGAGGGGGGAGGAGGGGGCTGCTGGAGGGGGCTGGCAGCGGTTTCGGGGCTCCCTCTCGTGGCTCTTCCACTCTTCGCCGTCCAACGTCCCTGCTCTGCAGCTCTTCTTGCTCATCCTCCGGATCGGGCCCCGTGGCGTCCTCTCTGCCACCACAGCAGGGCTGCAGGTCCCTGTCACACATGGGGCAGCTGGCTGGGGAGCAGGCACAGAGCCACTGCCCTGCCCAGGCACCTTAGAGCCACGAAACAGCCCCCAGCCCCGCCCCCCCCAGCTCTTCTTCATCTCATACTTGGGGGCTTCTTTTTCTGTTTGTTTTTTGGTTGTTTTTGTGTGTGTGTGTTTTCTGGGTTTTTTTGTTCACTTGTGTTTTCTGGTTTGGTTTTTGGGTTTTTTTGGGGGGGGTTTGTTTGTTTGGTTGGGGTTTTTTTTGGGGGTTTTTTTTTTTTGGTTGGTTTTTTTTTTAATCTATCTCTGTGCTTTACAAAGAGGCACTAAACAACAGCCAGAAGCTCCTCTGCTTCTAAACTGTCTCTCAAAACTTAATCCTGAGTGTAATCAGTCAGAACTCTTAATTCTGTAGCATGGAAGAATCATCTAGAAGGGTAAGGTGACCGTCACAGGCTTCAGCCCTTGCTGACCTGATGGAACTGCCCTACCCCCTGGCTACTATTAATCTGCACAGCACTTAGTCCCAGAGGTCCATAAGCTGGGATACCTACTACCTTCTCCTTAGCTATGTGTAGTATAAACCTCTGCCTCACATTTTAGGACTTATTTACAAAGACACCCTGACCGCACGAAAATAGCGGAGCATGAAAAAAGTCAGGCGTTAAATACTCACTACTTACTATGTTTTGTTTCTGATGAGAAATCTTACCAGCAAGGTACCAGGCAATGCCTGAAGTGCTCTGTGTTTTTTCTCTTCGCATTTGACTTTAAAAAGTCTCCATAAAAATAATGCATTCTGGCCTAAAAACAAGGAAGACTCCTATTTGCAAGCAGTGTGTATTGTTCCCCTCTGCACCCTGAACTAATTGGCGTACGGTTTACCGTTCTGAGGTTTTATTAATGAACAATATTTCATTCAAAGCTAATTAAAATCTCTAGGCAGGCCACGCTTGGCCATGGAGATGCCAAATATGAAGGCAGAGAACAGGTGAGCAGACAGCCTAATAGCTGTAATTATTTTGTTGGGAAGTAGGAAGAAGGGGGAATAAAGCCCACACATTAGGGACTCATAAATACAAAACACTTCGGGGAGTTGTCAGGTGTGTTGAGCCACCGTAAGTGGTTCACTGATGCGGCTTTAAAAACCTTGGATCAAAGACATTATTCTGCAAAAGGCATTTAGACCCTGTTCCCAGGACATCGCTGCTCTGCGGAGGCAGCAGGATCTTACATTGGAAGACTTCTCCCCCCTCCCCCATAGAGTGACCTTGCTGGAGAACGAGGAGCATGACACACATCACTTCAGCCTTCCAGTTGGAGCACGTTGCTGGGGAGCAGAAGGCATGGACCAAAAACCTGTAGCGGCACCATTCCTGAACGGTCTTGGAGGCTCTGAGAGCTCCTAGGAATTTACAGATGCTCTGGAACTTCGGAGACTTTTTCTTAGACCACACAGAGCATGGGGAAAGGTACAATTAATCATAATTTCTGGCATGGGTCATCTCACGCCGGAGGGATGGGGTGAGGCGGCTGAGAAGCTGGGATGTGAGGCTACTCCGTGGCCTCCACGCTCCCCCAGCAAGTTTCACCTGGGAAACCACTTTGCTCACTTTATCAACTTCTTGCTCAGCTTTCTTGTAAGAGGTTCCTCTTATTTCCCCTCAGGCTTTTCTATCATGCAGAATTTGATTTCCTCCTAGCTGCTTCTTACCTGCTGCTGGAGTTAACCCCTGCCTTGCTGCCTGGGGTCTGTGAAGCCCAGCTCAGCCGCGTCTAGAACAAATCAAATCCCAAACGGTTTCTTTTTCTCCAGCTTGGTCCATTTCACCTAACTGATTACCCTCCTTACACAGCTGAGGAAATCTTACTCCTATAGCAGCTTATGAGGAAGGTGGGGGGAAAAAAATTCATCACTTCCACAGCAAGAAGAAAAACTGGAGAAATGTGGATTTTAGAGCCCAACCTGTGAAAAAGTTTCATGTGAGCTGGGACTCCTGAAGGTCCTTATTTGCAGCCTGGCACTCGGAGCATCGGGAACATCAATCAGGAGAAAGGAAAACAGTCTGAACCAAAATATTCAGAGAATTTTGTCCTCTATTGTAGGCTAATACTACCTACAGTTACTGCTCGAAACCAGAGCCCTGTTATCCCGTGAGCCAGAGGGATTAAGAGGAGATATCTGCTCCCTCAAGAACATAAATATAAGAGGCAAAAGAAAGGAAAGGAATCAAAACCACAGACAAAAGCAGGTGTCTGAACACCTTTAAAGGTCCGAACTGAACCATTCCCATGAGTGAACAGCCATGAAGGGAATTTCCATGCCACCCTCCTCTCCACGCCCCATTGTCTCTCTTTGTGACGGCTCCTCTGCCAGCCTTGTTCTGCTCTGGGCGCCAGCCGGAGGAAACATGTCCAGCTTCAGCATCCACCCTGCCAGCCAAACGAAGGAGAATGTCCCCGGGCCACCCCCGCAAGGCTTTCTGACACGGTCCTGTTGGAATCTCAGAAAAAAGGTGGAAGAAATAGCAAGGGAAATGTACCGGACTTGAGCAAAGATTTCTCTGTTTCGCTTTTGCTGTGGTATCATCTTGCATTAGCAGCTGTAATTAGTCATACCAGACCATCAGCTGTTATTGAAGTGGCTGCGACTAATTTGACACAAGGTTTTTATGGGAACAAGCCCATTAACCTAAGCATTTACACCGACTATTCTTCTGAAATGATGAGCACAAGGCTCATCACAATGGCATTTCTGCTCTCAAAAATGGTTTTAACATCAGCCGGAGCCATCAGTGTCAGAACATTTTCTCATGCCCTCTTTTGCCAGCGAGAGACATGCTAGCCGGTCAGTTTGTGAAGATATCTCTGAACAGATTGCTGGAATTTGGGAAAGGCATCTGAATTTGAGCTTAAATCCTCTCTCTTGTTACATTTATCTTTACTCACTGCAAGTAAAGTCAGATACACAGAATATCTTGAGCAATCTGTACACACTGACTTTATGTACAGGTGTTGGAAAGCTAGAGCTCGTATTGCTTTAATAGACACGTCTCCCCTTTTTTAGGGCTCGTTTCCAGAAGCAATATTGCTCTTTCATTGCCAAATGGAACTTCAGGGTCTGCTCTGTCATCAAGCAGCTGGCAGGAGATATTTAGTATTACACAGGACTGAATCGCGCTGTCCATGGGCTAGAATTTCACATGATCTGTGTCTGCATATATTTTTGTCATTTAACATGTGTAAGGACTAAATCTCTCGCTGTTAGGCAGTGGTTATATTCTCAGACTGGGTGGGAGAGTTATAACAGATAAATCCATTTAGAAAAAAAAATCCAGTCCTGGTCAAAATTTTGGTTGTTTGCAAAACTGAGCATTTTTGGAAAGCAATTGAATTTTCACTCATGCCGTATCTTATTGTCTGAGTGCCCATCAATGAATGTCAAAACACTGTGGTATCTCCAGAATGGCTCTTGACACCTACTAGAATACAAAAATTAATTCACTGATGAGCCGTGACAGTCCCCAAAATGGATTATGGGGTATTTAGGTGCAATTCATTAAATACTAATGGGCTGGGCAGAGCTAAGTCACCCTGTAAGACTTTGCGCAGCATGGCCACCATGTAGGATGGACAGGTCACTGGGAAAAGTCTGGTGGAGGCTACGAAGGCTATGAGGGGACTGGAGCATCTCCCTGATGAGGAAAGGCTGAGAGCTGGGTCCATTTAGCATGGAGAAGAGAGGACTGGGAGGGGACCTTATCGATGTCCACAAGTATCTCAAGGGTGAGTGTCAGAAGGACAGGTCCAGACTTTTTTCAGTGGTGCCCAGCAACAGGACAAGGGGCAACGGGCACAAACTGCAACACAGGAGCTTCCATCTGAATATGAGGAAGAACTTCTTCAAGGGTGGCCCAGCATGGGAGGGGGCTGCCCAGAGAGGCGGTGGGGTCTCCTTCTCTGGAGACATCTCAACCCACCTGGATGCGGCTCTGTGCCACCCATGGGAGGAGAGCCTCGTGAGCGGGGACTGGGTGGTCCCCAGAGCGTCCTTCACCCGCCACCAGCCTGTGGTGCTGTTGCAGGGCTTCTGCCTGGTGGCCGCCTGTCCTGCTGGCCCAAGAGACAACCCTGGGCTTGTCTGTCACCGGCTGTGCAGCCATGGGCAGGGACACCTTCCACTTGCTCAGGATGGTCCAAGCTCCATGCAGCCTGGCCTTGAACTCTTCTAGGGATGGGGCACCCACAGCTGCTCTGGGCAACCTGTGCCAGCGTCTTGCCATCCTCAGAGTAAACAATTTCTTCCTAATAACTAATTAAAATTTGCCCTTTTTCAGTGTAAAGCCACCCCCCCTTGTCCTGTCACTCCATGCCCTTGGACGAAGCCCCTCTCCAGCTTTTGTAATCTTCTTTGTCAGTAAGGCTTTTGATGTGATTAATCCTATCGTAAATTTGCGTGTTTCTTTTCCAGAAATCAAGAGGTAGGGAATGTTTTACTCACCATCTCAGTTACCGCTGCTTAAATCTCTCCCTCTGTGTCCTGGACATCTGTGTGTGTCATTCTGTCTCTCTGATGTGGTTCTGTACCGTTCCTTTCATAAGCACAATGATTTCTCAGTAAAATGCAATCTCAAACTTTTACTTAGCAACTTTCCTGCCTGTACCTCCTTTTTTCACACCACCCAGTTGCACTGTGTGTGCCATTTCACTGATTCCCCTTCTTAAAACAAGTAGTTAATGTTCATGCTTAGATGGTTTTTTGTCACCATCTTGCTTTCAGAATGACTGTATGCTCCCAGGATTTCTTTGGAATAAGTGCCGTCTACCTCTGATAACAAGTCCTTGACTTTTGGTTGCTACCAGTTTGTTTTCTTTTGTCAATTTTCTGTCGAAGTCAAACAAAATGCAGAATTTCAGAAACGCTTGAACGCAACCAATTCCTCTCCAGAGCAGGTGCTATTGCTTTTAGTTAAGTGTTTGGAAATAATAGCAGCCCTTCAGCACAATTAGAGACAAGGACTCTTGCTGAAGGACTGTTAACAGTGCGTGCCAACGAGTACACGCACACATGCACTCCGGAGGCAGGGCAGAGGAGCTCTGTATAATGCACGTTGTCATTCCTTCTGTGCTGTCCGCCTCCAGTTGTTTGAGACACTTTGGAGCAACCTAGAAGGGAGCAACCTAAGACAAATATCATAGAACCATAGAATGGTTTGGGTTGGAAGGGACTTTAAAGACCATCCAGTTCCACCCCCCTGCCACAGGCAGGGACACCTTCCACCAGCCCAGGGTGCTCCAAGCCCTGTCCAGCCTGGCCTGGGACACTTCCCAGGATGGGGCATCCACAGCTTCCCTGGACAACCTCTTCCAATACTTGGCCACCCTTGCCATAAGAGGCCACAACTAATGATGTTAAAAGTGGCAATAATGAAAGCTGTTGAGAGCCTCTCTATTCAGGAGGGGGACGGAGGGGAATGACATTTTTCCTAGGTCTGTATGACACAACAGCCAAAACCTTCTTATTTCCAGCTGAAGATTCCTTCCACCACTTCCTTTCTCCCTAGCTTCATGTGAGGGGTGTAAAGGCTAACGTTTTCAAGTCCTCCTTCACTTGTAGATTACCTGGTCAATATATTTAAAATCCAATAACCCAACATGTCATTTTTTTTCTTCTACAACCCTTTTTTCCTTGGACGATTTCTCTGCGCCATGGCCCAGTTAGCTGTGAGAGCAAGGCGGCATCCTGCGTGAGATTAAAAATGATGTTTGAGTGCCTGAGCTGTAAGTACACACTTTCTGGTGCTTGAAGTCCATGTGTGTAGACACTGAGCTGCTTCTGTGTTTGGTAAATTCCACCTGGTACCAACTGCATTTTAAATACCTATCTAACTTTAAGTTCAACTGGCAGTGCTTTCTGGGCACCTCTGGGATGAATTAGCAGATGGTGCTGGTCAGCCATGAGCTGGTTACCCTGCAAAGGTGGGGAATAAACCCCAGCACGCACCTAACTGCAGGTAAATGAATTGGTTTGTCTTGTTCCCACTCCTACCACGTCCCTTCTTACGCTACATATAGGCCTTGCTTGTGTTTTGAACCTTTTAAAAGGGGGGAATTGCTTGTTTTCCACCTTCACAGCCTGTGGTGATAATGTTTCTGAGATGGTCGCAAATGGCCATTTGGCTCCTCATCTCCTAAGCCAGCTTGCCACCTGGGACTCGCCGCGCAACACGTTCATGGTGAAAGCAGAGGACCTGGAGGATCGGATATGGTGGGCAAACACCCGGACAGCCAGGCGGTTGGAAGGGGAGATGAGTGCTAGTTACTGGCGGGCTTCTTCCAATTCTATTTAAAGAACAAACACTTATTGATATTTATGCCAATACATTACAAAATTGTTGGTATTTTTTACCTTGAGCCGTTTCTGAGGGTTTGTCCAAACACAATTGAATTTTACTGAAAGAAACCAAGCCAGCTTTAGCAATTAACTTTCTCCATGTTAATTGACTTCCAATTAACTTGCCAGGAATGTCTTTAATGTCAGTGTCATGTTTAAAAATATACCTTGTTGCTTTAATCGATTGTGTAGCCACGGTCTTCATAATCTGCTTTAGCTTTGTCCTCACGGCAATGAGACCTGATTTATCACCCAGAATTATCAAAGCCCCAAAGTTCTCCTTTTAATGGTAATTAACATTTAAGCAATTCATTTCAAATATGGAAGCTGAGATACGATTAAAATGTTATTAACTCTTGGTCTTGTTATGCCAAATGTGGCTAATCTAAAGCCTTGGTTTCCAGGTGGAAGGCATTCCCACCGGGAAGCGGGTGGCCTTACAGCTGGGGGGTTGGTTTGTTCCCGACACGTGGGGACATTTCACAGCTCTTGGGGGTGCCACCATCTCATGTTGGCAGGAGATGACGTCCACATGCATGGGACCCCAAGGCTTACAGCTGTCAAAACGTGGGTGACCACAGATCTCGTCCCCTCCGACAAATGTTGGTGGCTGGCAGTACTGTCCATCAGGAGAGGAGCTTAGTTGAGCAACACAAAAGCCAGGATTTGCTGATTTGCCTCTAGAGTTTATGCAGGCATCTTTATCTTTGATGACAAAAGTAATTTTTGTTGACAGATCTTTGAAATGAGTCTCCGGGCAAAGACTTTTGGGGGGTGAATTGTCTTAGCTTGTTTGTACTAGCTGGAGTAGAGTTGGCATAGGATTAAATACCGTGGTAGCTATTTATATATGTAGATTTCTCCTTGTAAGGCCTTAGTGGCAGAAGTATTACGATGATCCAGGGCATCATATTTGCAAGTATGTAGATGCCCAACTACGGTGGTCTAGCGTGTTAAATTGTAGCCTGTATAGATGTTCAGATGCCCGAGCATGTGGCCTTCAGGGACCTGCGGCTGAGCTTCACCCCTAACTTAAGCCGTATCCCCCTGTCACAGGAGGTTAAACCTGCTCCTTGAAAGGGCACGTTGTCTTTTTGCCAGCGGGTGTGAGGAGTATGTATATGAGCAGCTATAGGTGCGGAGACCCGGAGGATGGTGTTGTCAGATGGGGCTGTCACGCTTCCAACGGCAGTTTCAGTCTGTGGATCTCAGGAGGAGGCCTCCATCCTGCAGCCTACAGATAACTGTCTGTTTGCATGGTTTAGTGATAGTTTTTTATATTTTTTTTTATGGTGGTAAATATTTGCATAGCGTATAGTGCGGTATTAAAGTTTATCACCTTGATTTTTTTACCTTCAGATTCTGGAAAGTGGTCTGAGAATCACTCTAGCTATGTTAACCGAATCTCGGATGACAAAAAATGCACAAAAAAAATCTTGTTGCCTTTTTAAACTGAAGTTTATGGCCAGATTTGCCTCTACGTCTGTATACATATCTCTAAATATATGCCTGTGGGTATTTATGGAGATATATATAGATATATATAGATATAGATATATATGTAGCCCAGATGTAAGCAAGGCAGGTTTCATTACCTACATGCCAAGCAAAGAGCTACCGGCTGTGCCTCGGGTGGAGGTGACACCATCCCTGCCTCCCCCCTCTGTCCCCACCGATTCGCCAGCTTCTGAGAGTGAAACAATATGAGATTTTTTTTCCAAAGGTGACCTTGGAAATGCACCTTCTGGAATGTGCTCCTGAAATTTCCATCATTCTTACAAGGAAGCAGTAAAACAATGCAACATTCCAGCTGTTCCTGTATTTCTACAGATTACAGATATTTTCTATTATGCTTATTTGAACATTGACTTAATTTTTAATTAGGCTCCTGTGCCTAATTGCTCGGGAAATACACCTCCTAGTAAAAAATGTTGCTCCTTGCTACTTATAAGAAGCTAAATACCTCATCACAAAAACACGTTGCATTCTATAAATGTCTATGTTATAGCTCATTAGGCTGATATTTTTAAGTCATTTTAAATAATGGGGTTTTCTTTTTAAAGCTGAACAGAATAAAGTATTTGCTTTAAAAGGGAAAATTAGATCATGGAAAATAATAATTTATTACTCTTGCTCTGGCAGGCTAGACATCAATTTGATGTTGTTCAGCTAGTACTGCAATGGCGTTAAAAGTTGCCTTCCCCTCCCCAAACAACAAATGAGTTTTGATTTCTCTTCATTAAATGCATCATTAATTCCTCCTCCTCGTTTCCGTTTGTTTTCCTTCCCATACTCTCTTGTTCCTGTAAATTTAATTCAGGCAGCACATCCATCACATTCTTGTAATTAGCACTTGGAAATATGAAGTCTTCCAGGCATTATCACTCCTGCCCGAGTGCGGAGAGATGGACAGGTCTATTTGCCTCAGAACTTTCCAGTGACTCTCAAAAATAATTCTTAATAATTTGGAGCTTGAACTCAGACTGAGCAGGGAAGCTGTGGGTGCTTTGTTCAATTCTCGGTGCTAAGCCGGCGCTTCCCACTTTGATTTGAAATTTCCATTTTGAGTCTTCGTTCAGCATTGGAAGATAAACGCAGCAAGGCAAGGACTGGTTTTAGAAAACACCGTTGCTTTGTTGGGAATGTTTGGATTAAGTGGGCTCTGGGACAGAACTGTGTTTAGCTCTTTGGGATTTCAACTTTAAAAGAAATTATGTCCCTGTCACCCTGCTGTTGGCTGAGCAGCCAGCTGGTGCCTGAGCTGGGTTGTGTGAGGATTTCCCCCTATGGCTTTGCAACTTCAGAGAATTTCTATCCAGAGGATAATTTTGTACCCTGATTCCTGTCGGCAAGGGTGTGCCTGGACATAAAGAGGTGGTTGTGGAAATAAGACGCAAAAAAATAAAAACAACCCGCCAAGTGCCGGTTGGATTGTGTCCCTTACCTGTAAGGACATTACTGCTGAAGACCTTTCACTGATTTTTATTTTTTTTTTTTTTTTTAAGAAACCAAACCAAACCAGCACATTTGGCTTTCTCTGGCCTTTTCTTGAATCCCCTGGGCCTGTCATGTAGTAGCAAGGAGTCACAGTTTCTTTTGGCCTGAAGGTCTCTTGTGATAGAACCAGACGTTGCTATACGGCGGCGTGTTTATACGCCACGTTTGGGAAATCCACGGTGGTGCTTTACCAAGAGGAGATGACAAGGCTAATGAAAGCCCAGCGGGACAGCCCCTGCACAGGCAGAACCCTCACTGCTTTGGATGGCAGCTTGCCTGATGCGAGGCTGTGCAACCTTGCGTAGACTTTCATCACTCAGCTGTTTTGCTTTTCCTCCCAGCTCTGAAGATGCTTTTCTGTCTCGGGGCATGAGCATTAAATACCCTCCCAGATGTAATTATTGCTAAAGGTGAATAAATAAATGGCAGCCTATCGAGGACTGTAGGATGGAGCAACGAGGCCATTGCGCCACCTCCATTTATTCTTTGGAGTGTGGGTGAATTTCAGATCTTGACTTAAGAAGCTGCATCCCATGACTGCATCTGGGTACTGCTGGAAAAATAACAAATAACTGCTCTTCACCAAGCCACGGTTTATCTGTCCAGCTGGGGTAATGATGCTTATCTCCTTTATAAAATCCTTTGAGAAGTACATTTGTGAAGTTTTATGTAATAAGTAGGTTTGATAAATGATGTTATACATGGGACTAAGATCCCATCCAACTGCATCGTGCAAGGTCAAACAGCGTGTTTGGTAGTTGCCGCAGCTTCCTTAGCTGTCACCTTAGCCATGGGGATTTTTCTTTATGTACTCTCTCCTCACTGTCTGTTCTGACCGCGGAACAAGCCTTTTCTTTTGCTTCCCTCCCAGATTGCTTTAATGGTTGCCCTCATTCTCTTTCATGATTTTGAATCACAGCTTTTGATGTCCAGTTTATCTTCCCAAAATGTAGCACCCCTGACTGCATCAGATTCACTCCTTAATCCCCTTAGCCTCTCTGATCACTCGAGACTGGAGTTAGATAAACTATCTCAGGTAGCCTTTGACGCCTTTCAAGAAGCAGCTGAATGCCATAAAAGATCCATCATGCTTTCCTTGGTGTCAAAAAGGTTTTGCTGTTAAAGATTAGGGAGGCTTGAGGTCACTCCAAATCACAATATTGTTCACTTTATAAGCCCATTTTATCCTGTCATCTGGTATTACACTTTCAAGCTGTTTCTGAGGAGTCCCTGGCATGTATCAATTTCTTGCCCTTCAGTCCTTTTAAACACTAGCGTTTAAGCACTGATTGATTCATTAAATCTCTCCAAAGGCAAACGATTTATCTTTTTTACTGTATTTTATTGTCTCTGTTTCCCCACCCTGACTTCGAAACCTCCAGCACAACATGGATTTCTGGTCACTTTAAGAATCTCTGTAAATACAGGGTGTTTTTACATACATGAAAAGAGGCACCTGCATGTGCTTTTATCCAGTATTCAATATCGCAGTGAGCCTTGCGGGAAATCTAGTGTGTTTTTGCTTTGCTTTTATAGTTTGATTTATTTCCAGTTCGAATTTTTACCCTTGTTCTTTTATTCAGCCCTGGTTTCATTGTTTTGCTTCACTTTTTTTTAACCCAGTTAAAATACGGGATATGCCTGTATATATCCAATGTGCTAGAAACAGGAATATAAGAATACACAATTCTGTTTATATGCTAGAATCAACCAAGATGCTGAATACTTTGAAAACTGGCTTTCGTGTATACTCCCCCCACTGCTTACCCACCATCTGACCTTTCCTGCATCCACACAGAGACACCACCCCAGGCTCGTGAGTACCATTGATACCAATATACACAATGGGTTGAATTTACGTGGGGTGTGAGTATAATTTCATGGGGTTTGAATTCAGCCTTGGAGATTTCTTCTTCCAGGTAGCTGATGTCCTCAGCGTGGGCCTTAAGGTATTACGAGACGTGGAAGCGGTGCTGCAGCCTGCAATAGGCAGACGGGTCGCCTGACGTCCTGCAAAAAAGCCTTAGTTGAAGGTTTTCTCTGCTGTTCTTGACACTGGCTTCAACAATTGCTTAAAATAGCATTTTTATGACCCTTAGGAAGCTTGCTTACCTTGAGGTCCTTTTTTTCCTGACATACCCTGGCGCTCAGTCACGCATACACTGCTCTCCTTCCCTGCTAACAGCTATCACAGTTATTAAGCTTTGCTGTGGAAATGCTGGTTCTCTTTGTTGAAAAGGCTCTTGGAAAACTTCACTGTCAGGTTTAACATATTAGCTCACTATAACAGAGGCGATAGAAGTTGATTTTGCATTAAATGTTATTAAATATTAACATGTTTACACTACAATGTTAGCCTACAGTTATACACAACCCTGGAGTATTCCTTAACTGTCATCTGGTTTTTCTAAGCAGGCTTCCAGCCTGGGCTAATCGGCTTTCTTATGGCTTCTCCCAACACAGATGCAGTTTCTGAGTGCAAATACTCCTAGCCCGTTTCGGTGCTCTGTCAAACAACTTCCTTCAAGCAACACTGCAGATGCTTTGAGCAATTTTGTGCTGAAACAAAGCCGCAGCCCTCCCGTGGGCAGTAGCCCTGTCTCAGCTGAGCAGTGAAGATACGGTACAGATGCTGCCAGCCCTTGCACAGCTTGCCTGCCAAGATGTGCCTGGCTTTTAGAAAAAACAAACAAACAAACCACAATTCTATGAGTAGGTATCTAATCCTGTCCAGGGTCTACTGCGGGGAATGTTCTGGCAAACAAACCTTCATAGGAACCGGCTGGTTCTATATGAATCCTTAAATCTTTATGCATTCACGTGGTAGACCTCAAGTTTTGGAGCCAGCAGTGTGGTGGTGCCGGCTTTTGTGGACCACAGCTCTGGGCACAAGGCTTGATCAAACATGTCATGGTTAAACCTTAAACATGAAGCAAATATAAGCTGGAAAAGACTGAAAAATGAAGTTTCAGCTTGCACAGTAACTAACCATGGTTTTTCTACAAGGCGGACCTCGAAGGGAATCTCATGTCTTATTTTCTGTAAACAGAGTTATAAATGCCAACTGATCGTCTGAACTACTGGAACATTTTCTCCATGGTGCTGTGCACAAAGAATCTCAGCAGCCCCAAATGAGTTTGGGGCAGAACCACCCAAATTAGCAGAAAGAGCTAATAAACTAGCCTGACTGCCTGGAGACAATTAGGAGCAATCACCTCAGTGTTTCTGCTGGTGGAAGCATGGTGGTGAGAGCTATAAATAAGGGGTGGGGAGGAGAAGCTTCACCTATTAACAGCTTGGCCTGGTGAGATGCAATGGTTGTGCTGTGGCTGCAGTAGAAAGGTACGGGTTTAATCAGGAGAAAATATTTTTTATGCAATTTATGTTTGGTCTAATCTAACTTTCTAGCAATGTTGTCCTCGTGAACCTTTCTTTCTGAGTTCAGGATTATATTGGTGAAAGCTGTGGGTGATGCACTACCAAACCTTCCTTCTCATGTTTATCTGCCTTTGGTCAATTTGAAAGGATTCTTTCATTCAGTTAGGAAAAGTACTAATTCATTTGATAAAACCCAAGTTGTTTTGCACACACTTACTCCCAGGGTGGCACGGTCCTTTCTCTTGCGTTAAATAAGGTAATCCACAATATTGCATTACTATCGTATTCCTAAATGAGTGTGTGGTGAAGTGTCTGTTCTTAGGGGATGCTTCTTGCACTGGGCAAATATTTAAGAATCACGATAAAAATCCGTTTTGTTTAGTTAGTGCTTGAATTATGCTGGGAATTATCCAAAGCACAGTACATTTGTTTCCACACTGAGCAATTGCAAGTCAATGTGGATATAAAAAGTCTGATATAACAACAGAGCAACACATAACCCAAATGTCCGCAAGGCACAGAGGACAGTTTATTTTGAGTCCAAATGTCAGGTAAGGACCCCCCGCCTCGACTCTCCCAGATGAAAAGCCCAAATTCACGTGTTGGGAAAGTAAATCACAGAAGACTTTTTTCCTGAGTTCCCTTGCCTGCTTTGCTGCAGTGGATGTTTGCTATGGAAGGCTTGACAAATCTGTATAGCCACAGAGGTTGATAATAGATGATCTAATCTAGCGCTCCTGGCAGGAAAATAAAAATCAGGGCTGTTGTAAGGTCGAAAGCAAGCCTTTCTTTTCTGGCGCTAGTCATTGCTCAGTAACGTTTTAGCAAATGTTAGAAAATAAATATAGATTTTGATCCCAGTGTAATATGATTTAAATGCAACATATCCATCCCCTTGATCTTTATTCACATTTAAGGCAAATTGATGAGAAAGAGAACAGGAGCTCTGACTTCTGAAAAGCATTGTTTTTCAATTTTTCCATTAAGAAAATAACATTTTTACCCAAAGACACTTTCACTGGGGAGGGGGTAGAGGGGAGGACAGCTTTTCTTTCACCATAATTTGCACTAGAGAACTGCAAAATCCGGTAGTTCCAAGTAGCTCTTGTTTAAGGGTTCAAGAACGTTTTATATGTTGTAAGTTTTGGAGAAGGCAGAGTTAATATCATGGTTCTGTAGGACTGCTAGATAGTGTTGACTAAGGGGGAAACTCTGAGAAAAGCTACTCATCATTTGCAAAGTAGTTTCAAATATTCCTTTAAAAATCATTTGTTTCAGGGAGGATCTCCAGGGAAGTTTTGAAACAGAAGCGTTTAGAAATGTTGAAATTGCTGTCGAAAGGGAATAATGAATTTCCATTGTATCTTAGTGTAATAGCTTTAAAAAGCAGAAGGCAGTACCCTCTCCTGATCCCACTGAAAACAGAGCGCAGAAAAAGAAGGCGAGCTGCAAGAATTAGGCTTTTTGTTACGGGAAATATTTTCTCCTCCTGACAGTTTATCCTCCCACAATGTGGGTATTATTCCGAGACTGGCTTTCTAAATCTTCCTGCTTGCCAACTGCCTTGAGAACACCTGATAATTGTGTTCTGCCCAATGCATTTTGCTAAGCAGAAGCTTTTTGTCTGGGGCAGGGGTTGAAGAGCAATCCCTGTGCATGAGGCACGGGAGGTGCAGAATTCCCAGCCAAGGAGCTGGGCTGGGCTCTGGGCTTTGGACACCAGTTTTAGGCTGGTGAAAGAACGAGGCTTTTTATTTCACTTTGGCACTAGATGGGGCTAAGGGACTAAACAAGAAATGAAAAAGCACTGGCTGAGCCCTGGAATGTGAAATATCCCAGGAAAAGAGGACAGAAAAAGCCTGCAGAGGCAACCGGTGCTCCTCAAGCCCCTTTGCTCCCACAGCTTTATTACAAAAAACAGATTCTGACTCTTAAGATACTGGTTTGTCAGCACATCTGAAAGGCCAGTGATGAATTTTAAGATGGGGCGAGGTGTGAACCATGGATGGGACCTCACAAGCGTGACCCCCTTTGGGACAACTCTTCCAACGGAGCCTTTCCCTGTGTGTTGCAAAGAGTTTTTTCCAGGAGCAATGTCCAAATGTCCAATGCTCCTTGGCCTCCAAACCTGCAGCAGTGCTCCGTGGGAAGAGCTAATTTTGATGGAAGCAGAAACAGATACTCTTACTTTAGTGTTTTACTTACATTTTTTGTGTGTGTGTGTGTGTGTGCTGCTGTCCATAGTTGTAAGAGAAAACTGGCTTTTAAAATACACAAGAAACCTTCTATTTCAATTGTTATTCCCTGGATTTTCACCTCACATCCTATCCAGGTGAAAGACCTGCTGGTTATCAAGTAAGGCAGGGAAATGGCATACTTTATTCTGGAATGCAATGTCCCTTGACTGCCACAGTTAAGGATCTTAACGATCCTTATCAATCCTATGGTAAAGACCTGTTGTCCTACCAGGTTTTGCCCGTATTAATGTGAGCGTTAGGATCTGTTTGTGCACACAAGCAAAGATTTCAGTAAAACTGAGCAACCAGCTGTTTTCTCATTCGCTCTATGAGCGTGGAAGCACTTAATGAAATTGCTTAAGGTTTAATGATTTGTATGACGCAAGGGATATTTTCCTGCTGTCAGTCCTGGGCCAATCTCAAATTGCTTCAGGATGTGAACATGAGAAAACACACCCAAACAATTTAATTTGAAATGCCTCATGTACCTGGTGAGAGATTATCTGCTCTGGTTGTATCGTTTCTTGTATTTTAAATCCTCTAGCAGCAGGAGTTCCCGTTTGTTGCTCACTTGTTTATTGCCCAAATGCTTAAGTGTCAAATAATAGCACAGGGGTGAGGGAATGGGCTTTTTGGAGGGAAGCACCGAAGAAATCCAGAAACCCTTTTAAACCTGCAGTTTCATCTTTTAGAAACAGGTTGGAACAAGCTCTGGGAGAAAAAACAGTGCTTTGGGTCACGGTCACCAACCAGAGCTGTAGGCAATGAGGACAGACTCACTCTAGAGAAGCAGCTTTGGGGCAAGACAGACTTTTTAGTGCACAATTACCGTTTAATTCCGTATGGTGCTGAGCCAGCTTCAGCTTGTCTGTCCTTGACTTTGCAGCCGATGTAGGGGTCACTTTTGACATGGGATTTCTACCTTCCTTCTTTTGTCAGTGTTGAGTAGAGATGTTTGTTTGGATTGGGAACAGCCTATCTCTTGTGTTTGTGCAAAAACTCTAGTCTTCACCTCTCCTCATCCTTTTTTTTGCAAACATTTAAGGGCTTGAAACCTTTCTAAGTGGGTAGCAAGCATTGTTTCTTTGCATCCAGCAAAAAAACCCACCCTAAACTGAGGATGTAGTTGCAAAAGCTGGCACCCTTACCGAATCCTGAAACTCCCTGCTCCGTTGCAAACGAAGCACATGGCACTAAAGACCTCAAACCATTCCCCTTGGCTGTACAACACAGGCTTCTCACAACATCAATAACGTTTTTTTGATCATGAGGGTAGCAATTTCCACTGGGTAGATGAAACTCGGAGGACGGTGCTCCAGCAGCAGTTAGGGGGCATTCCTTTTTGAAAGGCGAGGGGTGGGAAGGTGAAGGAGCGTGCCCCTGGAATCGCGTGCTGGTTTGGTGCTAGACAGGAACAATATGTTAAAGACAGCAGGGGAGGGGGGGGCGATGCCACCAACCTTCCTCCCATGCAAGTTTTAATTTTACCTCTGGACTCAGCTGAGATGTGCCATTGGGCCTTGTGAGAAGACAGTTTCTTTAGAACTAAATTTGGCTTCCGAGGAGGAAGCGTGCGTAGCAAGATGTCACAACGCAGAAGCGTTCTGTAGAAGTATTCTGGGTAGAGTTTCAGAATTAGGTTAGACCTTGCAGCGGGGCAAAGGAGTGAAGCCAGCTAGCAAACTCGTTTTCTGTATTTAAGTTTTCCCCAGCTTCTGCAGAAAGCTGAGAGGCAGCTCAATTCATGCAACGAACTTGTGACTGCGAGAGATTTGTGGGTTTCACCACAAGACAGTTGGCAGCTGATCTCCTTGTGCTGGGAAAAGTTGTGTTTTGGAGGCGGTGCATTACTTCCAACGGATCTAAGGGAAATTGCCCACTGGAGGCCTTTGGCTTGGGGGGGATTAGGTTATAATTTGATCAAGCAAGGGGTGAGACTTTGCAATGCTCCACCTGAATGTTGCTGCAAAAAAGACTTTCTTGATCCTAAGGCGTTCACATGGAAAAAATACATATTCTGTCTTTTTTAGATGTGAAACCCACCTTAGTGCTTTGATTCTCTCATGACAAGTCCCTGCTTGAGCCCACCACATGACAAGAGACGATGTGGCTGGTGATGGAGTTAGAGCCTGGGGGTCCCTCTTATCTCATTCCTCTTCTTTCATAGCTGTTATTATAATAAAGCCTAGACTCACAGCTGGAATGGGAATGGAAAACTGTAGCTGCAATTAAACCTCCTTCCCAAAGCCTTTGCAGGTTGTGTTTTTACTGTCCCAGGAGGATGTCTTTTAGTCTGGTGAGACCAGAAGAGTGGAGATGTGCATTTCTTTAACCTTTAGAATATATGTGCAAATGGCTTTAATACTTGGTTCATGAAACTGAGGTTCTGCAACAGCAGCAGGGATGCTGTCAGATGAACAGGCAAACTTTATTTTAAAGACGTTTTTTTGCTTGAAACATCAGCTTGGGGCATTGAAAATAATCTGTTTTCAAACTTCTGAAACTTCCTCTCGACTGGGGGTAAGTTCTCTGTCATCCTAAATCCCTTTTCATGTGCTCTGGTAAAATAAAGCAGCTTCAATCTGGGCAGAAATGGCCACGCTGAAAGCTGTACGGGAGCTGTACACTGGCACAGCTCCCAGGAAAAGATGTTTGAGAGGCAACGGCAGAGTATGCTTTGCAGTACTTATTTCCAGGGATCATGTACGGCAAGGGGAAGCAGAGTGTAAAGCCAAGCAGCCTAGAGGGTTAGGTCATAGCCTGGATCCCTTCTTGGAATGGGATGTGAGGAGACCAGAAATAATTACAAAGTCTGCAGAGAAGTCTTGTATCTTTTTCAACCTTCTTTTCCACACTGGCTGGTTTTAGCTCTCTGCCATGCTCTTACTTTCCTGTGCTACATCAGAAATAAACATTTTCTATTCACTTTTGATGGAAAAAATAGAGCTTGAACAGCTCCTGAAAGGTGATTTTGAGGATGTGGGTCTAATCTGCCTTTTGAAACTACTGAGCATCCCCAGGTCTCAAAGGAAGACTTTGAATGTTGCTTTACACCTACTGAAATTCAAATCTTTCTGCCTGTGTCCGACCTGAAGTTTGCCTTAGTTTAGTTTTCAACTCGGGATAGTTGAACTGGTGCTAAAGCACGTAGGGCTTTGGCTCTGAGAAATCCCACATAGGGATGTCTGAAAAAAATTGCCTACATGAAACCTCAACGCATGGTAGGGTAGAAATACCAGCAGTTGCTTGGCTCTGCCACCATCACTCTCAGTCAAAGAGTAGTTGAATGCAGGATTTTGAGTGTTTGTGTTGATAATCCCCCACTAAGCAAGTCTTACGTTGTAATTTTTGCTTTACAAGTCAGCTCCGTGCTTAGATGAAGAGGCTTGCTCAAGGTAACACAAGTGTTGTGACAAAGATGGGAACTAAACGCTGCCAGTGGAGAACTTCCAATCAGTGGAGCATCTTTTTCTCTGAAAAAACCCTTCCTAGATAATTTACTGACAGCAACCTGGATGCCATTAAGATTGCTGGATGTGAGTGTCAGTGCATGTTGTGGGTATGGAAGTAGATGTAAGTGTGGCTGTTAAGGCAGAGTGTTTATTTGTGTACCTTTCCTGTAAGACCAGTTTTAAAAGACAAAGCCTTTCTAAAAGAAATGAGTCTTGAAAACTGAGTCTTGCTGGGGAACTAACCCAAATAACGTGTTACATTATTTAGGTTATATGCAATAAAAAATATTCTTGCTCACAATGGAAAGATTTCTTCATGTATACTTGTTTCCGCTGTAAAGTTGATGGATCTGTAATGTACTGCATAATTAAACATTGCAGAGGTATTGCTTTGGAGGGAAACCAAGTAATGAAGGGGATATAGTAAATTTTGGTGATTACAGATACAATTGTTTAGCCCAAGTATAGGATGGTCTTCTTGGCTGATTAAAAAAATATCTGAAAGAACACAATTTTGATTTAAGCTCTGCATTGCTCTGCTAGCAATGGGTTGGGTTATTAAGCTATATTTTTCCATTAATAAAACAAATGTTAATGCATTGTTTGATGCTAATAATGAAACCATTGTAAGAAGCACAGCTACTTCCATTAACATTTATCACCTCATTCACTACACTTTGTCAAGGCTGGGGATGCATTCAATATTTCCTTTTTTTTTTTTTTTTTTTTTTTCATAAAGCTGGGTTGGGAAGGCACAGCACTGCAGGAACTGTGCTGCCTGCTCAGTCTGCCTGATGTTTGCTGTGTTCCCATGGACAAAGCTGAACCAAGGGCTACAGAGAGCGAAACCTTAAACACGACCATTGAACCATCTGCTACACTGCACCACTGGCTTCATTAAATGGGATTAATTCATAGGAGGGTGAGTCAAGGGAAAAAACCTTCTAACCTCTTCCTGTTCCTGAGGTGTATTAGCAGGCTGTGGAATGCTCCACCAGCTATCATGTTGCTGCGCAGATAAAGACCAGCTCATCCTACAGTTTTTGCACTGCAGCTTGCATCCAGCACAGCAATAAACCTTGCTTTTGAGTTTACCCTGTCCACCAAGGCCAGCATGGGTAGATCTGGCTGTCTTACATGCTTACCTCGAAGCACATGCATGCATTGATCGGGGGATAGAGATGTTTAATACCTTGCCCAGCTCTTTCATAGCTTGGGTTTTAATACCTTGTCCTCAGCATATATTTTTTATATATAAATAATACTCAAGAAGGTCCTCTGAGCTCTTGGGGAAGAGTTCTGGTGTCTTCAGAGGGCCTCAGACTGGGTGTTGCTCAATGCAAGGAGAGAGTCTGAGTCTTTTTCCCAACTCTTTATGTCAGAGGTAGTTGTGCATTAATCCTTTTATCCTTGGCAATGTTGTCAGATAGCTGGGGAGAGAACAGGCGATAAAGCACCTGCATGCTGTTTATTCTTACTGTTGTAAAGCTTTGTGCAGGTACTTAAACTGTAGATGTTATAATGCAAACAACTATAGCTGCAGATAAAATCGGAAAATGCCAGCTTAAGAGAATGGCTGGAGTCTCCCCCTCAGTGATTCTGGTACTGCTGCACATGAAATTTCCTCTATGACTGAGTTGCAGAGGGCACAACCAGCTTTCTGATGCGCTGGTGTTCAGTACAAGATGTTTTCGAGGTCTGCTGGAGCTTTTGGAACAGGGACACGCTATCCACAGGTGTCTGTCACAAATAGGATGTCAACAGCTTCAATCAGAAATAAATGGAGTTGAAGGCAAAATATGTTCCTAGGTATCTGAGGGCTGCAGCCCACAGCTGTGCCCTCTTCATCCAGAGCAGAAATTTATTTTGAAGGACTATAAGGGAAGCACAGTTGGTGAGTCAAAGGCATGAGCATGAATATCTGTAGCCAAGCAGGTTCAAAGAAATGCTGCTGTGCTATTAAGGAGAATGTTTCTGAGTTCTCTAGCAGCATGACAGTATCAATTCTAAAATATAACAATTTACAAATGCGGCTCCAAAAGTAAACAGAGACAAAGATATTCTTTGTCTTACCAAAGAATAATCTGTTGTGTCAAGACTTGGAAGAAGACTTGGTGGAAAAAAAAGCAATTGAAGTAGAAATGCTGGCTTCTGAATAGTGCCAGAGTAGCATTTATTTAAGTGGCCAGTATTTAGAGTTGTGTTGGTGACTCTTCTCTCAGCGGGGTTAGACACAACTCGACACAGGTTGTCTTTTCCTGCTGAGATTATTTCTCTGATTTATGGCAGTCTCCAGGCTCACGGCGTTAGATACTGGACAAAAACATGAGGTTCAGTGCCCTGAAGCTTTTGGGGAGAGCCAGGGAGAGCAGCAGCCTTGGGTTTGGGGGTTCAAAGGGTTGCTCTACCCTCGAGTGCCCTTGTGGGAGGTCGTTTGGTCTTGCTGTGCCTGGTTGCCCATCAGGTGTCCCCACTGCCTTGCCTTGAGTGAGCTCCTACCAGCCAGGGCACAGGGTTACAGCTGCCGTTTCACCAGTGTTAGTGGGGTTTGTAAGAAATATTTCAACTAAAATCTTTAAAGCTTAACCTAAATAACAGATGCAACCTTCTCCACCTCAAATGGAAATAAACTATTTTGGTATGAATAAAATTTTCCATTAGGCTGCAGATGATTATTCCTAGTGGGAAAAAAATATAAACCCCTGTTCCTGTCTACAGCTTTGATACCTTCAATGTGTAGCCCTGCCCTTCTGGAGTTACGCCGTAAGCAGACGTGGTGGTTCCCCGTTCACACCCGCAAATCTTCTTTATGATCACCCATGGCTGCTATTCACACAGAGTCATAGTAAAACACCGCTGGCGTTTGGAATAATACTGTAGCAGGGGACTCCTAATCTGTTTTCTCCTGATAACGCTGTTTTGTGTGTTGGGCCACATTAATGTTATATAGTATTAAGTGAAGCAAATACAGTGTGTTTGACTCTCCCTTATAATTATGTATGACACTGTTCAGTAGCTGGAAATAAACTAAGTTTTGACTAAAACATGAGTGTTTCTGCTAACAGTAACTGTAGTGCTTGGGCTCATAATTTCCCTCTTGAGCAGAATCTTTATTTTTTTCTGAAACACTTAAGTGGTACTGTTTAGGTTTTATTAGTCTTTTTTGGTTTGCCTATATTCGCCAAAGCGTCCCTCTTCAACTCACATAATTTTGATTGAATTCAATAGAATGCTTCTCCTTTCTGTATTAATGAATCTGTATTGTTTCTGAAATACTGTCCCAAATATTGTGGGTTTTTTTTTTTAATTTGGCTCTTTTATGAAAGAGAGGAACATAAAGAGAATACAGCTGTTGACACCAACTGTTAGAGCAGCACACTGATGGATATAGCCTCTTGCTCAGGTATAAAGCATAAAATTCTGTTCTACAGACAATTGCTTTCACATCAAACAAGGCTGGAAAAATAATTAATTGTTGAAGAGGTTTTGCATTTTGAAAATCACTCTGTAGGGGAGTGTCGTGCTTTCCTACAGGGCACACGGGTGAAGTCGGCATCGTCCGTGTTACACCACCGATGGACAAGATGGTGAACGTTGCCAAGGATCACATTAAGACCTTGAGCATCACTTGCTGTATTCAGGATTCACCACTGGATCAGGCCTGCAAGAGCAGGTGGTAGAAGTGACCATCACCCACGCTGACGCCTTGTGCTATGAGCCAGCTTTGCCTTTTGTCTAAATCTGAACAGAGGCATAAGAATTTTGTAGTAGGAAGCATGTGAAAGCACCTTTCCTGCAGGATCTGGGGTGAATGCTTCGTTAGCTGTGTTACTCTTGGGATGAGGCCAATGAAACTGGACGCACAAAGCATGTGCGGGTGGTGGTGGCTTGCTGAGAGCATCGAGGCCCTCCGTGTAGGCACGGGTCAGCTGGCTGCTGCGTCTTTTGGTGTATCTGGGGTGTCGCAAGCAACAGCGTTGTCCTTGAATGTTCACAGCAGACAAGGGCTGCCTGTGAGTACTGTGGGCTGGACACGTTGCTCTGCTACTTGTCAATGTTGGTGCAGTGGTGGATGTGTTCAGGTTGCCTGGGGGAGGGAAGGGATGGACAAGGATGGATCACCAGCTGATGACTGATGTTGTAGAGCAGCCTTTCTGCTACTGTGGCCAGAAAAGGGATACCCTTTCTTGCTGCTGGTGAGGAAAAAATACCTTTTAAAATCAGGTGTTCTTGGTCTGCGTACTTCTAGTTGTGGTTGGCTTGTGGATTCTGAGCTCCCTGGAACTGCACCTCAGCCACTGCTTCCCATATGCTCGCTTGGCTTGTGTGACTCTTTTATAAAGCTTTTGGAAGGGCTTGATGGGCAGTCATCCAAGAGGAGCCATATCTTTCTTTGCAGATAATGTTGTCTCTGTTAACAGCAGAAAATAATCAAATATTTAAGGAGGGTTGGATAAAAGCCTTACAAAGAACAATTAATTTGATGCACTGGAGGTTTGCAGATCAATTCTCAGCCTTGAGCAGCCTTACTTGACAAGCCTAAGTGATATTGTCACAAAAAAGGCCTGTCTGTGTGACTTGCACGTTTTTTGATCATTCCTTGCTTGCTCTATGTGCACCGGTACAGGAGACTTCTCCATCATCACCATCCATCCAGGCGATCTTTTAAAGCACGCTGATGTAAACCAAGCCGACACCTTTTTCCCCCCAGCATTCACTTCCCACCTCTCCACCAGCTTGCTTTGTGGGGTGCAACATCAACGTGTTATCTGTCGCGCTGTCATTGTTCCTCTGTGTTTGATGCTTCCTGTGATTGCCCCAGCCTTTGGCACACCACGGGCTGTATCTTTCTTCTGCCTTGACAGCCAGTGGGGTTTTTCCCTCCCTTTGCCTGGGAAGCATGGACGATTTGATTTTGTTTCCCTGCTCAAACAGTTGTGTGGAGCAGCCTTGTGTGACAGGCGAGGAAATGATACAGCATCTGAGCTGGGTTTTAATCAGGCCTAAGAGATGGTCTGATTTTTTTTAAAGATAAGTAGGACCTTTCCCCATCCCTGGCTGCCTTACCTTCTGCTCTGCAGTGCTTTCTTGGTTGTGGGGAGGGAGTGAACCTGCGTTTCTGTTCCAGCTGTCTTGGTTGTCGTACTCGGTGCCTGTTTGTATGTAAGCGTAACATAGCAGCTATTTGAGCTTTGTCTTCATGAAAAAAGGTGTGTATCCTGATGTGACGTGGGTCGATACCTGAATGAACGCAAGGAGTGTGCAACTAACACGTGAGAAAGCTGCAGTGAGCCTTTTGCCTAGGAAAGTAGCAAAGCCTGTGGTTGCAATATCTGAAGCCCTTGCTTCAGAAGTGCTCTGGCTGTGATGGCACCTACTTACTCCCACCAAGAGCTGCTGCAGACCCCGTACCAAAGGTGGCTGGAACACATCTCGGGTACACAGGTGTGTGTGCGCCTTCCCTCCCCTAGTTTTGCCGTAGCAAACAAGAACAGCCTCAAGATGCACTGTGCAGAACAGAAGAAACTGCCAATGATTACACCTCCACCAGAAAACAGCAAATGCCCTTTAACAAACTACTGAAAAATAAATACTTTTGAGACCCTGATTTTTTTGTAATTCATTATTCTGAACTGATTTTTTTTGATGCTTAAGATCCTGTAATCTTGTCTTTCTATTATTTTTACCTCTAGATAGATAAAACTGATTTGCCTACGAATGCTTGCAAGAGCTGTCATGAGGACTTTGTGATTCCAAAAGACAAGGTGGTTGTTAATAAGACCTGTTAACAAGCTTAGAGATGCTCAGGTGACAAGCAGGCTCATGAACGCTGCAGGCAGTGGTTAGAAGTTGCTCTGTGCTGCTAAGTACCTGCCCTTAGGTCTCTTGAAGTCTTTTAGTCAGTTATAATGCTTAAGGCATATAATGTTGCAGATTCAGCATTTTAAATAGGCTCTGCTGGACTTGGAGCCTATATTAATGGAAGATTTTCAAGCTTGGTGTAGTGACAACACAAACCCTCAAGTCCTCAGCTGTCATTTTTCCATGAAACTTCCATGCTTGCTCCCTGAGAACCTAAAGAGTGTAGTTTACTTGATCTTTGCTGCTGTTCAGAAAATTCTCCAGGAGAACAGCTGAAAGCACACCGTGTGGTTTTGTAGTGTTTCCGGGATGCTCTGGTCCTCTCTGCTGTGTTCTTTAGTACCTAAGCCATGCCGATTCTCTTTGAACAAATATGTTGTTGCAGGTTTAGTGGTCGAGTGTATGATTTTATAGTACCAGAAATAGAAGAGGCTAAAACCTGGTGTTCTATAAACACTGACGTTCTGTGCAGTGGTCCTACAGGCTTTCAAGCCACAAGTAGATTTTCAAGGAAACACATTTACTTGCTTTAAGCTGGAAGAGTGTCTTGTGGAGCACAGAGAGGAATATCTGGTAGAGCTGACCACCAGAGCTGCCACGTCTCCTAACACTCATTCCCTGCTTGTACGACCGGATCATCTTTTCCCTTCCCTTTAACATTCTTTTGTGTCTGGCACTGTGGCTAAACCAGCGGGGTTGGTAGGCACAGCGGACCGGTGAACCTAGCAAAAACGGCATCTCTGGCCCATCCGCTCATCAGTTATTTTTCCTCCAGGCTCAGAAGGTGTAATTAAACCTGCTCACATAATTGTCAAATTCTTTGCCTTTTAGTTTCTCTCTGCTTTTTAACTACAAGTTCCCCTGCCCTGTCCGAGAGGAACAAAGTCCTCATTTTGCATTGTTTTCATGGCTGATAGAGAAACATTCTGTGTGCACGCTCCACTTTTCTGCAAGAAACTAGATTTGGGCAGTTTCCATCCGTACAGTGCAGTTGCTCTCCTGAAGGTCACTTTACCTGCTGTTGCAGAAACCTCCAGCATCTAACTAGAACACAGTGGAATACAGTCGTTTGTTTCTTGTAGTTAGGATTGTGCATCTATATATTAGTTGATGAAGTTATTTGCAGCTCAGCCGTTTCCATGTGTTTGCCTTGTTTGTTCTTTAATAGTATACAGGGAAGGAAGATACAAGGCCTGTCTTGTCCTTTAAATCTGTATTCCACTGGTGTCTCATCTGCTTAATACATTTCCTTTACAAATCTAGACTTATGTTTTAGCTTAATGCCAGCAAGAGCTCTGGAAGGATTTATTCTTCTGGACCCTAATGTAAAATGAGTAATGCTAGAACTGGCTCCCTTGGTAGCAGCAACACATTTTACTACTGATTGTCAGAAACAATAAAAAAGAGAATAAGTTGGTAGTTTCTGTGCTATTTGCTTCCTGGGACTTTTGTCCTGAATTAACCTCCACAAATATATTGCATGAGTAACTTTGGAGAAGTACTCAGCATGTGTGTAGGACAGAAACTGGGAAAAGAAATCAGGTTGTTGCTACAATTTTTAGTAATAAATATCAAGGAAATAAGAGTATACGTGACCCATTGTGCAGCAAGTGTCAGCGTCCTGCTGTCTTCTTCAGGGGATAGAAGTCACCCACTGCCGACATGTATATCGCATATGCATAGCTGCAATAAATGGTATTCCAACTTTGCCTTTAATCTGACACAATCTGGGTGTGCTCTGCAGGTAAGGCTCAGTTCAAGGCTCCTGGAATTTTAATTTTCTTTCAAAATACATTAAAAAGCCCTAAGATTTGTCGTATGCTGGGTCCCCGCGCAGCCTGAGGTCCCAGCGATTAAGGTGTTCTTTTAAAGCAATGGTTAATCACTTGGCTCAGCATCAGTACTCATCAGAAGCAGGATTTGTTTTATTGGTTTTGCTGGGAAATGCAAGTACTTTCTGCTCTATTTATAGAATAGATGAGTATGTCCTTATTTTATAGATACAAATACTATGAGAACTAATTTGTTAACAACCATCCCAGGCTTGGCTAAGTGGACAGAGAGATCTTAAGTGCTGAGCGTGCTCCGTAGCTTCTTCAGTAAGAAGTTATAGAAAGTTATAAAGCGAAAACTAATGTTTGTATTTCAAATTGAAAGGAAAACAAGCTCGATATTTGAAAGCTGGTGGGAAGCCCCCCGTTACAGCATGTCAGGAGTGTTTTCAGACTGCCCCACCTGCAGCTCCATAAAGTTCCTGAGCTATTGCTTGGGTTTAATTCCCTTTTTTGCTGCAGACATTTCCTTGATGCCGTAGATTGATGGCTTTTTCTGCTCTGTCTGAATGGAATTACAATGATTTACCTCTAGATTTGTTGATATGACAAAATATCCCCAGGGATAGAAACTTCCTTTGCGAAGGAAGCTAATGGCGAAAGATGTCTTCATGTTTCCAGGTTTTATGAAGATGTTATCTGGGGAGGGGAGGGTGGAAATCCCAGGAAAACAACCTTTCTTTTCAGCTTTATATCTCTGCATTCCCTGAGGTAGTTTGTCTGTTCACAAGCTTCTTCTGATCTTACTCTTTTTCAAGGGAACTGCATACAGTAGAACGGTTCCCACACCCCCTCCAAGTTTTGGCTGTGTTTATTTTTTTGGAGTATTTAATTTTTGGCTTTTTAATTGCACACATACGTGTTTGGACAGAGCTGTGGGTAGTGACTTGGAATAAAAGCCTGTGTGGCGTGGCATACGTTTGGGGGAACTGGCTTTTCACATTCAAGATGTGAACCCACCAAATCCCTTTGAAGTTTCCAAATCTGAAGCCGTTCCCTTTCAAGAGCATTAAAATTGTGGTAAACAGGGCTGAAAATGGGCAAAATGAGCTGCTGAGGAATGCTGAAGAATCTGCTGTGAGAGTTAACATCTCTTGCACATCATTTAGTCTTAAAATACTTTGTACCTGGTATTTAGCGTTCTAATAACGTACTACTAAAACCTCAGCTACTCCCCTTCTTTTTGGGGGTGAGGAGGGATAGTTGAGGGAACCAAGAACCTTTGGGATATTGGGATAAATCATCCCAAGGTCCTGTGTAATTCAGGAGAGCTGCTGGCAGCGAGAGCCTCTTCCAAAACCCCTTCCCAGCTGCCCAGGCTGGACCTGAGGCTTGCTGAAGCCAAGGGGAGCCTTTCCATTGACTTGATCAGGCTGCAAACCCTGAAAGGGGCACCAGGTTTTGTTGGGTTTAGCTGTAGAGCTTTCAGGTTTAATTGCTCAAAGCTCTCCTCCCAGGCGCTCTGCACGTGTCTGTCCTCGCGGGTCATGTCCGTCACTCTGGCAGCTTGCTTCATGCCACGGTTTGGGGTACTGGGCCAGGCTGGCTAACCCAACAGCACCTGGGGAACGATTGAATTCATCTTTCCAAGCAAAACCAGGGAAGGTTTAGTGCTACAAGAGCAGATGCAAACCCTGCTGCCTTCCAGCTGCGCTGCAACACAGTTGTACACGTGCAGGATGCTCGAGGCCATCGACTGGTGCAAAGGATTTACAAAATGCTGCCAGCAAACCTAAAGTTAATCTTGGGTTTTGTGAAGCTTAAAGAATGTATCACCTCAGAACAGAAAGTGCCCTTTTTATTAGGAAATGTTTAAATTCTTTCTTTAGAGCTTTTTGAATATATTTGGAAACTTGCTGGGAAATGTTGATGTTAGAGATGGTGGAAAAAATTGAAGAGTGGGGATACGAAAGCTGTTAAATAGTTTTAAGAATCTTCCTTTGGTTCTCTCTCCTGTTTAATAATTAAAAGCATCAAAAGTTATAACATTTTTCTCAACTAATAAGGAAATGATCCAACCAAATTTACAGAGGAAAACATCCTGAATCTTTTAAGGAGAGGAGCCTTGCAGGGTCTAGCACCCCCCATGTTATTGTTAATCAAAAAACTTTAATTTTTGTGACTGTCACAGAAGGAGTAAACTGAAGTTGATGTGAGAAGAGGCTGGAGGGAAAGGGCTTCATCCTTTTCTCCAAGGAGCTCAGGTGAGGAAGCATTACTTCTGTCCTTGGCCAAAAGATACTGTCCAGGGTTTTAAAGCAGGGACCTGTCGCCTTCTGATCCCTGTAGGGTGCTGTCTTATGTAACGCTGATCCACGTCATTCTTAATGACCTAATAAGATGTCTAATGAGTTCATGCCTTCATTCCACCTCCAGGTCTCTGCCACCATTTGGGTCTTAGCAGGGAATGATGCTCTTCTACAGCAACGTCCTCTGATTTAACCTTTGCCGCTCCATGGCTTATGCTGTGGCATTTTGTGATAGATGTGTTAAGCTACACAAATAAGTTCTTTAGAGCAGTTTCTTTGGCTCATGTTTTACGGCAGTGCAAGAGGTTAGGGTTGGGAAGCAGAGCAGACCCAACCGTGTTTCACTTTCAATGAGTTTTGGACAAAACTGTCCTGTTAAATATTTTCCTCTTGCTCCTGTGATTGTGAAGTTGCTCTTCAGCACCCTCACTGCGCTGCAAAGGGCCCGATAAAGATTTTTACATTTGTTTTATGTTTGTTGGACTCCACTTCCAGAGGTTTAAAATCTAATATTCCACCTGTCCTTCCTATCCTTCACTTGAGAAGGACGAGAGGCAATTAGAATCACCAGCGGTGTCAGGAACATGACAAGAGCTGACGTTTTTAGGTTGTTGCGCGTTCCTTGCAATGGATGGCTCTGCAGTAATTGTCACATCTCATCTTTGTCTCCTGCCATGTAGCTTGCTTTTTGAAAATGCTGCTGGGCTTTCCAAATTGCAATACTTTAGAAACAACCCCCCCTTTAAAAAAAAAAAAAAAAAATCTGGACAGAAGTATACTGCTGCACTTGCTGTAGTGCCATGGAAATAGTTGGCCACCAGTGCCATGCAGAAAGGCAGAGGAGCGTGTGTTTCAGCTCAGAGTTGCTGTCAACAGCCATTGTGTGTTTACATGGTCATAGCCCAAAAGGAAAATCACACATTTTCAGTTTGCTGTGATTGGGAAGCAAACTTTGCATCGCAATTCATCCAAGGCAGCCATCACTGTGTTGAGAAGTTGGCTGTAAATGAGACATACAGGATGAAAAGTAAAAAAAATTTCCTACTATTTAGCCAGTTTACTCTGGTAGAATCCATGTTCATCACATCTGGCACGGCTGGATAAGTGATTATAAAATGTGGAATGGTTTTTGCCTCAGAGTTTATGATTTAAATAAATAGTTCATACCGCAAGGAGCTTGGGGTTGAAGCATCCATCTAAAAACTGCTCAGGGAACAGTGATGCAGAGATACCTGGGCAAGCTGGGTACCAAAATCGCCCCATTCATAGATGGGAGTTGATGGCGTGGAGTAAAAATTGTGATTTGAATGAAAGCCCTTAAGTTTTTTTTTTTTCCTGGCTCATGTTCATTCCTGGCCTACCACTTTAAACCTTATTTTTGGAGAACTTCAGTGAGGACTTGAAATAGTTTGCAGCTGTGAGTGTCAGCTCTAAAAAGGAAAAATAAACACTGGCTTTGAACACCTGTGAGTTTGGGATTTGGCTGCAAGCTCTGCACTGCTTCCTCATCTCTTGTTGGTGTATACATAATCGTGCTTATGATCTGTAAGAGAGATGTTTAAAATACAATTTAGGTGAAGCATGACTCTCCATTTGGTAAATAACAGAAGGAAATACAGAGGAGGGAAAGGAAATTTGAGATTTTTCAGATACGCAAATGGGATGCTGGGGCTGGGTGTCTATGTCTGATTTGCTTCAAGCTTTGATTTATTTATTTGGAAAAGTGAGCTGCAAACTTTTAAAAAATGACTTCCTAAATTGGAATAATTTTGTGCGCAAAATCAGCTGAAGAATAGAGCTTGTAATGGTGAATGATGCATCTGGGAAACCTGATATTGCTCTTAGCAGAAGAGATTTATAGAGAGAACAATGAGTGGAGATAGATGCAGTGAACTTAGTCTTTGGGAACTAAGACTGATTTATAAGTTTTGTTTTTGCTGTTTGTGCTACCATCAATACCCAAAGATTGATTTATAGTTCCCCAGAGTAAATCCATCATCATTTAGACAGGATTTTTTTTTTCTTCTCCCACTTCTGAAGAGGGTTAGATCTCACTGAAAAATCAAGCAACTGTTTTGACTCAGGATTCCACCCCAACCACCCCCACCCCCACCCCCGCTCTTAAATAAAAGATAAGGAAACTCAACTTCAATATGCTTGCCAGCCAGCAGGGTCAACTTGTAGCAAATTACATCCTCTTGTAGAGGAGTATTTCTGCTTGAGTGGCTGTGCCAAAGGTCCCAGGTGATCTTCACTGCCGTGCACCTCCAGGTCCCAGCGTGATGCCCCCAGTGCTGTCCTTCTTACCTGTAGTTATCAGTGAGGATGGAAGCTCAGCCTGTGTGGTAGGAGGAAAAAGCTAATTTCCTCTGAAATCCAATGTTTCATGCTGCTCTTCAGCAGATAATCATCTTTAACACTTATTTGAATGCTCGCAAAGCAGCTTCCGAATTTATTAATGGGCTTAGACTGGAAGGTGCTGAATGACTGACTTGGATGCCAAGGAGAGTAGTTGCAAGAGCTTTTCTGTATGCGTCCCTGTGACGTACCTTGACACATGTAAAAGTTCTTGAAATTTTTTTTTCCTAAAAAGTAGGATGTTAAAGGCCCCTTTAAGAATTGACTTCTGATCCAGCTTTGGAAATCTAAATTCAAGCTGGTCATGGTACAGTCAGAGTTTATGTGGTTGAGTTTTGGAGCTAAGGTCTAGCTTGGGGACCTTGAGACCTGTGGCAGATGCGAAGGGGTGTAACACTACAGACAAATATCACAAAGTTGTTTTATTTTGTCTAGTGAGGAAAGTTACATAAAAAACAGAATGCAATTTTTTACGCTGTTATTGGCCTAATATAATTAGAAATATCTAGGGGAGTTACTGCTAATACAATATCGTACCGTACGGAGTGCGGGCTGATGTTTAAAAACCTTTCTTTGCCATCCTTAGGTCAAGTGCTTTGCTGCCCTCCAGGCAGTGCCAGGGAAAAAAAAGATTTCTATTTTTTGTCACTGTGGCACAATGTTATCCTGAAATCGGCAAGCAGAACTCTGAACTCCCTGGGTTTTATTCACCTTTGTCACAGACATTAGATGGCTCCATCCGTGTTGCCATGTCCAAGTTTATTCCAGCCTACAAGGCCAAAAATCCTGCCTAAAAAACTGTTAGAAGCCTTAATGAAGGTGTTAACTGTGGTGAATTCCTGCTGTATGGCACTGTTCAGTTGGGCACCATCATCCTTCTCCTCCTGGCATTTTTTTGATGTCTCAGAAATTCCAGGTGACATTCATGTAAGTGTCACAAGTTTTCACAAGCTGCTTCTCTCCATCGTCTGTTGGGGCAGACACCTTTTGGAGTCGTGTTTATCGCCAGAGCTTGAAACCTCAGCAGAGGTTTTTGGGCGTGTTGTGGAGGTGCTGTATAGTAAGAAACAACTCTTGCCAGTTAAGCTGGAGGTCGGATGTGAACCAGCAGCACAAAGATGAAGCAGCTCACTGCATCACCCAGTTTGCCAGCATCAGAGCCATGTGTAAGACCTTAATCCTTGCTAATGTCCCGCTGGCTGGACTCCTCCCTAGGTCAAACTGACAGCAGCACGGTAAACTTCAGCCCGTGTAGCTTGCTGTATGCTGCCTGACATGCTTACTGGAAAATAATTGATTGAGTCTGTTACATAAACCCATTAATTTTGATTTTGTTAGCTCATTAATGGGCTTGCTTCATCTTTTGCCTTTGCTGTACAAAGCAGCATTATATTTAATTAGCATTGGCTGACCTTCTTTTCTTATTTAGCTGGTAGAAAGGTTATTGAAGTCCTTAAGAAGAATTACTACATCTATAGTTGACCTGATAATTGGTATAGTGTTGCTGGGGATAATTGTGCTGGCTGATATTCAGGCTCATGAAGTCTGTGCGCATGTGGAGCTCCATGGCATGCAGGTATTGGTGCGTAACGAAGCCGGTAGGTATAAACCAGCATCCTTCTCTAGCAAGGGTCAAGATGCAAGGTAAGGAAATAATAAGAGCAGTGACAAACCACTGAATGACTGGTACTTCTAAGAGAGACTGCCTCCCTCAAAGGCATGCCGACATTCAAACTCAGCAAACATTCCAGATTTTCTAAACAGAGTTAAGGATGTAGTATAGCAAAAACTTGAGGTTCCTCCTGATGCTGCTTGGCTAGGTAATAGCAATGATTAAAGGGGCAAATTCTAGTAAGCTGACCATTAAAAAACCCGATGTCACTTTGGGTACAATTATTTCCCATAGAGGTAACAACAGCAGTCTTTGCAGAAGGTAACAGAGAGAGCAGCAGGCACCTGTGTTTCTGTACCTGTGTCAGTTTAATCGTGTATTCAGTCTTATATGTCACGTTCGTTCTTTTATTGGCTTCAGTTTGCATCTCTGAAAAACAAGCACTGATGTTTGAGTGCTTGGAATTGCCTGCTGTCCCCAAAGCCTGGCAGAGCTGGTTGTGAAATCTGAGAATAACAGACGTTCATTAAAACTTGATTCCGAGACAAGTTCACAGGCTGAGCTTGGGTTTTTTTTGCAAGTTTCCTTGGTGAAAGCCATGGGAAAACATGCGCTTAAAAGGCTTCTTGAATCAAGGCCTAAATCACAGCTTTCTTGAATTTCTTACATGGTCTCTTCTGCATCAGGCTACGCATGCTGGGGTTATCTCACTGCTTTGTCCTGTTCCAAAAAACTTCCCTATGGCTTTGAAGGTACTTGTAGGTACCATCCATGAGCACCTGTTCTGTAGAAATTCTGCAGGTTGCCTGTATGTTATCTCGCTGGATCCTCGCATATCTGATAAACTTACCAGAAACTCGAACTCTAATTATGTAAACCCTCCAATTATAATTATCTGAAACATACCTTTTGAATTACTGTAATAAAGACTAAGTATTATCACTCTGCCCTTTAGGGTTAAGTGTGCTCAGACTATCAATCTGTTTTACTGATCACAGACTCCAACTTGATCAAGCATCTGTATTTGCCGTAGCGTAAATCTGCCAGCGGTTATGTTCAGGTCTCCACCTACAAGGGGAGTTAATAGCCTTTTATGTTCGACATCCTCAAGGATACAGCGATAATGGGGTTCAAGAGAGCCGTTGAGAAGCTGTGGAGCAAAATGGATGTGAACCGGCTGGCTTTATGTTGATAAATCTCTTTTCATTATTTTACTCACTGCTGATAGATTGGCGCGAAAAAGGTACATAACCTCCTCAGCTTTCTGGAATTAAAAGCAGCTCCCCCAGCCTGGCCCCTGTGCCTTAGTGTTTGTTAACGAACTCCTTCGCTGAGGTTTGTCAGTTGTGAAAAACCAAATGGGGGTTTAAATCCCTTTCTTTCTTTCTGCCCTTCTCCTCCCACATCTTCACTGGCCCATTAATTCCCTTCCCATTCCAGGAAGTTTCTTTCCTGAGGCTTTGACAACAAGAATACAAATGTCACCTTACAGAAGAGCTGCTAAGACCAGGTTACCTTTACAAACGCTTTCCTAAGCAATTTGAAGGAGAATTTCTGGAAGCACAAGCAACCAAGGAGGCTCAATTCATTTGTCTGTTAAATGTACCAAAACAACAACAACAACAACAACAAAAAAAAAAGGCTAAGAGCTTATTTAAAGAACAAAACCAAATGCAAACCTGAACAGAGGTATTAACGACTCTAATGGTCCCCATGTAATTGCCCCCCACCTACTGACTGTTTCTGACACTTACTGGTGATACACCAGTGTGCAACGCGGTGGTTTCCAGCATCTCCTGAAATTTTGTTTTTAGTGTTGGCAGAACATGGTCTCAGTGCAGGAAGGATGGGTGGACGTAGAGACTGTTTCCTATGGGATATATGATGGGGATATTTTCTAGACGGAGTTTCCCAGTGAAGTTGTGTTATAGGTGCAGATGATAGAGACTTGCCTCAGGCTCGTCAGGTTTGTTTGAACTGCAAGACCAGAAACAGCTGTAGAGGTTGTATTTGTGTTACAGGGTGGGATGGGAGACTTATCAAGGCTCTACCCGTGTGAAAGCAAGTTGCTGCTTAAAATTTCAAGTCAAAAGTCAAACCACTAGGCTGACTGGAGTGGAGGCAAGCCAGGAAAATTCCCATTCCTGTTAACAGATGCTCTCTGAATGATCCAGGCATCTGTAAATGTTGAGTGTGCTGCTAATTCAGTGCACTGGCTTTTATTTTTATATTAGTGTTTACAGAGAAACAAAATCCATACACTGTAGATATACCAGCTGAAGGTAACAAAAATCCAGAGGCAGAACTCTTGTTGTTTGCCAAGGCGTGTGTATATTTGACATCCTTTTTGTCTGCAGGTTTAATCTTGAGAAAGAAACTTGGTCCAATCAATTCTTAAAATCTCTACGAGGCAAAAAATATTGCAATGGAAAATACATTTTCCTGTCCGCAGTGTTTGGTTCAGCATAATTAACATGAATAATGCAAGACAATTTTCTGATAGTTATTATATTAGAGAGCTTAGCTGACTCATAACTGCCCCCATGACATAGCCAGAATGCAAATTACTCAGATAGAAATAGCACAGAGCTAGTTTGATTAAAATGTGATACATATTTTGAATTAAAAATATTCAAGGTCTTATAAAATGACCTTAATGTCATTTCCCTCCCTCCCCCCAAGCCACCAAGGAAATTTGCATAATGATTTTGAGGCAGCTTTTTTCTTTCCCCCCTGTGACTTGACAGAACCTGCCGTCCGTGGGAAAACAGGGTGTCTTATTTTATTCCTTTTTCCGAGCTTAACTACAGCAGAATAATGATGTAGCGTTTTGTCGGCGTGCTCTTTGAGAACAAAGACGATGCATCTCAGGCACGAACCTCACAAGGAACCCCAAGACTGCAATCCTCGTTAAGAAGCAGAGCCACCCCCCTGCCTCTCTCCCTGCATCCCCCAAACCTGTGTCGAGTCACCCCCAGTTCCTGCAAATGGCTGTAGTGAGGCAGAGAGTGAAACGGGGGTTGAACTTCTTTCATTTTTGGTGCTCTCTTAACTTGAGTTGAAGAGTCTTTAATTAAACTTCGGGCACTTGGGTCTCCTGGGAATGTCCCTGGGAGCCCCTCAGCTAGAGGTGTTTTGCTTATGCAGCATCCAGCGTTGCGTGTGACAGACGGAGCTTGGGAAAGAGCGGTGCACTGGGTGGAAAAAAGGGCTGATGATTAGAGAGGAGCAGTTATGACACAGGCTTGCCCCAAAAGATGTGATTTCCAAGTCAGCTTTCGCCTGGCACCTCTTTCCAAAAATAAGATGAAAGGGTGTAATGAAATTCTGTGTGACCCGCTAGAGCGCACTTGGTCTGGAAGTCAGACACGTTTACAGGTAAAGGGATTATTTTGCCCATTAACTGGCAGCTCTGCAAATTGCCCTGACGGCGCTGAGCGAAGCAGCAGGTTTTGTGCGTATTCTTACGAGCAGAGTTTACATCGGGTACAACCTGCATGCAGCTGGCACCTGAGGCTCTTTAGTGCTTCTACAATTTGGACGGATTTGGGGCGTAAAGCTGCCTGAACCTCAGTGTCCTTTCTGGTTTCAGCCAAGCTGGATCCAGGTTCACTCTGATTTCAAACCCAGTTGGAAGGACTTGAGGTCCCACAGTGCTGGACCTCCTAGCAAACTTCTTTAGGGGTTATTTATTTGAAAACACATCGGACCAGGTAACTTGTTCCTTAAATCTGATTTATGCAGCCAGAGCCCACGTCAGTCTTCTAGCATGGTTTAGCTCCTGCTCCCACACTCTTTCTCTACTGAAGGAGATTGTTTTGATGCAGTATGGGGAACAGAGATGTGATTAAAGCTCTTTTACCAAGACTTTTTCCATTTTATGGCCCAAAGACTTATCTTTCGTCTTCCTATTCTCTGCCATTCATTCATTACACACGTTTTTCTTTTGAACCTTTTCTTTGTTTCTTCATTTCTTGCTACCTGGAGATACATGTGATAAGGACTTATCAGTTATCGCTATTCCACATTTATCTGTGGGGATGCTGCCTCATTCATCTATTAATCTGTGCACCAGAGCCTGTCTATTATTATTCCAGCTACTGCTGTTTGAATATTATTCTTCCTTTGTATGGTTTTCTGAGAAATCTAGCTGCAAATTAATTATTGCCAATAATGCAGTTATGCACATTTTTTTTTTTTTCAATTAATACCAATATTTCACAGAATGTTTTTCAAGCTGAGGATTAAAATGTGGAAAACTTCTGCCTCTGGGCTGAATTTAAAAAAACAAAACAAACAGCAAAACCCCAAACAATGACGAGGGAAGGTGGGGAAGGGCTGGCTTTGATATAGGTGATGCAACGTGGCCATTGCTGAATAAAGAGGCTGTTCCCCCCAAGGTCATCCAAGGAGATGTCAGCACAGCTGGGACTGAGGTGGCTGTCGTGCCTGCTCCCTGTTGGGATGGTGCCACGCGAGAGGCCCCGCTGCCCGCGGTGCAGCTACGGCCGGTGAGCCGCCTGCTGAAGGTGAAGTCCTTCTGGTTGTCGCTGCCACCGCGCTGCTTGCAGTGAACTCCTCGTTTCGTTTTCTCGTGGTTATAATACGTAACTCCATCTGAATTTCATTATGCGTTGGAATTAATGTCTTCATTTACGTGCCACTGCTGTTGTTCTTTGTGCCGCTGGCACATAGATTTGTTTTCAGCACCAGCAGACGCAGTAATTGAGCTGTTCCCTGACTTTACTACCACTATTTGTAAAGGTCTTGATTCTCTTTCCTAGGGAATGAACAGCTTCTAAAGACCCTGTTTTTCCCTCCTGTAACTTAATAAAGCTCAGTCACTATGATACTCCGTATTGGAAATCGCAATTGGTGGCACTGAGGGAGTCGGTCACCAATTTGCGTGAAGGTGGCACGATCCCATTTTCTTCTGCCCTGCTCAGCAACAGGAAGCGTGGCCTTTGCTCATGTCTGTGCAATAACTTGTCAATCTTCTTACCATTTTACTATAAATCGGTTTAAGACAGCTGAGGAAGTAGGAAGGACAGTTTGTTTCTGGCTTTAACTTGAGTTACTATAGTCAAGGGTTGGTGCCTGTCTTACAGCTGCTGCTTTCTCCATGACTGAGATCACTGGACTTGCCTCAGTTCCATGTATTGCATTTGGTTGCTGACCCTCAAGACAGGCAGAAACAGATGGTAGCCACATTCACCATCCTTGTAGGATTTTTAAATACACCGTACACTTTTTCCAAGTCAAGGTTCCCCAAAGCAGTCTTCAGATCCTGCAAGGGACTCCTCAGCTGTTTCACATCATCTCACACGCAATTATTTGCTCTACCTGTGTTCTTTATTTGTGTTCTTGTGTGTCAGTCGATTCACAATTGCAGTTATTCGCAACAGTCGGAAGAAAATCTGACTTTTTGGGGGGAGGTCTCACCCTCTCAGCAGCGATGCCCAGGTATCCCCAGGCCAGCCTACACATTTTGGTTGGTAACCTGCTGATTTTATAGATTACGGTGTGTTTTTCACCTAAATGTGTTCCAGTGCTTGATAGGAGCCTTGGCTTTACAAATGACTTGAAGCACCAAAATAAATTCTTTCCCTATGCCTCGCTTTAGTCACAAGTAATGCAGCGACGTCTGTCACGACACTTGCTAATGGTTGGGTTGATCTTCCTACTGACCCTGCTGCCTCTACTCGCATCCAAAGTGATGGGCGTTAGATTCTGGCTCCTCGGTGTTGTACAAGGTCCATCCTTGCCAGACCTGCTCCACTGGAGGATGTGCCAACAATGCTGCAAGCTCAGATGAAATATTTTGGCTTGTATAATGAAACCAAAACATCAGTGATGCTGTTTCCAACTGATTGGATAGAGACTAAAATGTTGATTATTTATGTATGCAAGAGCTGCACCTTGAGTTAGATCTACTAAACAGATAGTGAAAGCAAAAAATTTCATGTGTCATAAAACTGTAGGGTTTTTTTTCCCATAGGTTTGTTTGAGGAAATATTTTTTTCTATAATGAATGTTCATTTAAAAAAAAAAAATTAGCTCCAGGATTCCATAGTGGGTGATTTACTGGAACTGTAAAGATTTCTTGTGTAACATTAACAAGTACAAGGATATAATGGGGGACATGAGGAAGCATTAGCTGAGCAGCATGCTGAGCTAGGGCTGGTACACCTCGTATCAGCCAACCGGTCCTGAAATGGAGAATACTTATTATACAGCCTGACCCGTTCTGAAGCAATTCTGCTGAGAGCTGCTTTGCCTGAATTTTTAGTGCTGTTGAAAGGTGGCTGATTGATGGCTACGAAGAATAATAATAATATGCTTAACACTTTTCACTTGCAGAACTTGGGGCACTTTTTGGCTTGTCTGCTTTGTGGATGGGAGGATTATGGCTGATTTTCTGCGGAGTCATGAAAATGTGGTTCACAGCTCCTTTGTCACGGGTGGTTATCTGACTCATGTGCCTCTTCCAAGAGCAAGCCTGTTGCTGCTCCAGGATGCTAACCCACCAGTGCATTTAATTTTTTCTGCTCTGGTTTAGTTGCAGCCCAGAACATGGGAAGAGATCCCCTCTGTCCTGATCAGCAGCGATTTGATTAACCCATAATCTGCCCCACAAGTCTTTTTCAGGCTGAAGCCTTGAGAGAACATCGTTTGAGAAGTTAAGCTCCTAGGCCAATTTAGACCTTGGTTAATTGTTGCAGAGCATCCATCAAGAGAAAGTGTTGAACTGTCTTCAGCCTCTCACAGGGCGCTGAACTGACTTGGTGCAAAATGCTCTTTTTCTATCGTGCAAGTCTGTTTCCTTAGAGATGCACATTTTAATTGCTATCGTGCTGAATCCGGAGCTTCTCTCCACCTCCCTGCTCTGCTAGTACCAACCCGTACGGCGGAGGAGAGCTCTTGTTCCACTTGCCCTGTGGCGGGAGCCAGTGGAGACTGACCTTGAGTTCGCTTGTGCTCGCACACCCCGGGGGCACAGGGGTGGAGCTGTGCAGAGAGATTTTCCTTGGGCCTGAAGGACACATAGCATCACGGGTTGGTAGCCGCTGTGCTGGTGTAGCTGTGCCATTTATTTCTGCATCTACAGTGAGCAAGACCCTAGTAATCCGTCTTTTTGCTCGTGTATCCTGCTATATCTCTAAAGGTGTTTGGTTTTCTTTCTTAATTTTAGTGAATCCTTCCCCCCCCCCCCCCCCCCCCCCCCCCAAGACTGTAAACTAGTTTTATGAGTTGGGTGGATAACTTCACATTAAAATAAGTAACTCTGCAGGAAGCAGTGTTGTAGCTTGAAATATGAGGGTGTTTTCTACAGCACGTTTCAATACCTGGGAAATAGCTGGGCTCTGCTTTGTGCGCTCCTCAGCAGAGTGGGAATGTCTCCGTGCTCCTCGGGGATTTTGCAAATAAATGCCACAGGGGCTGCAAGGCACTTAAATAACACATTATTATTATCAATGTAAATACTGACCCGCGACTGTTAGCCCAGCATTGGCCCAGTCCTGCAGGAGCGGCATACTTGGTGCTTCCAGAAAAAGATGATGAAAAACGTTTTGTTTCAGTGTATGTGACTAGTGTTAGACTTTTTAAAATGTTTTACGAAGATGTTTCTTACCTTGGCTTATTCCTTTAATATTGCAGTGATGAATATTTATGGATAGGTTAGCTGCCTTCATGAGAAGGATCCCCACAGAAATTGCTACTCTGGGTTCCCTCTGGACTGTTATATTCTTTCCCAAGTGATCCAAAGGGAATTCTTCACATGAAGATGTAATAAAATTGAGCGAGTTAAAATAGGGCGGGGGGGGGGGGGGGGGGGGGAGGCATTTATTGAAGTGGAATGGAAAATAAGAGGTCTGGAAAACTGAGCAGCCTCTGAAAGCGATTGAGTCAAATGCCTGCAGATGCAGGCACAATAGATTATGGAAATTAGTCAGAATAAATAGGCCTGGATGGCCTCAGCAGCACTGTTGTGTCAACGGGTCTCATTGAATATGCTCAGAAGCATGTAACTGTTTGTGTCTCTGCCACATACATTTTGCCACAAGATGAGGAATGAGCTTGAAAATGATACCTGAATTAATTCGTAGTTTCCCCTAGACTCTTGGTGTCCTGTGGAAACGATGTGTTGGTAAAGCAGAGCACATCGTCCTGCTGTTCTGCTTTAAATGGGTCCTCAACGGTGACTCTTTGCTGTTTGTAATCTGTGTTTTACTGATGCTTTGCCATTGGACTATAGTAAAAAGGTTTTAAAAAACCCAAACACCAAAGCCCAAATGGCAGAAATGTGTCATTTGTACAGATGCTATCAAGGGTTGGATGTTGAAAATTTTATTAAGGAAATGAAATCCTAGAATGGATCAAATCCTGTGCTGTTTTGACCTTCATCATGTTTGCCATCACTTTGTACTCACTTTGTATTCATATTTCATGGTTGTGAATTTCTGTGTTGGAATCGTTTGAGAATATTTTCAACTGTTTGCTTTGGCAGAAAAGTTAGGCTTAACACAGAAGAGAAAAAGACAAAAATAAAACACCTCCTCAGACTGAAAACAAACACCTTAAAGTTCCCCCTCTGGTTCCTACACGGGCACAGTAGTTCAGGTACTTTTTGGATATATTCTCCTCTGATGGCCCAGTTCTCTGGCTAGGTACCGCAACTCGTGATGTATCATCCTGTCCTTTTTGCTGCACTGCTGTGGTGTAATGCTGTTAGATTTTGCCATAGTAAATCAAGAAAGATTTGATTTGGAAATTTAATTTAGACATGACTTAGGGAATATCAGGCCAGAGATACTGCAGTGATGCTTTTGCATGTGTGCGTTAGACATATGTATCCCAACTTCTCAGCCTGATCGCTGCCCCCTACTCCTCAGGAAAATTTGAATTCCTCTGCCAAAAGTAGACTGGTTTGGGGGGAATAGAAACCCAATATTGTGTTGAAAAACGGTGCTTCAACAGTAATGCAAATGCAGGTGCGTCGTGCGGAGCAGATGAAGAGCTGGACCCCGTCTCTCCCAGGAACTCTGTTCTTCAGTGGAATTTACTTGGTGGGAGGGATTTAATGCTAGAAGGCCATGAATAAGGTATTTTTTTTAGCTACTGTTCAAGCAGACATTTTAGATTCTTGCAAAGGCCTTTTTATTATTATTATTTCGGTTTACATTCTTTTGGGGAAGAAAAATGCTAATAATATATGTGGGCAGGTTCAGTAGCAACAATCAGTAAACACAGAGCTCTGCTCTTCATCTTAAAGGCAAATGCATAATGCGCTTAAATGCCTGAAAAGTGAAAGATTGGATAAATTCATATCGAAAATACGATGCAGGCCTTAGTATTTAACCCTCAGCCAAAGAAGTGGGTTGCTTACACCAAGACCGATTCCCTTCTAATGAACACATGCTAACTGAAGCACAAAGGGTTGGGCTCAGGAAGCTGGGTGTTTTGGGGGAAATGAGATGTGCGCCTTGCCTGCGTGACTTCAGTGTCCCGTGTTTATGTGATTTGTGAGAACCTGTGTTATACCCGAGCGCTGCACCCAACGCTGGGCTGGGGCTTGCCTCCCTTCGTTACAGCGCTGAGTAAATTAGGCTACGGATGGAGTAGTGCCCAGCTGCGTGGGTGGCATCGCAGACTGGCTGTGCTCTGGGTTCACATCTGGTTTCTTTGAAACATTTAAAATTACAGCTAGATCTTAATGATCAACAGATCATTCGGAATTGTTGAGATGCTGCTTTAGAAGAAAAGTGGCTTCTGGTTGACAGACGTGGAGCCCTTCACCTTTGAAAATCCTGGAGCTCAGTGGGGATAGAAAACAACTCAAAAAAGTTGAATTGCTCTTATTGAGTTCAAAAACTATGTTTGGGTTGAAAAACCCAAAAAGCTGGCTCTGCGGTGTGAATCAGCCTGCCCGTGGTCTTCAGTGAAGCGCTGGAGACGTGCATGGATTCTGGCCTCACCCCCACAATATTTAAGTTTCATTTAAAGAGGCTCAGACACCAATTAGCTAAAACAGCTATATGAATATATCTTGTTTTGTCAGTGTGAGTTGCAGAAAAAAGGACCTCTTGTGCTCTGGGACACAGTGTGATATGAATCTGTAGATCTGCATACTCCTTTGGAATAATGCTATATTTTTTTGTTTTACACGGTCTTTTTCGCTAGTTGATTTCCTTGGTTAATAGTAAAGTAACTGTTCAAGCAGGAAGGACAAGGTAGCTCCATGGTTCCTTTGAAAGGACTGGAGCAGGGAAGCAGTAAATCTGCTTAATGAGTGTGCATGAACACGTAACGCTCCTGTTGATAACTTCAACTAAGGTCAGGCGTGCAGCTGCGGGTAACAGGGCAGGGACCGAAATCAGCCTTTGGAAAAAGCAGAGGACAACTCCACTGCAACTGCTTGAACTTCTCAGTAACATCTGCTGGAGGAGGAAAACCTCCTTCTCAAAACACACCTTGTAGCCTGCTTTTCTCAAGGGTTACTATGCTGTTCCATGGGCACACGGAAAATACGGGCTGATGGCAATGTCAGCAACGTTTACCTCAGCTTTCAAAGACTGTTTGCATCCTGCAACTCAGTATTGTAGATTTGACGTGAGGTAACTGGAAGAGAGACCTTCAGCACGTCTTCAATCAGTTGGGAGCTTGGGGAAAAATATGTTGCATGTGGATTAATTGATTTCGATTGATTCTGTGTGTAGAATGCCTGCAGAAACCTTATATAAATTGTGGAAGTATAGAGCTTGATCATGTTTTTGGTTCTGTCAGTGAGCTATAGAGTGATCTTTGGTTTAAAAATACAAAAAAGGGATGGGGGAGGAGGGGTGATACGTAAAATCAATGTAACGAAACTGTCCTCGCTTGTGTAGCATCTTGAAACCTATTAGCATAAAAATCTAGCTGTGTGTTTTGCAATAGTGCTTTTATTTAAATTACAATTAACGGATAGGCACCCATATAATGTTTGAGCTATAGCTTAATCTTCAGACAGCCTTTGATGCGGAGACGAAATGATATTTTCTTCGATTTTCCTCTGTCCGGTCCTGGGTTTGTCAGTAAGCCCGGCTCGAAGCGCAGACATCAGAGCTGAACTTGACCTACATTCAGCAGCCAGCCACGTGGCAGCGCGCTCAGCTTTTTAGTCCCTCTGAATTTTAACTGAGTTTTAAATGGATTAAGGCAAGGAGTAAGCCTGAGATCTAGAAATGCAGATGTACTCGTAGGGTCTGAGGCTACAAAGCACTAATGCCGAACGAATGAGTTGTGGAAAAATGAACGGGTACACTTTTCTGTTGGTTTAATAAAAATGATGCAACTCGTGATTCGTAGAGGGCTCCACAAAATGCTGTGGAGCAGGCATAGGAAACTGGTGATTGGTTTGAAAATGCCATCCTAATTCCCTGATTTTTGTTCTCTACATGACTATCTGAACTCTAAATTTCTCAATCTGTTTCTGACATCTGTAGAGCTATAATCATTTGATAATCATAGTAAAAAAAACCCAACAAAACCCAACCCATTGTTTTGTCCTGGGTTTTAATATGCAGAGTTTGACTTTGCTGTGGTAATTTGTCCTCAGGTTTCATAATTTGAAGAACAAAGCAAAATGTTTTGATTTGACATTAAGTAGGTGATGAGCATGTCAAGTGAGACTTGATTGATGTTTCCTTTTGCTCCTCCAATGGAATGTAAATGATTTATTATTCAGTTAAAGCACAGGCTGAAACCAAAATCCCTCCAAGAATTATTAATATTTTTTTTTCTTTTTCTTATTGCTGTGGTGGATAAGAACTGTAAAGCTGCAGCGCACATTCTCGCCGGTATCGAACGGTAGCGGCTGGTGGTTCCCTGGAACTTTTAGCGCTTTGTATTCAATGCGACAGTGCAAGTATCGATATGATTATTTTTTACTTTTTGGAATTAATTGTTCTGGTACTGGCATAGATGTATAGATGCTGTTACCACGATCATGAGACCAAGATAATAAGCCTTGCTGAGAAACAGGTTGTTGTACTGCGAAGGTGGGTGTTGCCGGTACAGCTCATTCTCCATCCTGTGTGGGAACAGAGCCAGGTCAGCGTGTCAAGCTTCTGCTGAGGGAAGCCATATGTGTGCAAGGTGCTCGCTATCATGCAAAAAAAAAAAAAAAACAAGAAAAAGAAAAAAAAAATCTTTGAGTCTATCTTTGCTTGGAGGAATGGTGAGGGTTAGGCTTCTCGAGAGGGTGTGTGCTGCATCTCTACTTGTAGGTGTTGCTAACATGGTATGATGACATATGTCACTGTGGCTGGTGAAAGATAGAGGAATCTAGCAATATTTCACCTCTACCCACAAGAAGCAGTTGAGAAGAAACTGAGCATAGTCCAAGACCGCCGTTTTAATTCCTTTTTGGGTAAAGAATCTTTTCAGTTCTCAATGTACAGAACTTTTTTTTTTTCCTGGAAGGAATATTTTTTTTTCTTTTCAGCTTCATGTTCTTTGGGTATTGGGGGCTAAACTGATTTTTTTTATAAATGTCTTCAGAGATCTGTACATCAGGTGATGTACGTCAGGGTGAAAACTTTTTTTATAAGTGTCTTCAGAGATCTGTACATCAGGTGATGTACATCAGGGTGAAACCTTCTACCTGCTAGAGAATGTGTAACCCCAAAAAGAAGCCAAGGATCTGATAAACGGGGTGGGGGGGTGTAGGGGTGTTTCTCCTGCCAGCCCTGAACCCTTCGATGGTACATACACCTCCTTCTTGACCAGGAGCATGCAGCGAAGAGACAGCCCACGCTCTGTTATTTCCCTATTCGACTAACCTGCCCCCCTTCCCATTCAGTGCTGAAGCAGTTCAGGGTAAATCTCCTGGGATGTCTGTGGTTGCTCTCGAGGCAGGAGTTTTTTCTTTCTTGCCTCCATTCTGTTGTTGTAAGACATCAGATGTTTGCTTTTTAGAAAAACTCTGCCTGTTTTTCTGGCTGTATTACAAGTTAGCAGGCTTTGTTTCCTTCCTCGGCCCTTGTAGCGAGATGTTTCTGCCAGGGGAGCAAGTCTCTCTGCCAGTGTTTCCCCTCCTGAAGGCCGTATTTCAGTTTCAGGGGAGCTGAACCTGAGAATCGTTGCTGTCTGCGGTCGGTGCTGAGCTACCAACCACCCTTGGAGGGAGCGTGAGATGACGTGGGAATCTCTGTTGCTTCCAGCGAGCATCACCTTCCTCTTGCACCTCACCCGGGCTGTATTATACACCCATGTCCCTTTGTAAACCTGGCCCTTATTCCGTTATGAGCCATGGCAATTCCTGAAAATGTTACTGTAAATATACTCTTAATCTGGGTTTAAAAGAAAGAGGTTTAGCAATTAGTTTTGCTCCCTCCGGTTTAAAGCAAGGAGGTTGCTGAGCGAACAACGCTTCCAAGAAGTTTTACATATGTCATTTCTCATCACGATACTTGAAGGGTATAGTAATTAGCTGGAACAGCTTAATGATCTTGAAAACAGGGCAGCACAGCTATTGTGTGCCTCCATGCTTCAGTCGAAGCACAGGCGAGGTTGAGAAATGCTTATGGCAGTGCTAGTTGTCCCTTCCTGGCCAAAACTTAAAGCTGGGCATGCCTTTGGTAGCACTTTTTATAAATGTGCTGGCAGTCGTAATGCGACAGGGTACGTTAAAATCAAATGTAAGCTGCATAAACAAAATGACTGACATTTCGTCCTTGTCAGGCAGAGCCCGTGGAAGTCTCTTGATGGGAAGGTATGGACACGTCGTCTTGGGGTTTATCAATGTAGAAAAAACATAGACCTTGTAGTCCAGGGTCCATTTAAAAGGTAGCTCTTGTGTCCATTTAAAATCTGTCTCGGAACCAAACTGCAGTTTTTAGAGGGCACAAAAATCCTACAGAAGGTTTAGCATTGAGCTGCTGCTCTGGATGCAAGCCTGCCTCGCTGTGCTTGTCGCTGGGGAAATATTCTAGAAGGAAAACAGTGCAAAAGGCTGACAGCTTTGCGTATGTTCCCTGAAACAGGAGAGTATTCCAAAAGAGGATATACTTTAAATTATTCTTCTATAAAGATACATGTATGCATATGGACTTCTGAAAGAGCTTTTCGTACAGTTCTTTGGCTTGCCTGGAGGTGGCAATGTGGCAGTACCGTTCTTACAGCGTGGCCGACTCCCAGGAATACATAGAAATGACATTAAATTAATAATAAAAAGTAAAGCTCGCTTTGAGCAAGCTCTGCAAAAATATAGGGAATAAATACATTAGAAACATACAGATAATGTAGCTGAAACACAGCTGATGTAACTAAATGAGAAGCTTTGTGAATGCTAAATTAATTTTTTATTGCACCCGGACACCCGGCATACTTTTAGTGTCGTGTAACATCCATTTTAGTGAATGACTTACAATAAACACAAGCAATGGCCCCTTGCTACCGCAGCGATGAAGCCGCGGAGTTACCTGAGCTCTCCAGGTACTCGTTGCCTTTCTGCTCCTGCGCCAGGCGACCGGGGTTTCTCGTTTATCAACTCAAGCCTGGAAGCTTAAATAAGTTTTTCCCAACATTTGGCTTGCTTGCAGCCAAATGTATTGAAAAGGGGAAACGGAAAGGTCTTGTGCTTCATTGCAGCCCTAACGGTAAGAATAATGCTGGCTCTAGGAGAATATGTTTCACTCCAGCTTGTTTTTAAGAGTTCTGCTGTGAGCATCAGTGTTATTTTCGATTCACAAATGGAGGGACTGATGTGTGGGCGATGGACCTACTCATTTCCAGGTTCTCCCACAGGCTAGTGGCCAAGCTGGGGAGGCAACGCAGGTCTACTGCACCCCAGTTTATTATTAGGCTAGGCTCTCGGCAAGAGGCACCTGGACAAGTTCTCCTACATCTGTATCTGAGCAGACTTAAGTGCAGAAAATCCCTTGGGTTCTTAAGAATACAAGGGAAATGGTAGACTATATAACTTGGGAACCCGCTTGTAATATGAAGCTCTAGGGATATTAGAAAAGTAATTGCAAAATTTTCTCACGGGAGACAATGTCTGCAAAAAAACTGCAATGTGTTTGTTCACTAAAACGTTCTGGATCAGAGTATTTCCTTAAATTTCCCTTTGGGGTCAAGACCTCTGAGTTTGGTAAACTTTTCTTTGCCGTTCCAGGCTGGATATCTCTTCTGCTGTGTTATTTCTGTTGCTCAGGTACCTACCGTTCTGTTCTGATACCTTTGCTGACAGGAGGTAAATACAGTATAAATTGTCACTTTGACATGTTACACTTTGTAGTGTGTTGAATAATGCATTTAACACGCTGTCACGATGTACCTGCACCTTGCCAAACCTTTGAAATCGTGTCTGCTTGTTTTGTACTTTAAGATGTGGCTATTTGTTTACAAAGCACTTCTTGCTCCAAGAAATCTTGTTTTGCACAGTTGCCATCACTGCAGTTATTCAGGGAAAGGACAAGAGGAGATGTTCCAGCAAACAGATTGAATGACCCCACAAAATGAGGGAGGATGGCTTTGCTCTTTTTATTATTGTTGGGTATTTTGGGGGTGGGTTGGTTTTTGCGTGTGTGTCATTCCTCTGGTATTTTCTTACTTTGGAAGCTGTTTGGAGAAGAAAGGAAGATTAGCTCTGAGCCTCCCAAGCTCTGCGTTATATTTTTAGTTCTGTCACAGATTGCTTTACACTCCCCTGTCATGTCACCCCATCACACAGAGTTCCCCGACTCCTCCAACAGTGGCTTCAATACCTCAAACCCCTTCCCTACCCAGGCACGCTTAGCTGCGCTTTTCTAGACCTAGCTGTTCCGTGAGAAGACCTTACTGTCCCAGGCTGCTTGTGTGGAACAGATGCCATCTCTGGCAGGATCTCACCGATGTGACTTCAGATACAGCATGAAAGAAGCAGCATTTATGGCATAGAAATGCTTTAAAAAGACTTGATGGCTCATAAAACTTGGCCTTATAAATTCAGGTTCAGAAGCACCCTTTACCTTTTCTTTCCCAAATATAAACTGTGCATTTGTGACTAGCCTTCACCCACAGCAAGGCAAAAAATCAAGTTCTTTCGGAGTGTGGCTACGCCAGGCTATACGGGAAAAGAAAACCTGATATTCAGTTATCAAGTGTCTCATTTGGACACACTTAGTTAATTTGAAAAGCAAATGAAGGAAGGACCTCAACCATCTGCCTAATGCTGTGCTTCTATTCCTGAGTCTTTTCCTGATGATAATATTCTGGCAGCGCTGTGGCATCCAAGGCTACGCTCCAGGCGGAGCAAAGAATATAGAGAGTGTAGGAGCAATTAAGCCGCTGTTGGGCATGGGCTGCGTGTCGTTGGAGGTGTTAGTAGAATTAACTGTAGTTAGTCATAAGAGAATAAAAGCTGGATAAACTGTTGTTAATCTTTTTACACTTGGATTAATTGCAGCAATTGTCATCTCCCAGTTGACTTCCAAATGCTCGGTTCAGGACGTGAGTCAACTCTTCGCTTGGCCAAGCGCTGAACCGTGCGCCCGCTGCCCGGGGAAGGTGCCCGCGTGTAGCCTGAGTGCTTGTGCCATGCTCTGCTCGGGGTTCCTTAGCCCAGCCTCCTAGGAAAGCAAGGGCAGGAAGGGGACGGCTGGAGGCATGTCTTTCCATTTAGATTAAATGACAGAAATTAAAAATCAAGACGGTTAAGAAGACACGGAGGGAAGGATTACTGGGGGATGCTATTTTTCACAGTACGAGAAGCAGAGGGGCAATAGAAGTTAGAAAGCAGTGGGTTTCAAAAGTAAACCCGAAAGTTTAAGAAAACAAGGGATTAAATTGCGAGGCCCTTGCAGCTGATGTTGCAGCAACTTGAAATATAGATTAATTAAAAAAAAAAAAAAAGGGTTAAGGGATTTCCTGAAGGACATATTCACCAGTGTTGCAGATGCCAATTTCAGCTGTGAAGAAACGCAGCGCTTTGACGGTTTGGAGGCTGGGTGACAAATCACTGTGCCTCTTCCTTGATTACAGTGTTCCTTAAGCATCTGCTGCCAGATAAACTGGGTGAGGTGGTCTATTGGATTGACCTTCAGCTGGACTTGCATTTTCATGGGGAGAAGTGGTTGATAACTATATTGCTCTTGATGTCTTGTGGAGTTGATGGCTCTATCTGCGTGGAATGGAGGGGTTTTTTCACATGGTCTATGAAGTTTGAAAAGCTTTGGATACTGCACAGCATTTAATACAAGAGGGCTTTTAAAATACAGGTCTTTATTGTTCTGTGTTGAGCTCTGGGTAGTGAATGTGGATGTGTTTCCTCTTCAGAAAGTTCTATTTATACTGCAGTGATGCTGCAGGCCAGTTTCTGTATCATTTCAGTGCATTTATCTTTGTTGATGATGCTTTATTTGAAGAGGTCTGTCTTTATATTGACTTAATGATGAGAATCAGAGCTCTAGGATTTGCCGGAGAAAGGACGTGCTTGACAGGCATTGCTGAAATGGTTTAGCCAATCCTTCATTTTAACAATAGGGAAATAAAATAACCCAAGTGCAGAAAGAGATATTTTTGAAGCAGAACGTAACGCTCATCAGCATAGATAAACATATAAAGGATTGACGCGTTTTAAAACTCTGTCAAAGATTTATGTTCAAAAACTGTGTTAAAAACGATTGGGGAGGGCTCATTTTGCACCTCGTGTTCCCGGATGGATGGAAAGGGGCTTTACTATGTAAAGGAGCATTGCACGGGGACAGGGGTCTGGAATGGCTTTTCACTGCTTGCTTCCCTGCTCTGCCAGCTGCGTGCTCTGACCCTTTGGTTAAGACTCCTGTGAACAAAGACGATCTGCTAGTTGCAATAAATTTTGTTTCTAAACTCTGAAACAGTGAGAAAATCGGGCAACGAGGGTGTCACCTCTGCCAGATCGGTGCTCTTGCGCTCTGGGATAAGTAATGCTGCGTTGAACAAAGCCTCATTTCTCTGGGGTGAACTCCAGCTTTAGGAGAAATCCCTGGTGAGGATCATGAAGGTGAAAAGCCTATCTGTACCTCAGTTTTCCTGTCCAATTACAACGAATATGATGTTATTTGCAAGTACGTCACCTCATGGACAACTGTGTACATAATGCCTTAGGAGGTCCTTCAGGAGCTCCAGCAAAGGCGTAGGGTGTGCAATAACAACCCGTCCAAGTGCGTTAGCAAAACAGAGCTTAAAAGCCTTGATTTCCATGTCGTGAATCCCTTTTTCCACCCTGACAGTGCAGTGAATACTGCCGACCTGGCTTGTGAAAGCAGCATTGCTGCCTGCCCCTGCACAGCGGTTGCTGCACTGCTGGGTTTTGCGGCTCCCCAGTGAGCAGACACCAGCCTTGTGCTGGGCGCTGCTGCCAAACAGGGTTGAATCCACAGGGACCCCTCCTAGAGCCCCAGTGGGGTCACGCGCTCTGCGCTGAGGATTTCTAAGGAATTTTCCCTGGTACACAAAGTCCTTTCCTATGTTAGTGAGAGCCCAGCTGCTGCGCCATCATCCAGCCCTTTCCATGGCTTCGGTAATAGCGTGATGTCCAAATCTGTTGAGTCACTAAACAACATCTTGCCCTAAATCAAGCTGTCCTTGTTTGCAGATAGTAGCAAAAGCCTTTCTGGCACTGCTCTGCCAGCTTAAAGTATCCATTGCAAAGTCATGACTTAACTATTCACGACCTTCCAATGAGCTTTCCAGGATGTCTGCAGTGAACTTGGGCATCTCTACGGTTCTGTTGCACAGCGGTTCTCCCAAAGGTAATTAGTTGGTTGCATAATTGCACTATTGTTCCTGTTGGATTCTGGAGAGTTTCCCTTCCTCCTTTTTTCCGCCCCCTCTGTGGTTAATTAAACACAAAAAATTATAGTTTTGAAAATTGGTTTGAAGGCAAACGCTTGTTAGGGATGGGAGGAACTCGGTGGGCTGCTGGATGCTGCTTGTCTAACTGGGGAGGCTGGTCCCTGATGGACGAGGCTGAAGCACGTGTTTGACGTCCACAGAAATTAAGCCGATGTTCTGATGCTGGTGTGAGCTGATACCAGCACGAACAGAGTTTACACACCGCATCTTGTAGGAAGCAACAAAATCTGTTCGTTCTTCGTGAACCTCAGCTGGAAAGTATAGGAAATCTGGGGGCTTTGGAAAATGAGATTGCAGTGAACACTGACCTACCGCAAAGTGCTCTCTCTAGCTGCAAGTGTTTAAAAAATATCATCATTTCAATCAAAAATTTTTGACTATGAATCAAAAAAATGATATCATAATTTCAATCAAAAATATCTGTCATTAAGCTACACTTTTGGTAACGGTGAGGAGCTGTAGCTGAGTACTTTCTAAGACAGCAATTTTCCCTGTGAAAATACAAATCTACTGAAATATTTCAGGTGGTGCTTCACAGTTTTTTTGAATGGGGCGCTTTGATAAGGCCGGAAAATGTAATTGAAACTTTTAAAATCTAAATCAATAGGAAAGATACCAGGTTGATTTGCTGTGTCTTCAGTAAGTCCATCAGGATTATTTGCTTTGCTTGCTCGGTGCAGAACAGATTTGTTGTCCTTGTGCTTGTTAAGGGAGGATGTTTTGAATTTTGGATGTTTTGCCATTTCCAGCAGAATGGCAACTTTGTTTTTAAAACAAACAGAACCCACCTGCTTGGAGGAGGTGAGTTTGCTTGTTCTTTGCCTCTGGTCTCAACACTTGCAACAGAAGAAGAAATGAAATTTTGTTACTGTTCATGGTTCCTGTCACACAGCAAAATCCCAGGATTTTTAGAGGAAGAGCAAGGGAAAACCTTGGCTGGATTTGTCCAGTTTTCACAAAATGTTGGTAAGAATTTTTTGTGATGTGGTAAACTAGAAGCCACGAGTCCCTAGTAATGTTTAAAGTTTTGAGGGCTGGAATTTCTCTCGCTATAAAATATCTTTGAGTGATGAAGTCCAGCTACTTGCTAAGTCTCTCAATAGCTGTGGTAGGAGAAATCAGCCAAAATTTGAAGTGTCATTATAATGAACATCAAAAAATTCTGCAGAAAGAAAACTGGCCTTTAGATATCTGACTTAAAGGGAACTCAAAAGGGACTAAAGGCCACCTGCACTCCTGCTGACCTCCCAGAGAGAGGATGAAAGTCCTGATCTGTCACCCCTTAGTTTAATTTTGTCTGGCAAATGAAATATTGTGCGCTTGAATCTGTATTGCCTGTAATCCAGGTGCCATCCCAGTGCAATCAGCCTGGCAGAGAGGATTTTACCTGGCAATGTGAGTCAGGTCAGCTGCATTGCTGCAAACAAGTGTGTCAGTACTGTCACTGTGAAGTGTTTGTACTAATGCAGTTGTATCTAGCTATCTATCTATAAAAAAAATATGTGGGTGAAATATACTCCTGGATTCTGGAAATGCCAACACCCACAATAATTGTAATAGATGTTTCCAAGAATTGCTGGTGACTTCTGGAGTCCTGGCCATTGGATCCTGTGAAGGTATTTGCAGCTGGGTTCCCCAAATCCCGAGTCATGCAGTTCTGTCACTTCCTAGAGAAATCCATCTTTACGTGACGTGCATATTTATGTTCCTCGCTGAGAAAAGCAGCTTTCAAAAAAAAAAATAAAAAAATCTGCTCCGTTGCTGAAGGTCAGTGTATAATGGCATGACATCAGATGTGACACCACCGCTAATCTAATAAGAGGAAAACAGATGTGGGAAGCTCCTATGATTTCCTGCTTATTAAGATCAGATTTGTCCTGTGATTATGAGTCTTTTTTGCCTTCTGGAGATGTGGATGCTTAGACAATACTCTTAAAGATGCATTTGAGAATTATTAAGAGCTGCTTTGGCATAGTGTCTTCCCTATCTGCTGCTGGCACTAATTTAGTAATGAGATAACATTTATCCCCTTCAGAAGTAATTAGGACAACTGTTTTATGGGTGTGTGCATCTTGGACAAGTATGAAAATGCTACTGATTTCATAATCTTACCAATTTTTTCTAAAGACAACTATCTGGGTTAAGCAAACTCTTCCTGGCTCAGCAGCCAGACTTCCAAGCGATGCCCGTCTGGTTTTCTTTATTATTTACTTCTTAACATTCAGTTACATGTCTGTTTCCAGTGTCCTATTTTTCACGCTTGATTTTTTTATTTTTAATATTTCCCAGTGCCAACCACCTACTGATACCTCTACAGCTAGGAGAGCTGGTATTTCTTGTGGTCTGAGTCTGCAGAAACCAGTTTAATTAGTACCTATGGGGTGGTTATCAACCCCACAACTCAGTTGCACGGTGTGTGGGAGAACAGACTTGAAACCTCTCTTTTTTTTCCTGTAAATGTATGTTACGCAGCCATACATTCCTTCCCTAAAGCTACGACAGGCAGCGTCTTTATTCTTTCTTGGCGTCTAATAGCATTGCCAATTATCACGAACCTGTAAACAAGAAACGCCAAAGGTTCGTTAATTTTAAAATCAAAGTGAAAACGTGGTCTGAGGTAATGTTCTATAGGATGCCATAAGGGTGGCCAGGTGAGCGTGAAAGCGCATCAGGGGTTATTAGCTGAATCCCCATAACTGCAATGTGCCCAAACGAGTGCACCCCAAGCAGATGTTTTACTGCCTTCGCTCAGCGTGGTGCAGCTGCCGTTCAAGCCTTGGAAATACCAGCTCCTTAGATGAACAAAGAAATCCAAGGTTGAAGGTAATGATGTCTGAAAACAAACTAGAAATGGCAGGCTGGTGAAAATTAGGCAGGGTTGATTAAAAAGAACGTGAGGATCTCTAGCAGTGGTTAAATACACCTGCCACCCTCAGATCGTTTGAAACCTGTGCCCGCTGGCACGCGTCCCATATCCTGCCCTGACAACGGGGTGATGTGGCATGGATGGGGTGTAGGGATGTGGAGTTACTCCTAATCACCTAAATCCCCGTTGCCCTTGTAGCTCCCTCATGAACATCCATCAAAGGGGTGAAAAGGCAGCTCTTACCTGCGTGAGGGTTGGAACCCAAAAGATCAGAGATGCTCGAGGGTTGCTGGGGATGGAGGCGAGGCGCGAAGCGAGCAGTGCTGCTCATGTCCTGGGGCTTGCCTTTGGCTGCAGCATTGCCGCGCTCCTTGAAATGGCAGCACAACGCGCTTCTTCGGGCTTCGGCTCTTTTTGTCGGAGAGCGATGGGGTACAGATGGCAAATACCGCAGTCCTTGCTTCCAGCGTCTGCAGGGAATGAGGTCTGATGAAAAAGGGCTGCGGGGTCAGACCCATGCACTTTTGTAAGATTGAATCCTCAGCTGGAACTGCATCTGCTGCACTCCATTGGTTTTACTTTTGCTTAACAGACCATAAACAATTTGTTTACATAGACAGCTTTTCATCTTCCACAGTGAATCGTAAGTGAGTTCTCTAGGGATCAATCCCTGGTCTGGTTGTTGCTTTTCATTTATATACCAGGCTTGGATGATTTAGATCATCAGTGTTTTCCTCTGAATTCAAAGGCAGCTGGTTTATGTCCTTTTCCTTGCACAAAGGATCTTACTAAAAATCTACGTTATGGATCTGGCAGATTACGCTCTGCTTTGAAATACTTTGCTATAAACCAGAAAAGAGTTGTTATGACCCATTTGCCACAGGGAAGAGAACCCCAGTCCATCAACACTGAAAATACGGGTCCCTCTCTCCAAGCAGTCATACTTTAATGGTCCTCCAGGGATAATGATGAGCTCTGACTCTGTACGTGTGACTGACTAAAGGGAAAGAGAATGTGTTATTGAGGGCAGTGTCTTACAGAGCTAGAAAAAGATCTGAGATGACAAAATGGCCTGAGGTGATGCCCCAAAGGTGACCAGGTGGTGTGAGAGTGTATCCAAGAGTTCTTAGCCTGATGTCTGGACCTTTTGTAACAGAGTCTGACCATCCGTGCTCTAGTGCCACGGGTTGAGCTGCAGCTGTGAACCTCCTGGGAAGGGCGGCCTGGGCTTGGGAGCATGTGGAACCGGAGAGAATTGAGCAGATCCCTTCCTTCACCTGCCCGGTTCCACGGCCTAGGCATGGCTCATGTGTACCATCTGCATAGGAACCTGCAAAGCAAACGTAGCTCAGGTCAAAATTGCTGGCTGTGTTTGGAAGAGTTTGAATTAATTTCAGGTTTTAGCTTTTTATCCTTCTCGGTTACCTTTTCACAATTTGACATGTCTGATTCGTGATGCTCGTGTTTGTGTAGTTACGTCTCCAATGGCAGAAGGTTTCCAAAACGACTACCAGCTGTCCATGTTTCACATATCATTAGTTATTTAAAAAGTAACCTCTCCTTCTCCTGGAGCCCTAATAATGTATGAATCTTGATTAAAAACATTTCCCCTGAAATGTCAGTGTTGGGGTGATTTCCCTTGCTCAGTTGCAGAGGTAACAAAGATTAATTGTCCACGGTGTTGGTATTAACCTTAGAGGAAAGCAGATGCTGCAGCTACTTAGTTGTGAAAAATACTGGATAAAGTAGTGTGATTATTCTTTGCAACTGCACCCAACGTACTTAATTCAAATTAAGTCTTAGAAGGTACTGCTTTTTCCTGTCAAGTTGTTTATTTAAAAAATTACCTTGGAACAAATAATTCATTACCTTCTCACCTTGCATTTGGCGATTGCTCATAGTAAGAGTCCACTTTGAGAAGCAGTTGGTTTTTTCCTTCATTACATATACATAGACCCAAAGAATTTTTTATACTCCAGTAAACATAATTTGTATTTCACGACATGTTATGAGTTTCTTGTTGTATGAATGTCTTAAAATGAATTTATAAATAATTTTTATGGTTCAGTGAGAAAAGCCATTAAGGTGTTTAAAATGTTTGGAAGTGCAGAGTTGAAAGAGTAGTTTGATATATATGATGCAATGGGAGCTGGGAGTTGTAAAGGAACGCTCTTGTAGTTTAGCAAAGAGATCTAGAGGGTTTCAACTGCAAATTATTAAAATTACTACTCGTAGCAATAGTATAGAAGAGAATTTAGAGATGAAAGAACATGACCAACACTTCATAATAACAGCACGGCGTTCGCTCCTTCTAATATACTTAGATCAAGGTAAGTGTTAAATGTATTTTTAAACATTTAAATAAATAAATACAAAACCTAGCTGGCAAAGCATTGTCAGCAACTCCTTCCCCACAAGTCTTTAGTCTAAGAAATGACACTTGTGTTTCTGGCAAAACTCTGATGTCGGGACTCCAGGCTGCCCCGGCAACCCTGAATTCCTCTGGACAAGAGAACATCTGAGAAAACCACTTGTATTCTGCGCGTCCTGGAATCTTAGAGATTAATTCCTGTTTGCACATGGCTGTTCTCTCCTCCAACATGAAGAACATGGTGCTAAATTCATGGGTAATATGTCTGAGTTGAGTGAAGTACATAAACTTCCGGCAACGAACTGCTCAATCACCTTTGTTTGCAAGATGAACGGTGAGCATCAGGTCTAATTGGCTTAGGTGTCCCAGGGTAAAGTTTCTTAGCTCTATTTTTGTATGGCATTTTTAATTAACTGAGAACGAGCAGTTGCACATAGAAATATCAATGTGAACGTGTGCAAGCATGTTTATATCTGCATCCAGCTGCCATGCTCTTCAGAAAGGGATTTGCTTTCACTCCCATGGCTCTTGCCAGCTTTTCCAAAATCAACATTTTGCTGATGCTGGGGAATGCCTGGCATCAGCCGACAGTCCGAAGATGGACCAGGGCTGCGGCACATAGGCAAATGCCCAGGTTTAAAACGATCCCTGCCCATTGAATCCCATGATAACAGATTACATTTCTAGGTACTACTTATCGAATCACCTAGAGTATGTTACTGAACCTTGTAACATCACTTCAGCCGCCAGCTAAATGATTGCACTGCTAACTTGCAACCTCAGAGATTCATGCAGGTTTAAGGAAAATGTTTTTGGATGGAGTATGAGTGCCGGGGCTGGCAGGAGAGGTGCTGTCTTCGAGCACCGCGTGATGTTTATTCTCAGCAAAGGGCCTTTTTCAACACATCGTTTTATATAGTGTATTTATATCGTGTCCAGGTTTGCTTCATGGTCTTGGAAGACAAATACTAACCTCCTGCATTTAAAAAAAGTAAATAAAGCATAAAGCCTAGTTATTTATTACTTCAAATACCGGTTGTGGAGGAAGTCTGTGACCGATAGAAAATAAACCGGGCATTTCTAGGCTACTGCTAATAAACTGTTAGGGGAAGTTTAATCCTCCTGAGGATTAAAATGTCATAGCTGGTATGAAATTTTCTTTATGTAACTGCATAAGTCAAGCTGTTAATTTAAACAAACAAGCAAAAAACCCAAACCCACGCACAAAACCAACAACTTAAACCCAAAAGCTTTTTCTGCAGAATGCCTCCCTGCTGCAAAATGATGCAGGAAATACATCAGTTTTGTCAGTTTTATTTTAAAGCAGAGAATCAAAGGGTGGCTAATGGTTCTGGTCTAGTCTCTTGACCTCCCTCCTTCTGAATCTCAGGTTTTGAGATGACTTGACTGTCAGATGTTTGTAAGGACAGGTTAGCTTGTCGTCTCTCACTGAAGCTGTCAATGAATGTCTGAGTAGGCTTTTTCGTTAAGGAGGCACTTCACTAAATACATCCTACAAAGCATGTGGGGATTGCCATGGCAACAGTTCATTTTGAATTACAAAACAATTAGATATTAAAACCTCACGTAATCCATCGCTCTGTACGTTCCTGCCCGGAGGCAGGTAGTGACTTCAACATTTTCATTTCCAGGGGTTAAAAGAAATAATTCAATTCATGTTTTCATCTCAAATTGTTTCTTTCCAGCGTTCTTCTGAAATGACATCCCTTGCAGAAGGAGAGGATGGAGTGATGGCTTCAGGGGACGTCTCCTGCCCAGGACAGAGGCAGGCATGTGGCATTCCCAGAAGTACTGGGATGGATGGTTGGTTGCTGCTCATCTGTCATTAGGAACTGGCTGGCTGGAGTCAAACCAAGTGACTGCCTTTGGATGAAGCTAAACCCTTTGCTTCCCTCCTGAAATCAGTAACTTCATAAGAATTAAGGAGTTTACCCTTTTCAAGTGAAGGGAACATGTGAGTTCTGGATCCACATGAATTCTGGGAAAGGTGGACCAAGGCAGGGTTGGGGTTGTTTTTTCCTGACAGCAAGCGGTGCAGCTGCAGCGTGAGAAGCTTTTCCTTTATCCTTATGCATTATTCTTTTAAATCCTGGTGCAGCACAATGTAAGGCTGTGATTTTACATGCAGTCTTCAGGTGCAAGAACCGGACCTATTTCTTTAGAAATATTGAGGAATGTGAGTCAGTTAAATGGTGTCAAGCTTTTCTTATGCAAATCGGTGCATTTGGACATCCCTGAAGATACTTCAGGTTTTCATTTCAAATTGCATTCGTGTTAAAATATCTGCAAGAGTTTTTAAAATAAGATGATGTTCCAGCACAGGACAGAAGCTTGTTCTGTATTGCTCTCGCACTGCACCAGCTGATGTTCCTGAAATCCCAGTGAAGCTGGGGGACAGGGAAAGACTTGCAGAAAACCCAACCACTGACCTGGAATTTGACTGCCCTTACAATTCCCTCCCTGTAGGTATGGTGAGTGGTGGCACACTAGTCCAACATGCCGGTTCGCTTTCACTTGAGCTACATGAATAAATCATATGATAAGGAAATGCCATCTAAGGCTCTTGACAGCCTCTTACCGCCTCTGGTTTAGCAATAGCCGGTTTGCAATTCCAATTACTTCATCGGTCTCTTGTGGCCCGAGCTGCTACTTCAGTACACAACATCCTTCCTCCAAGAAGCTGCCGGTGTAATCTAGAGGAATAAGATTTTCCTTGATTCAGTGATGCTCCTCCTTAATTTTAAACACAGGGCTGAGCCTAAGGACTGAGACTTAAAGCACGTGTTTATCCACTTTACAGTCAAATTCTGTGTTAAACAGCCTTGTTGGATGAAAAAACATCCACTATAAAGATGCAGCTGGTTCCAACAGGTGGCTGGCCATGATGTTTAAAGCCTTAAAAGGTTCAAAGTTAAAGGTACCTGCAGAAGGTACCTTGCTATGGGGTTCTTCTATCGTGCTGCACCGCGGGCTGAATAGTCAGTCGATGACTATACTTGGGAATGGAAATAATTGCTTTTGGTTTGGTGAGCTGCAACCAGAAATTATGTCCTGTACCCCTGTTGCCAGAAGAAACTGTTCTCTTACTTCCTGCTGAGAGACCTTGTGTAGCCGGTGCTGTCTGCTGTGGTTCGATGAACATTGCAGTAAAAGCCCCACAAAGTCTTATTTAGGTAGAAATGTCCAATTCCCTTCTGACCAAATTGGTGTCCTGTAATGCCAGTGGCTTTATACTTTAATTAAAACAAACAAAAAAGACAACAAACACCCCCACCCCCCACCCAAGTTATTGCGAGTGACTAACTTCTATGTTAGGAAGTAGAGGATGACTTTGTCTTTCAACAGCTTTTATCGGGCAGCTTCTTAAATATTTTGTTAATGAAAACACTTCGGTGTTTTTGTGTAGGAAGTTAGTTGGTCTTGCAAGTTCCTTGTGGGGATTGAAAACTTCGACCGCATTTTCTAGGATGTTTGCCTGTGAGCAAGTCTTGAAAATGAGAGGTTTTCTTGATTGCTGGAATTCCACAGTAAATGTCACTATGAATAGAATTAGAATTTTTATGTATCACCACCCCTCTCTTCTGCTGTAGGTAGGCAGCGAAATACACATGCTGGCTGATGGTAAAATGTCATTGCTCTGTTGTAAGCACTTGTGGGTATAATCCAGATGTGGGGGTGATATTTTGTACGCTAGAGGTCAGTTGAGAAAAGGGCATGGAGAAAGAAGGGGAAGGAAAAGGGCATTCTGTGAGCTGGAAATGGCAGTAAAAGTTCTGTCCGCACTGGAAAACCGCTGTTTAAGTGATGTTGGTGGAATTGAACAGCACGTTTCTACTTGAGAATTAGATAAATTGGTATAGAAATGCTTTTTACACAGGTAGCGTGGCCCTGTGGGAACAGGGGCTGCCACCTTGGTAGAAGGCATCTTTATGACTTGAAGTGGAAGTGTGCCGAAGCTCTGTTTTTACAGATAAAGGTTAATAGAGGTTAACGTAACTGTGCAGAACCATTGAGATGACAATAATGGCACGAACTCAGAATAACAGCAGAACTGCTTCTGGTTTTTATTAGAAGGCAGCACAGAGGCAATTTATGCAAGGCAAATTCCCTCTCCTGCCATGGCAGGAGGCACTTGTCACCTCTCACTGTCGCATCCTTGGAAGAGGGTCCCTTCTGTTGAGGAGCCAGTGGCACCTCTACTAGCCTTGTTTCAAGGACAGAGGAGTTGTAACAAAGCTAAAGCTGGTGGTGGGGACATGCTTGCATTAAACATGAGGGGATGTGCTGCTGCTTGTGATCTATGTAAAGCAGATGATAATATATTCACACTTCTTCCTTAAAGCTCATATCGATAAGGATAATGAAAGGTCATCCACTAAATCTGACGTTCCTGAAAACAGGAGCTTCCATTCGCAGGGGAAAATGTGCTAAATATGTAATTGTTCTAATTCAGCTGATGATCCTGGGTTGGTGTGTTTGGTTTTTCCAGGTTTTAAGACAGCAGAAATGTGGGATTGTCATTATCGATAAAGGCTCCCACATCTCGCTTTCCCCTCTCCTCTTCTCCACCCAGTGCCTGGTAGCAGTGCTTGCCAAATTAGGTTTCCATCTTAATTACTCCTGACATTTTCTCCAGGAGGCTATGATCTACTTTGGGGATTTGCAGTTTAACATGCTAGTCATTTTTATTGCATGGAAAAGTGAACTGAATAAATTGATAGGGGCTATTTTTGTTGTGAACTGTTTAATTCTGGATGACTGCATCAATGTGCAGGAAAGTTTTATCAAGTTAATAAAGTTTAAATTAAATTCTCCTATATACACTGCACTTGAAGGACGTCAGCAAGTGTGGAAGGCTGAGGATCTGTTATTCTTAATTGGGATAGCCTGATAAGAAAAAAAAAAAATCATCCCAAGTATTGATTTAAAAAGATACTCTTGGTGAAATGAAGAAACTCAAATTATGGCAAGAGGGGATCTGAAAGAGTACAAGAAGCTTTTTTTTTACCCTCGAGTCAGCCTTGTCTGTTTGGAAGTATAGATAAAAATCTATAAATAATAATATGAGGTTATGGTGCTTGCTAGTACATTATATTTTTTTAGGGCAGTTCCTGCACAAATGATGCTTAGGACTGTATTCTGTGATCTTAAAGAATTATCTTCAGAATAATATCCAGTTTAAGGAGATTCTGGCATGCAAGAAGTGTTTGAGTCTGTATGAAACAGTCAAGACTGTTGTCTGGATATTCTGTAGCAATTTTTCAGAAAAATCAAAATGATACTACTAAATGCTGATGTTCCTGTAAGTTAACAAGCAAATGAATTAAAAAGTCTAACGTGTTTGGAATGTAATGAAGCTAAAAGTTCTGTTTTCATTTAAAAAAAAAATAGAGCGAAGAACAATGGAATGATTGAAACCAGGCTCGTCATATAGCTTGTGTCACGCTACCCCACGCTTTGGTTTTGGGTCACTGGGAATATCTGTGCTGCTTGGCTGTATGTTAAATAATGTTGGTTGGCTTGGTGATTGCTGCTGGACCAAATGTTTCCTTCAGTGGAGATCCTCACTGTGGGTCTTTTTTCCTTTCTGCCTTTCCAGGAGACTTGTTTCTGAGAATGGTTTTCATTATTTCAAGGGAGAAAAAAAAAAAAAGAAAATAAATCCAGTCTTTAAAAATGGATTACACAACCTCTTCACAAGATTTTTTTTTTTTATTATTATTTCCATGAGCTACTACCATTAATTAATGGCTATAGAAGCAATCTAATTGGGGAATAGAAAAAATATCACTTGCTTGATATAGTGAAGCAACGAAGTACACACACTGAAGAACGGATATAGAGGTTTTATAGCTTACTTAAAAGGGGGGGTGAGGGAAATCTAAAGCCTTCAGGAATATTACAATTGCCTCATGTACAAAGAATGTGCAATTAAATAAGCAATTAGTTATGGATTATTCACTCAGCTTGACTGTTGGATATTTGAGTAGCACGTTAACCTTGAAATGACTGCTTTTATAGCCCTTATTGTTCGCCAATAAATTAGATCTGTGTTAAAAAAAAAAAAAACAAAAACAACAAAACCCCACCACCCTTCCTGGGCTTGATGTTGCAAAAAAATTTCACTGCTGCTTATTGTATCGCAGCTGGGAGACTGAGGCGTCACAGTGGTACGAGCTGGATGCAGATATAGAAGATGATCTTCACTGCCTAAAATACTTTTTAAAACACTTTTTAAAAGCTGAGGGGTGAGGGATAAGGGAGAAGAGATGGGGCCCTTTGCTTTAGAAAGGGCAAAGCTTTGCAAAGGACTTAAAGGTCAATTGTTTTGTGGATTTTTTTTATCCAGTCAGTCTCCATAAAAGCACAAAAGCTTCCTCTGGATCTCACTGAGACCAACACCCAAATGCACGTGTCCTTTCCCTGTCTCAGATTCATTTGATAATTACTCAGAACTGGGGAGGACCCAGCCCGTGGCAATGGCAGGCAGCCTCGGGTCGCGCTCCCAGGACCACATAGGAGAAAGGATTTGGACACAGATGGTCTCTCATGCCTATTGCAGCAGGGCAAGGGAGCACTCGATGTGCTTAGCTGGCAAAGTGCACTCACCTGAACGGAGGCAGCCGGACGTGCTGGTGCAGCAAAGGACTGAAACGCGCTCAGCATGTTCGGCTGGTTTGGGTTTTTAGTGGCACGCTGCCCTGGCTACAGGTCTGCTCCCAAACCTTGTAAACAGGCAATAACTGGAAAGTATTTTGTAACATGAGTGTAATTAGATCAGAACCAAGCTAACTTTTTTTTTTTCCTAGATGACATATGTATGTACTCCATCCACTTCATGTTTTCCACCAGCAAACACGATGTTCGGCTTCAGCATGTTGGCACCTCATTTTTCTTCCAGTCTTGTCTAACCAGGTAATGGATTTTTTCATTTCTTGTTCTCAGCTACCTTTCAGTGACTGATACATATCTGCTTGGTCTCCTTTTTCTCGTTTCAAGTTAAATAAATAGGAAAAGGAGGAGGTAGTTCAAAGATGTTGGTTGCTGTCACAAACGCACATGAGTCTATGCCCTGTTGCCTAAATCCATTATTGCATTACCCTGGTATAGACCAGTACGTTTCTGTCTGCCTGCACAAACTAAACAATCTAAGGTGATTGCTATTAAATGCCTCCTTACATTTCTCAACGTGATCCATCACCAAATAAATTCCAGATGCAGTCAAACAAAATCTAAAGACAGCACATCCCGAGGTGACGAACTGTGCAGAACAACTGATAGGGCGCGTGCCTAAAACCCCCCAACTGATAAAGCGCATGCCTAAAAACCCCCAACTGATAGAGCATGTGCCTAAAAACCTCAGCACCTTTCTGGGAGGATGGGCTCTGATGCGGTGTCTGGAGGGGAGCTGATGACCATCATCATGTTTGGTGGCATCTGCCGGTTGCGTTGGTGCTGACACCCCATCCTCCTCCGCAGCTGAGGCAACTTGTGCTCATTCTTCTCTCTTCTCCAGGTGCGATCCCCGTGGTCACATTTCTTTTTTTGCGTTACCTGTTGACAGAAAGAACGACCAAGATGAGAACGCCTGTTCTTTTGAAGACTCATTGTTTGAAGTGCTGATGGAATTACAGTCTTCATTATTGTATTTGTTACCACATCAAAATGAGAAGAAAGAAGCAGCTAACCAAACCTTACAAGAAAGCTAATTTATTTATTTTTTTTCTTGGTTTCACCTTCAGATTCTTTTTGAGCGTAATGAGACAGAGCAGTGTATGACACCAAGCAGCAGAGACGTAGCACCGCGGTCACTTAGCAGAAAGGAAAGCTGCAGAAAACCCCACCCTTGTGAAAAAAGAGTTGGGTTCATCTTTCCCTGTTAATGCTTATAAAAACACGTCATTTCTCATCAGATCTTCAGGGATCTGACACAGGGGCAAGCATTTTTCTTGACACTACTTAAAACCCAGGACAAGTTGCTTGGCGGTTGCACATTGGCAAAGTGCTGTTTCTCCTGTGGATCAGCTTGGTCAGGGACCTATCCATAGGGACCGCGTGGACATCCAGTTGAAATCCACAGTACCCTTCATGTTTCGGAACATTTTGGGATATAGGACACGTTCGGACTTATCCTGCTACTTTTCTGCTTTTTTTTTTTTTAATGTCATCATAGAGAAAGAGCAGGTCTATGACTGAATTTAGCAGTTTCTGGGCTTTATTAAAGACAAGCAGGGCCAGGCAGACAGATTTCCCCTGTACACCATCAACTGATTAGAAATGTAGAATGAAGCTTTCATCGCTTAAAGGGGGAAAGCTGGTATTTGAATTCAAAATAAATCAGAAATATTAATGTATTCAAGAACTGAGTTTAATGATGTATTTAAAAACTATTAAATTAATGTTTCTCATTAATGGCACAGCCTAATCATTCTTTGCAAGCAGGGGGAAGGAAGTAAAGCAATATCGTAAAAGATCAAATAGTGATTCAAAATTAATTAATCCAGCATTATATAAATCAGGTAGCTTCAATAAAAATACTACTTCAGTATTCAGCTCTTATGGGCAAAATTAAAAATAAAAAATGCCTTAATTAGTGCCTTTTCATTCAATCCAGCTGACCTATTTATTTTTAATTGAGCTACAGGGTGCTAAACATTCTGTGAAAGTGATAATTGCAGTAGTAAACTTTTTAACATTTCCCTCCGGACTTAATACCTTGTTTTCTGGAGAATATCTCAGAATAGTGGAGAAAATTGGTACCTTGCTGTGCTGGGAGTTGCTGTTCCGTTTATCTGCTGGTTGCTGACCTGCTTCGCGTTATGTCAATACCTCATGGCTCTCGTTACCGCATCTTTGCTCTGAATGTGCCCACATTTCCCCTTCTCGACACCGGGTACGTGAACTAGTTAAAAGAACTGTTTGAAGGGACAGTAGCGTAATAGATGGTTGGTGACTTTAATAATGTGTGCAAAATTAAAATACGGCATGCTTGATGACTCTTAATGTACTATTACTTTTGTATTATACCCATATAGCACTTTGCGCCGGAGTTTTTGTACAACCCAAGAAGCAGATGCGTGGTCCTGAAATGGTTTTGTTCTTAACAGATAAATGACAAAGGAAAACTGGATCAGAGCCAGAGCGAAGAAGGGACTAAGATCTTTCCACGAACCTCCTCGTAAGCACCGAACAATGTTATCGCGGCCAGTGATGCCAACTGGAGCTGAACGACTGGTATTGCTGTTAAACTGGTGTTTCCCACTGCTGTTTTACCAAACCTTTTTTTTTTTTTTTTTTTTCTGGAGAGTCAGATTTTACTGAATTTTCCAAACGCTAATCCCCAGAAATGATTTTCAGCATTGCAGCCTGAAGAATAGCTCCCTCAAAATAGGCTCTTCTCAAGCTTTCGCCTGAAGAATTAAAGCTAATCTGAATGCCCGATACCGAGGCCTCGAGTATTATCATCATTTTGGCAGCTCTTAGGTGAGGCTGTGAAAGCAGCTTTGTTACAGGCTGTCTGAGAAAATATTAAAAGCACAGATAAGATTTATGCAGTCCCCACCGGGGTTTTTAATGAAGATAAGTTAGCCGCCTAAGCCTCGCGTCGATTCCGATTCTGGGCAAGGTAAGAACACCCTGAGCCGGCCTGACCCCTCCAGTGCTTAAGTATGTTTAGCTGCTAGCGTGCAAGCAGTCATTTTGTATTATTCACTCGATTTAAAGGCTCAGCATCTTATAGAATTGAACCCATAGATCTAGTTCGTTCCGTGACAGATATTTACTGCTGGGTCATAAACGTGATTCCTACGTTCCCGAAATGCCTGTACGCTCATGCATGTGGCAAACGGCTTCTTGCAGGTAGAACGACCTGTAACAGGGAGAATAAAAACAGCCAGCAAACGTCAGCTGGATTTTTGCATTCTGTCTGGTTGTTTTCTGCCTCCCTTTCCGGCCGGCTGATGCAGTGAGAAGAAATGTTATAAAAGGCTGAGGTCGGGAAAGCTTCAGTCTCACGTTAGACTGTTAGATTTGTATCTTGAGCACCTAAATACCCATTACCGGTTCCAAGTATTTGAAAATGATGAACCAGGATCTCTCAAAATAATGAGAGAGAAACTACTTATGAAATACATAAGTAATTGTCTTCTGCTTCATCAGTGTTAAAGGCACGCCGGCATCGTATTTTCAGGTTTTGGCCACAGCCTTAAACTATCTGTTAAGTGAACAAAACTTATATTCTCATACATTCCAACGGCAATGGCTCAAGGATCGCTTTCAAATGGTATAAATCACAAAAGTTGGCAATATCAAAGATGGGGGCTGACTTTCCTGAATACTCAGAGCAATCCAATTGTCCCTGTCACATATTCAGAGCACATTTTGTAACTCAGGCATCCGAAAGGAGACCTGAGCTTCCATATTACCTAATTTTTGGTGAAAGCAACGGGAACACACAGTGGATTTAAATCCCCTGGAGACTTAACAACAGAGCTGCTGTTGTCCTGAAATTGTGCGCAGTCCCTAGGTAGGAGACAGTGTGCTGGTGACAGTCACTGAAAAATAATGCAGTCCCGTGCAGGAGATGATGACTGTTGAATTGTCTCACGTGGATGTGCAGAACAAGTCCTGCTCTCCTCCTGACCGTCCTCTTCCCCTCTTGGTCTGTCCTGTAAAGCTGCTCGTTGTCGCTAAAGCAAACCTGGACTGTCAAACTGAAGTCACCGCTCCTTGCAGTTTTACTGTAGATATTTTTTTATGTAAAGCATCTTTAAGGAGCTATTGAAATAGCTGGAGATAATTTTTCTGTAGCTGAAGAGAAGCTATGGACCAGTAGAGCTCTCCAGTCTTTGGTATATAAATGATATTTGATGAACGGGTTAGGTGCACCCAGGAGAGCAGTGTACCCTCCCCAGTACACCTGGGGGTTGAAATGAATTAGCACAAACCAGGACCAGCGTGACCAGAAGAAGCCGCAGATCTCAGTCCTGAGACCTCAGCGAACCCTGCATGCTAGAAGATGACCAAATGTTGAAGAAGGTTAAAGCTCAGCGTTTTCCCTTTGGCCTTGGCTTGTGCAGAGCGTTCAGTTCAGGGTTGTGTGGCATTCCTGGAACTGCCCGTGAGCATCTCACAGGGACATTCGGGATGCTGCGATCAGAAGTCAGTGCCTACGTTTCAGCCTGACTCTAGAGAAGGCTGTTTAATCCTCTGACTTGCAATGCCAAGTGAATTTGCAATAAAGAACTTCATTGTTTATTGATTTTAGAGATGGATGTGGACATAAATATCGCTCTAATTGTTTTAAATTTCCAGAATTGCATCTGAGTTCTAAAAGCAACCCAAGGCCTCCGAAAGCCTTGTACTCAACACCGTGAACTGGAGTATGACTCCCAACTTTATAGCAAGGACCAGTCCCAGTTTGGATGGTCAGAGTTTGCTCTTAGAACCTCTCTATGGCTTAAAATGCTTTAAAAGCTGAAGATTAAGTGGTGGTCTTACGCTAGGTAAAAGCATCTTGAGGAGCTGAGATGGACACCCATGCTGTGTGATCCTACAGACCTTCTCTGGGGTAGCACCTTTGAAGTGGATGGAGTTAATCCAGCTCTTCATCAGTGTAATATGTGCCAGCATGTGCTCTGAATGTTCGTCGTGTAACACATCAAGAGCTGAGGTTCTTCTCCTGGGACCAGATGCTTCTTGACTAGAGTCCTAATTTGCTTCACAAAGGCGTTATAACTGAACTTAGAGATGGGTTCAATTTTCAAATGCTCCCAAGCTTTGAGTGTCTGCTCCAGTAATGTACTGTTGGATTTTGGTTGGATTTCTTATAGTCTGACCGAAAAGCCCTGTTGAACCTAATGTAATTCTTTCCCCCACCATTTAAAAAAAGGGAAAAGAACAGATAATTGCATCTTAAAGAAATCCATACAATGAGTTAAATCTGCATGTTTGGCATGATTTCTGCCAAGCCCTGAAAATTCCCTCGCTAATTCTTATGGTATTGAAGTCTCCTACCCAAGCAGCTGAATATATTTTCAGCGTTGAGGTATTTTCCTGCCCAACACCCCTGGGAAGAGAGGGTGTTGATGATGAAGAAACCAAGTGGGTCATGGAGATTTGTGCTTTTGCTTTTCCAGAAGTGCCTGAAGTCCATGGGATGCTGTCCCCAAGCACTTTTGAAAAATCTCTGCTCGCATGGCTTGCTCGGTGACACCTCGGGGCTTTGCAGGAGGATTGAGAAGGGGGGTCCCCAATTCCTCAGGGCCCCCCCCCCCCCCAAGTACAGGGCCAAGCTTCCAGACCTAGGAGACCCTGCCATAAGGCTGTGCACCTTGCAAGCCTACTTTAAAAAACATGGGAAGACTTTTCCTTTCTGCAGGCATGCTCCTCGTTTCAATAAAAGGAATAAACAATCCAAGAACGAAATGCTGTTAGTTCCTTGCAAAAGCTTAAGAGAGTATTGCCCATCTCCATTATTTCTCCTGTGTAATTCCTGTTTTTCTGGGGTTTCTGTGAATTTCTTTCTTTCTCCTCTGCTGAGGGACTTCTTACAAAGCTTCAGTCTTAGCAGTGTGTTATTTACGATGCTCTAAATGCATTTTGTTGTGGACGATTCAGTCTTAAGTGATAACGCAAATAAATTGTGATCTCCGCTTGCAAGGGCTCCGTGCTGGGGGGTTGTTATTACAGAACATAAAAGCCCAGTTTCCAAAGCAGTCGGGAAGTTCAGGCAACAGTTCTGAGCTCGCCCTCCATCCAGAGCACACCATTATTATCTAGGGAAAGATGATTTGACCCTGGGACTTGGAGCGTAGTTCCAGCCTGAGACCCATCCCCCCTCGGCTTGGCTCTGCGAGTTGGAATACCACCATCACCACGCTCCTTATCCACGGAATTCTAAGAAATGGCTTTTGCAGAGTTCAGATATGGTTTCAGTGTGCTAATGAAGAGCTAATCACCTGTTTAGGATTAGTGATTAAAGAAAGTGTATTAAAACCAAGTAAAGTCCTTTTATTCTAGAATAGTTGTCTCTGGGTGGTTATTAAAGCATATCTATTTCTCTTTAAATTCATGCCCGGCCGTAACTTTGAATTAACTTTTAAGTGTAGATAAGCCCCTAGATCAAGGTGTTTTCTGTCTGGAAGGGGTGGAGGGAGGAGTATGAGGGGGGGAGATGGGGATGAGGAGCTGCCACTAACACAGTCTTCCCATAACAGGAAGGAGACTGGAGCCTGGTCAGAGGAGTGGGAATACTGGGACATCTCAGCATCTAGGAAATCTCCATCCAGTATTGTAGGTGCAACAGCTTTGGCAATGGTTGGAAACCAGTTTTGTTTCTCATGTCACTCTGAAGCTTCAAGTAGCTGCTGATTTACAGTGGCATGATACACTACCACACTATATTAGCTATATTATATACTCATCTGTACTGTATTAGTGCAGCGAATGGTTGAGGAGTAGCCAGGCAATCTGACATTTTGCTGAATATTAAAAGTGCATGTAGACAACTAAAGTGCACCCCAAAGGCTGGCAGAAAAAGGCCGGTGTCTCCCATTATCCCTTACTGGACTTTCTCACCTCCCTCTCCCAAAGAAGAAATGCATTGCATTGCATTTCTAGCAAGCACACATCATTGCACATCAAACAACATGCCAGATCTTTAATAACCTAATTACCGGGTATGCAAAATATCAATCACTGTCTTACTGGATTTAATTACATACCTCCTGCTTTAAGTGATAGGGCCCAGCCCAGGGTGCTCACCTGGAGACAATAAAGTAGAAGTCATGCTTAATTTGATTGTTGTTCAAAGGGGAGGTAAATGGCAGTAAATGTTGGGATTTAGTCTCTGCAGCATTAGAATTTGACACAAACCAGAGCCCGGACAGGAATGCAGCTGGCATTTGGCTGCGGACCCGCGTGCAGGCGCAGCAGCAAGAGGCAGGGTATGGCTCTAGGAACAGCTGCAGAGAGCAACCTGGCTCAGGTGATCCTGTGAAATCGGTCGATCCCCATCGGTTTTATACAAAGGGGACTGCATGGGGCTGGTTTGCTGCTTGGGAGGAAGCAGGAGCTGGATGTCCGTGCAGCTCGATGGTACAGCAAGGCTTCAGGATGTAGCTGCTCGATAACAAATGGATGGGAGGAAGTCCTGCCTGATTATCCTTTATTCCAATTAGCCTTTTTTTTTTTTTTCCCCCTCCATTAGAACACTTCTGAGCAATTCTGGTGCTGGCAGCAGAGATGCTGAAGCCTGCTGTTAGGGCAGGCAAGTATTTCTGGGCATCAGCAGTTTCTGCAGAGCCTGCAGCACAGGGCAGGATGGGACTGCATGGGGGAGAGTGTGAGCATCGGGGAGGGGAGATGATGGGGGAGGTGTAGCTTGGGGTCCTGGCTAAAAAGGCAGGGATGGGAAAATGATGTTAAAATTGTTAATATAATTTGTTTGTCCTAGAGCAAAGAAAGTTTTTCTACTCTGACTTCAGGACTGTGAAATCTCCATGTGAAGGGTCCCAGGGATAAAAAGACAAAAGGTCTGTTATAAATACATCTCGTTTGCTGTTGTGATGAAAGTAAACCTCTCAGAGGGAAGATGCTCCTTTGGTGGCCTTGTAATCACTTTGGTTTGGTCTTAGGGAGTAAACAAAGAGGCAAGTTGGAAAGTGTGAGCCTGTCAGTGTGTGTGTATGGGGGGGGGGAAACCAAACACCCCTGAGCGAGCCACAACCACCTCGGATCTCGGAGGTAACGCTGTGTTAAAAGCTTGCGTCAGGGTAAGCCTGGCCCATTATTCTTGCTGTTCTTTGGTTTAATATTTACAGGACAACAGGTGTCACTTAAGGCAGAGCTCTCTCGTGGCCCTGGTTGCTTTTTTGCCTGCTGACAGCATAGCCCAGCCAGGCAGAAACTGCTGGGTAAACACAAGGAAAAGCAGAGCCGCTCGCGGGGTTATGAATGGAGCAGTTGATTTGATTCCTGTTTGTGCGGGGAACTGCGTCAAGGACAGCTCATGTCAAATAATGACACGGTTTCTGAAGCGGCTCTTTGGTTAATTCCGCTGGCTCTGACTGTTGCGTTCTCTGCTAACCCAGAGTCAGACACGCTGTAGCAATATTTGCAAGGACGCGTTTTAATTTTACCTGCAGTTTAAATTTTATGAGGCTGTTAAAGGGCCCTTTGTAATGACTAAAAAGATTAGGTGAATTTTCAAATATTGGACATTCAAAACCTTTGCTATTTTAATTAAACTGAATTTTAATGTCTGAATGACACCTATGTTAATGCATTAAAGATGTTTAGTGCTATTAATTGATATGTGACTGGGCAGCAGTGAATTTATTATGTGGCTTACAATACTGACTGGTGTGTTAAAGCTATTTCTGTGTTGCAGTTCTATTAAATGCCAGCTATAATTTGCTATACAGACTGCTGGAGACCTGACTATTGATTAAGTTACCTACCAGTGTGGGCTTAATATCTGTCTGTGAGCATCTATTATAAAACAGGTATGAAATACCTTGTTTGGGAGCATCAGCCACGTGAAAGCTCTGAGCTGGTATCTGGGAGACGAGCGAGATAAGGGTATGGCATTTGATACCCAACGAACAGTTGGTGCAAGGATGGGGACCTGCTTATCTGGCTTATCAAGCACCGGTTTGGCTGATATAGGAAATAATAAGGTTACTGATGAAGCTTAAAAAACAACACTGCGGGAAGAAACAGTTGCTGTTAACCTAGATCTGGGTTTTTTTTCCCCAATTTTTTTATTTTTTAAGATATTTTTTTCAAATTTGATTCTGACCACCTCACAAGTGGTTTTACCTGCCTGGCTGAAAATGCTGGGACAGGAGATAAGAGGGTTAAGTGGAAGTGATCAGGGTCAGATGGGGATGTCGGCTGCTTTGTGAAATTAAGGCAGTTAGCCTTCCGTTATCTCTGCTTTTGCCCACCTTATTTAAATGTAAGCTTTTCAAGGGAATTTATATAAAAATCTTGTCAGAGCCTTATGGCAGTTCAATGTTCTGTGAAGATCAAGCATTTGCAGGCTTTTTCCTATTTCCTATGCTGTCTTAAGAGCATCTCTTCCAGTGAATGATCTGCTTCTGAGGCCTTCTGCTATGGAAATTCACTTAGGGTAGTCTAAGCAGCATGTTTACAGTGACAAAAATCTAGTTAGAGTGTGGAAAAACGTGTGAACGTTTTCAGAAAGCGTGCTTGCTTACTCGTATCCCATTAACGTAGGGATGCTGCAAGAGAGACAAGGGCTCATTCTGCTAATCTGTATTCAGAGGCATATGAAGAAGCAGACTGCAGCGCAGAGAACTTACAGTCAAGGCAAGGAGTGGTAAAAAAAGAAGTTTTATTTGCTTTTTTTTTCTTTTTTCTTACTCCCCCACACACCCCTCCCCCCGGGTTACGGACAGAAATAAAATGGTTTGTTAGGATCACATATGGAATCTGGGAAAGACTGAGGAAACAAACTTGTTCTTTTAAAAAAGCATTTATGAAAACAGTGAAATCGCCTTCTTTCCCTCTCTTGAAATCTGGTTTTATTTTGCTCTTGTTCAGCTTTGTATTGACTTTGGAGGCAAGGACATCGTACCCCTGGGGAGCGATGTGATGTTGGCAATCACCCTCTCAGGGGAACACCACCTTGCAGCCACTTTCCCTCTGTAGCACTGTCGGGTTTTTATGATATCTTGCAACTAACCTTTGTAGAAATGAGCTACAATTCCTTGCTGTGGACAATTAGCTCTCACATACATAGGCTGAAATGTTTTTCCTTGGATGAAAGCTCTCACTGGTGTAGTTCTACTGGAGCTGGAGGAGAAGCGGAGTAACCTTGGGTTTCAGTTGAGTTTTTGGGGTGGATTTTGGGAAGATTCATAGCTCTGCACAGCAGGAACGTTGCATCTCTTTGCCTCCATACCTGACCTTACTCCTAGTTTATGGGCTGGATCATGGTTCTCCTTTCCAGATGCCACAGCCATCAGGAAGGAACAGGAGGAGTTGTTAAAGGTGCACTAAGCCATCGAACCCTTACCCTGCCATGGGGCACCTTTGCTGATGTAATGATATTCATGAAAGAATCAAAGCCCAAAGGAAAGGAATCTCATAAATTTGTGAACTTTAGAAGGCATAATATCACCGCAGGTCATTTTTCTAAATTATTTAAGCACAGTGTTTGCTATGCACTTCTACTGTTTTTCAAGTGAGGATTTATTACCTTTTAATTCACTTTAAATATCTAAAATGTATTTGATTTGGGAGGAGAAAGTAGACAGGAAGGTAAGAAAAACGGCTTTGCTCCCTTTATGGAAAATTTAACTGATGCTACTGGTATTCACTTGCAGACAGAGGACTTGAGTAAGATGTATGCAGATCAGTTATTGTGAATGTCTTTTATGCTACTTTGGCATAAGAAAGGCTCCTGTGTGAAAATATTCCGTAGTGCAATAGGAATTGAAATAACACTTACACTTTTTGCCTCACAGTAACAATATTCAGAAGTTCAATATGTATTAATACAGTCCTGTGAGGTACATGAATAAAACCAAGCTTTAAGTACTCTATATGCATGAAAGTGTATTTTTAAAAAAATAAACAAAATCCACCTTGGATATAAATTGTAGGTGTGGCCTGAACCAGAAAATTTTCCTTCTGTGTCTTTATGAGAGGAGATAAATCACATGGCTTTCCAATTCTGTGTTTAGAAAAAAAAATTATTTCTTGTGGTTCTGATTTATAACTTCACATACCTTCAACAACGGTAGTTCCAGGAAGCAACACTAGGTTATATCTAAAACTTGAGGATCCATTCTGCACCAATTCCTGAACTACCTCCAAGGTGCAATGGGTTGTCCGATGATAAAGTAGATGTCCTCAAAGTAGATGTTATCAAACGTGTAAGGGATTTAGGAGCCAGCTCCCACTGAGCTTCATGACTGCCATGTTGCAAACAAGCTTCCAAAGTCCTTAAAAAACATAATTTCTTTTTTTCTTTTTTTGAATTAACAGAAATTCTGAACTTGGAGTGGATTAATTAAACCACATTGTTAATACTCATCCAGACGCAGAGTAGCCTTAAGTCAATTTATAGTATTCCATTTACGAAGGATATTAAACTGCACTGAACAAATAGTCTTCGTGGAGATTTAATACAGTTTAATAAATCCATTTTAGGACTTGATGCAGATTAGTTTTATTGTGTTCTTTTGTAAAGATAAAGATTTTTAAGTGTGGGGGGAGGAATTTTCAGGAAACTAGTTTCAAGCTGAAAAAAAATTACTTTGTTTCCTGTGTGTGTTAAAGGGGTAGTTTACAACCTTAGGAAACAATATGTTATGCAAAATTTAGCCAGTTAATCTGTCCCTTATTTGTCAAGCAGTGTGGTAAGACTGAAATATATTCTGCAAAGGATAACTTATTCAACAGAGCTTAATCCTCCCCATCTATCACCAAATGACTTTATACTTGCATAAATTTTTCCATTATTTGACCAGCTTTTATGGTGCTGGAAATGTAATGCTTGGGCTGTTAAGACTCTTTTCCTCTATGCTGCTAGCAACTAGCTTTGCTGCTTAGAACACTTTGCACCAAGCGAGGTTTTCCCCAATGATTTAGCCACCATTTGCTTCAAAGCACCATCAGCCCGCCTCACTGATTTCTTGCAATTTTTTTTTGGAGGCACGCAATAGCATTTGCTCACGTGGAAAATAACTTTCCAGAACTCGAGAGGTTGGTTAGGAGCAGGAACTAGGGAAGAGGCTTTCCAGATGAAGTTGGAGGGAATGTGAATTAATCCACAGTTAATAAATTACAACAATAGCAGCAGCATATCTGTAATTGAAATGAGAGAAGAGGTGGCGCCCTGTTGTTGTCGCCCAAAAGGAAGCTCTTTGCCAGCCATGGACCGATTTGCATCTCTTCTCCATCCAGGAAATCCACTGCATGGAACTAATAGATGCTGTTGAGCTGAAAGTAAATAGGAAGAAGACGGAGCTCTTCATCATTTTACAGCATCGTTTGGCGACTGCCTGATGCTTATAATGTGATTCACTGAAAGGATCAAAAGACTCTCAAAAGTTTAGAGACACGCAATTTTGGTTTTTCCTCTCCACTTCTCCCTTTCATTAAGTTTGGGTAATAGTTCAGGTGAGAGGTGTCTCCTTCCCTAGAGGTTTCAGGAATAAAAATGATGCTATCCATCCACAGAGGTCCACTTTGAAATATTTAGTCTGTTAAGCTATTTCTGGTAACACAGACCTTTGCTCTCTGAACCAAGCATGTGTGAGAGCAAGCTAGTAAAGCTTCCATACAAGACGGTTGCTGCCATCCTTTATTGTATCTCCTTTCGATAAAGCCACCGTGCAGGCAGGCAGGCAGGCTTCAGATAAAGACAGTTTCTCATCCACCTGGGAGTTACTCATCTGAGTTTAATGGAGCCACAGCGGACTAAAAGGGGAATTGGGCCCCCTCAGCTCTTCCCTTAATAATTTCAGTTCAAGCTTTCCCATTGACTTCATGGGGAGTTCAGACTTTTTGGTATTACTCTTGGTTTTGAATTGTTTTGAGGTTAATAACATGAACCCTCAAGAAAAGGGCCTCGACTTGAACATAAGTTTCCCTGTGGAGGCTACCTGGCCACCGCCTTATCTTCTATCCTGACGGGTAAATTGTCAAAGGCACTTTGAACAATCAGACATCTTCTCCCCAGAGCTGGTGTGGCATCTGGCTTCTCCATTTGTCTGCCCCTTGAGGCACACTGAGACTTTCAGCAAGTGGTTTCTTTCTGTTTATTTCTGAAAACCACAGTCGTGTGCCATGCAAAATCCTTCCAGTGGTTTCTTTCTGTTTATTTCTGAAAAAGTCGTGTGCCACGCAAAATCCTTTCTCTGTAGGGAGGAGCATTTTCAACTGTAAAAACGCTGGCAGGTGAATCAGCCTGGAATGTTTTATGTGTGGTTTTGTCTCTTATTTTTCTGCATGTGTGTGGTGATGGGACTTGTGTAGCCATGGGGTGAGGACAGGGGTTCCATGGATGTGCACTGGCAGCAGAAGCTGCATTTCCCCCTCTCACTGCTGCAGGGTGCAGCCCACTCTGCTCTGGCACAAAGGCACCAGGGGGTTAAAAATTACATTAGGATTTAAAACAGAAGCTTGACGCTTCAGTGCTGAGCATAGTTTTCTGGCTTTCCTTCAAGGATTGGGGTATTGCTGGTAGTGTCTTTGGAGAGGACAATAGTGATGGGAGGGTCTGCAAAGGCTGGAATAACCTCCCAAGTTTATTGAACCCTCAGGAGTGAAACCAGCTTAGGCACCGCTTCGGTTGGGTTTAGGGTAAAGGGCTTTTAGTTTAGTATCTAACAAGCGATGCTGAAATGCATCTAACAGAAAGCAGTGACAATTTCAAAGCTGTGGTTCAGGATCCAAATTAAGGGATTAATTTATGCTGCCAGTGAGTATCACAGGTACAGTGTTTTGTTTCCAGAAAGCAAAGAGCATCACAGAGCCTTTTTTTTTTTTTTTTTTCCCCAGAAAGGCAGTGTTTGACTAAGCTGAGACGATTCAGAAGTCTGAATGAATGCTATGGGTTTTGCAGAGGCACACAATATCCTTTGCCCTTGTGGAGAAAGCTTCCATGAATTATATACCTGCTGCTTCTATTTTTTAAATTGCTAGGATTAAAGGCTAAGAGTGATTCCTTTGGTTTCTTATCTGGATGTTTTCTATTTGAGTTCACTTCTAATCGGAGTCTATTCCACCCAGCTCTTCTGCAAATGCCTGGGACAAATCCCATGGCTGATTTTCTAATGGGGGCTCTGGCAGTACTGAGAGGTGGTTTGTCAAGGAAGCATCAACGGGAGAACAACGGCAGCAGGCGGGAGGAGCGAAGGAACTGTTAGTAGCGACAATGGTAGAGAGGGCCGTTTGGTGTTGGCTTGATATATGCCATCGCTACAAGGGCATGATAAAATACCTAAAGAAATGGGATGTATAAGACCCTGCCTGATCTCCAGTTTTACATAATTGCACCATGACAAATGGAGGCATTAGACCTGATAAGGTTTTAATAAAAATGCAAATACAGAAATCCCGCACCAGAAATGCACAGGTGCCGAGTACGAGCTAGAAGTAAGTTCTTATAAGTAAAATAATCTCCTTGTTCCAGCCATGATGATGATGAATATGAACACGCTCTTTGGTGGCGCTCTTTTGTCTCAATATTGTGGAAATGTAGTTCATGGGGGAATTGCAGTTGTACTTTGCGGGTTGCTACAGTCCAGAGAGGGACCAAGTGAAACGAAGACTCCGTTATAGAGGTTGCTGTGCGCATGCGTTTCTGGCCTGGAAAAAGTTACAGCCCAAGTATTTAATATGTAATAAAGCGTGGGAGAGAAAAACAGTAGGGATGGGGAAATGAAGGACTTTGCAGTGGAAGAGCAGGGCAGTGGCTGAAGGGAGGCTCATAGCCTAGTAGTGACTTATCTTGTAGCCAACCATTTCCAATAGCTTGTAAATCTCAGCACTTCAATAGCAATTCTAGAGGCATCACAGTCTACCTGGGGCTTGACTGTAGGACAGAAGAATTTCAGCCAGTTGCTCACTGGGGAAATAAATATTGTCCTTTCCTCAGATGCGACTCAAATCCTCGTAAACTAAAACTGTGGCAGTCAACACGGACAAAAGCCCCAAGTCCTGTTAGGAGCAGCGGGAACAAGCCTGGAGTTCCTCAGAGGTCCCATGAATCAAAATAAATTGTGATTCCATCAGCAAGTAGTGCTGCAAGGTGCCAAAAGCTGAGGATGCATTTGCTTTGACCTCTGTCAGGAAAGCAGACAGGAGCTGAAGGCTGGGCGAGGATGGCGTGGTCTGGTTCCTTAGGTAGGATGGCAGCAACGTCTCTGCGGAACTAAGCAGAGTTTTAAACTAACCATGCCAGAAAAACAATTTGTAAAGATGCCTGTGAGAATGAAGTTTGATTTGCAGCCGGGTGGGCTGAGATCTGTTAGAGTGGGCAACTCGGGAGTGACACGATGCTTTTGTACTAAAAGAAACCAAATGTGCGGTTGGGCTGTCTAAATGGCTGTCACCGCAGAGCTGGGTGATCCAGGCGATGGAGGTTTCAATTAGTACCTTGTTCAATTAGCAAACTGTCTGATGCTCGGCTGTCCCAGCCATCCTTTCACTGCTCCTCAGAGTGTGACAGTTTTCTGTGCTGTCACAGGAATTAGCCCTTTCACGGTAGCCCTGGAATTACTTGCTTGGGTTTAGAAATGATGGTATATCTGGACATAGATCAGATTATAGTATATGTATATAGGTATATACACACATGCATGTGCCTCCCCTCCTCCTCCTGATGTTTTTTGTCTGGTCCCAATGCCCAGCTGTCACACTGACAGCTCATCACTGTGCTTTGCATTACTACTGACTTTTTGTCGGTTTGGGGTGTTTTGGTGTTGTCAATGGGCCTGATGGCTTGAACTGCACCAAACCAGCTTCGTGTTCCTGGTGGCCAGGTCAGCTCTGATATTCCTGAGCTGGTTGGCCTGTACGATATCCCTTGTTACCAAGCTACGGTGGATGGGTGAATTTACATATAGAAGAATTTAATAAGAGAGAGTAGAAGTTGTCGATGGATTAGTACTTGTGTGATCCAGATGGGAATTTGGCAGGCAGAGAAGCCATTTATTTGGATCAGATGAAGGCAACATTTCTGCAGTGGTATGAATTTCTGCACAGGTAATTAATAGATGATCCTCGTCCCAAATAACTTAGTGCTGTTATTGATGAGGGTGCAGCATCCCATTTCCAAGAGTCACGATGCAGGATCCAAGCCCTCTATTAATAAGACAACTAAATGCCTACTTCTATTGTTTATATCTGTTTCCCAGTGTTATGGAACAAAGCTGGGGAAGAGCCTGCTAAACTAATCTGAAGTCATAAATGATCGAGGATACTGGTGTAATCAAGGGTCTGGGAGACAGTAATGCATATTGAACAAAACTGAAAAGCTTTGAAAAGCCAAAGCAACTACTACATCAATAAATCATTAAACACTTAAGGCTATTTTGTAGGTGCAAAAATCCATTGTGGAATCCCTTGTGGAGATCACTTTATTATTCTGTCTCGTGTGATTAAAATGAATCATTTGGCTTCGCAATACATCCTCAGACAGTGCAGTTCAAAAAGGCTGATAATCGGGATAGACCATACGGAGGAAGGGAAAGTTCCTTTTAACAAGAAGCTGAAGCCCGTTTTTAAAATACCAGGAATTTCAGCTGAAGTAGAGAGATGCTGAAGGAGTTGAGTAAATAGGAAGGTGCAAACCCTTCCTTAACTGGGAATGATCTCTGTGACATCTTTGTTGCTCAAGATGAATTTCTGATTGAGTATGCAGTACTCAAAAGCATCTTTCACAGTAGGCTTTTTCATTTTATTGGTACTTGCATCAAGTTGGGGCAAGCTAAGATACAGAACAAAACTTGTTTTGCAGCGGTCCCAGGCTTATGTATTGGCGTTTTCTGTTTAGTTATTGAAAAATAGATGATTTGTTAGATATTTATCTCCCTTTGATTATTAAATGACTTCCCTCTCCTCTCTTACCTTCCCCTGCTGAATGTTATCCTGATGTTATCAACTTGAAGAATTACAAAATACAGCAGTCAGTTTAAGTCATGTGACTGTTTATAGTCAAGTAACATTTTAAAAAATTCTTTTGCCTTTTGATGTTTAAGCCTTTAGGGTCCACGATGGCTATCCTTGCCTTCTGCACAAAAGAAGCAAACATCTCATTTTTAAGTAAACTTCAGGTTTTCTTTGTCTTTTAAAATTACTTTATGAGCAGCGATTTAAAAGGAAAAAAAAATTATAAAATTGCTTATTAAGAGAGTCATTATAAAAATAAATTAATTAGCTATTTTGCATCCAGGATACAGCTTCTAATGTACCTAAACCCCAACTATCTTGCCCAAAAGCCCAGCTTCTATGATGTACGGAGCTCCTTCTAGCACTCATGACTATGCTGCATCCTTCACGTGACATGCATATAACACAAGGCACTTACTCCAGACATCAGAGAGCAGAAAGTGAATATAACTTTTTAAAAGGTGGTTGATTTTGCATGCCCAACTTGAGAGGATTGAAAGAAACCATCTTTTCTGCAAGCAGGCATGTGGCTTGCACCATAGGAAAAATGAGGCTCTCTTGCAGCATCTCAAGGTAGGCATCCAGAGCCACTAAACCTTTCTTAAAAACCCACCTGCCTTTTATTATATGATAACAACCAATCTTCATTGACTTAGGGCTTGAAATAGAAATGACTGCTAATATTCACAGCACATCTGTGAGAGAGCAAAAGAGCAGGGAGCCAGGCTTTTTTTGCAAGTAAAGGAGTTGGAGCTATCAGACTTTAATATCTGCAATCTTGCTTTGAGACTATTTTAATAAATTTTGGAAATGAATGTAATATTATTGAGAGGAAAGGAAGAGCAAAATTGCAGTGCCATAGGAATGAGCTCTCCGGGGCAGCACAGGAATGACTCTGTCCTGCAATTCCTCCTGTACCATGCAAAAGTTACAATTATATGTAAATGTGTGTGTGTGGATGCACAGACATGATTGCCAGCTGCGTGTCCTTTGAGACTCAACATATTTCTTTTCTACTCTTGTGCCTATGGTCTTAGAAGGCCTCCAGCTACTCGGAAGCTTCCTAGGAAAGGCTCGCTGGTTGCCCTGACACGATCCTCGTGCAAAGGATCCACCCTGCCCTTCAGAGGGGCTGCACAAAGCCGCAGCCAGGGAACAACGTGACTGACTGTAACAGCTGGATCATTTAATTCTGCAAATTGTGCAAATAACAGTCCATTTAATCTGCAAATTCTAATTAAAGCGCGAAGGACAGGATGGAGCCCGTGATACAATTTTGTTTATGTTTCTGCCACTGTGATTTTCTGTCAGCAAGAGAAATCAGCTGTCTGAGTCTCAGTCTTCTATGAATCTTTGTAATTTGCCTACTGAGCCTTTGAGTTTTCTTAATAAACACGTATTCATTATCCAGCACCTCTGGCATCTAGGTGTTCAATTCAGTTCTGACGTCTGGGTGGTAGAAACCTCAGGCTTCAGCCTGGCCACTTCCATAGCTTGACCACATCCCAACCACAGCAGGAAATATTAATGTGTTATTTAATTTTCCCCACCATTTTCATTTGCGTATGCTAGGTTGATGGATACCTTTGTGTTTTTCTTACTTTGGCCTGAAAATATAGGCAGTTAACTGTGGGGTTTGGTTTTGGTTTTCATACACTACCAACCAAGATTTTACTCCTGATGTTGACAGAAGAGATTGAGTTATTTTCTTTCTGAATGGATTTTGTTGACAGGACGGATATAGGCTGTTGACAAAACACATTCTGTTAGCATGGTGGCCTAAAGCTTTGATGAAATATGTTATATTGGCAGGATGGATTGAGATTGCGGTGACAAAATGCAAACAGCCTAATCCATTCCGTTGATAAAATGCATTTATCTAACTATCAAATCCGTCTGGCTGACAAACCCATTTTTGTTTGAAACTGAAAAGCATCTTTTTGAGAGGAAGAAATAAATTCCCATAGAGCTGCGGGAAGCAGCTCAGCTTATTGAGAAGTTGTGCTAGAGCCTCTTTTGCGCGCCGCAGAAAATAGAGATGTGGACCTCTACAACAGCAGTATTAGAAATGTCAGCGAAGACAACTGCAAATGGAAATATCTCCCGTTTCTGCAGCACAACACAGCCCTGCATGGCATCTACACGTTTCATGGATGCTTTGCAAGTTGTCTATCCCTTCTAGCATCCTCATGGGTTTCCAAGGCAGTTCTAAAAGCAAAGCAAAATGAATTGCTTAATACTAACAATCGTGGTGTCAATAGCTCTGTTGGGTTTTGGGACTTACAAGCAGTTGAAGCAGCTGGGTTTCACCAGCGATACCTAGCTGTTGTCGGTCTGCCTCCCCAGTCCAAAGGCAGCAAAGACTTGGTTCTCTTCCCTTGCTAATGTTTCCATCTATCTGTAAGGACTAACTCTTCCTTCCTCTTAGGTTCTCCAATCAGTCAATCTAATTCATTTCTGAGTTTTTTTGTCCGTTCTCTGCTTCAACCCTAATTTCTTTCTCCTGAAGGACTTCTGCTCCAGGTTCAGCCTAGGCTGCTAAAGGCTGACAGGCAGAAAAGAAATGACAGCAAAATTCGAAGCTGTCTCTCCAGGCTTTCATGTTTCAGGTGTTTTCCCTTGACTGTAGGGTCCCAGAAGCAGGTATCTCCCTCCCATGCCAACGTACAACCCGTTTCTGATGCATGGGAAGGGAATATCATGTCTCGCCTTGACGTGATAGCATTTTGACCGTATTGACATTTAAAGGAATCAGAACTGCACTTTTCCACTCTGCCGATGGAATTGTGTTCTTTGTGTGTCAGAGGACATAAGAATCAATATATTAATACCACAAAGCAAACATTTTGACATTTGAAGTAGTTTAGTTTACGGTTTCTATTTACAAATATTAGATTTGACCAGGCGCATGAGAAATCCAGAATTAGCATTTCTCCCCCAAACCTCATCTTACATAAGAAAGAAAGTTTTAAAAGCTGATATTTATATTAGCAGCTTCTTTTTTCTGTATATTGAGAGTCATTTTGCCTTCCCTCTGCAGGGGGATTAGCAGAAAATAAAATAACATCCCTGTTGAGGAGATGGTTTTGGCTCTTAGGTTACCTCTCGAAACATCACTGTGAGCACCCTAGGTGCAATGTAGGGGGAAACGTGTGTTGCTTATAGCCCTCCATCCCATGCGGTTACTCCGTGGGGTGGTACCTTCTGGGCTACCACGCTAGGGCAAGGAGCAGCTGCACCGCTGCGGAATAATTACAAGCATCTTCCATCAATTGTGCTCAAATGTAGACTTCACAAACGGTGAAGGAACACCAAGGTGAGCAAGTCTGGAGTGGTGAGGCATTTTTCCCTATGAAGTGTTTCACTCTTGGTCCCAGTAATGGCATGTTTGACCCCCAGACCGAGCGGGGCGTGGGGACCTGGGAAACATCTGCTTTGATTAAGCTAATTTGTGCAGTGAGGACCTGTTAATGGTGTAGCTGGATGGACACTGGGGAAGGTTTTTCTGCAAGAATATTGCTTTCAATCCTGTCATCGGGCCAAGTGTCTGGCTGTCAGGGTGACTTCTGACTTAGAGGAGAGTTTCCTTGTATTTATGAGCCCAAAATACAGCAGCGGCAGCTCTCGTAGGCGCCTGTGTTAACCGAGGAGGGATACTGGCATCTCAGCATGCCTAACATCTTGCAAGCAGCGATAGCGTTTTGCTTCTTTTTGTCAGAACGAGCTTGCTTTTTGCCTCCAAGGCTGTAGTCTCAGCGGCGCAATATTAATCACAGAGGTGGTGGGGTGTGAATGAGGTTCCGCACGAGGAGCACGACGGGTTCGCTGAAGACGCCAAAAAAATCTGTACCCTATTAAAGGTTATATTATTTCTAAGGACCTTTTTGCAATGTGGTTACATGCAGATGTGTAAAAGGCTGAAGAGAAACAAGTTAATATTTCTGCTCTAGTTAACTGAGTCCCCAGGAAGGGTTTGCAGGCCATGGTAAGGTCTAGAAGCAATCAGACCAGTAGGAAAATATTTCAGTGCCAATCTTGCTGACAGTCAGCAAGACAGAAAGGAAAGGGAAAATGAGGCATAAATGCTTTCATACACTACTCTGCTCACATTGTGCCTAAAGGCAAGGTCGAACTCTGCCTGTGGAGAGCTTCAAACCTCCAGTTAGCCCAGTTTCCAGCATCTTTCCCAGGAGGTGACTCCACACTATCATACATCGCTAGCGATGGGCAGGATGCGTTTCTCTTTGTCCCCCCCATTACTTCCAGCTCTTCTATTTCCTTATTTACTGAGTGCTGGCAGTGTGTTCAGGTCCTTTGCATCGTTCTGCCGTGTCTCCTCTCCCTTTGGTGTCAAAATGGGTTTACCTGACCTGTGTGAGATGGTGTTTGTTCTACCATCCTAATTAATTATGCTGACATGGCTGCTGAAGAGGATGCCAAGCACCGTGGCATTAGCATTCGAAAGCATTTTCTCAGGATGAAAAAGGGCAAAGCGCAGAAACAAAAGAAAGCAAAGAGATAATGAGGGGCTCTGTGACCTTTCTGAGGTCTCGCTCCCGGAGACTCACTCATTATTTCAGCCGTGTGCAATTAACTTGTGTCATTACGGTACGCGTGCGGAAACCCTTCCAGAGAGGTTCTGTGGAACCAAAGGGAAGGCGACAACTTTTTAGTAGGCTTGAAAACAGAAAGCGGTGGCTAAATTTTGCACAGAACACTATTTGTCCTGAGGGCTTTGTTTTGCAGATATTGGTGTATAATCATGTGCAACAGCTCATTGCAAGGAAGTAGAAGCAATCTAATAGTTCTGTATGCAATATTTATTGTCATACACTCTCAGAAAAAATCATTTGCATAAGAGACTCAATGGTACCAGTGGAATAGCATGCATTGACTGTAACCATCATTGTTGAATAAGTTAAAATACCAATTGATTTATGAATGTTATTTTCTTTGACTAAAGGAGATGACATCGGTTCCAGAGGGTGCTGGTGTTCAGCAGCTTGCCTTCCTCAAGCTTAATGCCACAGTATAAATTTTGCTGAGTGAGAGCTGGCGTGATGATGAAATGCTCCTAGACTTGCTTCTAGGTCTGATTTGAAAGTTTCTAAGAGGACAGCTCTGCCCATCATCATTCCAGCCTTCCTGCCAATTCACCCCCGTCCCTTTTACCAGTGCTCAGACTGTACCAAGGAACAACCGGTCCTGGGAGTAAGATCCTGGGTCTTTTGACTCTAACATGCCTCTCTCGAAGGTGATGTTTTGTCTCAGTTGTCCTTCCAGTTCCTGATTTAACAAGTCTCGGCTGATAGGTTTCTGTTAGGGACCGGCTCTGTAGAGTCACAGGTACAGGGGAGTTTTGGTACTGCAGTTTGTTCTGGGGTGCTGTTATGCTGGTAGTAATCCTCACCCTGGTAGTACAAACTTGTTTTGGCCAAGTCTCTTTACAGCTGAGCATACAGTACAGGTTTTAACATATTACCCACCTATAGGAGGTAAGACACTAAACCGCTGCCTATTTCAGTACAGAAGGGCACAAAATTTCTACTCCTGCATAAGGTCTGACTTACTACTAAACTTAGAATAAACTCACAAGATTTCTGCACTCTGTTGATATTTCTTTTAATTTGGGAAGTCTAGGTAAATAGTGGTTCCGCTGAAGGTCATTGAAAAAACCCTCAACTCACTTTGATGGAGCCAGGACTTTATGCACACCATTTTGTCCTGTGCAGTGTCTTCAAATTTGGGAATGAAAATATAGAACAAGTGCAAAGCAGAGCATTTTTAAATGAAAATGAGCCAGAGAAAATGAATCTGCAGTGAATGTATTCTCCATAAATCCAAGCAGTATCCAAAATCATTCAGCTCCAATAGATCAGTAATCTGATAGTTTGTGGCTGTGAAATTTTGGGTTTGAAAGGTGTTGGGGTCTCTCAACATCAGAAAGTATGTGATGATTTGAAAAACACAAATAGCAGCTGGTAATGCTACTCCAATAAAAATCAGATGGAAGACAGGCAGTTGATGCTGGACAGTGAATTGAAATACTCGGGTTTAATTTTGGATTACCAACTGCTATTGCTGTTGAATTTTAATTCATTTATATTTCTAGCACTGCTCTTCCTTTGTTTAGATAATCAAGAAAACTTGGCTATGAGTTTTACATAGCAATCACATCTATTCTGTGGTTACCTTTTTGAACTGGTGCTATAGTTACCACAGCAACAGTAAAATGGCTTAGTTAAATATGAAAACTTTATAGAATCAAATCTGATAAAATGTCATGAACCGTCTGGAAGAAATATGTATGCCCCAATAAACATCACTCGATGTTTCCGGGGTTACTGTAGCAATCCATTAACAATTCTATAGTTAAGATCTCCTTGGTATCTCCCTTATAAATCTGCCATAGTTAGTCCTGAAACCAGCCTGTAAATGTTGCATTGCCAGCTCCCAACGGGGGAATGATTAAACAACGTTAATCCAAAGCAAATTGATTCAATTGAAGGCAAAAAGCAGCGGCCCCTGTTACTTCCCCCTCGATGCACGCAGAGACACCTGAGGATCAATGAGAAAAGGAAGGTTTGAAAAAGGTATTTTTTAAATTCACGTTTCAGCCCTGTAGTTCGATAAGCGATAAAGAAGGTGGTCAGTAAGATGTGCCACTCTGGAGCAGAACGGGGGTGTCCCTCGCCTGGCACCTTGCTGCAGGGACACCCGGTGCCAATGCCCAGCATCGGGCATCAAAACCATCACCAGCCACCTGACGGCCACGGGTGCTACGTGGCTCCCATTTCAATGCCTGCTACTCTCAGGGATTTCCGTGTGTTTATCCTTTTAATACTAAGCTGGGCAGAGCAGCGGCGCTGTTATTTCTCTTATACGGATGAGATGTGGGCGAATTACCTGCAGATTTTTCTTTTTATCTCCCAATAATTGGTTCACGCTGTGAATATGGAGAGTTTATATCCCTTTTAGTCTTCTCAACCCATCACCTTCCCAAAGGCAACAATACACAATAGCATTTTTATAGCTAAATCGTGGAGAGGAGGGGGAGGAAGGTTGAGGTTATTCTGCCACTGAGGTATTACTGTTCAGAGTATTATACCGTGCTTGGAAGTCGCTGAGTTTTTATGCCACCTGTTCCCATGCGGTTATTCGCCGCTTTGCCATATATACAGGAAATTAATCTATGTATTTCCATCCAAAGACGAGAACTAGGGAATGAAATTCAATTAAAAATCTGGTTGCAGAGCGCCACGGCAGAGGAGCACAAGAGCTGCCCTGTCTGTAGGAAATCCTCATGGACCCAGCAAAGCCACCTCCGACACGCATCTGGAAACAAGTTACGCTGAAATAAACATTTAACTCCGTTATCCTACATTTCCAGCCAGAATTCTTGACACCAGCATTTTCACTTGACAGTAAGGTATGTTGGGATTGATTTCAATCAATCAAAAAAATTTAAAACAAATACTTTTTTGCTAGTCAGGGACAGTTTTATACTGACAATGCACGGATTAGCAGGACTGGTGTAGGATTTTAGCAAAACTGAAGTTTACTGGGAGCTTTTTGTGAACTAGACCTCTGTGACAACACAACCGGAGCGGCTGGGCAGCCTGAAGGATCCGCTGCAGCTGGTGACCCTCACGATGTGTTTCTGAGGGCTGAGCTGCTGATCGCGGCTGAGCCATCGCAATACCGCTGCTCCTTGACTGCTACAACGAGGACCCTGTCAAGGTGGATGCTGGCTCACAGGCACATCGATGGCACGTATTTGATCAAGTTTGGATGGTCATGTTGTGCTGCAGAGTATGATTGCGGAGCTGTGAGCGGGTAGCTACATGAGTTATATCAGCTCCTTTAGCTACATACCAGCTGCAATTATACTTTTCAGTATCTGGCCAGATTATAACCAATTAATATCTATCTAACCTAGCCAAATTATCTATAGTCCATTCTCTTTACACTAGCTGTCCTCATCTAATTGGCTCTGATCACTGGTGAGGGATCTGAATTTAATATGTAATTATTTTATTTTTTTTTTACTTTTTTCTGTTTTAAAATGCAAAACTCAAGGTGAATCCCAAACTCTTCTTTTACTGGTCTGTTGCTTCAGGCATGGACTGAACATTTTCCAAGCAACCTCAGAACAGCTTTTTGTTTAGGGACTTGTTTGAATACTTAAAATGAAAAATTATTTCATTTGGTTAGTGTGAATAGAGCACGCTCTTTCAATGCCAGCTGGCAGAATTAGGTAGCCAGAGAAGAGGTTGTGTACTGCACTACCTAAAAGAAAGATGAAAATTTCTTTGATTTCTACAGCAGGAATATAATTCAACTATTCAATTTGATCAAAGAAAAGTAGATCAACTAAATTTGCTAGTTTTTTTAGAGTAATTTTTATGAATCTCCGGTTTTAAGGCTGGTAAGTACATTTTTATTCCCATACGATTTGCTTTTGAGACTGAACTTCGGTAGCATCAGTCTGACAGTAAAATTGGATTTCAATGCACGCTGCTGTCAAGATGCCCTCTTTCTCTGGTGAACTTGCACACTGTGATCACAAAAAGAAATTTTCAGCCCAGCTAGAATGTGACACCTGTAGTAATTACCAGCTGCGCAGGTCTGGGGTTAACCTGAGGACAGTTCAATATGCAGAGCAGTGCAAACAAGCAGCAAAAGGAAGAATGAGAAATATCAGAAAGATGGTTTCTGGGCTTTGCTGTATCTTTTAAAATCAATGAGTTCCTACCCCCGTCTCCCACTATGAAGGACGTTAAGACAGAGCTGTGGATGCAGGTTGTTGGAGGGCGGCTCAGGCATCACATCTGGTTGTACCAGCAGTTGTAGACTCATAGTCTTGTTTGGGTTGGAAGGGACCTACAAGATGGTCTAGTTCCACCCCCCCTGCCATACATACACATGTACACCAACACAACAACTCCTGTTATGCCCTTACATGTCAGGCACATACCTGCAGTAGATAATAATAGCCAGTACATTAAGGTATCATGTGGATTCTTTGCGTGTCCTTTGCCACACCTCATCTCCTTGCTGAATAAAACCAGTGCACATGCTTAAAATATTTCCAGTGACTCAGTGTCACGTCATGGACAGGAAAAAAAGGGAATTTAAAATAATATTTCCCTGCCCCACGGGTGTCGTACGGCTATTTGCTCGGACAGAAGGATGTGTATGAATGCATTGTCCTCATCACAGGCGCGGCATACGCTAACTGCTTAACAAAAACGTGAGAGACAACGTATCGGTCCCTACAAGGACAGTAAAGCTGCACATAGTGCAAGGAGTGCCTGGAAGGCTGGTGAAAGGGATGGCACCGGCATTCAGCATGAACAGCCAAGAGCCTCATGCCTGAGAGGGAATCTGGACGAAATGGGAAGGGCAGTTGCACCCCTGTAGAGCAGGGTTTATTTGCAGAGGCAGGTCTCAGAAGAGTGGTCCCCTCTTGGAGCTCTTTCACATGCATCTGAGACACCCGTCACAAATGTAAAAGCAAATTTTGCTCTCAGCAGCAGGAAAAGCAGCAAATATTCTGAAGAACTAGTAAAATCCTGAAACGGGGTTTCAAGTGAAGGATTCTTTTTTTTTTTTTTCTTTTTTTTTATCCTGGGAGCAGCTGACCTTCCCAGGTGAATCTCTGATGACTGTTGTTAGTGCTGCCCCTAAGTTTCTCATTCAGATATGAAAGAAGCCTTTAATTAAGTCAGCTTATGATGACTTTAAATCAGCTCTTTGTGATGTACATGCTAAACCTGGCCATTTGCTGAACTTTATCTGACCCTTTTGTTGTTTCTTAATTACACAACACAGTCACAAACTGCTGCCAACTCCAAGCTCACCTGTTGGAAATCATACTGATTTTACCTCTAATCACCTGGGGCTTTTGTCGGTTTTCACTTTGCCCTCAACAGCTGCACCTCCCAGAGGTGTCAGTGCCTTTAAAAGCACCATCAGTGGTTACAGTCAGTCTTGCTTGCCATTTCTTAGGCATGTGGCTAGTTTGGAGAAAGAGGAATTGAGGCAACACCACTGGAGGAAAAAGTGGACAAGAAGTCTTTTCTTAATTTAGTATCTTCTTCTCTTTGGTGTGAAATGCCAACTTAAATTGCTTGGAAACAGTAAGTTTGCACGTGGAGCATGCTAGCGTGATCTCTGGAGCAATACTGCAAGGCTGGAAATCCTTTCACCTTCTCCCGAGGCCTCCTGTCCTCGTGCTTAGAGCCTCAGCAGGCAAGGTAAGGATTTTCAATGTGTTGTCCTTACTCTTTTACATAAAGAGGAGAATAAAAGGGGATTATGAAACAGTCAGACTTGTACAGAGCAACTGCTTAAACCCAGCTATTACTGCATTTTTTATGTCTCTCCATTATCTCTAAAGCTGATGGAACAAAAGAAATAAAATAATTTCTGAAAGGTAATTGCGCCGCACTGAGAGATCTGAAAGGCCACCTAATTCATTAAGTTGTAGACCAAAGCATTTCAAATGACATTAAAAAAAATCCTATCCGATGTCATCATTGAGTAGGATTCACATGAAGGTTTCTAACATCCCTAACCTGTCCCGAGTGCCTCGGCGATGCTTTGTATTGTGCCTGTGATTTCTAGGGCACAACAGACAAAAAACTTAACCAGTGTGTATTTATCCACTTCACAGCAGGCGTTGTCATCCCCTTAAAAAAATAAAAGCCCAGCATCCCCTTAAAAAAATAAAAGGAAAAGAAAAAGTAAAAAGAAAAAAAAGTCTTTTTAATCCAGTTTGGGGAGAAATAACAGCTTTTATAACATTTATTTTTGCACCAGGCTGAGCTGTTTTTCCCACAGCAATAATCCTGAGGTGCACCTGTAATATAATGTGGAAGCAGTTTATGTGATGTGAATTGAAAACTCAAGTGTTTAATTATTTCAGCGAAGCATGCTAATTATAGATATTTGTGGACCTGCTCATTTCACAGCAGAATTTCCTTTATTAAGACCAGCTAAAACTTGGAGAAACTCCACTTACTTTCTCTGAGGGCTTAGAGGACACTTTCAAACAGAAATGTAGATGGTAACTGGGTGTGCTGCGAAACGGACAGTTTGAGGTAAATAGCCTGTGTTCTTAAATGTCATCAAAGCATTTGTTGCATCAACAAACCCTCAAGAGTTTTCATTTTTCATATACGTTTTAATACATATAAAACTAGTATAAATTTGTGGTTTAAGAGACACTCCCAGAGCACCAGGGCTCTTTTGCTCTGTAATTCTCTCTTAAATGACAAGTGTGAAATATGTAGAGCTCTCCTAAATTATAGTTTGCAGATTATTCTGTCAATTTGCTCACATATTTGTAGTCCTTTTTATTATTTTTTTTTAAAAAAAAGGATTTTTCCTTTATCTTCACAATCTCTGTGGCTCAAATGCAATACCCCTGCTCAGAAAAAGTCAGTGTCTCACCTAGTGAAGTATCTTTATTTTAAACACAAATTTTCAATAACGTAGAAGCTATGTAAAGAAGATTAGCGATTTTAAGTTTATTTTAATCATTAGCGATTTAATTATGTTTAAGAGCAGGCTCATTCAACAATGGGATGTAGCCAGTCATTATGGGTTGGCAACCTGCACAATTAAGCTGCAGCTTCTCCTGGGTCAGAATGTGCAGAATGAAAATAAGCAGCTGATTAATTTAGATCCGTGTCACAGGTGTAGCTGTTTGTTGGGGAAGCTTTGTAGTCAGATGACTTTGTTTCGACAAACAACTCTATCCTATTAATAATCAAACCTCCTCTTCGGATTCATTTTCATTCAGACTGTGACAGTGTTGGATTCCTTGATACCTAGGGTAAGACATGCAGATAATATAGATGTTATCGTGTCCATCAGTCACTCGCCCTTAAAGGGCTGGGGATATGACAAACGGCATCTCTCCATAGTTGTTTATTGCTCAGCTTCTTGCTTTCTGCCAGCTCTTCTGCACTCTTGATCCACACTGGTTTTGATTTCTGTGCATCTGTGAGCAATTGCTTCACCAGGCAGTCATCTTTATAAGCCATGTGACTAAAATCTTAATTTTCATATTTTCTGTTTTCTTTCTCTTAGAAGTACCCGCACATGCTCACTGGTATGAAACTTGGGCACAAGTGATTGCGGAAGGCTCTTTTTGGTATATCTTTGGGGTTTTTTCCGTAATTTAATTCTTTTGCCACATTGCACATAGAGACACCAGCACACAGGCCACCAGGGACCACAGTGGCACTTTGGGGAGTGCTCTGGATTCTCCTGTGTCGCTTGACTGATTGCGTTATCTTAGCAGTGGAGTGGGGAACAGGAGAGCACAAGTCCTTTGGGGAATCACTGAATGCCTTCAAACCAGCTAATTTATCGTTCATGGTGTATCATCGCTCAACCTGGGTATTTGCCTGTGCTAATTCTTTTAAATGAAGAATTACATTAATGGTGGTATAGCTAACAGGAGGTGGTAGTAGCAGTTTTATTTGCCTCATCCTGGGTCTTGCAAATCGTGATAAAAGATTACTTTGGAGCTGGATTTCTCTTATTTTCAATACCTAGCAGAAAATACGAGACTCAAAGTGCTTTTTTCTTTAGCGCACACATTCTTGGGGTGCACTTTCGTATATGCAAGGCAGTGAGGCTGCTCACATAACCTCATTTATGGTCAAATAGCTGATGTTTCCTACCTATTCATGAGACTTTGCAAGAGAGCTAAAACTGCATCTTCTGAGTCAGTTCAAAGGACTGAATGAAGGTTTTGGGCAAGCAGCTGCTTTGAAAAAGATGTATGACCAGAATCCAGAATGATGGAATGATGTGCTGGTCTTTTTCATGACATTAAAAAGGCCACCCGAGCCAGGTATCCAGGCTGCCGTGGCTTTGAGTTATGCTCTTAATTGCTTTTCACTGACATCTGTTTCCCTTCAATGACTTCTTGCCTGACCTTGGACTGCTCCAAAGGGTTAGATCCAAACAGATTTGTCCAACACATACCTCGGGCTCCTGGTGAAACCTCCAACTCCCGCGGCCTGCGGGGTCAATCACACCATGACATGATGGAAACTCGTTCCGCTTTGGAACTGAGAAGCATGAGTGGCTGCAGTCTGAGCCCAAAGTCCTGCTCGGATGTGACACAGGAGAACACTTGGCACAGGTTTCCTGTGGCTTGTGGGGATGACTCGATCCCCAGCAATATTTGCTATTAAAATGAACAGGCTGTAATGGCGTTATTACTGTCCAAATGGAGATAGGAAGATAATTGTGGTCTCTATCCTCTGCCTGTGAGTGGAGCTCAGTAAAAATAACTTCAATGCATGTTGAAAATGAGAAGAAACTGGGAATAGCACCCTGAACACAAGCAAGGCCAGGCGGAATTACTGGCTGTGCAAGAAAATTTTGTGTTGAATTTTCTGCCTGTGGCAGAATCCCTGTATAAGCTTGGAGAAGTCACTTCTGCTCCTTCCTGCCGCATCTCCTGCTCTAAAACTAAGATGAGTCTATTCTACCAGGCAAGATAAACTGCAAACCCAGTTTAAGTGTCAAACCCAGATTTTTCTTCTCTTTCCCCATACTTTCAAATAATTCCGATTGTAATGGTTACATTTGATTAACAGATACTCTTTCACTTCACTGGCAACAACTTGTGTACAAACTTGTCCTTTGCTTTGAAAAGAACTACACAGCTTTGGGAATCCTTGTGGCAGGGAAGGTCTCCAGGAAAGTCTTTTCAGAATAAATACAAATAAGTTTGGGACTAGGCGTGCAAACTTGAAATACATGCAAACTTGAAATCATTTTGTAGCTAGTCTCCTCTTCATGGTTAACAGCTGGACTCGATGGTCTTAAGGGTCTTTTCTGACCTAAACGATTCTATACAGCCCTGTATTCAGGACTGATGCGTGTTTGGGTAGCATGAACCCCAGCACTGCATTTTAAAGACAGCAACAGTTGACTTTCTTCAGGTGAGTCTTGTGGGTTTGGTGGGGGTTTTTTTGTTGTTGTTTGTTTGTTTGTTTCCTCTCATCAGGGTCTAATTTCAGCCAAACAGCACAAAGCAGCTCTACCGTAGATCAAGATGCTCTGCCATTATCTATATTTCATGGTGTCAGTACAACGACAGCCGCAGCCTGCAGAGCTGTCACTTGAGTCAGTGCTGTCAGCCCGCATTCTGCAAGGTTATGCTCTGTCTTAAATTAACATTACTTTCTATTGGTGCCCAGCACTCAGAAATTCCTTATTATCAAAGCGATCACTGCAAGGGGTTCTTTCCTCATCCATCACACTGTCACTACACCGCTCTCCTTTTTGCCATAGTTTCCTTTTACTTTATTCTGAGTTTTTGCATGAGATCTCTTCTGTCAAGCCCTTTTCTTTCTGTAGGAGTTTGGCCACCTCTCCAGATCTAATGGATTTATCGGGATTCACAGCTGCTAATAAGATTTAATTTCTGCAAGTTTGAGGAGAACAGGGCAAAGGTCTGTCTGGGTTTTGGTTCTGTGAAGCACCAGCATATCCCTTCACAACTCTTCTCGCCTCTCACAAAACCTCACGAGAACACTGGAAAAAACAAAACAAACGGTTGAGGTACACGAAAACTTGTGGAAAGGTAAGTTTTGCATCGATCTGCCTAAACCCACAGGCTGCCTTTCAGCCTTCTTGTTGCAACAGAGTTTTATATAAAGAAAATTGCAAGAAATCCTTATTAATAACAGCAGTTCTCTGAAGAAGCGGTTAGCTTTCTCTTTGCAGATGCACCCTGGTGCTTAGTGCTGAGAAGCTGTCATACTAATCAGGCTGAGCTGAGTGCCTATAATGAGCACAGTTTTGTTAAGGACTCATTGTGAAAGCATAAGAATAAGGAGGGGGGGAGCAAGCAGCGGTGGTAAAACCGGCGAGGATGTGTCGCTTTTGAGGAGAACAGCAGGGTCATCTTTCAACTTGAGCGTTCAATGCCTGGGGGAGGGGATAAAGGAGCAGGGAAAAGTAGGTCTGGGTAAGGATACACGGAATGAAATTTTGCAGAGCTAAAGGGCCAGGACTGATTTGTAACTGTTATAGATCAGCTAAAGCTGCATTGGGGATGTGGAGGCTGATGATGTGCCTAGCTCCTGCTGTTGCTTTGATTGCCAGCCAGCCTGGGGATGCTCTTTCCTTGGCGATGGTCACGTCGCTGGGTAGGGAAGGCAGGAGGATGCAGCTGGGAAGTTATATATCCCCAGGTCTGGGTTAACTGCCACTGAGGCAGATAGCCTTGTCAGTATAGAAACTATCTTGAGGTACCTGTGAGATACCAGACACAGCCATCCATCTACCTGCGACGTCAAGACAATAGATCTTTCTGAGATCAAATTGTTCACGGTGTTATGCTGCGTGATGCTGTTGGCAAATATTTCCTCCCTGCAACAGCATTTGTTCGGGCCGCAGCTCTGTAAACATGTGTATATTGGCTTTATCTAAGAGTTGGCTGAAATTAATGGAGCTACTCAAAGCAAAACCACACACTTAGGAGCCTCACGGAACAGAAACCTGCGGGTTGGTGATGATGTTTTTCCAGGTCACCAAACCATGTGGGTGATAATCAAAGTAATTAAGAAAGTGATAGGTAAAATAATGCCTAAGGCTGTTTTCCTCCCCTTCTTTAAGCTTATTTTAACAAATATGTACTGGGTGGAGTCTGTGATTTTTTTCCTTTTGTAAGTTTTACCAGTAGTTGTGTTGGTTAACACAACCAGTCACACACGCTCAGCTTCAATTTTCCCGCGTGCTTCAGAAGTGAAAGGATTTATCCACCCAAAACCTTGCTTTTTTGGTCTGTAGGCTGTTAATGCTTCTTCTAGTAGATAGAATCCAGTTGTATAGTTACAGAGCTAAGATATGATGGCTTTATTTCGCTACTTGGTCACCGTCTTGATGGGTGTGGGTTGACATGGCGCCTTTCCCCCCCGCACGGAATTTTCTCCTGCTGAGGATCTGTGTTTGTTACCTTACTGGGAACGTTTGTGTTGGGCATTTTGGTTTATACTGGACCCTGGGGAACACGAAATGTTTGAGCTGGGTACTTTGTCCTGTGGTGGGTGTCACACATGGAAGCTTGAAGCACAGCTGTTGAAGGGAAGCCTTATCTTCCCGGTTCAGCAGGAAATACAAGTATATATTTAATTCCCTCTGCAATTCTGATCGAGCACTTTGCAGGTAGAAGGGCAGGGAAACCCTGTTAGCATGATCTGCAAAGCTGGGCTGCCCCAGAGGGATGTGCACGGAGCAGCATCTTCTCCAGCTCCAAGGGAGCTGCTTGTTTACTGGAAGTTCAACAAACTAATAGTGAAAAACTAGGAGGAAAGACTCCAAGTAGAGTTACCACCAGCAGTAAGATATCTCTTGGGGTTGCAGGGGGAAAAAAATTAAGCTGTCTTGCAACTTTATTATTGCTATTGATCACGTTTATGAAGATGACATGAAGTTGCAAACCGTTATAATACCAAAAAAAAAGGCAGTTACAGCAATGCAAAGCGGTCTACCACATAGTGTGTGTGACAAGTTTATTGCTGCTGTGGACTAATATCGCAGTGGGGAAATACAGCACCCGTAAGTTATTTTGAAACAAAACACAGTAGCCAACATGTTACTATAAAAAAATTATTTTTTATGAGCCTCAATAATTATAGTGAGTGGTTACCAAAATGTACAGACAAAAGGCAATAAAGTGAGATGTCAAAGCCAGAGAAGCTCCTTTTTGTTTCATGTCTTACAATCATTTTGTGCATCTGTTAGCAGTTGAGTTCATAGGGACTGATCCAGCACCAGCTGATGCTGATAAGCCCCTAAAGATAATAGATATTTGGATTAACACCAGATTTACTAAAACTTTCAGCCTGGGCCCAGTTGGCAGTTTGGAAGGTGAAAGCATCTTGTTTCCACAAATGCCTTAAACGTGAATTATCTAGGATGTCTGTCACTTGTTTGGTATTCCTACAGGTTGGAGGACTCTGTTAGTACTTCAGGAGGTAAAAAGGCATATAATATCAAAATGGACTGTGATGTGCATATGCAATGGTCTACATAGTAACTGCCGGAAAGGCTTGATGTATTTTTGTATTTATACTCTCTTGAAATGCCTTCATCTTGGGTGTTTAAATCTAAAAGTGTAGAATAAGAGTTGTTCATATAAAAAAAGAAGAGCCCTGAACGTAGAGGCTCAGGTCCTGACTCTGGCTTCACTTGACAAAGTCCTAAAACCCAGCCTGTACCCCTGCCTGCAAAGTATTTGTATTAATACTTCCTTAGACAGGAGGAAGATTATAAAACCATTGGCAATTTTGCGATCCTTCATAAGTAAATGTGATACTGAAAGGGTGGCTGAAAAATGGAAATATATCAGACGTTCCCTAACTTTTTCAAAACCTGCTTTGCAGGCTATAACCTAGAGGCTAACTCACCATGAAATTTATTATTCACTTAAATACTGCATCGCTATATTGTGTTCCAACTGAACAATGTTTCCTACCGCTCGCTATCAGAGGGAACAGTCTGCTGCAACTACTCCATAATTGTTCCACTAATGTATACTTTATTAAACTCCTGCTGTTTTCTTGACTGGTTTATCTACTAAAAATAGTCTGATTAATAAAATGGATGTCAGATGTATCCACCTTTATGTATTTTTCCCATGGAATTAAACAGTACTAAACAGTAATTTGATTTTTTTTTTTCTTTTAGCGTTAAGCAATGTCAATTATTCTCTGCAGCGGTGCTTGTGGATTGCTGGTAGGATATTATAAATTTGAATTCAATTCAGGTTGGCAGTGATGAAAATTCAGGTGTTAACATGCCCTGTTGTGTCATGGCAACCATGGAACAAGTGACAGTGCCACTAGCCCAAGTGAACAGTCTGGATGAAGGCCCCTTTCTTAGATTTTAACCTTACAAAATCCAAAAATAAACATGATTGGGAAGCCCTCGTTAAAATCGCATCTGCATAATTACATGCTATGTATTTTAAATCCCCTCTGTGGTTTCAGATGGATACAGTACAGGTTTGTGAGTCTGTCCTTTGCCTGCCTCTCTCCAAATCACAACAATTACGGCAGTGTTTCTCTGGCTGTTTTCAGGCTGCAAAGACATTTACGTCCAGCTCTGATGAATGTAATTACGCAGATGTAAAGCAGTATTTCGGCTGTGTTACGTATTCAGATGTTACTGATGTATTGTTTGGAAACGACAATTAGGTCACAGGGTATCAGTGCAAGAGACTCTTTACTAAATAGTTCAGTGACACGATACACTACACATCATGATATTTTTCCATGCCATTTGACTCTTCTACGTTCCCTGTAGGGTTTTGGGAGGAGAAATGGGACGTTGCAGAGGGCTCGATTATCCTCTCATCAGCAGGCATGTCACTTGGGTGATTTGATGGTGTACCCCTAGTCTACAGTGCTATAAATAAAAGAAGGATCAAGTACTATGCTTACAGAAACAATGTTTTAGGTTAATCCGTTCAAATAACGCTGTTGGCTTCACTGGGATTACTCTTCAGGATTATCTTGTGTTTTGCTCCAGCGGTGTGGAGTAGGCATTCGCTGCTCTGAAGGATCCTGGAGTAGGTGTCGTGCAATCCCTCTGCATTTCTCCTGCGAGTGGCATATTTCTACTTCAAAAAAATCCCTAAATGTGAAAATGAAAACCACAACCCTTTGTAGACATATGCAGTTGTCTGGGCAGGCTGTGCCGTGCTGCCGTATCTTCCACTTCTGTCCTCCCATGCGTTTGATGAAGAAGGTCAGCAGAACACTAAAGAGAATAAGGTTTTCCTCTGTGAGCATCCATCACCTGAAATGCGAATGCAAGTTAACATCAATTAGGGTTTGACCTTGCCTTAGCTGTATTCATGCTCTGTGCAACGTCGAGACCGTGAGGATCCTCGCTGTATTCAAACCAGCTTCCTCGCTCAGAAGTACCAATAACTTAAAAGGCACGCCAATAATTCTCGAAGTGGAAGCTATCTATGCTCTGATACGACCAAGCTTCAAACGTCGAGCTGAAAACTCTCAAAGGTTTTAAAACCTGCTGCTTCCAGTAGTAGCTCTCCCTGTCAAGCTGGAGGGCACACATGTGGCTCTTTGTACCGTACTTTGGAGTATTTCAGTCCTCTAACGTGTTCATCTGCACAGAGCCTTCCTGAGAAAAAGGGCAGGCAACGAAGTGAGCCTCCTCTGGCTTGCTTAATTTCAGCAAGTACTGTAAAGGGCTTTGCACAAATCCCATTGAAACATGCAAAACCAGTGAAAACTGGTTTCCTTTTGGAAAAGGTTTGGTGGTGGGTTTTGTTTTGTTTTGGTGGTTGGGTTTTTTTGGGCTTGGTTGTTTTTTTTTTTGAATGGGATTGTGTCGAACCTGTAGATCTCTGCCATTCTTTAAATTGCATTTTCCTTTCAGAGTTGAGTAATCATTACCACTAAGTGATATTTTCTCTCCTGAACAACAAAAAATCCTTAGCTAGATTTGAGGCTAAATCGTCATGTGGAAAAGCACTGCAAATAAAGGGTTTGGGAACTGTAATATCTGTGTGACAGGCATGCACGTTGCATTTCAAGTACGGAGGGAAGAGGTTGGGCCGCCGTGCGTGCAAAGGCTGATGAGTGCAGCCAAAGCCGAGGCTCAGCAAACAGTCGTCCTCTAGCTAGGAGTCGCTTTCTACTCAATAGTTTTAATCTTTTCTTCAAATGGAGGGTTGCAGCCCACTCTTCACTTGCTGATATGCTTAATTCACTCCAAGTGCCCACAGGGAGATCCTATTTCATACTGGCTTTTGACATTTTATATTTTAATTAAGCTTACCCTGTAGGAAATAAGATGCTAACAACTAGGCTTACCTCACTTGCGCAAGACGATGCTTAGAATGAAATCTGTTGCCTGCGTCCCTTCCACAGCCTGCACTTTTGTTGTGTATAACATCTCCAGAGAGACCGGGCAAGCTGTGTGCCACATCCAAGCCTGCCAAAATTAAAATGGGGCATGCTTAATTTCTAGCTTACTATTATTGCATCTTCATTGGGGTGAGAACGTTTGTCTAGTTGTACCATCACACTGTCCCTGGGGAGAGAACCAGTAATTAATACAGGCTGTTTATTTTAGAGGGGGAGGCACTGAAGGTTTGGGGAATACACAGAAATTTTTGCTTTGGAGGAAGAGCTCTTTTGGGAGTCCAGGCATCTCGTTTAATTAGCACCGCTCGGTTTGGCACCGTCCTGGAGTGGAGATTCGCATACTGTAAGGTTTTAACCCAATTGCCCACATTTAGCACTGGAAGCTGGTAACTGGGAAGGGTATTTGGCAACTTGGTGATGGAAGGGGGCTTGAACACCTTCCAGACCCAAAGCACGGACACTCGATCAAAGCCCTGTGGGGTAAGAACTTGCCACGCATCAGCCGATACGTGGTTTCATGATCCCATTCGTGCGGGGTGCAGGGTAAGTCAGGCTCGTTTAATCTTATTTCACTTTAATCAGTGTAAATCGCCCCTCTTTGCCGTGGGAAGCAGGGGTGCTGCGAGGGAGTGTGTCACTGCTCTGAGCTTACCCCGTACGGTGCCAAAACCATGGTCCCCATACGGCTCTGCCCAGTGTCATTTTGATCGTTTTCAGGCTCGTGCACAGCTTTAATCGAAGCAGCCAGCCTTTTTCCTGTGCTAGTCACCGAAAATGCAGAAAACCAGCTGCCAAATTTCTAGCCTGAAAGAGCTTACAGGCAACGTATAAAACAAAAGATGAGAAGGGACAGAAAGGAAGCCCAAAGAAACAGTGAGATGGCTCTGGCTAGAGCGAGGGACTGATTTCAGCACAGCTTTCTAAAAAAGAAAAGAGCGAGGAAGTTTTGTGTTAGACTGTGGTATTTTATCTCCCGCTTGCTGCCGTGATATCACTTCATTGAAATTTGTCCTGGAGCAGGACAGCTGGTTAAGGAACAGCATATCTGCATGTGGTTTGCAATATTTACCCCTTTTAATCCAAATAGATTTGTTTCTTTTTGTTTTGAGGAAAGTTTTGGAAAAAAAAAGAATGCAATGTAGTGGCAGTGAGGAATGACTCTAGCTAGACTTGAATCAAGCTGCAGAGTGATTATGTGGTTTTTCTCATTTGCATTATGGGAGAAGAGCAATCTTCTAAATCTGCTATTTCAGGAATACATCTAAATCACAGGTGGCCTCGAAACAATTTTCAGCTTTGCCAAATATTTTTATGTATCTGATACGTTATTTAAATATTTTCTTTTCCTCTCCATTCTTCATTTGCAGCATATGCTAATGCCGCCTTGCAACGTATAGATGTTGGGAACATGAATGCATTAATATTTTACAGAAAGGAGTGTTCAGATTTGGTATGAGACCAGGGTAGCAATGCAGATAGCTAAGATAACGAGGGGGCTGAAAGGATTTTTTCAAGAGCAGTCAGACAACCAGAGCCTTAAGAGTTAAGTGCCTCGCAGTACTGTTGTGAAGGAATGTGACTATTTGGGCATCTTTTGTTTGGGGGTTGGTTTTTTTTTTTTCCTCCCTGTTTGCTCATGCTTGGCTTTAATTGCAAACCAAATTACAGTTCTTCTGCAAACTACTAGCAGGAGTAGTGGGGACAGACAGGTTTGTCACACCTATGTATTACTCTGATGGGCTCACTTGAGCTGATGGCAGTAGCCGGAGATCTTGTGCTTCATGCAGGATATCTGAAAGGGTGACCATTTACAAAAGCTGCTTCTGCCAGTTTAGATAGCATCCTCAAAAGGCACAACCACTTTAGTGTGAAGGCTGAGCCGCATCGTTTCCCTGCCCTCTTGAACTTGTTTTTCTGATGCTGAACTACTTTGTCTTTCATTTCTCTGACCTGAAATGCTCAGGTCGCGGATGTTGGGAAAGTGATGAACAGAAGTTTCTTAAATGCACAGTCCTATTTCCAGCACCATAAGCTATGACAGGCTGATTTAGATGTCCAGGTCAAACGATTCTTTTCACTTGACTGCATCAACCATCCTGGGAGCACTTGTTATCTTCTGTATTAAGGCTTTGTCCTGCAAGGTGCTAGGTGCTTTTTGTTATTTTTGACTGGCTTGGAGAAAGCAGTGAGGGCATTGCTTCACCACCCTACGACTAATGTGTGTCATGCATTTGGTGTCAGAATGGGACACCGAGGCACTGGCTTCCCTCTGCCTTGCCCAGACCCTTCCAACACGGTGTGGTTAATACAGCCAGATGTGATATGATGTGCCCAGGAAGGCTGCAGGACAAATTGCTTCATGTAGATCCTTCTAGAGAAGAGGGACTCACAAAATGCTTTGAAATCTTAAAAAAAAAACCAAAACCAACAGATTAACAGAATATAATTACCTTTTATAATTATATATATAATTAAGAGAGTGAAGTAAGGGATCTGATCCCTTCTGGACTTTAAATGATTGAACCTGTGCAGCCTGGTATTGACCAAGTACCTGAATTGCAAATATGTGTGGTACTGGGTTTACTAGTAGGAAAATGAGAAAAACAGTTACTATTGTTTCCATAGTACCCTAATATAAATAGCATCCAGTGGTTTCTATGCAACAGCAGTTACCGAACCTAATAATGTGCTTTATGTTTACTAAAGATGGTGATTCTTGAGCTTTAGCAAGCTAGGTCGAATGCAAACTTTGTAAGAAAATGAATGGATAAGAATGCTTTTCCTTGATGAAATGTAAAGTCTGCACACAACTGGATTCTTACAGGTTGTATCATTTGTGGTTGGCCTCATGAAATGTCCAGGAAGGATGATCTCATTGCCTTTGCTCCTGCCTGCTGCTGTCTGAAGCCCCAGTTGACTGTCCTGGTCATTAAAAAGGATACCTAGATTTTTTTCTTGTAGCCTGTGGTACTTGATTTCTTCTTTTGAATGGACTCAGAGAGGCAGTAGCTGCCTGCAGGTCCGGGGATAGACGCTGTGTTTGAATCCCAGGTTCGTTCTTTGGCTGCTAGCCCTACTTGTAATAGGTACTGGAAATTCCTGTGTAGATCCTGTTGTTGCTCCCAAGTCTGCAGGATCTTTTAAAGAAACTGAGCAAAGCAGCCTTGCTGCTGCCTTGCTCTGTGTGTGCTTTGCTGTTTTTTTCTGGGGGGGGGGAAAAAAAAAGCATGTGATTAAAAAAAAAACAACCCCAACATCCAAATCTCTTGAGTGCTAGCAGAAGTTTTTTTACAATTGCATTAACGGGTTTAGACTTAATGAAAAGATGCCCTTTCTGCTGCCTCAGTTGCAATTAGACTTCGGTACCCTTCTGGCTCTTTGGATTCACGAAGCAGTCTAACTGGGATGGGTTGGTGGTTTGGGGTTGGGTTGTTTTTTTGCTTTATGTGCTGTGTACAGTCTTACCGGTCACGTAAGTCCGTGAAGGAGCAAGAAGGTCTTTACACTGCAGCATTGCTCTGAGGCTCGGGAGATATGCTTTTTATTTCCTGACTTAATCCATCTGTGCCTTGGACTTGTGTTTCCTCAGCTCTGTAGAGAGGGGACGGAGCCAAGTCTCCCACCACCTGAGTCATTATGCAAAGTAGTTCTAATATTGGTCTTGATTCTGTAAACATTTCTGTGTTTGCTTATTTGTGTCGTTGAGTGGTCTCCTTTCCTTCAGACATTAAATTAGGTACGTGTGCTGCTGTTGTTTCTCAGCCTTAGCTTTCCATCCAGCCTCTGTTATAAGCACCTCTCATACAGATGGTGTTAGAAAGTTAAATTACAGTTTTCCATGGCTGCATTGGCAATTGCTGAATTTAAATCCAGGATAAAGTACTGTTCAATTCCCAAAGCTCTGCACAGTCTGTTACTCTCTGCCCTATTAATATTCATTTATTAAATAATATTTTCGTGAATAATTCTTACTAAAAGGTCCTTGCCAAGCCATCCCTGTGCATTCGCGCTAATGGTGAAGTCACCTGGGATGCTACAGGTTTCCCCTGGCTTTCATCATTTCTTTCCCACTGGATCTACAGCTCTAAGACACAACACCGTGGACCGTAAACCCTTTGAAGGATGTCTTCCATTAAAGCATGTTTTATACAGGCCTTGCCAAAAGCAATAATGCAGAGTGTTTTGTTCCCCCTGCCCCCTGCATGCCGTAAATAATGCAAATAATTTTCACATGGAGTCATCTAGATACACTGTACCTGCACCGGCGTCGTGTATCTGTACTGTGATACCGGTTATTACAGTAAGTAATTGCTCCCCAAAGTATTGAAGCAGTGGTATTATGGGCAGTCCCACAAAACAGACCGGGCTGTCAGTCTCCTGCTTAAAGGACCTGGCTTGGTGAAATGAAAGGATGGAAATCCAGAGGTGTGAAACCGGCTTGGGAGGACAAGAAGCTTCTTCTGGCCTCTGGTTTTCCAAAACCCGAAGGTTAGGGATTTTGGTTAAATTGGCCAGCTCTCCTTCTCTTTGGAGAGCTCAGCAGCTGTGTGAGTAGGTGCCTGGGAAACAGGGAAAATACCAGCAGATGGGCACTAATGAACGCGTGGACTTGGTCCGGGATCGTTTTGGGAGGAATGAGGCCGCTCGGGTACTCCGGAGAGCTTCTCGGAGAGCACATTATTAGCTCGTTCCTTCACGTTGCACCTGACTCAATTAGGGAAGTTAAAATGTCGTTTTCTGGGTCAATGGCATGAGCTGCAAGGGTTTTGGCGTCCCAGTGGGCGAGTGAACCGGCATGTGCCTGAACTGTGGGAGCGGATCGCTAATATACATCTCGATAATTAAAGTGAACCAGAGGTCTACAATGCTAGAAATCGTACAAAACTGCTGAGTGATATTGTTCCTGTCCCAGATACTGCAGTTGCTAAAAGTGAGCAAAACTGGGCTGTATGTGGAAGAAATAAAGTATCACCTTCACCATTCTAGATGAGGATGTAGAAAATGGATTTAGGGCCCAAGTGCTCAATACTCAGCAGCTCTCATTAAGAATTTCATATGATGTTTTAATCAAATTTGAGAGCTAATATAGAATTGCTGGCAAATTTCTCTTTAGCTTCTATATTTGACTAAATTTACCAACGTGAGTAATTACACCATTTGCCTTGAAAATTAATTCCCCAAAAGGAAAAGACCTTTGCAAGCACACAAAAAAGCAAATTGAATAATAATTTGTAATGGAAGTTTAAAAAGGGGTGGGGAGGAAGAGGAAAAACTAGGTTACAAAATTTAAAGTGTTTTGTATAAAAATGGATTTAAAAATAATTAGAGTAGACGAATCTCTTTAGCATTGTGCCTTTATTCAAGCTTGTAAAGTGATTTGAGATTACTTGGGGGGATGAAACTCTGAAAGTGAAACTTGTCACTGCATAGTGGAATTAAATCCCCTTCTCTCTTTCCTTTTTTTTTCTTTTTTTTCCTTTTTTCCTTTTTTTCTTTTTTTTCTCTTTTTTTTTTTTTTTTAAATCTGAAACCAACAGGCAATGCTGAGGATTTTTCATCTCAGCTGCTTAAATGTCAAGAATTAGTTTTTATCTGAGCAACCTGTTTATCAGAAAAATCCAGCAGTTCAAAGGAAGATAACTGAAGGCAATGGAAGAGTCGAAACAGGCTCACAAATAAGTTTCTGTCATGGCTTTATTCTCTGGAAATAACTAGTGCCGCTGTTCTTAGCGATGCATAAATAAGAAGTCAGGCATGCCCTGAAGCAAGCAGAAAAAGATCAGTTTAACACTATCATTAGTACTTTGACCAGCAGCCAGGCGACAGACTCCAGATCTGCTTTACGTGCCCACGCGATTCCAGCGCCTGGATTGCCAGCATCCCTGGTCTGCCCCACCTCACTCCTTGGAGGGGCTTAAATGGAGATCAAACTTTTTGATTTCTACATTAACTTATTTTCTACTTGTAATAATCTGGGGGTTCCCCCCCCCCCCCCCCAAAAAAAAAAAAATGGTGAGCAGAAGTCAACGTCTTTCTTGATTCTAACCATGGGTTTGCTCTCTAACTACAGTCTCTTGAGAGTTTTATTTTCTCTTCATGTTAGTCATAGACTACTTGAGATGCTCCTGGTTGTGCGTGTTCCCTTCCTCCCCTGGAGCGCTCCTGGCACAGAAGCAAGCTTGGTGAACTCCCATCTTTGTGCTTTCTAAAAGCTGACAGCAGAGCATGGAAAAGTGCATGTTTCAGGGGCGAGCAGAGAGGGGGGTATTAGAGGCTGTTGTAAAGAGAAGCACCCAAGCAAAGTGGGGGAGCTGGGTGCTCGGGAGCAGAACTGATGCTGCAACAGCAAGAAAATCTGGGTGCAGGGACCTGGTAAGACCATGGGACTGTGCATGGGGATCATGCCTTTCAGATGGGAAGGAATAAATACATCGCTGCAACTGTGAGCAAAAGAACGAAAGTCTGCACGGGAAGGAAAAATGCCTGAAATACGGCAGTAGAAATATTAGAAATAAAACCCCCTCTCCCCCTATGTACGGTAAAAAGGGCTCGTGAAGCAGCTGAGCAGCTCGCCCATGCGGTGTGAATAGCTGCTGCCCATCTGCACGGGGTTTAGGTGTGATGCCTGCTGATGTGCTCTGTTTCTCTCCATGATCTCACAGTTACTCTTTAAAGACATTTTTGCATACTCAGTACTATTGGATTTAGTGCTGAAACAGTAAGGATGTATATAGCAGCAGGCCAGTTATGGAAATTATGATTTATTCTATCCCCTCTCCCTCTGTAACAAATATACAATACCAAAGACAATAATAGGAAGAAGGTAGCCTGTGCGCAAGAACAAAGAATTCACATTATACTTCTAGAACAATTTATTTCAATTCTATAGGGGCTCCTTGCAGTGTTCAGAGTGGATTTGAGGACGTGGGAAGTTTACGGCTGAGCCATACCAAGTACTTTTTTTGCAATAAATCTTTTTTTTTTTTTTAAACCCAAGACTAAACTAAACTGTAAGGTGGAGAGTGTTTGCCTTGTCTTTAAGAAATCAGAAGGAAGATATTTTTTGAAAAAAGTAAGAATACATAAAATGGGAACCTTTATTTTTTTGCAGTTTTTCCTTCAGTGTTTATTCAATGCAAGTGGTTTACAAAGTCAACGAAATTTTAAAACCAATTTGGTGTCATCAATTCTATGACACTACTTGCATCTCTTGCATTTTTTTTTCCCAGTGGAAAACAATATTTGAAACGTAAAATATTGGTTTGCTCTACTCAAGTGTACCAAGGAGGAAATGGGCTTCGCTCGCAAAGATGGAAGCTGTCCAAAGTGACAATGTTATTTATAGTTTACAGGGATTTTTCCCAAAAGAATGTCTGTTATTCATGGGGGAGCGAAGGAAATGAACAGGAAAGCCTTGGGGCCTGTGGGTGCCCAGGTCATTGGAAAATCCACTGATTTTCATTGATATTAGTGGGCATTGAGACAGATTTATCCAGTGCACTGTTTGCTAATTGTCTTGGGATCTGAGGTGGTGAAGTGAAAACGTGGCATTGCCACTTAAATGGCAGCAGTTGCACGTAGGTGGAAGGTGGGTTGAAAGAAATCAGTGAGTATTCACCATGGCAGTATTATAAATGTTATAAGTGACAGGACTAATTGCAGTCTTAATTACAATGATGTAATTCTGGAAAAATAGATTAAGGCATTAAAGTTAGACAAATATAACAGCTATTAAATGAGTGAGATAAGAATCAGGCTATCATTTTATCTATGTATGTGTAATCTGAAGTCTGTAGCTTTAAGCTGACAGATTGGAATATTGGTTTATTCCATATTTTAAAAAAAAAAAAACCAACAAAAAACCAATGTAAGCCAATAAACTTCAAGTGGATGTCACTTGTGAATGAGAAATACTATCTCAGAGCACCCAGGCACAGAGTAATGGTGATATATTTTCCAGGCAAACACAGACTTTGTAATTTCATTACTGTGGTAAGGACAGTAATTGTTCAGAACACTATAACTCCCTTCCTTTTCCCCTCTGAGCTTGTTCCCGCCTCACCAAATTAATCCTCGTTTGGACCAAAGCGTAACTCTGGTGGCATGCCCGCGATATTCCTGCTCTAATAGCGCTGTGGTGCTCTGTCACCCAGCTGCCCTCATTTGGGTAATCCATGGCTGTAATACATCATTTATCTGCTGTTGTTTTGATGATGTATGAAAGTAATGCATCATTACAGGACTACCAGCAGAAATATCCCAGAGGCTTTGAAGGAAGGGGGAGAGGAAAAAAAAATAAATTCTTTATAAATGTGAAAAAATTAGTTATTTATGGGAGTTTCAAAGGAGGGAGGTTAGAAGGGAAGTGGAGTAAGGAGAGAGAATATAATATGGGGAAGTTTTGATTTCCAGAGCTACCTAAATCAATAGGAGCTGCGGTGTTTATTAAATCCTGAAATTAGGAAAGGGAATTTCTGTATTTCCAGTTGCATGCTTTAATCACAGTGCCCCTTTCTCCTCCGTACAACTGCCGAAGGAGCCATTAAGGCTCTGTTTGGAGGCAGGAGACACCAACTCAGCGCTGGGCTCTGCTAACGAACACCTTTCCCGTCTCAGTTCATACATACAGCCTGGCACGCTGTCTTCTGATCTGCCTGTGCTAGGTGGTGCCCACCGCTAATATAGTCACTAGAATTAGATGGGTAATTATTAAAATTACAGGATTAATAGAAGGTCCTTTTGTTTAATACTGGACATTCATATACTGGAAGGCTACCATAAAAAAATCAAGGCTGAAGCCCTGGTGGCGTTGGACACCTCAGTAATACATGGTTTGGGCATCTGGAGTCACTGCCAGGCTCTCTGTGATTCAGGTCCTTAGTGAACCTCAGCATCAGCCCTGTAAGCAAGGGTGACTCACTATGATTATTTGAGTAGCTTGGCACAACGGGGGCTTTTTTGTTCTACTAGTAGAAATACAAGTGTGTGCAAAGATGGGCTGCCTCTAAAGATCTCACTGGTTCCTCTTTTTTTTTTTTTTTTTTTTTTTTTTTGTTTGTTTGTTTAAGCTGTGTGGAGAGACCTTTGATTTCATACAGCATCTTTTATATTTTAGATTTCTCGTCGTTTTTTAGTTCAGTGCCAGCCATCTGGGCTGGGCTGGTGGCATCTACTCGCATTGCCTCAGTTACTGTCCCAAAGCATCCAGGTTTGGAAGCTTTCTGTAGTCCTCATGGGCAGTCCTTTCTGTTCACAGATAAGGCGAACAGAGGGATGGAGGAAGTGTAAATATTTTTGATTACTGGAGATTAATAAGAAGCAAATAAATAAAAATACATTGAACGGACTCTGTCGTGGCTCATGGGTTGTCAGGGAGTGCATTTTAAAATCACAGACTGGGGCCTCATGAGGTCCTTATCATTCTTTTCTTCCTTGCCAAAATTGTACCGTGTTTCTCCTCTTCTTATTTCTAATAGCCTGTAAAGTCTCTCCCTGCTCTTTTCATTCCAAACCAGAAAGTGAAAAAGCCTTTTAGACTCTCTCTCTCTCCATTTCAGGTGATTACAAAGTCGATTGTCCTCAGATTTCTTTTCAGCCTGCCTTAGAAGTCCTCGTTTCTATTTCCAGCTTTTGATCACTAATTCTTTCTTTGGTAAAATGCCTGTCTGTGGTGCAGCCCAGCTGATTAATATGTCTGGGGGTAATCAAGAACCGCTCCCTGGGTGATAGGATACATACATCATTATGTGATGGGCAATACCTTCATTGCAGGCTTGGACACCTGGGATTGGATTTTCAAGGAGAGAAGCTGGCCAGAAAAAGTGTTTGGAAAATTATTAGGGCATCTTGAAATTCCCTTTGGGTAGCCCTCTGAGGCTTAATCTTATTTTTGGGGTTAAGGAACATTTTGTGGTTATAGAGGCTTTAAGGCTTGGAAGTTAAGTCTTTAAACTTGTTCTGTATAACTTCAACTGATGTGCTGCTCTTACCTGACTTCGGTTCTGACTGATGTGAAAAATGTGGACAATGAAAATGAAGAATGAATGTACGTTTGGACAAGGTTTCCATAGAGTTCAGCTCTGCTTCAGAATTGGAATAAAAGAGCTGGAGTCTCTTGATAACAAGCTGTGAAAAATCTCATATGAATTGTGAGTATGAGACAAAAAAGTGTGGACCCGGATGTTGTTAAGGCTTTTATTATTTTTTTTTTAATTAAATAAGTGATTAAATTGGGCTTTTTTTCTTCAAGTCTTTAATTCTCTCCTCATCCCATTGAATTTTGAGTGCAGGGCTGGGTAGGAAAGTCTTGCTGGCAAAAAGGAAAACCATCTCTTTGAGGAACAGGTTGGCAGCGGTAGGGTCGTGTTCTCCATCACCTCGTCCCAACTTTCACTTTCTTACAAAGAAAGCTAAAATAGCACACCTTGGAGACAGAGGGTAGCACTTGCAGCTTTTTACCAGGGCGTTATGCCTATTCTTATTTCATTACTGTCAATTGGGGAGTTTTTTATTTGAATGGCAGGAAGGAATACCTGTAAGCTGAAAGTAGCTGGTTGCACCATAAGCCACCATCTGTGCAGGGCACACGTTCTCCAGTTGCTCTGGAACATGGACACAGAGATTGGCTTTCTTCGCCGGCGTAAGAATTATTCACACACAATTTACGGCACTTCCATTGTCGCTTTTGAATGGGCCCTGCTCGCTCCTGGGGCAAAGGCTGCTGTTTAATACGCTTGTGCAGCGCCTTGCGAGGGTCTGCCTTCTCCCATCGGAGGTGTAGGGGTGCTGCTGTAAAGCAAAAAATAAATTCTCTCCGATTGTTTTCTCTCTGTCCTGAACCTCCTTCATCTGCTTGTCGATCTCATCTCACCCGCTGCTCCCCTTTGTCATTCCTTGCTTTCTCTTTTCTCTTCAAACAGTATAAACATGAAAGCAATGTAAGCTAATCCTCACCTCGCACGTACACCCTCAAAACAAATCCCATTCGGAACAAGCAAAGCAGTCCCCTCCTGAATGTTATCTCAGGGCTTCAGTCGCTCCGTTTGGCTCCCGTACGTGATGCCAGTTCAGGATTTGGCAGCTCAGCTAGTATAGATTTCTGCTTCTGATGATCCCTGCAAGGAAGCCGTGGCTGGCGTATAGGCACGCGGAGCAGAAATAATTTTTCTGGCATCCATCTTTTCCAGAGACGTGAGGTGACACCAGCCGTCCTCATGGGTCCTGGAGAATGTTAATATGAGAAGATGCAGGGTTACAAGCGTTAAGTGCAAATTTTGGAGACTGTTCAGTGATTGTGGGTTAATTGTCGTGTGGATACGCAATATGAATGCACAAAATAAAACAAAGGTAAGTGGAGTTTGATAAAGGTGAGGGCTCAGTTAAACCTTTAATTCTCTGAACATGGGAACGCACACCGAGAAGAGAGCTACTAAACAGGAACTCTTTGAATCTATGGTATTTAGTGTCTCTCTGTATTGCCTACAAAAGAAAATGAAGCTGTTTGGGGTTTTTTAGGGGGTTTTGTTGGTTTGGTTTGGAGTTTTGTTCTTTTTTTAAAAAAGAAACCCACACAAAAGTGATGAAAAGCTTAAGAAATGGCTTTTGATCAAAACATTAAACTGAGCTACAATAAAGCTCCTCTAGCTGGATTCACTTGGAGTAATATTTATGGTTGCTAACTCGGTGCAATGAAATTATAGGATCTAAAAGATCAAATTGTATTGCAAAGTTTGACCAGGAAAGTGGAGTTTGGAATAGGTTCAGAGTCAGAAATTCTGCATATGCCTGTCAGCTCAGCTCAGCTGACTTCAGCACATTTCTGGGTATTCCTGGAACAGCCATCCCTTTTACAAACCTCAAGGTGATTGATGCCTGAGCTTGAGCCGTTTTTGAGATAAATATGCAAAGTTTCTTGGGATTATGCAATAGTAAAGCAATAAATAAACCCCTCACCAGTCCCATTTCAAACCCGTCTTGAAGTTTTGATGGAATTGAACTGGTTCATAGTATTTGTCCCAACTCACTGCATCAGACTGAGTTGCACTGAGATGCAACATATTAAATGTTCAGACTGCAAATATGCTTCAGGTTACCAACATAAGACTTGGCACTGAAGAAAAAAGAGGAAAGAAGAGAGACAGAAAAAAAATAATCCATTGTTATCAGCCAAAAGGTGCTTCGTGCTTTATCATTTCCAGTCTCTTCCTTTCTCAGGATCAACACTTGATCCCTTGTTCTGTATTTACCTTAGCATCTGCTTTCCTCTTGATTCAATTTACTAGCCCTAAATGATTGCTAGTTAAAATACACATCTAAGTTATTCTGTGTCTTAATTATCCGAGTGCCACCTAAGAACGAAAGAAACAGAGGCTCTGATTCTGAATAAAGATGCATCTGATAGGAGCGTGCCTTCCTTCTAAAATGTTGGATATTTCCAAAGCAGCTGAGATCATTTACCTTCATGGATCTTCAGCAAACCACGCTTGAGGATTTTAAGTGGCATGTAATTTTTTTTTCCTCACTTGGACTACTGTGAATGGTCACAAAGCTCATTAACATTGCGTGAATGTGTTCATCCAGAAGAATCACATCATGGAAATGGGGCTAAAACCTGGGAGATTTGCTTCTTTCTGAATATTTTGCAGAAAGCCAAAAGAAAAGAAAGATGTTCCAATTAATTTCTGTTGATTATCATCACAGAGATTGTTTCCCTTAAAGCTGGGCTTTCCAAGGTATTTAGAATGTTTTTAAACTGGGGGGTCTGGTCATGTATTTTTAGCCTTGGAAGCTACTTTGTGAGCAGTTGTCTTAGCATGCTCCCATCTGTAGGATTTATTTATTTTTTTTTAAATCATCCTGTGAAGCTTTTTGAATGGATGAGATGCAGGCAAGTGTGAATACATGGTGATCCAGACCAAGCTGGACTCCCAGCCTGGCTGCGGATGTGCTGAATTTAACTGGGTTCACGTGGAGGTGTAGATGGAAATTATGTGGTCACCGAGTTTTCATATGTTTGATGCTCTTCACTCATTCTTCAAATGGCCATATTGGTCCAGCAAAGGAAAATAAACTTCTGACTCACAGCCATGACCCACACGCGGTAACTGATTGCGGAAGGGACAGGAGTAGCGAGCGCTGGTTGTGTTTCAGGCATTAGAGGAGTTGACTGGTTACAGGCAGGTGGCCAATGCACCACTTGGTGTTTCTCCTTTTCCCCCTCACTTTCCCCAGAAGTTTCACTCATAGCAAACTCAAACTCTCCGCGTGTGGTTGCCATTTAGCATGCACCAAGCTGAATTTTCTCGCAATAGCACTTTGTATGCAGGTTTATGGGGAGTGAGTTGAAGCCTCTCCTCGTTTGCAGAATATGAAATAAAGTCCATAAAGAGACAATGTAAAAGTTGGACCTCCCATGTGGCACAGGTCAGAAGATTACAGCTATAAACTTCATACTGCAAGTGTTAATTACCATGCATGCAATGTGCTTAATTCCCTTTTCTTAGATGTGATTGTTTAGTATAATGCACAAGTTTATTTTCATCACCCAGAGCAGAGTTATTCTTATCTTGCTCAAATGCATTTAGGCAAAGATATTGTGGCAAGCCATTGTTCTTAGATATACCAATGATAAACTTGCAGACACGTAATGGTGACAGAAACACCAACGATAAAGAAGTGGAGTAATTTACCTTGTTGTGAAGGGAACCTATGGCAGAGAGACAATGAAGCTGTCTTTATTCTCTCCCTTTCAGGAAATTCAGATTCTATCAGAAAAAGAGTATTCTCCTTGAAGTTTGATTGGTTTTTAGTGATACCGTTCAAAATCAGAAGCAATGCAGTTTAAACGAATGTGGTTACGGTTCTGTAAAATTGACGAAAAAAGCCCGCTGAAGTTGGGGGGTAAGGGTGGTTTGCATCCCAGCAAATGGTCTGGCAGCTGCTCTAAGTGCATTTTATTCTTTGGCAAGTGATAACAGTTTTAATTTTCTTCTACTTTTAAATTACTTTATCATACAATCACAGAACAGTGTGGGTTGGAAGGGACCTTAAAGCCCACCCAGTGCCACCCCCTGCCAGGGGCAGGGACCCCTCCCACCAGCCCAGGGTGCCCCCAGCCCCGTCCAGCCGGGCCCTGGGCACTGCCAGGGATGGGGCACCCACAGCTGCTCTGGGCAGCCCGGCCCAGCCCCTCGCCGCCCTCACAGCAAAGAATTTCTTCCCAACATCTCATCTAAATCTGCCCTCTTTCACTTAAAGTTTATATTGACGCTTTATTCACGTTTCAGCTTTTTTCCACACAAAAAGAACAGGAGTTTTAGCTTTTGTGAAGAAAACATGGGTAAGCGCTGCTCACATTGTGATTAGAAGTAGGAAAAGAGCGATACATTTCAGGGGGGATGTTGTATGTTTTCTACCAGGAACTAAATGTGCAAAGTGTCAGGTCACACAAAAGTTGTAAAGAAGGGAAAATTTTTTTGGCCCTTTCAACACTTAGTCTGATTGTCCCTTTGGCATTTTCTGACAGATTCAGATGGAAATCAAGTCGACATAGCAAAGGTTCTGTCAAAGTGCAATGATTGGAACTTTCCCACAGAAATAAAATATTTTTGCAGATTCTATAGAAAGTCCAGGTTAACTTATCTATTAATGCTTGAACTTGGTGCTTTGCTATAAATCCCACATATCTAGAAAACACAAGGGGTCTTTTTTTTTTTTTTTTACTTTCTGCACATATTTTATTTCTTTTTGGTGGTGCCACTTCATTAAACATCCGTATTTTCTCATTTCAGCTGGTTTAGCTTCTACTTGAAATGCAGGGCCTCTGTATTCACAATTCATAAAGCATCCTTCCCAGTAGTCTAAGCAGAAAATCTCGATTGCTACACGCCATGTTAAGAAGAGCTGAACATCTCCATCCCCCAAAGAAAATCCTTCATGCATTTAGGGCAACATTTAGGAGCAAAACATTCCGTCATCTGCTTGGCTGCGGTGCCCAGTGTGACCCCGGACAAAGCTTTTACCTTCTGAGTCTCAGTTCCCTCCATATCACTGCCATCGCTCCCCGTGCAGAGGCAGCGTTGGGCTAAATTCGTCAATGTCCGCGAGGTGCTCAGATACTCCCCATAGCCTAACAAGCTCCGAGGTGTGGTGGAACAGTGCAGAACAAAAAGCAGATGGTGGTGGTGACAGGACGGGCTCAGCAGCATTATTGTATTTAATTTCTAAAAGGTTTAATGACACAGGCCAAGCACTGTTAACAAGTGCCCCCAGAAGAAACAGTACACGGCTTCACGGTGTTTGCAGGACCAGGTTTCTCGTTATTTGGTACTAATTAAAATTGCCTTTTTAAGGTAAGCTTTGGGCTTGTAAATCAGAAGCATGTGTCGTGGCAAGTAGTTTCGTGCCTTTGATCAATCACGCCCCACTCAAGGTAAAGGATTTGCCAGCAAATTATCCTGTGGCTTGTTACGAAACTGCACTCTTGGATTTGTCAGGGACTAGGAAGGAAAGCTGTCTTCGAAACTTTGTTATTAAATAAATTCAGATGAAGTGTTAAACAATTCTGGTGTTTCTTGACAATCACGGGGTGGGGGGAGGTTAAGCAGTTCATTGTGTCACATCCAGGACGTGAACCTCGGAGGCAGCCCCAGCGTATGGGCTGTGTGAGAGCTGAGCGGTGGGTTTCACTGCATCTACTAGCCCTGGAGTCAGGTCTCTTCAGGCAAACTGACCATTATTTTCGGTTGGGTTTTGACCTCACAGTTCATCCTGAACAGTAGTATCATGCATGAATATCCCTATCGCACACAAGCGTTACTCATTTGTTTTGTGTGAGGAGCGATGTGGTGTAATGTGTGCTCTCTGTTCCAAAATTCAGAGTACTTGGATGTACAGTTTTGACTTTGAGGAAAATTGCTCTAACTCTGAAGAAGGTCGTTGCAGTTCAGGCACATTGTAGGTGCAGGTGCGATCACTAGCACTGACTAGTACCAAGTATGTTATTAGGTGGTGCCTCTATTGAAAGGACCATCCTCATTTTGAGAAGCCGTGGATGAAAGCTGAATAAACTTAATATTAGTTGTGAGCTGCCCGGTGGAGGTACACACTGACCCTCATCCAGTCAGGCATGTCTCCACGTACGTTTTCCGTGCGGTGTGAAGGACGAGGTGTTCAGTTAAAGAGCCTACAGCTGTATCGTACAGAAAGGGGATATTGTCACTGGTCCCAAATGAACACTTAAGCTTTAGTTTTTCTTGAATTTTTAATAGGTACCTGGCAGAATATTGGCTAGGTTCCACTGAAAAGCAGAGTCTTAACTGAGTTCATCTCTGCAGGCTCCTGTGCTGCATGTCTGTAGGGTCTGGAAAGCTCCCCCCTGGTGTTTTGCGGAGAGCCTAACGCTTGGTGCAGCTGTCACGCTGACATCGCGCTGTCGCGATCCGCTACCCACAGCGTTCTGCAAATAAGCACGTTTAGCAGTTCCCTTCTCCCATCTTGTGCCGAGCTTGGTCCAGAAAGAGCAAAACATCTAAAAGAAATGAGCTGTCAGGAGCCTGCTGTTACTGTGAAATCTGAATCAACTGTGTGAGGAGCAAATGCAGGAATGGTTTTGGGTGAACTCTGGACTCGTTATGGTTCACTTAACTCTTACAAGTCCTGTGAACAGCTTGGCTTGTGCTCTAAACCAGCCCTCTTGCAATATCCATGTGGCCCCTTTTGCTGCAGTACCCGAGCACTGGATTAGTGGAATGGTCTTGCCATCTCTCTGTGAAGTTCAAGCATCCCAAAGTGAGATTGGGGAGTCCACGGGAGAGGGAAAATAAATGTCTTTTAGGCATGGAGGGGGAAGAGGTTTTGTCATGGGGAAATCTGAGCCGGCTCCTGAGGTCAGGCAAAATCTGCAATGATCTGAGGCAGGATGTTTCAGTGAAATGTGAATTTTAATCTCAAGTGAGAAGAGAGTCAAGGGGCTAAGACTCAAACAAAAAAGGCAAACAAACCATTGCATAATGTTTCCTTCTTCCATTAAGAAAACATTGATTAAAATATGGGGGTTCTTTAACAAGTGTGTTTGATTGCTTGAGGGAACCTGTGCATAATGAAATCTTTTTAATATACAGGATGAATGGTTGTGTTATCATACGTATTTCCAATTTGTAATTAAGCACCTTTAAAAGAAATGCTCACAATTTAAGTGTCAGTGCTTTCTTGAATAGTCTTAATTTCAGTAAGTTTTTGATGCTTTATTCATGGAGAATATTAAGAGGCACTTCGTCAACCGTGAAAATATATGCATGGTATATACGGCCAGAGTCAAAGGGGTGGGTGAGGAAGAGCAGTCAGAGGTGCCAGTTCTCGTGGAAGAAGAAGAGATTTAACAACTTTCACAAGTTACTTCAAAAGCAGCAAAAATATGTGTATGTTAATATAATTTCAGATAATTATCTTCCATTAGCTAATTTGGGGCTCAGGAATTAGACAGCTGAAAACTCAGAAAGCCTGCGCATATATTTTGTGGGCCAGCCTTATCGGCAAATTGGTTTTATTTGCCTTCTCTTTGTGCCAAGTCAAGTCTCCTCATTTGTCTTGGAGGAACCCGGCTGTCTGATTTGGTTTTCTTTAGGTGTGGGGTTTTTTGGTTTGGGGGTGTTTTTTGGTGGTTTTAGTTCACTTCCTACATAAATGTTAAACAGATGCAGATTTGAATGGTAGCCTGGTATATTAATTACTTCACATAATGAATCTCAGAAAATGTAATAAAGGACTAATTGGTGTCAATAAAAGTAACACTGACAAATGCCTTCTTGTATAATGTAAGCAATGTTCGGTATCGCATAAGCAAGAGGGGGGAAAAATAATATCCACCTCCTGTGGGGAATACTCTGCCATTTGATTTTCCTCTGGAAGAAAGGCTTTAGCTGGATGCTAAATAAATAAGACAGTGAACATATGAGGTACAGGTGTTCATCAGCCATTTGATTTTATTGATTTCTGCCCAGGAGTATTTGTTTGAAGCTCAGGAGAGTTTGAGCTGTGACAGTGTGATATTGAAAAAATAAAGGTAACGGCACTTTGGCTCTGGTATTTCTTTCCTGCTGGAAAAGATGTGTACCATGGGCCGCTGTCCTGGTTTACGTTCCCTAGACGGACGTGGTGCCCAGGGCATTCCCGTGGCCTCCGGCGATCCTGGATGTGTTGGGGCACACCAGGGGCTGCACCTAAACCCCAGGGGGTTCTGGGGGGTTGTGTGGCCCCACTCGCCTGCCCAGCTGGAGCCTTGCTGCTGGTGGGATCTTCCTGTGCCATGACAAGGGCTAAACCTGGCGGCTGGTGCCAAGAGTGAAGTCACGACATTCAATGGGAATGGCTCATCGATTGCTGTAATTTCACATCATCCCTTTCTCTTTCCCCAAAATTCCGGGCTTCTGTTGAGGCAAAAATTACTAAGGAGGAGGTGCAAGGGTGAGAAAAGGAGGAAAAACAAAGCTTTTGAGTTTATTCTGCTTTTCTCTTTCCCAGACTCCAAATACTCATGTGTTGACACGTTCTATTTTCATGGCTTTGTCAAAAAGTCTTTTCTCCAAATGTGTTTATTAGCACCCAGCTGCCCAGACTTTCTTACACCAGTCTCTTGCTCATCAGGCTCTTGTCATGGGATTTGCTAATAGCTTAAGCATGAGTTATCAAGGTCAATGTAAAAATAATGTTGCACTGCAGTGTGGAACTTCTTGTTTTTCCTAGCGGCACTAATAAAGGCTCAGTTACAATAACACTGCTTTGTCTGCCTTTTGCTGACATTATATATTTCACAGTTTAGGGTAATGTTTTTGACATGTTCTTTATTTCCTTTACTTAAGGCGCTCTGAGTAAATCTCTTTCGTGTTCTGTTCTTGACAAGTTTCTCTAGACCGTTCATTAGCCCTGATGCCCGTCCCTTCTCTGTTCTTCTGTCCTTAAGCACATTTCCACTGCACCCTTCTGTTTGCTCACAAGCAAATAAATAAAACCTCCCCACCTTGGTGAGATTTCAAATGGGAGTTGCAAAGAAGCAGAACATCAGAGACACAGGAAAGCTCTGGGTGGAAAGAATGAATTTAGCAAGCTGGGTGCTTTATTTTGTCTTTTTCTCCCCCATCCCAACTTAAATGTCATTGCTAATTAAACTTTCCCTAAAATTAATCCAAAGCTTACTCAAAGCTTGGGGTTTTATTTGGTTGGTTCTTTCTTTTGCCTTTTCTTCTACATCAGCTTCTCTTCCCCCCCCCCACCCCCCCACCCCATCTAGTGGAATGCCAAAGGTCTCAAGCAGACCTATTTCATGTTCGCCACTTCCCCTACTGTCCATTAGACAGAAATTCACAGCCCTCCTATTCCCCGCTTTTGACCTGCTCTATAACCTCCCCTTTACTTTATTCTACTTAATTATAGCTGTGACGGATTCAGGGCAGAGATGCTCCCGTAGGATGTTTGCCTGTACCACACCAAGGATCCAGAGCTAAGGTTGAAATGTTTATTGCTTTCAGTAATTCATATCCAAGTAGTAATTGGCTGAGGAATAGAGATTGAGAACAGGTGAAAAAAAAATAATAAAAAGTCCACAGGCTTATTAATTCCTTTTTTGGTTCTCTCCTGGAACAGTTTTCCAAAAGAAATATGTACTTAAATAAAGACCTGTTTGTGTGTGTGTACAGATCTTTAAAAAAAAAATAAAATCATACTCATACCCTTAATGATGCAAATAATTAATTTAACAGAAAGCATAATATCCAGCAATGGTTATTTAGCATCCTTATGTATATGCAAAATGCTCAGGTTTGGGGTCTCCAATTTTGTCCGTAGCCTTTAGCTACAGGAGTATTATTAATAAGCTCTGTGTTGTGTAGCTGCAGATGTGCCAAGATCTCTTTTCATGGGGAATTATATGGCACACTAAATTTTTCATGCAAGCAGTCTCTCCACCACAAAGGTATAAAATCAGAAAACTTGGAAAAATCCACCCAGGCAACTGAAGGAATATAGTTATTTTAGGCGATAACTTTAATAGAATGGGCATATACATAGCAATAAACGTCCCCTCAACTTTATAAAGAACCTGGCAAGGGTCACAGCGCAAGGTGTTTATTACTGTAAGAGACATTAGTGCTGAAAAGACAGATTTCAAGGCATTTGGATTGTCACTATCAAATGTCATCTTTGATATAAAAATGTAAATTTCACAAGTATCTGTCGACTCTTTGTTATAATTTAATTATCAGAACAAGCACTTTTTCATCTAGTGGATGCTGCTCTCAGCAAATTGAAAAGGGAGGCAATTAGCAACTGCCAGTTTCCCAACTCAACGGGACTGTTGCAGCTTCTTGTTGTTTTAAAAGGTACCTGAAGTGATGTTCCCGCATGGGAGCAGCCTAAAATTCTACACGGCACTGGAGTTCTTCCACTTCAGGCAGAACCGTTGACTTAGTGGCTTGTCCAGCCTCGTATATTATGGGCAGCATCGCTATGTTAGAGGCAAAAATAGATTCAGGTGGAACTTGGGACTTCCTGACAGAATCGGTCCGAGAGCGTTTTGTAGGCTTAGGGCTGAGTTCAGCGTTGTTTGTAACTCTGAGCTGCCTGGAGTTATTCCTCACTTCTGCCTCCGTGTAAAACCTGTGAAGGCACTCATGTGCATCAAATAGTCCAGAAAGCTGCTGTGAAACTCATTTTGATGTATTCTCAGAGCCTGATACTTCATCAAGTTTGCTAATTCATGGCTTTATTACATGTTTTAAATCTTGGGGCTACTTATCAGTCATTCATTTCTTGATTCCCATTTCCCAGTTAGGGAAATCATTAAGAATTTACTTTGAAACCAGGAAACACTGCAACCACTCATCAAATAAATAAATAAAACTTATTGAACCAAATCATGCAGGTGAGGCTTGTCCAGGATTAGTGATTTAACTGATATGTAGCCTGAATTCTGTCACCAACTTTACAGAACCATCACTTTATGAACAAAGTAATTGACTCCTGGTTGCCAATTATGCCTCGTAATAGTGAGGGTTTTATAGTGCATATGCATTATTTCGTCAAATGGGGGGGGTGGTTGCATTTCAAATGCCAGGTTACGCTTTAATTCCAGTAAAAACCAAAGGTCTGCATTCTCTGCGATTAAAAAAACCCAAAGAATAACCCCAAATCCTCAGAACTTACCCACTGCACAATGGGAAACCTGTGTTCGTTCAGCCAGTTCATAGGCACAGCATTACATTGTCCCACACTTTGGAAGAGAAATAAGAGTGCCCATCCACTCCTGAAGTGCAGCTGCGCTTTTTCTAATTTTCCTCTTACTTGCAAGAGCCATAAGGTGATGTGGGTGCTTGATGTTTACAAGATCAAAGACCAATGTGCTTTCTCTTGCTAATACAGTCTTAAGATGTAGTGATGTAAAGTGTGGAGAAATTTCTGAAGCTCAAGTATTTCCCGGGTAGGTACACGAGGAAGAAGAAAATCCTTTATAATTCGTGTATTTGTTACCCTAACACATGCAGTAGATTATGCTAACTGAATGGTTTATGGAAATGAAGCCAAACAACTGGCAATAAAAGTGTTATGCACAGAAGCGTGCAAGTGGCACCTGGCAGAGGCTGACTGACAAAGTATAATAAATATTTGACATGTCCTGTAAATATGTGACACGGTCAAAATCCATTTGAGTCAGAAAGCACCTAGGGCATAATAAAGTTTAACAGCGCCATTTCAATTTCACCCATTTGCTTATGATGTTTTATTGGGATCCTTCAGCTATAGTTTTTTCGAGCTCTAAATTCACTGTTTAAAGGACGGGGCTTCAAAAGGTATCAAAGGGCTGGCTCCCTTAGGTGTGAAAGATAGATTTAATCTCCCAGTATTTATAATTTTTCCATCCTTTTGGCACAACTACAACTTGTGCTGAAAGCTTTCCAATGAATCTGCGTCCCCTGGAAGGGAAGAAAAAGTTGTAAACTCTGCGGCCTCGTTTGAGCATCGTGTGAAATACGGAGCAGGGCGTACAAGGGAAAGGGAGAGAAGCAAAAGAGAAAGAAATGAAACGGAGATGACAAACCCAATGGCAGGGATGCACCATTTTGTTGCCTTGCAGTAGCTGAAGGTTGGGTGAAACCAGGGATTGTGCAATCCAAGGGTTGATCGGTGATCAAAGGCAGCAGCCAGAGCTGGCTGTGTGCTAACTTGCCTTCAGGAAAAGGTTCCTGGCCCCTCGTTGTGGTTGATACGGCAGCTCTTTAGAGGAGGGGAGCGCCGTACCGGCTGCGATTCATCAGCTGCTGCTCTCCTGGAGAAAGCTGCAATCAGCTCCCGGAGCAGAGGGATGTGTGGGGAAGCTCTTGCAGGAACAGCGGGGGGAGAGCGCGGCTGAGAAAACAGACATAGGAGCCGCTTTAACTTTTTTGAGCTGAAAGTTGATTGATGTTGAAACAATAAATGCACCCTGGAGCCAGGGACTGAAATACAGATATTGATGTGCCGCTCTGTAGATAAAATAGCTTGTGAGGGGAAAAGCGGAGGCTGCAACGGATTCTAGTGCCATGTAAGTGTTGCTCTGCAGCAAAATGCTTGTTTGTTTTTGCAGGTCCCTCAGACTGGAGGAAAATATTCTCCATAAGTCCATCCGCCATCAGCATGCTAGCAGGTTCCACAGAGTAATGAGAACGTTATATTAAATCTTACATTGACTCCTTTTGAATTAATTTGCTTGTCCCACTGCTTTCCTCAGCTAAGGAGTTGGTTACACCTGTAGCTGCTGTAAAACATGAACTGCCACCCCCTGTCCCGGGGTGTTTATTTTGGGGGGGTTGCCATAAAGTGCAGGTAATGTTGAGAAGGACAGTTTCAAACTATGTGTACGGTTTTGATCCCATTTCAAATGCCTAGAGGCCCGTTTCATCCAAAAATTAGTGTGCAGGCAGACAGGAATCCCCCGTCCGGACCTCACCTGGAAGGATCACAAATCTAACGTCGCGTTTGTTATAGTGGCCTGTAGGGAAACTTTGCTTGCTCGCTTTTAGCAGCGCAGTTTGTCTCCTCCTCTTCTGGGTCGATTATTCACACAGTAATAATAAAAATTTTCTTTAGATTAGCAGTGAAAAGAAGTAGGAGGAATATCTGATATACGAGCTCCTTGCACTGCAAGGGTAGTGCTGAAGCTGGGAGAATATTACAGGGGCAGAAGCTGTCTCAATGCTATTTAATTTGAGCTCATAAAAGCTGGTTGGTTATGCCGGGCATGCATGTATCCCTGCACCATTAGATATATGTTTGCCCTTGTTCTGTTTGTGAAATAGCCAAGCGAGGTTTAAATTCTCTCTGCCACAGCAGCTTATTGCCGGTGTAACTAAGCCTGACTTCAAGGAATAGATTTTAATGCAGTTCATGGACCTGATTATTTTTAGTTGACCATTAGGAGCTTTGTCCCAGTTCAGGTCCCAGCGGATGGTTGTCCAAGATACAAACCCTGCCGTTACAATTGGCACTAATTGGGCCCCTTGTCGCAGTCATAACGCGATTTCCAATAATTCAGTGGCCCAGGGTTCGAACCCTTCTCTAAGCAAATGCTCATTAGCCTCTGCTGGTATTTGCTTGGAGCGTAGGGACTCATTCGGTAGACGAACTTAGATGAATGGCTAAGTAGTGCAGGAGAAAGCAGTAAGAGGTATTTGTGTAATCTCCCTCCTTGGAAAGCTAAATGACGGCGTCACTGCCTTTAATGGCATTTCTGCAAATATCGCTCTGGTGTGTCAGCACGAAGGGACGTTTTCTTGGCCGTATCTCGGCTGTTTTGCCGCTCTGCTTTGCGAAGCAGCTGGGAGAACCTGTATGACCGGGGAAATCGTTAGGGTAACGTGATGATGGGTTCTCTCCCATCCTACAGTCGCAGCTTCCGCTCCTCTCCCGGAGGCAGGAGAGCCAGGTGCCCTCCCCTCGCTGCTCAGCCCTTGGGGCTGTGGTGCATGTCTTAGCATCAATTCCTGGCTTGGTCAGGGCTGGAGGTCCACCTAAGGCTGACCTTCGAGGGTGATCGATCCTGGCTGCCATGGGAACGTGTCACACTAATTAGCTACAGGATGGTCTGCGTAGAGTTTTTCTGCCCCTGAAGCTGAGCACCACTTCAGATCTAGGCTCGTTCTATTTTATACCATTTTATTATTTCCTCTCCGGCAGCTTTTGCAGGCTTTGCCATGCAGAAAAGCAAGGTGGGGAGGGCTAAGTTTTGCATTTTGTTTTCAGTGCGTGTAGAATTAAGCACACACTGTGCTGGATGGTGAAATCTTGTCCTGATTCAAAGCAGTGGAATTATCACAGTGGACGTGAATATGATATTCCTTAACACGCTGGAGAAAGGTCTGCTATCTTCTAGTGGGAAGACTGCAGAGTAAATATTTCCCTCCAAGTTTTAATCTTCTTTTGCTTTCTTTTCAATTTTATAACTTCTGTTAATCCCTTTGGTTCCTGCTTACTTTATTCCAACAGATTTTCCACATGTAAGGGAAAAAACAATTTTCTACTGCCTGGCTTTCAGTTGTAAGCCAAGGGCAGATTTATTGGTGTTTTCTAGCAGTACGTTACATATACTTTTATTTATATTTGTGATCAAATACTGGCCAGGTACCTGGTAACTGAAAGGATATTTAAGCAAATAAATGTCACCCTTGCCTAGAAAGAGAAATAGCACTGGAAAGAGATTAGGTTTATTCAAATTTCTGGACAGTATATGGGGGGGTCCTGGTGTTTTTTTCTTCTGTGCAATCTGCAGACTTAGAATTGACAAAAGATAAGCAAGATGCTCTTTTTAAAAATCATTGGTCCATATTTCTAGGGCTTGGTGATTAGTAAGTTATGAATGATGTCACAGGTGGTTTTATTGTTGCATATTAAGACTTACCAGTTATTTATTTGAAACAAGTGTCAGTAATTTATGCATAGGGATGGGTGATGGGCAGGGAAATAAATATCTGCTAATCTGTTTTCAAGCAAATGAGTAGTTTTGAAAATCCCATCCCAAAAGTGATTTAATCTTTAGAGCCTGTGCAATTTTCATTAAGGGAGAAGGCAGTAGTACAGGAAGATCTGCAAGCTGTCAGCATAGCTGAGTTTGTACTTCTGAATGAGATTCCCTAGGGACAGGATGTACAAGAAAGAGAAAAGGACATCAGGAGCGGTTCCTCTCCATGCACAGTTGATGTGGGAGGGAGAAACAATGAAATAATCTGTATGAATTTAGAAAAAGACAGGAGATGAGGCATTAGCCAGAGAAACAAGTGTGGTCACATTTTTCAGTGTTGTTTTTTATTTCTTGAGAGGGGGAAATGCAGCTGTGCTATCTAGGGAGGGAAGCAGGTGTATTGGATGAAGGGGAAGAGTGGCCAGAAGGATGAGAAGGGGGAGGAGAAGGTGGGGTGAGATCACTGTGGGTGTAAAGGAGGAGAGGGGAGGATATGTCACAGACTGCTGGGGAGGAGGAGGAAAGCTAGAGGGTGGAAGGACTGTCCAAGGAGAAAAAACAAGGTGAGTCACTGGCAGTCAGTTTTCTTTTGGGGAAAAGCCACCAAACTCTCTGTTGTGCGTAACTCTCTGTTGATGGAGACCAGAACCCAGGAGGGTTTGCAGAGCAACTGATGGCGAGGAGCGACTGCTCTCTGTAACTGACTGACAAGTTATTTATTCTCAGGCCCTATGGGGTGACACAGAGAAGGGTAATTAAGCTATCCACTGTTTGAGGTGGACCTGTACTTTAAACAGGCTCAAGCAATACAAGCTGTGCTGCAGAAGAGGTCTCAGACTCCAACAGCTGGTTTTCTTTCTTCCCCTCAGCTCTCCCCTTCTCCTGTTCTCCAGTTGCTTGCTTTTTTGACGGCACCTTCTTCCTAGCCTGCCTTTAAGACTGAGCCCAATTAATAGTGTGATGTGTTTACAAACACAAAATCTCCCAGCCTGTGTCCCAGTCATCCCTTGGGGTGTGCGATTCGTGGTCTGTGTCCGCGCTGACACCATGATGTCTTGCTTGTGGTGCATTGCCATGGAGATTCGGATTGCCATGGCAACTTGCACCTTTTCGAAGGCAGCGGCGAAGGCTGAATAAAATGAGCTTTGCAAAAGTGAAATAGCAAAATCTCAGGATCTGATATTTAAACATCAAAAAGAAGTAAAAAAAATATTCCTGGTTTGGCATACTCCTCCTTTGCTTTGAGAATAACCAAAGCATTAAATGTTTAGAGAAAGGGAGTTTTCTTAGTTTTAAATATTAGTAAATAAAGAATCTTTTGAACAGGCTTGGCATTCATAGAGGGCTTAACAAAAAAGGAACGTATTTAGGAACAGCCACTGCAGACTAGCAGTTGCAGTTGTTTTTCTGCTGCCAGTGAATTTAAAGGCAATCAGGTCAATGGCTATCGTTGCCTCAGTTTCCACAATCATAAAGTGGGCACATGAAGCAGGTGAAAGGAGGACGACGTTGTTGCGGGAGGGGGCTTTTGGTGATGGCTTGGGTAAGAAAGCAGCAGCAGATTGTAATTTTGGTCCCTTCTTCTAGGAGGGACCTAAGAGACGCCTGCTGGGCCACCCTCGCCTTCATCCTCAGGCTGGTGAATGGCAGTTAGGACATGGCGAGGGATGCTTAGAGGAGATCTGCTCTCGTCTGTGGGCAATGCAGTGGCATGTGGCATCATAGCGACATGGCTTTGTCCCCTTGCCTTTGGATGGGAAAACCCCCATCTCCCTGTGACCACAGACCGGTACCACATCAGCCCTGCTTCCAAAGTCGGTGGTCTCTGCAAAACAGGCCACCTGGATCTATCAGGGATTTAGCATGTTGCCAAGGAAAGCCAAAATTCAAAAAAGCCCATTTACTGGGGTGCCAGTCAGAGCTTAAAAAAACCCTTTTAAGTATGAGAAAATAACTGATCAGATCATCAGTATCATTTCTTTGTTTTATTTAGGTTAACTTCCTCCAGAACAGAAAAGCTGTTTTCACATATTTTCCATATGTGTTTTGCAAGTTCTGAATGACATTTTAAAATATCAATAAGAATCAGGCTTTAGGCAAAATTACTTTTCAACCACGACTGTGTGTGAGAGAATTTTTTAATGTTAAACTGTGCCTTTATTTTTTAAAGAAAAATGTGTATGGAGAAGCTAATAGTGTTGCAAGCCATATGATCATGGAGCTCTATGGAGCTCTTTTCCTTACCTTTAATATAAAAAAATATAATAAAAAATTAAAGATTTCTGTACAGGCATCTATATATGAATGGTTCCAGGACTAACCTATCTTTGTGAGAGGTGGGTATATGCTAGGAAGGAAGATTTCTTCTGTGCAATGGTAGATATAGATTTTTTTTTTTTTTTTTTTTTGGTGGAAGTGGATAGAAAAAGGAAAGGAAAGTGCTTTTCTGGCTGCCTGTTTTCAGCAAGAAGGGGGTCCTCTCTGAAAGCATTTTAACTGACAGACTAGCAAGCTGAAGCGTACCACGTGTGATTGCAGCCAATCGCAAACATATAATCAACACTACAGTGGATGCAACAGGATGTTCAGCGGGGGCGGGTGAATCCACCGAGACATGAAGAATTGAACCTTGAGGGAGATATATAACATTTCAAAGGAAAATAATTTCAGGAATGGAAAAGTCAAGGTGACTTGGCCTGCTGGGGTAAATAGTCACTCTTAACTCCAGAGGCATGTTTAGGCTTTGACGGTCGAACACAACCACGCCGAAGAGGGATACCCTGGCTCCGCATCCCATCCGTTTGCCCCTCTCTCTGTTGCTATTGCTTTTCCTTCTCTCTTACCCTTGGCTCACATGGTAAAGCAACATCTCCCCAGCTGCTTCTGGTCTTTATACAAAATGATAAAATTTGCTGAAAAGCTTGCTTTTGGGCATCCTAATATCTAATTCATCCCAAATGAAGCTTGGTGCTTGAAGAAGTTAGCTGTGGGCTGGCACTTGCTGCCAGTAGTTTCCACTCAACGTATTTAGGCTAGTGGTGAGTGATAAAAGCATACACAATTTAGAAATCTTTAGCACTTAATTCTTGGGAATTGTGGTTGCTCAGCATATGTTATGGTGTGCCCTTTATTCAGCAATCATGAGACAGCAGTAAATTGCTAGGAATGAGTTCAACTGAAGGAAAAAAAGGAGGGAAAAAAAAAAAAAAGCAAAGAAAGAGGACACCTCCCTAGTCTAGAAATCACTATACACGAAAGCACATATTTCATTTCACTGTAAAGATGTATTTCAAGCCAATTCAGAAAGATTAAAGTTGGCAACTTTGCAATAAGATGATTTTTCCACCTTTTAAGTTAATAGCATGATAGATATAACTTTCGACTCTGAGAAGCCAAGCTCTTTTCTCTTTCCCTTTTAAGTGGTATTTTTTGAAAGGTACAATCAGTTGCTTTTGTTGCAGGCATCTCAACATGTACTTTCTTGTGTGAGTTAAAATCAATGTCTGATATAATCTCTGTTGGAAGTCAGAAATGGAGCTGCTGGTTGCAGCTAAGAAACGAAATTTTGTGAAGATTCACTCTGGCACCGTTCCTTCCCAGATGTCTGAATGTCTGAAGTTTTATCCCTAAAACAACTGTGGAAAATAAGTTTTAAGGGCCTTGAGCTGCTCCTGGAAAGTTTGCACTTCAGTGCTTCATTTTGATGTTGTCTCTGACTTCCAGGTTTGTGTTTGAAAACAAGTACTGCCAGGATGACTACTGAGGCTTCTGTAGACCAGAAGTTGGGGGTCCTCCTCATGGGAAGCTCCTTGGTTGTGTTTGTACTGGCAGGAGAACATTTGCCGGTTTGGAAAGCCAAGATTCAGGAGATGATGGCTGTGTTCACTTGAAAATAAATAAGTAAACAAGAATCTGGAAAGAAGATTCTTTCAAGTGGCATTGATGGAGTATGTGAATAATTTAAGATGCTTCCCAGGAGGTCTTACAGATGAGCAGAATCCCAAGCTGCTTATTAAGGAAGTAGAAGAAATGGTCCTGTGCAGTCTGCTCATGGGATGTCCTCAGACAGATCATGTTTTTAATGGTTAGGTCCTTCAGCTGCCGTTCTGCTAGACGCTACTCCACACGTACCGTTGCGTCTTTCTTGGATTGTAAAAGGGATTTGGATTAAGCCCATGAGGAGAGCTTGGCAGACTTGCGGCTATTTATACTACGAGGTGTCTAACCAACAGCAAAATATCACGTCTGCTGTTCCACAGCCTGTTCTACCGTGGGATTAATTGATGGGCAAAGGGTCGTCGTGGTCGCCTGGGAGAAAAATGGAGCTTGCTTTCTTAAAGGCAAACGTTGGGACCCTGGGGAAGGGCCATCTTCTAAGCGCTGTCACTCAACCCTTTGCTAGGCCTGCTTGGAACATAGCTCAGTTTTATTAGCTGCCCTTAAAAAAAAAAAAAAATCTTTCTTAAAAATGTAAAAAATTAAAACACTTGTCAGAGTATTTGAAGGACACTTGCCAGAGAAAAATTGCAGCTTTTCAGATCCTTAATTTTTGCCTGCAGCCTGGCCATATAAACTGCAATGATAAAATCAGCTGGACCACAAAGAGCAAACAAAATAAATGGATATTTTACAATATGTAAACAATTACAGAATGACATTTGGCTTTAGGTTAATTTCTCTGCCTACTCTGGAAAATTGCCATCTGTAAGCAAACATATTGACTAAATTATTTTCAATGATATAGAAAATAAGGGCTAAAGTACTAGCCTTTCAGATAATGACATCAGCATTATTATGGAGTTATGTTAACTTAAATGGCAGGTGGAGAAGTAAAATTAATCTCTTATGTTAAACTGTACTGCATAAATAAAGAATTCATTTTTTTGATATATTGATTCTCTGTGGATTGCTTGCCAAGAAGATGCTAACATCAGCTTCTTTAAATTAATACACGGTATTAAAGGAGGAAACCAGCATCAATATTCCAGCACTCTGCAGACCACAACCCGCATTAAGTCATGATTCAGATTCATTGTTACGTGCTTCCCATTTGTGAAAGCCCTCACGCTCTTGGGGGACGGACGTTAAACCTGGAATATTTAAATTGAAGCCCGGGTGCTGTTTAAAGGCAACAGGTTTCTGTTGGTGCTAGGGTCTGGCTTGTGCAAATCTGTTGTCCAGCTGTTGGTGCCGTGGTTGGTGGACTACGTTGGGCTGTGGGGCTTGGTTTAGGGTTGCAGAAGTGAAAGGGGCAGTATTCAGAATCCACTGAAATCGCGTCGTCCTTCCATTGCCGCGTGAACTGAAGCAACTAGAGCATTGCTACCACTAAGGGCAATTGGAAGGATGCTTTGAGGGCTGAGATGTAGAGGTGGGGTTTGAAATACTTCATGACATCAGGTTTTAACCACATGACCCTGAAGAAAAAAAATCATCTGGAACACTTTGCTTTTTCATTTGTCTTTTTGATCTGTTTTGTATTTGTGCAGCTCCTGGCATGCTGCAGCCACAAACTGAAAACTCAGAAAGGCAATAGTACTAAAGGAGGACAAAACTCAAATATTCCAGTCCTGCAAAATCCTTCATTTATAGAGGGTGAATAGTCCCATTTTACTACAGGAAGATTACTTCCCATGCCTAAAGTTAAGGACAAATTTACTTTTTTTTTACCTTTTTTTTTTTTTTTTTAAGTCTAGACAGTAACAGAATTAACTCATAAAGATAAAGATCTAAAGATAAATGTTTTACTAGTTTCAGCCCAGCGCTGCTCAGGATGGTTAAGCATTAGCCATGATAAGCAGGGCTTTGTATTTAAGTGAAAACCCATCAGAAGAATAGGCTTACAGGATGTTTCCTTAGTTATACTGTAGCAATCATTTAGATATTGTCTTTGACTTCTTGCCCCATTTCATTTTCAGTATATAATTTTTAAAGACAAGAAAAGCAAATTGCCATTTTTGGATCATCAGCAATGAAGCACTGAATTTTTTAACGTAAGCAAAAAAGAAGCTACTGGAGTGCAGCACCGAGTTGTAGCCTGCTCACTGATGCCTGGTAAATTGTATAATGGCTTTCAGCTTCCCTTCGTTGCTACAGCTGTTGGCTTCAATCTGGTTTTGTGGTTTGATTAAAATAACATTATTTTTTTTTTTTTTTGTAACTTGTCAATTGCCAGTGTTGGGATACCATAAATGACCTCATCCTTTTTTTCTAAGGATGTTCTACTTAAGAACAACTTAACGAAACATCTAGGTAAGTGATACAGGAGGAAAGCACAATAAAATCTAGGACTTGAAAAAATTTGTGGAGAAAACTGGTGGAGAAGAAAACCGGGGGAAGTTACATACTGTGCTTAAACCATTTAGCTATCCACACCTCTTTGGCGTGTTTCAGTCCCGTCCCGCTGAAAGGGGCGACTATTTGCCATGGCGCTACCTTCACCAGACACCCGCTTAGGAGTGCCACGTCCTTTTGTTTAGTGGAATTATTTAAGAACGTCTTTTAAAGCTCTAAAGAGAGATCGACAGCAAACAGGGGTAAACGGTCATATGTTAATTACTGGAAGCAACTAAGGAGCATTTCATAGGCAATGCAAACAAAGATGCAAAATTCTTCTCTGAAGACTGGGATGTCATTATTTTCTTGTCGTGGAAGGCAGCGGTCCTAGTCGTGCAGGCTGTCAGGTTTAAACAGGCAAGAGAAGTGAAAATTGGGCGAAGAAAGAAATACTGTTCCCATTTTACGGCTGGGGAGTTTTAGCGCAGGCAGTTGAAAGAACTTACACCATCTCATATAGGAGCAGTCAGAATCTGAATTCAGATTTAGTTCCAATAAGCAGCTTTTATCACAAGATTGTTTTTCTTCCTTTTATAACTTGTAGTTACAGCATATGCATAAATAACCAATAGGCCTTTAAAAATGAAATCCCTCTACTTCTATTCCATTTCTAATTCTAAAACTAGTTACATGGGCCAGTTTATTATCTCAAATACTTACTTCCCACTATAAATGGAAATGACTTCTTTCCCTTCTTCATGTTTCATGGTCATAATATCCTCTAGTGTTCCATTATCTCTTGGTACCTATGATAGATCAGATTCTTATGACGTTGCTCTTTTTGTAATAAATTAAATTGGCTGTAATAGGAAACCTAAGTATCTGTAATGTGTTGGGGTTTTTTTATAAGTAATGGGTAAACTGGACTTTCTGTAGCCAAAATTGATTTCTAAATCATTTATCATGCTGTGTGAATTAGTATAAGAATGCGGAGTGTAGGAGTAGGAAAATAACCATCCAGTGTCATTCTGAATAGATTGGATATTTATAGGCACATTGTTCATTAATTTCTGAGAACAGAGGCTGAAATACTATTTATCAGACACGTTCTCGGTTCGATGCTAGTTATACTGCCGTCACTGAGGTCCTCTAAAACCTTGCTGCAAAAGGGGAAAATGTCAGGGAAATTGGGATCAAATGACGCTTTAAGCATCGATGGAGATGAAAAGCTCTTTTAAATTTATGCCAATTGTCACAGAGAAAATAGGTTTACCTATAGTGCGAGTCTGAGGACTCTTCTTGAAACATTCCAAGTGGAAAGCTCCTGTTGGAGTTCTGGTGCTTCAATTACACTTCCAACATCAGTTTTTGTCGCTCTCGTATTTCACCAAAGCAGAAGTATTGATCAAAACACAGAAAGTATTGGTGATTCATCTTGAGTTGCAGTTTCGTACATCTGTTTTGCGTCAAAGTTTTCTAACAAACATTTTGACACCGAGCCATAGAGTGGAATGATAAATATCTAACAGCTTCTCTGTATGCTAAATGTCATAAACTTAACGTGCATCATAATTCATTGCTTACATGTTACTTTGCTGCAAAAATAGCAGAGCGGAACGGGTCGTGGTTTGTTTGCTGCTCTTGAGAACTTGCAGCAACGAGACCTCTGATGTACAGCAAAGCGGTGGGGGAGGGAGAGCGGGGGTTTTGGTGAGAGACAGAAGTTTTTCATTGCTTTGCAGGCAGGGTGCTTTGTATGCATTGATCACCGTGAATTCTGGGTCAGGCTTGGAATTAATGTGAAATGCTGCTGTGGAAGTTTACATCTTAACTCTTTACCTCTTAACTACAGCTCTACGCGGTATGGCTCTCCACCTCGGTTCTCAATCGCTTTTATCAATGCGTATGTATGAGGCGTGACATTACAATTGGAATCAGCCTTCAGAGGGTGCTTTCTGCCTGGAAGTGTCAGGGGTTTCAAGGAGTTACTCTGCCCCATTTTGTGGCCCAGATGCTCACGCTGTGAGAGGGCAGGTGTGCTAGTGGTGTTGCGAGGGCAATCAAAAAGCCTTCCATTCCTTTGCTGAGCCTGACTTAGGAGGAGGGAATAATCTAGCTTTGCAACTCAAATTTAGTATTTTTACTGGTTGTTCTTTTTCTTCCTATTCTGGTTTTCCTGTTCTCTCTCCTATACTGATTTTTCCTATTCTTTTTCCTCTCACAAGTAGCGCGTTGGCAGGATTTTCTATCTATGTACACGCTGCTGTGCACTGGTATGTCAGAAGGTGGCTTGGATTGGTGTGGTGAGGCTCATGCCGGTTTTCTTTAGTCCTCCTTGTACTCTCTGAGCCTCTGACCCATTCCCTGGGTGCCCTGACTTCAGGAGAGATGAACTTCATCATTATGCCAGAACGTCTCCTTGTGCCTGAGGGGTGGACCTGTCAAACACGCTGCTGGTACTAGAGCTTTAGATGATCTTTTAGGTATTCAGATGGTCAACACTGCCCAAAGCAACTGACAGCCTTAATATCCGTAAAAGGAACAGCCTCAGATCCATCATTCAACACAGATCATCTGTCACGCAGTGGAACAGCATCTTGTTACTGTGGGAAATCCTTAAATCCATAGCATTATTGAGACGGGTTTATGCTTATCCTACATGGACAAAAATTTTTACTGCAGGTGCAGAAAAACCTGGGGAGCATAAATACCCAAAGGAAAACCACCAAAACACTCAGCAAGCCAATAAGCCTGTGCTTTTTGTTTATAGGTCTTCAAATCAGGCGTGTCTTTTGGTGGGCTAATGCAGGCACCTTTCAATGACAAAACTGAGTAGTACCAAATAAGACAAGTAATTAGTTCACTGAAAGTAACAGATATCTGAAAATGTAATGCATATAGAATGTAACAAGAGGATATATAAGATATCGAATGAGCAGTAAGTTTAAACGTGATTTTTTTTTTTAAAGCATTTCATTAACTTGATGTTATCTTGTTGGTTTATGCTGGGTTCATTAAGTTATATACAAATTAGCTTTTTGCTTCATATAGTCTGTGTGCTTAATGAATATTCTAAAATGGTGGTTTATTAATGTGCCGCCTTAATTAGTGGATAAAAAAGGCTCCAAACACCTTTAAATTGTGTTATTTCCAAGGCAGCACGAGAGAAGCAGAAGGTAACAGTGAATTTCTAATTCCCTTCAGAAAATAAAAATCCAAAGTAATGGCTGCAGCTATTTGTGTCAGACATAAAAATTGATATAACATGTGGTAAACCTCCTATTGGGTATTATTACAAATGATTGATTTCTCTCTCCCCCTACAGTTTAGATGGTGCAGTGCTTACTGTACAAACAACTCATGAAAAGTCAACATGTTTTACAAGTAAATAATTTACAGCCACTCTGTGGAATACAGAATAATATTTTACATTAAGTGACATTAATTAGGGTAGAAATATTCAAATGGTGAAGAACTAGGAGATGACTGTTGCAAAGAAAATTTTTTTACTTGCAGTCTAAATGCAAATCAGAAGCTCGGAGAGTCACAAACACATTGCTCTTGAGGGAGAAATAATTCCCCTTAAGTACTCAGCTCTAAAATTATTGCAAGATTTTGGGAATGTGAGCCAAATTCAAGTCAGCGACAGTCTCAAACATTGCTGTCATCGAAGGTTTTAGATGCATTTTTGATCTGGTTTAATTAGTAGTGAGATATGTCGTAGTCTTGGGTCTTAATCCCATAAACATTAAAGCACGCGGTTACCCTCACCCACAGCAGCAAACCAAGGGATTTAGCGGGATCAGTGTCATAGACCTGGATGTTTAAGGTCAGTACAGGCCACTGTGGTTTAATCTTGCTCATAAAACCTGAGCTTGAAACATACCCAGTAATTTCTGAATTGATCCCGATGATAATTTCTGGCTGAAGTGTTTTATTCAGAAAGACTTAAGTGATAGGTCATCTACCACTTCCCATCCACCATCAAAAAGCTCTAGAGTTACAGCATGAGCAAAGAAATCCCCGTGTCCCCATTATGGATTTGTCTAATTTCACCCATCTGCTTTGTGCCACCCTGTGCCATCCCGAAAGTGATTTGATATTAAAAATCCTACCCGTGAATAGATACCCGATAGATGTACTTTGTTAACACTTTGCAAATTTGCGGAGGTTTGGGGTCTTTGGGGGGGTTCAGCCTTGCTGCAGAATGAGGAATTTCTTCTGCGAAGCGGTGTCGGTGCACGTGCAGTAAGAGCAGAGCCCAGCGCGTGGATGAGGTCCTCCAGACGTGCCGATCAGCTCAACGCTGTCAATTAGAGGTGGCTGCGGAGGCTCGTGTAGAAGTTTTGACCACGTAGATCATACAGATTCTGACCTACATAGAGGGCAACATGAGTACGCTGTGTGTCTGCTAGACTGTGTTCAAAACCAGATATTTAATATGTATTTTTTCTCCTTTGATTTGAAATCAGGTTGGTATGATTGTTTTGCTCTTTTTGCGAATTTGGCGAGAGCTGTTTCCTACAAATGGCTGTGTGTGAGGAACTTGGAGAAATAAAAATCTGGAATAAAAGGAGGTGAGGAAGGGAAATGAAGCCTGTTGACCAGACATCGTACTCCAAACGTTGCTGCACCTCCATAAAAATATTCGACTGCTACACAGAGAGCTGAGTTATAGTGTTCCTGCTCTAGAAACCTCTACCGGTTTAAGCCACCTCCTGCAGCCTTGACTGGGTGAAAAGAGATGGTATTATACCTTCTGAAGTATTATATAACCCTCAACAAAAAACAGGCGATGCATATATATGTAAAGGTTAAAACAATAAAGGGCAATGCTCATCAAAAGTAATTAGAAACTTATAGGGAAAAATTAATCGGGGGGCGGCAGGGGGAAGAGATCTAGACATTGGTTTGGGGAGGGGAGAAACAAGCCATTTGGGGTAGGATGCCTCTTTTAGCACCTCAGCTTCACAGTGCATCTCATAAAAAAAACCCCACCAGGCGTTGGAGCTGATAGCAGAAAAGCCTGGCCATCAAGTTCCATGTGCAAAAAAAGATTTTGTTTGCTTGCCCCCCAATAAATGTTTTCTAAGAAGCTGGCAGCATGTGTACGTAAGATGTACTCAAAAATTTGCTGAATTTAATTTTTACAAACTTCAAATGTCAGTATCCAGAGCAAAAAAAAAAAAAACCAAAAAAAAAAAACCCCCCACCCAGAATATATGCTTTCCATTTCTTTTTATGTGGAGATTTGTTTTATTTTGGATTTAACTGTAAATCTAATCAAGCAGTATTATCCTCTGAATCATCACTTCCAAAAACATTGGGGAAAAGGCGATTTTCAAGTTGTTTTTTTTTTTACTGCCGCTTTCACCAACTTGTTAGTAGTTAGAACAAATAAACACAATTACCTCTAATAAAACTAATGTGCTATTGATGTAGAACAGAAGACTTCTTTCTCTTGCAATTGGGAGGCATATTGATGACATATAATTTTCTTACAAGCGTTGTGACTACTCTGGATGATTTACTTTGGGATTTCCTCTCTCTCTAAACTTCACTCAAAACTAGATTTCACATATTAGACATAAATTAAGCTCTAATATCTTAAAAACAAACACAAACTAAGAGAAAACCTAATATGGCTGCTGCTAATTGCGATTAAGTAGCCTCCTACATTTGTGCTTAATAATTGGGAAGTGCTGATGTTTGTACATTGTGATATTTTAAACGGAACGTTCACGCTCCCTGTAGAAGTAATTTATATTACGAATGATTGTATCAAATATCTGCTAAAACTGGCAGGATAATTAAGTAACTGTTCCGTTGCTTGACTTGCTACAGAAGCCTCTCTACTCTGCATTGGGCTGCCAGAGCTGCAAGATGCTGTAACAGGCTGCCCACCGCTCTGTTATTGGGATAAAGGGTCTCTGTGGAAGGGGGGGAAATGTTTTGGGACAATGGAAATGGAGGAGGTTTGGTCAAAGCCCCTTTGTGCCAGTTCTCCCGATTCTTCTGTGACGCCTGATTCATTAAGGTCAGTGGCAAGGTGTTGAAGAAAACACAAAGATTTAAACACAAACCTGTAACTTGGAGGTTTTAAATGTCTCTTTAAACTATTGTGGGTTTTATATTCTGAAAGTTTGCTACGTGCAAGGCAATCAGACTTGGCACTGTAATGATGTGGATGGCACGTGGTCTTCAATGAGCTGGTCCATCATTACATTCATTAAGATATATTATATGTAGGCTATTTGTTACCTAATATAGCTGCAATGCAGGCACGAACTTAAACCATACTTACTGATGCAATTTCAGCCTTGCTAAGAACCTGTTAGCTGCCTTTCTGCCTAAGAAAATCGTATAAAACAGTAAGGTGATGTTAATTAGTGGTCAATGGAAAAAAAATGGAAATCACTGTTTAAGTAATCGACAGAAAGAAAAGTGGAGGGGTCCTAAGCTTTGTATAGTGATGCAGGTTGGTGAAAAGCCATTGCCGTATAATATTAGATCAGAATAAAATTTATGTATACCCTTTTCGTAGTTATAAATAATTTCACAGGGTTTAAGGCGGCGAAGAATGTTATGAAAAAAACTTTCTGTAATCTCTTCAAGTGTGAAAATTAATCACTCGTAAGCATTTAACAGCATGGGCTCCATCCTTATAGCTAGAAACTTTACCTAGGAGTGAAACTTTTATTAATTTTAAATTTACAATTTATATTTTGCTGATGCTCATTCATTTTTGTAGTGAGTTTGTTTGAAATTGCCATTGACAAAATGAAAATCAGAGTGATTACGCGGAATCTTTTCGAGGCACTTCAGAGCCAATATGTGCCTCTGGTTTCGGTCCAGCTTAAATACATTTGTGGTTTTATTCCTTCCTATGCCTACACAGCTTTTGCTGTTGAGCTGGCTGCGGATCATCTGCTCGTCTCTGCACCGCATCCGATTGAAGTGCTGCAGAAGACGAGCACTTCAGATAGCACCTGGCATTGTGCAGAGTGAAATAAGTCTTGCCAATTAACTGCAAAAGCACTCTTGCTAATTACCTTCTAACTATCCATTCCAATTTATTATCTGCTAACAAAAAAAAAAAAAAAAAAAAACCAAAAAAAAAAAAACCTGTACAGAATCTTGTTTATAAAACAGCATCGTTTCACAGGAAATTAAACGGCACAGTTCTGTGTGCCAGTACATCTCAGTGCTGTTTATCTGCGGTGTTTAAACTTCTCGGTGCTTCTGCTCCCAGCGCCTTCGCTGCACTTGGCGTTGCAGAAACCGGGGTAACTTCTATTCATTCTGATCCTGTGCGCTCTTTGTTTCCCTTACCCTGGCAGCCTTCAGGGGCGGGCGGTTTTTCTTGGACATCAATCTGAATTTTTTAGCGTCCTCTGCCAGCTGCAGAGGGGGTTGGTGGCATTTACAGCGGGGACCTGGTAGAGTCCGGTGCTGCTTTCCAGGGGGGTGTGCAACCCGTCGGCCAACACACCACACTGTACTACTACAACCTGCACAGGGGACAGTCACTGCAGTCTATGTAATTGAGTAAAATCAATACTCATACTTCAGCCTTTTTTTTTTTTTTTTAATCCATCTCATTCTTCCAGGGCAAAAAATACACTTAAAATATCACTGATTTTGCTTGGATAGGTTAGATCAGTTGCTTTTTTGATTCTTCCTTTTTTGATAGTTTGTAGCTGCATCCATTCGTGTTATTTTGTCTGTTTGCAAACTTTTTGATCCTCAAGTTTCATGAACTGCATGAACTCCAGAGGACAGCTGTCTGTGCGTTTTCCATCCTCTGGAGCTTGTATGTAATAAAGATGAAAACACTGTAAGTCTGATTATGCACAGTGCTAAAAGAAGGGCTGGTTTTACGATTTAGGCACTAAATTGGCGTTTAATTTCTAAGAGGAAAGCCAGAGCTCTCCTACAGGGTTTCTGTGTGCTATCAACAAGCCAGCTAGACTGATTTTAAAATAACTTAAAAGCCTCAGCTGTGAGAATTGCATTGAAATTCTGTCTCTCTGGGTCTCCTAAATGCTTTATATTCTTGAAAGAAAAAAAGTACCTAACCTTAACATCTCAGAGTCTCAGACATTTTTCTGCCCACCATCCCTGAACGTGTACATGCAGAAATATCCTTGTTACATCTATGTATATGTCCATGGAGCCACTAAGCAGAAACTATAATTTTAGGTTTATAAGCATTTCTTCTGCTAGATGTCAAAGCTATCCTGTAAGGATGAAAAGCCATTGTAGCTCTGCTATGTCAAATATATGTCAGTTTACGTGTAGATCTCTACATTTTCCAAAACTTCCTCGCACTAACGCTTCTGGGGTACGACCCTATCTTGTGGAAGAGAAAACCATGGCTGGGGTTGAAAAACTTAAAGAAGTAACATCACACAGGCCTGACAGTGTAAAAACTCCCAGCTCCCAGTGTAAAAAGTCCCAGCTGTGGATTCTCCAAGCTAGGTGGCTGGTTTTGGCAGTTAGGATCTGATCTAAGCTCTAATATTTTAACACTCCGCAGACTCTGAGGGAGGCGGGTTGCAGGGCTGGATTTCACAGCCACGCTGAGCCAAACCTCGGTTTCACAAAGTTGGATTCCCATCGGAGGTTAAGAGCACATACCTGTAGAATTCTAGTTCTGCAGATGCAACGGGGCTTTCACTGTTAATACAGGCGTGAGAATTATCCTATGATCACCCAGGGATGCAATCTAACCAGAGGTCTTCGACCCATGGGATGGATTGTAAACAATGTATTTTGTTGTCTTTTTTTTCTGTCTCCATCCTTTACCCAAGCTTGGCATCTCCTGTTTAGGTCCTGTCTCTGCTATAAAACAGACCTTCTGTGTTATTGCTCCTCTTCAACACCTACTTCATACAGGTTACACGTAGACACTCTTTCTACTCATTCTTTTTAAGTCGAAGGTCCGCTGGGAATACAGTTTCGTGCTGAGATACGCCACGTAATATATAAGTCAACAAGCATACACGAAGCACGCACGCTGTGGCTTAGCCCTTATGGTACCCAAGGGAGCAGCGTTGCCACACAGCCACTCTACAACTGATGGGTGGGAGCTCTACATATTCTAATAAACAGATTATTCCTATTAAATTAGCTTGAACATCTCTGGGAGAATTCATCACGCTCCACCGTTCAGCCTGTCTTCGGAAGCGTAAGAAGAATGGGGAATGTCAAAGGCAATTTATTTATCTGTAATATGTTTCCGAAGGTTGTGTCTTGAGTTCTTTATATCCACAGTGTTCGGCTGCACAAAGTAATATAAAGACGCGATTGCTGCACGCTGTCAGGGAGAAAGGCTTTAGTTATAGTGCACCGTGGAGAGCACGAGGCAGCAGCTGGTGTCTTTGCTCTTTATAGAGCCGTTTGGGAGGCTCTGCCTGGTGTGAGGTGAAACGTTCAACTCCACGTTCAATGTCAGACTTTGCTGGCAGCAGAAACTTTTGGTTTATTCCGAAAAGGTAAAGATAGGAATGTGTTGTGAAATCAGTCTATGGACAGCCTGGTTTCTGTGCAGGCAGAATAAGGTATCGGGGTCTTTAGCACAGTTTCAGATCTCTTTGCACTACCTTGGTGAAACTATATAGGTTTGGTTTACGTGACAAAGTCTTTGCCTGAACGTTTGGTAAAGTCTTAGTAAACCATGGAACACGTCGGGGTGCTTCTGCCTCCTTCCAGTGTTCTTTTCACTTTGTTTATAGAGCATCTCCCACCCAGGTGATATCTTTTTCTACTCGTGAATACAGAGATAGTATTTTCTTATTGTAAAATATTAACTTTGGGGCCAAAACCAGGTGCACCTCATACCTTCAGAACTTTCCCTTTGCATCCCATCAATGCCTTAGGGTTTTGACAAAACCTTCTGGAAGGAATCAAAGCATGAAGGAAAACAGGAGAGGTGATGTCTGATTTTTCTCTTCTTCCTGCCGGTGTGAAAACCTGTTCCTCAGCTTTTTGTTGCCTTGTCCCCGCTAATGACCTTTATTTCACTGCCGGTTACAAAATCTTGACAGCTCGTTAGGATCTGGAGAGACTTTGCATGATCAGAGTGATAATTTTCAAATCACTTTGTGGCTGAAAGTAACTTTAGGAGCATTATTTATTCAAATTACAAGCATGAAGGACCACATGGGAAATATGGAGGAGTGCCTTCTGTAAATGACAGCTTAGGGAGAATTTTCAATTGCCTGAGACAGCTGTATCCCAAACCTTAATCTAATTAGTATAGTGTAGTGAAAAATGTCACCCTGAATAAAATTGATACCATCATGTACGTTCATGGTAAATTTTGACTTACATATGGCTGCGTTTGGGATAACCTTTAAATTCTGAATCCGACTTGGGGCTGGTGCGATGCTTTTGTAATTAGAGGAATTTGAGCATGAGGAATTCCTTGCTTGCTCTGAGCAGACCCGCTCTGCTTGCAGCTGTACAAAGTTCAGAATAGCCCTTTCCTGGAACACACGTTTCCTTCCTGGAACATATGCTTCCTTCCTAGCCCACGTAACAAATTGTATATAAACTTTTGGTTTTGTTTCCTTTTTCAAAACCCGTATTTCAAAATGTTTTCCAGTTGCATTTCAGAAATGTAAAAAGAGAGGGAAATTACTTGCAGAGCACTGGTGTGCCACCCCCATATGCCTTTTCTGTTTTGTTGCACATGAACAATTGTACGATGACTTGAAAAGTTGAGTTTCTGGAAGGCCTTCGTTTTCAGCTGCTGGTGGATGCCAACGAATCTGAATATGAAATCAGATGGAAACCAGCAGCTTGAAAACATGCAATCTGCTCTGTGCTGAAATGCACATCTGTCTGATGTGTACCGCAGATCTTTGGCTCCCACAAAGGTTGTTTGAGATAACAAAAGGGCATGTTTTGAAAGCTCCGAACATTTGGGGGGGGGGGGGGTGTTCTTTCTTCATGTGTAAAATGCTGAATTGACTGTACTGGAGCCAACAGCTTCTTGATTTTTTGCAAAAACAGATTTTGCAGAATATAGAAACGCTGGCTTTCCTTATCCTGTTGAACCGACGTGCTCCCAACCTCTTGGTACTGACAGCGTCTTCCCTCCTGGAACATTGTCTCGGCTGAAGACAGCAGAGAGAAACACAAATGTCATTGACTTTCTGTATCTGTTTATTTCCCAGTGAATTCAGGGGAGTCAGGGACATGCTCAGCACCTCAAGGACTGATCTCAAAGAGAGCAATCAAGCAGGCATTGTGTGCACCGTTTAGCGAAGAACTTGGGAGCTGATTTCTGCCAACAAGAGGTAAAAGCTGCCAGGGTCTGTTGCTTGCCGGGGAGGATCCACATCCAGCCATGTGATAGCAAACAGAATAACATTTGCATGCAGCAAGGTGGGAGGAGACCTGCATTTCAGGCTGCTGAGGAAGCCTGTAGGCCAGCCTGGTATTTTTATTCAAAGCATCCTTGAAATACGGAATCGGTACAGATGTGCGTGTGCTTGGACTGCGTGCGGTGCTGACGATATTTTGGGGCTAGCTGCTGCATGGCACAAGCACGAAGGGCTGTTGGATGCATCTCTTGCACTAGCTAAATGTTTCACATGGAAGTGTACTAAGAAAAAGAAACTCTGTAGAAATACCTTGTATTTTGATTTATTTTTTTTTAATAGTAGCTAGATTCCTACAAAGTTCTTCACAGCTAATCCAAGGACCCCTCCTAAGTGGACAGATCTACATGACATAGGGAGGGCAGATGACATTGCTGAATCAAGGTTTCCCACGTGTATAATTTCTGCTGTATGATGGCATGTTGTTCCAGTCCAGGAAGACCCAAGCCAGGAAGATTCTTTGTTATACCCAGAGTGAGATTAAGACACCAATGAGCTCAAATGCCACTAATCAAGGAAATTTATTTTGCACTTATATAAACAAAACATTCACATGTTATGGTAAGAAAATAGCGATAGGAAATAGAGGAAAAGGTAGGAAAGAAGGAAATCTAGCAAGCTGTCGGGGTAGAGTTGGAGAGATAGTCACCACCATGGATCCAGTGGCATCCCGTTGGTCCGTAGTCTCCATTCACATCGGTGAGGGGGGTCTGTGGATCACCACTTAGTGTTTGGTGGCACAGTCATTTATAGGGTATTCAGGGGGGTCATTTCCCAGACACCAGCACGTACCCCATTCCTCCATGGGGCACACGCGATCGCTGCATAGACAGGGGTGATTGTCCATGTCCAGGCACGTTCCTCGCAGCAGTGGTGTGGCCTCTCCTTGCCCCTGGCTGGAGACTGGGGTCAGGCAGCTGTTGGCTCCTTACCTGTTCACAACTGTTAAGTCTTAGAGGAGCTCAGCGAACGAGCTTGGAGACAGTCAGTTTGGGATATGGTCTCTCACACATGTTTATGTATATTGCAAATTGCTAATGAGCTGGGGGTGCTTCTGTTGACGTCAATCAATACCAATGACCTGAGGGCTCAAGCAAAGCTGAGTCCTAGGAAGTGGCAGTCTAGAGACCTCATCCTCTTTTCTTTTTATCTTTCTGAATTAACTTTATTAGAGACAGACTCTGCAAATGTATACACAAGAGGGAACATGGAATCTGCCTGATAATTTTCCGTCCAACCCATAAAATCTGAGGGGGTTTGCGCAGTTAAGTGTTTTGCTGTTTGACTTGATCTCCACAAAGGAGAGGAGGAATTGAAGGAGCTCAAAGTTTCCAAAACTAAGACCCTTAAGACTTGCTGCTGCTAGTGCCAAGAGCAGAACTTGCCTTGTTTCGGAGGCTAGCTGCAACTCAAGCAAAAGCCAATGGGCGCATATCTGTGGCAGTGTCACGCTCCGCAGGTTGGACCAACATCCAGAGCTGTGCTGTAACAGATTGCTGCGGGGGGAAGGAAGAAGATGAGGACTGAGCTGCTAGCTCCAAGACCTGAGCTAAAAATCCCTTTGGATTTTTGGATTGGACAGCTTATCTGCTAAAATGCCATGCTGCCCTGATGCCAGCGTGTGGTATTTCAGTACCCGGGGCTGGTGCCAAGGGACAGCACTGCTCCTCCAGGTAGCAGGACTAGCTTCCAAAGCCTGTTGCCATCCTTGCCTTCAAGTCAGGGTTTCAGTCTCATTTGTGGCTGGCAAATCGTTAGCATCAAGATTTTAGATTTTATCTGTGCTGTAGTTTGGCCAAAGCTTGAAAGTGTGTTTTCCCTTCTTTTTTTTCTTTTTTTTTTTTTCTTTTTTCTTTTTTTTAAACATATAATAGAAAAATGTTGCCTTTCTTGGCAAAGAGCTGTCATGTGCGATGCGGATGATGCATCATGCGCTTCCTATATGGTCAGCTATCACCCCAGGGTAAAATTCCGTCTCCATTCTGGTCTCAGCGTATTACTCCAAGTTCAGAAATTCTGACTGAAAGCAGTGAGACGATGTCTGTGCAGAGTTGTATATGGAATAGATATTAACCCATGTGTTTTATAAAACACATGCATGTGTAGGTTGTGTACCAACGCACATTTTGTATATGTATGCGCGTACACGCACACTCCCTCTGGTTCATTTCTGCTGAGAGACGCAGCCACTGATGTTGGTGATTCACTGGGTAATGTTCTCCTTCTGTTGTTACTGATACATACGTGTTCATCATGAACGGAAATGTGGAAAATAAAAAGTACATTTCTTATTTGCAAAACCTCAAAGGCTCAGCCATAAATTCTCTTGTTCCAGCAAACCAAGAATATTCTATTACACGCAGACAGCTGTAACTGCACTCCAGTGTGCTTATGCCCCTGTTCCACAGCAAGTGTTTTGTAAGAATAGCTTTATTTGCCATTGCTAATGGATATTTACCAGATACAGGCATTTTAATTTCTGCTCTTTTACTTGCAACTTCCCTGCATACTAAAAATTCCTTTATTTATGTTGCAGAGAATGTGTTGGAGGACTTCCTCTATGGCTCTTCCGTTGATGCCAAGCCTCAGACTACACCGCTGTCGTATCAAAGAGGTATATGTTAAGCTTTACTTAATGTTTCCAAAGCCTGCATGCGTGTATTCTGATGATGAAGTTAAGCCATATTAAACGCTGAGTTTACTTGAGGGGAGCACTGCCCTTTGGCTAATGACCAGTGAATTGTGGCTCTTCTGCAAGCTGCTTGACCAGGTAACTGTCTCAAGCTGTCCTGTTTCCAATAATGCGTGTACAACACAAGGTAGTCCATTTGGAACAGTCTGTGGATCGGATGAAAGTTCTGCGTCACATACCTGTTCTTACCACCAGTGATACCAGTGATGATCTTTCTATTGTCTCCAGTAAGCTCAGGAGCACATCCTCTGTGAGAAATGCAGAAAATAATACTCGTGATTGGATAGATAGTGTGGCTTTGATGTTGCAGCCATTCCCATTGCTGTGTAATTAGGTGTCCCGAGACACAGACATAAACCATTAGAGGTAGGCTTTGATAATGGAACATCTCGGATGTAACCATGCGGAGCTGGGACTAACTCAGTAGAGAGGTGCGTGTGTCTAAACATTCAGGTGTGTTAGCGGGATTTTTCAGGGTGCCTAACTCCGTGGAAATCAGTCCTGAATTAAACACAGGTTATGAACATCAAAGACATGTATGTTCCTAATTTCTACAAGGCATAAAAGTGTCTTACTGGTTAGGATTCTATGGAGTTATAAATGTGATCTTTGGGAATCTAGGTCTGTTACTGTAATTTTTTTTCCAGAAGTCCACAATATGCCCTTCTGCATCTTTCAGAGTTTAAATTATTTTTGAAACCTAAGGACATCCAGTAAACCTTCTCTCTTAAGAACAACACTTTGTATGGCATTTATACTCCAGTTTATAAAAACTTTGGGATAAAATGTAATCAATACATGTAGTAGTTGTTATGTTTGGGGGTTTTACTTTTGTGGGGTTTGTGGATTTTTTTTAAACGGGGTGCTACCATGAAATTGTTTAGTTATGTCCGTAGGTAACCTCCCCTGAACTTTACAGAATGTAACTACTTGAAATTATTTGTTTGGTAAGGGTCCCTGAGTGTGGTTTGGGAAGTTAATTCCTTCATTTAAAGATGAGCAACACTGTGGTCTTTTCTGTTTGAAGTGTCTGATAGGCAAAAGTTCAGACCTTAATTATTAGTCTCTAAGCACCACTGACTCCTGAGCTAACTGCTCTCGGCACCGTTCATTTGGCACATCTCTGACCTCGGCTCATTTGACTGATAACAAACTTGGGAAATAGGGGGGAAAAAATAAAATTCCAGTGAATGTAAATAATATGTGCTTATTAAGGAAAGTATTTATGAGAGAGCTGGCTTGAGTTCAGTTAATGGCTGGAATAATTTTTGCAAGAGAGCAAACCTTGCCTAATTGCAGAGGTGCAGCTACGCTGACGTGTTTCCAGAGCCCGCCGCCTGCCGCGGTCCTGGGGCGAGATGCTCAGCGGGTTCCAGTGGGCTCCAGCCACGGAGCTGGGCTGATCTACATCAACTGTCCTGTCAGCTCTGAATCTGAATTTATACCTGCAGGACAGGTTCATCGATGCTGTTACTTGATGCAGCTCCCCTTGCAGTCTTAATTATGCAATTGTCCCAGAGCATGAAACTGTGTTGACTTTGAAGATAAATTAGTTACCCTTGCACTTGCCATCGGCCTTCCTCTGTCGGTTAAGGATTATCTTGTTCCCCCCTCTTCTTTTCATGGATCAGAAAGTCAATTAACTGGTTCCCCATCAGACTTGAAATCTACAGGGGAGAAAGAAAAAATCAAACTTTTCTAAAGCTTGGGCTGGAGTTGAACCAAATTTCTTTCTTGTAACTTTGCAGCTCAAGGCAAGATTTTATTTTCCCTGTAACTCTGAGAATCCTTTGTTCAGTCCAGATTATCAACCAAAGCTGGTTTATTTCCCAGATTCTCGTTTATTTTGTGTGGCTTTAGGTTGCAAGAAAGTTTTAATTGTTTCTCTGTCTTTGTTTGGTCTCACATAAAGATATGTTTCTGTGAGTGAAAACACTAATATGACAAATTAGGCCAAGCTAGACATATTCTGGTATATGTATGGGTCTTTCATTTCCATACAAGGTGGACTAAACTAGCACTAATGGCCTTCGCACCCACAGTATCTTGATTAACGCAGTATTGTTAACGAAGTGCAAACTTTCTGTGCAAATAACTCTTAAGTGGCTAGAGACAGCTGATATGGTGGGGCAAAAGTATCTGAGGGGCGGCTGGTAGGAGAAAAGATCCAGTTGTACTGTTCTTCTGGCTCTTTTCTAGAGACTCAGGCTGTAGATCCTTAAAACACAGGAAAATTTTGCAAGATCAGCTCTAATTCTCCTAAATGTTGACCTTTCCCAGATCCTCCCCATTGCCTTTTGGGGTAGGGAGCACAGAAAACCCCATGCCACATCAACAGAGGCATTGAAATTAGTGATTAATTCCAGATCTGACATTCCCAAAGGGTTAGCCCAGCTTCCCAGCCCTGCCTTGCAAACTCCACGTCTACCAACCGTCTCCCCCTTGCAGCTGGTGCAACGGCGTGATACGAGCAGTGTCTGCTTGGAGTTCTACACGTGTAAATTTTCTTGGGTTTGAGGAGCTAGTCCCTCTGACAGCTGGGTTGCTGTGCCCCATGACTGCTGCACCTGCTGCAGCACAAGTCTCTGGAGTCTGTGTATCGTTGCCTTTTCCTCAGCTGCATAGGAAATAACGCAAGCCCTTGGGTTCTTCAATCCGGAACGGTTGGGAATAGTCTTGCAGAGTGCAGGTGTCGTGCATCCTCATTAGCAGGTCATGTTTCTAAAGGGATTACAAAGGATTACGATGAGTTACTAAGATCTGTGCATCTTTACTGGGCCTCTCGCTGGCATAGGTCTTATTGATTTAGAAAAGTCTTCACAAAAATAGCAGATTTTCCCAGAGACAACAGGGAAATTAATATTCCTTTTGCAAACATCAAACTAGCCTACTTTGTTACAATTTCATTGTAAAATGGCTGCTTAATAAACACTGGTTCCATTCTTACAAGGTGACACTCGATGAATAATTTGTTACAGCTCTCAGTGACTCCTTCCCAGAGACTTATCATGAAATCCACAGAGATAATTACCACAGCAGGAAACGAATACAAACAAAAGCAGGTTCCTCCTTCTTTTAGCAGCTTTCTGAGATTGCTTTCCCTTCCCTCTCTGTCGCCAAGTACATTTTTCCTAATATTTTTAGTATCGTTAAAACGATTAGATTTTCATTCATAAGATCTATCCACTGAAGATGATCACAACAGTCCCACCGAGTTAAACCGCAGCTGCAGCTTCATCCCGAAAACAGTTGCTGTATGGGCTGAATTATGACCAATTTCTCAAATCACTGGAATTGGTCGTCCCAGACAAGTACTAAGATTGAATCCATCTCATCTGATGTTAGGCATTAATGTAGTCAGGCTTGCTTAATAGACTCCTACATCAGGTCTGAATCGCGTGGGAATTGCCTTTCCCATCATCTGCTGTTGACTGAATTTATCATGTGTAGGCTTACTAATTTAGATGCATCCAGGAGTAAGTGCGAATGCAATGTGAAAAAGTTACCTGTTGCACTTTATCCAGCTCTGCAAAAACACAGTGAGACAAGGGATGGTGCTAACTTGACTGGTCTGTTTCTAAAGCTGCAAATATTTCGATTCTCTAAGGTTTCTCTTTGGCTGAGTGGGTTCATCTTCTTGCCATGGTTCTTTGCTCTTTTAGTTATGGTTATTTTCAGGTTCTCTGTCTCGGAGTGACTGTTTGTCCTTCCTTTGTAAAAAGAAAAATATTCAGGTGCTCTCTAAATTGTGTTCTGTTTTTTGTTATTTCCTCTAACAGATGAATTGAATTTGTTTAAAAACAAAACAACAACAACAAAGCCCACAAGGTTTTCAATCTTTAGATTCACTTTTCTATTCCAAAAATTATCCATGCATGAGGATTAGGATACAGAGGAAAAAAAAGCTGACAAGTAGGATGTCACAGGAGACTGTAGTCTCAGTGTAAGTAAGATTGGTTTATATGTCTTCTCCCTCTTATAGAAAATATGGTTTAAGCAAGTGTTGCAATTTTTTCCCGTTGCATGATGTTTTTAGCTCAACCATAACAGTGTAAGGGGGGAAAAAAACAGAGGCAAAAAAACAAACCTGGAAGAGGCAACCTTTGAATTTGGTTCTGATACGAACAGCCCTATAAAGATGGTGCAAAAATAAATGTTACTACTTCATTTAATAGTATGATATTAAACATGTTCTCTTTACTGCAGTATGTAAGTCTCTTGTATATTCGTTATGCAGTGAACTCTTCCACCATCTTTTTATTTGTTTTGGATTGTGTTTTCCGGTGCTAGTTGTTTATGCTCACCCCATAATTAGAAATCTAAACTTCTCTGCAGTTGCTGTTATGGGATCAGGAGGGTTCTCTGCTGCTGTAAATTGCCACTGGTGCATTAAAGTCCAGTGGCTGGTTGGTGGTTATGGGGGCTCTGCAAAGAGCTGGCGGGTCTGTGTTTGCACTTTTATACCGAGTGAAATTAGAAGAGTTTTCATTGTTGTTTATCTACTTTCATCGGAAGTCCCATATCTGTAGTACTCAAGGAGCGTGCAGGTAGCAGTGGAAGTTCTTTAGGAACGTGTTTGTAAGGAAATATTGGGGAATAGCTTTGAGTTGAATACAGGGTTATTTTGTGGCAGTGGCATTGCAGAACAGAGTTCAAGTCGCTTCTCTGTGCCGTCTGTAACACAACCAAGACCCCAAATCCCATCTGCTGGACCCCGTGCTGGTGTTTCAGCCTAGGGGATAGTCTTCGCCCCATTTCCCCCCGGCTTTTGTCTTTTCAGTGGATTGAACCAAATTTTGGATCCACGCTTTCTGCTCTAGACTTCGATTGTCACCTGGGCTTTGTGGGCCAGCTGGATCTCTGCTCCAGCTAAGCCGCAGCTAAGCCGCTTAGCCTTTAGCAGTAATTGAATCAAAGCCAAATTCCCAGGCCCAGAAGGTTCATCACTGTTTAAACAAAGAGAGACGGTGATGCGTGTGTATCTGCTACTGAGGAGGAGGAAATTAGTCCTTTGAAATTGAATCCAACAGGGAGATTGCATGTCTTTGCAATTCGTGACTTTTCCAATAAATGCGGTTTTTTGTCGTGTTAGTTAGCTCCTAAAAGTGCTTTACGCGAAGTCTGAAAGGCTTCAGGAGAATAAATCCCTTGTCACCAACTCAGCAGGGCAAGTTTTTGCCTTTGGTGGCCACTTTTAGTCATCCTAATTTTCCAGCAGAATTTAATTTATCTATTAAGTAGATAAGAATCTGGACTCAGCCCAGCACCTGTCCCCATGGAAAATTTTGACCTCAGTGCTTCAGCATAGAGGTGAAAGCTATGCACAGAGCACAAGAAAGAAATAGGAATAACCAAGGTATGTTGTCTCCCAGGAAACTTAGACCATCTAGTCCCTCCGTTCTTTGCCACATCGCCGTGAGGAAAGACAGATAAATGTGAAGAAATTCAAAGAGAGCTGTAGACAGCTAGAATAGAAAGGCTTCACAAATTTTTATTCATTTTCCAACAAGTTTTTTTTAAAAAAAACAAACAAACAAAAAAAAAAACCCAACCCAAACCACAAAATCACCAAACTTTCCAAAGATTGAAATAACTTATTTGCAAGTTTAACCTCTGAAGTTCTATTCCTTTATTTGCAATCACTCCTTGCTTGAAATGCCTTTGTTTTCTAAACTGTTAATGAGAAACGACGCTTGTTTTCCTGGATTCCAGCAGTGAGCTAATTCAGTTTTGCAGCTCCGGGAGCAGAGCTGACACCCGTCTGATGAAGGCAGCACGTTACTGGGGTAACTCCAGTGCCCCTATGGCTGGGATTTTATCCCGCTGGGTGGAGGTGGAGCCTGTTCCCATCGCTCTGTACGGCCGCAGCGTGCAGTGTCATCTGGCTGTTGCTCCCAACTATCTGGTTTTCATCATCTGTAATTATTAAAATGTTATGCTTTTTGATTGTATATCTGTTCAGGAAGGCTAAGATGAAAGTCAAATATGGTAACGTTTTTCTTTCAGTTTATTCATAAGGCCTCAGGAAACTAATGAGATTTATTCTGTGAATTAGTTTATAATTGTGCTTTAACTGCACTGTGACATTTAATAATGTCAGAAGGATTTTGCTTTAGGCAGAGTGATTTCAGCCTCTGTAGAAAATTAATTACCACTTTCTGAATAAACTAGGTTTTGTGTGTGTGTGTGTGTGTGAAAAAGCTAAGTGGCATTTTCAAGGTTAAGCTGCTTTTTGGTATTTTGAGGAGAAAGATGTATGGAAGATGTAGATCTAGCTTCCCGGTCCATATACGAGAAGCTGACTGGGTGAAGGAATCCCAGATCAGAACCTATTATTGTTACAATGGGATTTTTCACATGCAGCCTTCATTTTGGGGTTCTCCGGCACCCAGCCCCTCGTGCGCCTGCTTTGGGGGAGCTGCAGGGAAACCCACGCAGGGCAGTGGGGGGGAGCTCCCAGCATCTGCAGCCCCCCCAGCAGTGGGACCTGCTCGTGGCCCCCCCTCGCCCAGGTCTCCCGCTGCTTTGCTCGTGCAGCCAAAGCCCGAACAAGAACGTCTGTCCTGCACAAACACCACCTCGCACTCAGGCACCCAACAAGAGGGCACTGGCTTATTCTCCATCTTTCATCGGACCTGCACACCTTTTCCGTGGCAAAAAAAGCCTGAATTGGGTTTTCATAGGGGAGCTAGAGGGAAAAACAGCTACTGGAATGACGCAGTTTATTTCGCAGGATCAGGGTTCAATCAAATATCTCATTGTTCAGGAAGCATGACTCAAGCTATTGATAAGGTTTTCTTAAATGTGAATATATGAGGATAAACAGAAAAAGAAAATCTGAGCAAAACCAAAAAGCTTGATATACAGGAGAACTTCAGACGTGCTTATACACATGAGTTAGGTGATGAAATGAAACAGATGGAATTGTTTGGGAAAAAATTGATGTTTTGGGGTTCACAGATTGCTATAACCTTGGAAGTATATTTATAAACGCATCTCTTACTAATAAGAACTGCTATTATTGATGTAATTGTTGCTTTGCTGTGGTGTCAGGAATAGATACTTACACCGGAGTGGCTGGGCTTTGCAAGGGCATAGCAGCAAGGCGAATTAATTTAAGCTGCCCAAATGACAAATCAGAGGGATTAATGATTTTCAAACTGACAGCTGCATTTACATGCCTTTTAGCCAGATCACTTTATATCAGATCCCGTCCTTATCGAAGCCAATGGCAAAAGTAACCTCTGCTTTAAAGGCAGTGGAAACAGAATTTATGGACAAGTATTTGTCCACAGCTGTGTGTACTCCGGGCCTTGAAATTACTGCAAAGATACAGAAACTTTCAGTATTAATAGCTTGCCTGCTCACTTTTCTTGTGGTTGGTATTTCCACTGACAGCTTCCCAAATCCTTTGGCTGCTGCTGCTGCTGTAGTGAACAACTCCTTGATGATCTCAGTTGAGGCACTACCAGTTTCAATCTTATTCTAGGTACTTGGCACGCTAATTATCACTGTCCCACATTCTGTAACAGATCTGTTTAAAATAAAGCTCGGTAAGAAATGGCTATTTTCTAAAAATAAATGACTGAGAGTAAGGCGGTGATGCTCAGGGAGAGCTCAGTGCGTTTTTCAGGGGGATCTTCCACCGCTCACAAGTTGGCAGGGGGTTAGCTCTCACCTATTGGTGTCGCACCATGGGCACCAGCATGTTGCACCGGTGGGGAAGCTGGCTTTGCATGTTCACTGTCCCCAAAAGCTCTGGGGAAAAGCAAGAAGGGATATTCTAAATGGATTTGTCTCTCAAAGAGATGGTATTGAAGAAAAAGGATAGCTGAATGACGCTACCTAGAGGTTCATTGATGCTTCAGGAACCAAAGGTGAACAAAGCCAACATGATGCAAGCCAAGCGTGCGTGCCAAAGTGTGAGTTTCGCTTATTTTACCCTCTTTTGAACATTCATGGCTCTCCTTTCAGCTGGTGTGCGGGGTGTATTTCTGCCCTGCAGGTGGGATTGTGACTGTCCCATTGTCCTTGCTGCCTTATGGAAGGAGGTTTAAATGATTCCTCCCCAAAACCCTTTGACAAAACCAGTTGGGCCACAGCCCATCGTTCTGCTTATTATTAGTGTTGCATAGTAAGTCAGACCAAAATAATCCTCTCCCCTGCACGGCCTTGCTTCAGCTCTGGCTTACAGAGCTGGCCAGCTAGTTGAGGCAACAAGGAGATGCGCTCTCCCAGGTGATGGATTTAGGCTCTGGTTCATAGGAACACCAAGGTGGCCTGTTAAAATTTCAGCAGAACTCAGTATAAATTTGTCTCCTAGCATCTGCCTACACGAGGGATCCTCATGCCACCGGCTGCATTGAAAAAGCCTCCAGTCTGCCAATAAAATACAAATTAGTCCCTGAAATTTGTGCCACAATCAATAGGATTTTTTTTTTCACTGACTTTTATTGAGCTAGATTCCAATCTGGTTTTGCCTGTGGAGGGTCACAGGTCAATCCAATATTGGTATCTTTGGTTTGATGCAGCTCGGTAGTTACTGCACCTTCTCTGGTACTTCGCGGGCGGCTGTCTGTGGCTACAACCACTTGTAGCCAGAGCTCATGCCACAGTTAGAGGTGGTTGTGCAAAGGCTCACCAATTCCCATATAAAGGAGGGTGCTCACTGGTCTTCAATGGCTTCCTATTTGGCTCTGAGTTGGGAATTTTGGGAGAGTTGCATTCTGCCAGTGATAAAAACCATGCCTGTGAAAGCTGCTGCCGGCGGTACCGCGGCAAGTTAGATCGGCGTGTTGGCTTGGCCAGTGTGTTGGGCTGGAGCGGCGTTATCAAGGGGCAAGGATGGACCAGCCCGCTGTGCTGTGAGCTGCGGGTCTGCATGCACAAAGTCTTCTCTAAATATCCTACAGTCTTGGTGACGTTCAAGGTAAGAAGAAAGATAGCTGACTAATAAGCGTGTAGAGCGACTCAGCAAAAAGCTTAGGAGCCGTGCCGTGTCAAATACGTGTCACTGGTGCTGGCACAAGTTGGACACAACCACTTTCCTTTGATGCTAGAACTCATCAAGAAAGGTAGCATTGCCCAAACTCCTCATTAAAACCCCCACATTTGAAAACAGATGATTTCTCCCAAATATTTAATCATTAGAAGTTTCATTATAATAACAACTTCAGGGTGCTTCCAATTAACTTAACAATAACTGTATCTTGGGCTAATAAATGTTCAGCTGCGAGCCCTGAATTTATTAGCCCAGGAAAATGGTTATTGCCTCATAAACAGGAAGCAGCTTCAGGTGATTTAATGACTCATGTTTCTCTCACCCTTTTTAAATTTCATCTAATAAACAGTCGAGATGAGAAAGATATTAAAAGTAAAAAAGCCAACAACAAACTTTCCACTGGCAATTACTTAATGACAAAATTCTGTTAATGCATATTTGAAAAGTCAGTCCACGGCATTGCAGAATAATCTGAAGTTGTTGCTCAAGTAATTCAGACAACATTAGATAACTTCTATTTTATTTTATTATGTGAAGAGTTGAATAAATAAATGTTATGGTAATACACTGCCTTTGCCATTAACATGATGTCCTACATTAGTGTTCAAGGACTGCACCTGAAGACATGCAAATTAATTGCATATTCTTAATGAGGATAACAACCTGCTTGTTTCGTCAGGCAAAATTTGATGTCAAAGTTGTGGGCTGCTGATTTCCTGTTTCATTGTTAAAATGCTGGGAAGTACATTACCAAAGAAAAAAAAAAAAAAAAAAAAGGGATTTACTGTATTTTTTCATATGTATCCTAGGAAAATTTTCCCTCTTTGGTGATGCCTAAGCAGCAGCATTTGGGCTGGAGGGGCAGCTGGCCGTAAGGCAGGCTGGTTAGGATATTTTTACTCATCTTAGTTGTATAGTTATTGCGGTAGCAGTCCTGTTCTCACATACCTGCAGCCTCTCTTCACATGCATTCAGTTCTCATAGTCCATTGCTCTCTGGTTGCAAAACGGGATTTTTGAAGTCTTGTAAAACTGTCAGCCAAGGACACCTATCACCGTACTATTAAATTAAAACATGGATCACTTTTTACGTGGTTTAACCTCTCCCTGGAAGAAAGTTTAGGACTGGGAATCCAACAGATAGCTCTGTGAATAGTTCTACACCGGGTTTTAAAATGTTTTAACTCTAGTGTGGTCTTATTTCAGCATGGTGATTTTTTTCACAATCGAATTTGAGAGTTAGGCTTTCCCTTCTTTGTTTTTATGGACTTTTTGTCATCTTACATGTTGCACCTTATTGCAAACAGGGAGTCTCAGCACTGAAGGCCACTTTTGTGAGGACGTTCAGGCATTTGCAGTGTGGGTCGGTGACTGGGGTTTTCAGAAAATGCAGTTATAAAAAGGAACTGAGTCTTCTAAATCCCTTGGACACCATTGTGAATTTTTCCCTGACCGCTTCCGTGCCTCTGAAAACCCTAACTCACAGGACTTATTTCCAATTAATATCTGTTCTGTCCATGAAGAATAAATGATACATTTCAGAAAGTTTCATTAATATTGATGAGCTTTACATATGGCTAGTTAGTATTCAAAGTATTTCAATTTGTTAAACAGAAAGAGTTTCAACCATTAATTATGTTCTGGTCATTCAGTTTTCATCAAATTGAATAAAGTAATGTGTTGGAACAGAATGATGTGTTTGGACCAAAAATATCTTTGCTCTTTCTACCTAGAAGCAGAAGAAAAATGTTTTGCTCAGCACTTCTTTCTACATTTGCATGGCCTAGATTTCATGTATTTATTTTGTTTTGCTAAGGTGATGTACAAATACGTGTCCAAAAGCAATATGTTTCTTTGCATTGGAAATATTATTCCTGCTTGTGTACGGATGCAGAACTGAGGCAGATGGGGGGGTCTGGTTTGCATAAATATTTAACGTATTATCTCAGTAATAACTGAGATAAGAGCCCAGTATAATTTTATGGAGGGAAAAGTCACACAGACTTCTGACACTAGGGTAAAACTTGAACTCAAGATAATTTAATTCTCTTTGGATCAGAACTGCTACAAGTTTTTCCACTTTCTCTTAAAATGCTGTAGGACTGTCCCAGTAAGAGGTAAGGAATTGAAGAAGGCAAACTTGTGGTTTTCACGGCTGCCTGCAGAATATAAAGTTTTGTTTTTCATATAGAGAAATATTTTGATGTGCAATGGAAATTACTGTTTTGATGTGCGTTTGTGTGTGTGCACACATGTACCCCCCAAGAAAGCTTTGCTTATCATCCCAGCTGACAGAAACGAACGGAGACTACATTTTCCGTTTCTGAAAAACGAAATTTGAATTTGAGTTTTTGAATTCCACATTGGTTTGGCAGAGTCAGTAGGCTTGCTCTTTCCACAGGCAAAACCACATTGAAGTGCTTTAACAGTGAATGACACAGAACATCTAATAGGTACAAAAGAAAGCAAAGACACAGAGGGGATCTTCTTTGCCAGTCGTCTTCTTCGGCGTTGCAGCCAATTTGGAAGCCGCTTATCTGTGCTTACTTCAGTGTTTCAATTACACACTTGAAAAAATACCTCAGCGTCACGTGATGCCACCACACAGTAAGTGAATCCAACCCATACTTTACATTTTTGCAATTCTATCAGCTATGGAATAATATTTTAATTAAAATCCAGCCATTTTGCTTGGTTTTCAGTTGGTAATGAACTATTGGTGGAAGATCAACTCCAGCTTACTATGGGCCAAAGAAATGGGTATTTAAGATACTGGAAAGACAGTTGGTGCTCAGACTTAACGGATTGTTTAAGTGCTTCTAGAAAGGTTACCCTAAATTAGCATTTTATGATGCCTATTGCAGCTATGCAGAAAACAATTCTTTCATTTTTTCTTTCCCTAAGAAGATGTGACTTCAGAGACTCAGTAAATTCCTGAGATAAGTCTTCTGTAGTTACTGCAGAAGTCCTTCTGAAGTGTCAGCAACGCTCTGCCATTAGCCTGGAGTAAAAATTTAGATCCTTTCCATCATGTGTCTCAAAGTATACCTTGTGGGCCCCATGAATCAATTTTTGTATGATTTTTATTAGGGGAGGGGGGCCAGATGGAGGATGAATCTTAGGTTTGAGAAAGATTTTTCTTCTTTTCAGTGTTTCCCTGAATAGCTCAAACGCTGGCATTCACCATCGGAATCATTAGCGCTGTTAACTCAAAGTCACTTTGACATTAAGAAAGCGGTGTAGAATTGACTGCCGATTGCTGAAGAGCTCTACCAGTGCACAAATGGCAGAATATAATGGGTTTTCCCTGTTAAATTATCTCAATATGCTTGCATTATCAGCTACTGAGTACTCTTTGGAGTACTCCCCCCAACTTAATGTGCTCTCTGTGCATGAGCCTTTGGACTGATGCTGCAGTTGACTGCAGCTCAATGTAAGAAAAGGGGCTAGAAAAAGACATTTTATTACTGTTCAGAAAGCAGAGAAGTAGAAATAACTGGTTATCCTTGCTTTGAACGGGGGGTTGGATCAGATGGCCATGTGAAGTCCCTGCCAGCCTTAGATATTCTGTGATTCTATGAAATAGAAAAGGAGGCAAGGTGAGACACTCGCAAAATTGCTTGAAGTGGAAGGAGTATATTTTTTTAATTTGTTTACAGCAGGCGAATTGTAACTCTGCTGAACAAGAAAAAAGGAAAAGGTTTGTTGTTGATATTAGTAACACCATTTTTTCCACGTTTTATGCAGATTGCTTTCATCACAACAAAGTAAATACGATTACCAGTAGCCAGTCTCCTTTACCCTATCTTAGCAAAGAATTCAGATTATTTTGTTTCAGAAGTGGTGTCAGCAGACTTCAGTATATGAGAATATCCCCTGGGTTTTTATGCTTTTATATTTTTATGGTTTTGCTGAATCAAGTCTCATAGACTTTGAGGAGTCCTCTTTTTCTTCCTGTTTCCATCAGTCAAGCACCTATAAAGCACTACAGTAGTCAAGTGGCCAGCTATGACTTCTTTAGAGGAACAGATCATTAATTTGATGAGTATAGATCCGAGAGAGTTATTTGCACCACCCAGATATTCTGCAAGCAAGAAAGAGTTAAATCCCATGGAAAGGCTGTGGTTGTGTTTGGGTTCCTTAAAATGTAGAGGCAAAGCTACGTCAGGGGGTGGCCTGCAAGGTGTATCAAGTTGGAAGGCTTCTCTACAAGACGCCGTTTTCAACCCCAACTTGTTTCTGTGAGAGGTTTAGGATTTGGGACTAAAATTAGCATCACTTGGGATGGGCTAAAACTTGGGGTTTTGTGAGGGGAAGGAGATGCCTGCAACTAGCATCAACAGGTGAATATTGCTGAGCTGCAACGGTTGGGGCTCAATCCAGCCTTCAGGAGGTCATTGGGAAGGTTCTCCTTGGCTTTAAGTAGCACAGGATCTGGCCTATGTCAGGATTCCTGAAAAACCTAGGATTGTTTTCGCACTTCCATAACGGTCACACTTCTAGTTGCAGCAGTTGACTCCAAGCCAGAGGCTCGTCCCACAGCCGAATGAATCCAGGAGACTGCTCGATTCTGCCAGTCCTTCAGCCACCAGCCTCGCCTCCCCTGCACCTGCAGTTCAGTTAAATTTCTCTCTGGACAATCCATGCGCTATTGCAACAGGTGCCATGATCTGAGTAACGTTGTAGTAGCTGGGATCTGGCTGACGTGACTGCAGGGAGGAAAGGCAACTGCTGAAAAACACACACGTACGGTAGTAATTTATCTTCTTAAAGGAGTCTAATGGACTAATTGAAGACATGAAGGACTGCATTTTATTACTATTAAAATTAAGCACTATTGAGACAGTTTGGGCTAAATTCAGGTCTTCAGACTAAGTAGGCGGCCTGTCACGAACCATTTGGGAATGTACAAGAAATGGTTTTTTTTAAACAGAAGAAAAGGCTGTCAAATCCCTTGCATTCATAAAGCAGGATAATCCCTTGGCTTTATTACCAAGTAACTTTGATGTAGCATTAAAACAAATTTGCATTTTAATACCTAATTCTCTGTATTTCCTCTTTGAGGTAATCCTCTATTTTGGAGAATTTTTTGAAGCATACTTTGGTGGCTTGTAATAGCGTTCCTCTAATGAGAGATGGAATTAATGTGTTCCAGAAAACTTAGTGCACCAGAGAGATATCAGAAAGATGGTGCTTGGAGAGACGTGATGTTTAACTACCTGCATCCTTACTAGAAGTGTTCCCTTTTATCCAGAGACCCCCAAAGAGAAGCTTTTTCCAGGGGAATGATAAATGTGTGATCAAAAGGAAGACCCTTAGCATCTCTGCATCCTAGCTGCACTGTTAACCATAGAGTATTCACAGAGCTGTTGTGAGACAAAAACTACACATAGAGCGATGCTCAGGGGCATCACAACTGTGTTTGGACCACAGCTACGGAGGGGGAGGTTGATGCAATTCCAGGCTGGGGGCCCGTATGCCCCCAAGGGAAAGGCCTGTTTTGTATTGTATCTGGCAAATTCCTGCCACCACTCGACTGAGAAAGTTAGTGCTCTTTCAGGGCGGAGGATGCTTTGTTGAGTATTTTATTTATTTCTTTTTATCAGCAATTTGCCCTGCTGTGTGACTTTGTAAATCTTTTTAGTTATGTGCCTCCATCTTTTTCCATGTATAAAATGATGCCACTGATGGCTTCCTAAATGATTGTGTGATCTAGAAATATGAAGCACTGCACGATAACAAAAATGCTTATGGATTTCTTCTGCTACTAATGCGGGTATTTTTTTTTTCTAAGAATTTCTAACTTCTGTTCCACCAGAATATGTTTCCAATGTGTCCAATGGTGTCCAAAGCAAAAAGCAACTTCAAGTTGATCATGTTTGTCTCAAGTTGACCTCGTTTGTCAAAGGATGCATTTTTTGTTTAATATATAGAGTGTCCTGGAAGCCACGCTAAAATAGAAGATATAATCCTGAAAGTTCTTAAGTCTCCTCCGTACTTCGCCACTCTTGTGTCAACTGAGAACACTTCAGGCCTCGTAGGTGACGTTGGATACCATGGAAACCATATATTTTTATTCTCAGGGTCAGGTCTTCCTGAGGGTAGAATTTCCACCAAGAATTTTGTTGCTCTATTAATGGACCATAAAATAAACTTCAGCACCTCAGTTCTGCCAAATCTCCACTAAGCGTCGTGCAGGAATCAATACCTTGTTTTTATATTATAGAAAGCTCCTTAAATCTTAAAGAACATGAAGAACAAGAGATCAAAGAAAGCATTGGAAAATGACACGGGCAATGAGAAAATTTAGAGCTAAAATAGTGCCAGTGATTAGGTGTTCTGAAATATTGGAAGTCTGGGTGTAATTCTTCTGGAGCACTTGGGGTGGCAGCTCCTGGGCTTTTCCTGGGCACAGCTGCTAGAGCTGGGCTGGGTCTGACAGCGATGTGGATGGGGGGGATCAAAACCCCAGCCTGGATGGGCAATTCCCGAGTTATCAGGATCCTCCCTAAAGCTGATGTTAGACTTTTAAATATCTTTTCAGTTCTGTTATCAGGAAAGCCAAGGCAGGGAATAGTCAAGGGTATAAGAGAACATATATGATTTTATTTCTTTTTATTGTGAATATTGAAAAGTGACTCTTTACCCCCCTCTCCCTTTTTCTTTTTTTCTTCTACTGGAGCCAAGTAGTTAACACCTTCCTCTGAAGAGAATTAAAATGGGCGATATCTTTGAGCAAGAATTACAGAGGTGTGTAATAATTGCCTGGCATTTCCATACGCTCTGAAAGCGGTCTGAAGCTTTAAAGCAAGCATATTGTCCAATTCATCATCTTCCATGCAGCGTTTTTACTTTTAGCAAGGGACATACATCATAAGGCTCAGCAAGTTTTAGAAATGGATTCTCAACGTGGACAGATGGTGTTTAAGATGCCTGATGAGAGGGCTGACTTTCTCGGAGTGTGGCAATGTCAGAAGAGAAGACAGCTTCTTGGGTTGTTCTCTCATTTTCCATGAGTGACCAGTGTTGGAAGCACAGCACGTTCAGCAGCGGCAGCGCTGAGCCCGGCAAAAACTCTTCGACAGACTTGTGGCGGCATTGATCCTAAGCCAACAACTGCCATCCGCCTCCGTGCCGGTGTGCTGGCATCCTGGGAAAAGCGCCGGGATTTCTGAGCTGGAGATTATGGCCTTGCTGAGCACCCTAAACGATAGATTGGTGAAGCTTTATTTATTTTTTTTTTCCACCTGACTGCAATTGGGAAAGATATCCTAAAGGGCTCCGCTGCACCTTCCGAAACAGAGACGAATTCACTTTTGAGACGGAGCAGTCTCAAAAGAACTTGCAAGATTTTTGAGCTTTGAAACTTGCGAAGGTCCTTCCCGTCTCACCTTCTGTTTTCTTTTATAACAAAGTAGAACAGAGTTTTTAATGGGCTTGCATCTCCAGCGGGCACGCCAAGCTTAGCGGGTGGCGGTAGCTTCCCGAGCAGCGAGCCGCAGCAGCTGGATGTGCTGTACACCACTAAGGCTGCCCACATCCCAGCGCTTTCATTTTAATGTAGGAACTGGAACTGGGAGAAACGGAGCTTTTATTTGGGTGCGATAGCAAGGAAAAAGGAAAATGACTTAACCTCTCAATTTCACACCGGAGAAGCCGGCAGTATATTTGGGAGCATCCACAACTCATAAGCATTGATTGGGATCCTTCTATACCACATATTAAACAGGCAGGGAACAGAAAGCCCGTAAGAAAGCCTTCAGTAGATTTTTAATATCTATGTGCCGCTTCAATATCTCAATATCATTTTGTCCAAGAATAGTTTGAATATTCTGTGCGCTTGAATACTGAATAGGCTTACAATTATGAGGAACCTGGAAGCAGAAGTTATGCCTTTCACTCTTTCTATTCCACAGAAACTTTATGTTTTCTTTAATATCTTGGCTGAGAAAACTCTAATAGTTGAAGATCTTTCTTTTACCAGTTTTGTGAGAGCTTTATACAGGTTCAGTTTAATGTATTTTTTTTTCCTAGCAGCCCGTAAATGAATAACATGCGTACAGCTGACAGATTTCTACTAAAGAAGACTTCTAAAATGTTCTTTAATGGGGCTGCCAGTTTCCTTTTCCTTTAACTAAAGTTGCCCATTTTGCAAACCTTGTGAAGTACCTTCATATTAATCCATTAAAAATATTCAGAAAGAAATTAGTAATTTCTAGGGACATCTGTCTGTATTAACATGATTATCGAGTACTTTTTTTTCCTTCCCCCTTCTTCATGGATACACTCAGCGGGCTCTGTTTTGGTCAAATATCCTTTATCTCAAATGTGAGTGGGCATTTGGGCTACAGGACACCCCACTGAACCTTGAAAAAACATATGGGAGAGAAATGTTGCAGATTTAGCTGTGTGGAGGTAATATGCACTTGCTTTTTGGGGGGTCTAGGAAGCCTTTATTTTAAATTTCTGTAAAATTTTCTTTCACCTTAGCTTGTCTTGTGTTAATGATCATTTTGAGGTAATTGGCTGCCATCGGCACATTGCATTTTGTTAAGATGGAACATGTTGTGCTGGAATACTTTTCAATTAACCAACAGAATACCAGAAACTTGTCATTTGTGACAACCGAAGGAGAGATGGGACGTGAGCACCCTGTGATTGTGAACCCATGTAACCCGGGCCAGCAGCTGTGGGTCATGACTTTCGGTAGTGGCCCAATTTGCTTCCACCCTGTCTGAAATTTGAATATTTTATTATTTTTTTAATGAAACAAAAGTTCTGTTTGCAAGAATTTTCTTGTGTGAGCCTCTCTGATCTGACGTGATAAGATTTATAATTTTTAGATGCTCCTTTGTTCCTTATGTGTGTGCTGACGTGGAATTAGGTATTCATCAGTGGCAAATGAAACTAAGTGGAATTGAATGGGGTTTCCAAGGAGCTGCCTCTTCAAGGTGTTGAGTCTTCAGGCTGAGGTACAAAAAGCAGCTTTTTTATAATGCAGATCACAATGTAGTTCTTGATTTCTCATCTGAGATGCTTAGATGCTTCCGGCTACCTTAGTTGTAAATAAAGGCAAAATTTAAATCTGAGTGAGGTCATAGAGATGGAAACCAGGCGTATCAGTGAAAGAGGGGGACATTGTACAGTCACAGCAAATAGTAAGAACCATTTTCTGCCTCTGATAGTTAAAGTACAGGACTAGAATTATCCACTCGAATCCACCAACAGAGGTGCAGCTGTTAGTTATCTAGTTGATACCGAAATTCCAAAGACGGTCAAAAAAGGGAGAGAAAAAGATGGGTGTGAATCCATTGCGATCGTGCTTGAGAGATGGCTGTCAAAGAGGGACCTTTTGGAAGTTACAGCCTTGCTTTAGAAATGAACCTGCCCACCTGAAGTAGATGTTCCTTCTAAAAATAACAGACCTATCTCTGAGCTTAGCTTACTCCAGAACGACAAGGCAGCCTGTGGAAAACAAAGTCTCTGTTGAGTCACCCCAACAGACAAAACCTTGCGGGTTTGTCCACCTGCCCTGAGCTATAGGAAGCTCACACTATCTTTCATGTTATTACTGATGTTCCTGAGGCTGGGAAGACTTCATTTTTAAAGATGAGTTGTGCCTCCATCCATCCGCCCCCGGGTAAAACAAACCCTCTTTGCATTAAATTGCCTCTTGTGCAATGTCCACCAGTAACAGCAGAGCTGTTGTAAAAGGTTGAACATCTGCATGTCCTCGATGTAATTGGGGTGTGATGGGACACTGTCTTCTTCCCACCAGCTGCCAGCGAGCCTGCCTGCACGGCTCAGGCACTCCTGAAACACTGAGAAGGGTCAAAATTGTATGAATCCGATTAAAAAACATATGTATAAATGAAAGCTCTTGGCTCAGCGCTCGGTCCCAAGGACACACTGCATATCTCAGCCGGTCAGAATTGGACGTGGTTCATCTGTTTTGTGCGTTCAGTGCCAGGGATTAAAGGATGTGAGCTGGGCTGGGGCGGCTGGATGCCCATGTGAAGTGCAGAGGGAAGGGCTGGGTATGTTAAGGGCAATTGGATCAGCGTCACCAGGCCACCGAGATGGCGCAGCGGTCCAGATGGCCGGCCGGGTCTTAAAGCGAAAAGAAGCAATGAAAAGATTCCTAGCAATATCAGCGGGGTGTTATGTCTTAGAAAAGAGTCTTGGTGTGGCTGAAAACTGAGATTTCAGGCTGAAGCCCTGGTCGTGCGGAGGACACGAGGGTTTGGTGCAGCTCTGTCAGCCAACCAGGTACTTCTATTGGAATTTAGTTCAAGCAGAATTCGGGAAGCGGGAGAATCCACTGGATGCTTGAGTAGAAATACCGGTGGCCTGTTTTTCATTTTTCTGGAGGCTACCACAAATGTCATGCCAGAGGAAGGGGCCAGGGAGAGCTGCGCGATGCTACAAAGTCAAATGAACAAACAAAAGCCTCGGTCACCACTGGGATGATGGCAGCGTCTCAATCCCATTTTGTCTCCGTAATGTGTTTATGATCCAGCTTTGCTCAGCCAAACGCAGGGATCAATTCCACTTTTTCTTTGTGCTCCAATTATTCTTTTTGATTTCTCTACATCCACGCAGGGATGTTTGTAAAACAGAAATTACTTTCTTCCTCACGGAGTGCTGTTAAACCCAGAGATGGCAATTATGCAGTGTAGGACCTATCCCTTTTTTAGCAAATGTGATTTAAAAATATAATCAACTGTTGACCTAGTTTGTTCACATTCAGCTTGAAGGAACCATTTCTTAGGCAAAATGCACTGCTGTTAAAGATCACGGATGTGCTGAAGGTGGTTGAATTTGAGCTTTGGACTTCTGATATACGTGCTGCGTTAAAATGAATGTTTGGCTGAGACTCAGGCTCAAATAGGGGTTTTAAGGATGTGTTTTGCGGCACCCAGGTTTTGAGAAATGTGGAATAGGTCTTTTATTCTGTTTCTCCAGTCAGTCCTCTGGGCGACTTATTTTGATGAAACTTGGCAGATACATAAAACTTGCAGAAATCCCATCCTTGGTTCTTTTTTATTTTTATCATGGGGCCTTGTCACAGTGTCGGAGAAGAGCAGAACTTGTAGAGGCAACAAATATGAAAAAGGGATTTTTTATTTTTTTTTACTGTAAAGTTGCAAACAGTAAAAGGAGTTGTACTGGTTGGCAGAAAAATACGCAAAGGGCTGTAAATTTTGCTTGTCTTTATTTTGTCCTGTGCTTAAAAATGCCTTGCTCTTCACATGGGTCTTAATGAGAAATCAAGAAATGTCATCACGCTTCCGATGACCCTGGTAACCTTGCACACCTAATTTTTGAAAACTTTATTTTTCCAAAAATAATTTGGTTGTTACTGTGGCTTTAACATAAAGAGATTATAACCTGCTTGTAATCGCATTCTCCTTTGTTCACTTGGGGACATAAGAGGCTGGAGATGCTGGACAACGTGCCCTGCACCCTCTTACCAAGCGTGGTAGCGTACGTAAGGCTGCATGTTAGAAGTGGCAGGGCGAGAGACCCCCAAAAGGTCACGGTTGTTGTGAGACTCAGGCTTCAGATTCATCCCTGCTGTCTTTCTGGAGGGATCCAGGCTTCTAATTTCACCTCCTCATTGACCAGGACAGAGTTCACACACGGAGCAAAAATCATGCTGGAGAGCAAATAGAGCGCCACGAGCAAAGCCCTGCAGCCTGTAGCTGCAAAGTGCTGCCGAGGGTACGCATGGATCTAGATGTCAAATTAATTATCTGAAGTTTAATTAGCCATAATTGAAGTGACCTATACTTTCCTATTACTTGATTGGAGTATACTAACAGATGCCCTTTGCCTGTCCACTTCTGACTTCCTTTCCCATAAAAAAAGGTGCTGTTGCTAATATGACATCTGTGGAAATGGCAGAAAATTAACAGTCATTTCCACATCCATTTCAAATTATGAAGAACGTGAGACCCTTTGACTTAGAGGACATCAAAGTCAAAGCAGACCGGGTTCTGGTCCTCCTGTTCAGAGATGCATCTAATTAATGCTAATAAATGGGGTGACTTGTGGTGAACTATTGCTAATGAAAAATAGCCTTCAGCCCTGCCCCATAGCAACAAACCACCCATATGGGCTTTTCACCTGCCGCCTCCTCCTCCTCCTCATGACAGAATTGTTCATTTATTCTCTATACAGAATAATAACCTTTCCTAGCAGGAATTTCCTTATTCTTAATCATACAGTCCTCGTAGGGCTGCTGCAAATGGACAGCTGTGATAATAGTACACCTATACATATATATACATATATATAGGTAAAAGCAGGGGTGTGCGGACTAGTCTTTTAAATAGTCCATCCGACCAAGGTGAAAGAACTTTTTCTACCCAGATTTAGGAAGCGTTCAAACACAGCTAAAGAATTTATTTTCTTCATTGCTTTGTCCCATCGTTCTTCCTGCCTTCTGAGGATAAACCACGCAGTAGCCACTCACAGCATCCGAGGCTCTCTTTTACTTAATTTGCTACGAGGATATCGTCATGGCAGGCACACCGAGAGCCTCTTCTGGGAGCTGGGCTGTAATTTGATGTATTTGTTAATAGAGTCACACTGACAACGTCTTCTATGATATAATTGATTGGAAAAGTAGCAATGTTCCCAGTGTTGTCTAGCAGGTAAACACGCAATACATATAAAAATAAAACGGGGGATATAGTTGCCCAAAGGATAATAAACTAAGGTAATGTAGGGAGCACTAAACCCCAAGGGCTTGTGCAGCTGTAACCATTCAAAAGGCACTTACCAAATTACGGCAGCTAAACAGGATTTGGCTGAATTAGCAGTGAGACAGGAGACCTCCAGGGAAAACCCAGGTGCTGCAGATGCTTTGTTTCAGCAGGTGCTGCTCAATCCCTAAATAGGTATTTAATCAGTCCCCCAGAAAGAGCTGGAAGGGAAGTGAAGATGAGGGTTGCTGGTGCCCTGTGACTTTGTCAGAGTAGCTGCAGTGTTTCTGCTGCCCGTCAGTTTGAAGGTAATGTATATTCAGATTTCTTGAATGTACTGATATTGTCATTGGAGAAAAGTCCTTTCTGCTGTACCCCTGGGGTGCTGGTGCCTGAAGGCTTCAGGTGAACCAAGGTGACTGTTCCTGAGAGCAGCCTGTGAAGTGCTGTAGTATTTTGAGAAGAATATTTGGGATGAAAGGAGATCCTTCAGGTCTATGCTGGAAAAGCCTGTGCTGCTCTAGAAAGCGATCACATTGATGGTCTTGTCTGATGTGCTCGTGATGGGTCCCTGTTGTTTATTTAGGAACTACTGTAAGAAAAGTGACGGGCAGTGGTGACATACAATGTGAATCTTCCCCTTGATTTTGGTGTTGTTTACTGTCTTAAGGTCCTTTTTCCTTTGCTGTGTGTAAAGTCTATAGGATACATCTCTTTAAATAGCAGGTGTGTTCGGGGGGGGGCTCCTAATTTCTCTCAAGCTATTTAACCTATAATTTGTCTTTTTGCAGTACTGAAAAGACTAGAGAGGGCCTTTTACGTGTCTATAATGCTATTAGACTACGTGAGAATCAGAGTTCTTCAAATCAGAAGGTTCATAACCCCATCTAATCCTCTAGCGGCTGGGTGGACAGAGGGGATTGCTTCCCGGGTGCTTACGGACGTTTTAGGACAGTAGATAATGTCCTGCTGGGCGGGAGCTCAGTCAGCAGCGGCATCTGCCATCCTGCTGTTCTGCTGATACCCCCTTTTAAACTCGTGGGAAATGGGGAGCCTCGCAGAGCACGGAGGGGGTTTTCATCAGCCAAGGGACGAGGCAGGCATCCTTCTCGTTCCACGGCAGCATTTCAGTTCTCTGGACATGCAGAAGTGCTCTTGGTTTTCTGTTCCACGGTGTAACTCAACCTTTCTCAGCTTCCACCCAACAAAATCCTGCCACTTTGTAAAATCTGCTTACAACAGGTGATACTATTTTAATTATTTAATTAATTTTTGCTAGTCATGCTGGTCTGAGAGATCAGACCAGGTCAACACCTCTATTTCAAGACCCCTTGTGATGCTGAGGTTGAGCTGAAACACTCCAATTCCTTTTCTGCAGGAGAGGGGAAACTGTTGCTTTCAACCAACAGTTCTAACAGTCCCAGAGAGATCTCATACCCTGGTGCTTGGTGGTTGTTTGGTTTTTTTCTTCTTGTTTTGTATCTAGCGCTGAGGAGAGCATAATGCTAGTACTCAAATATATTTGATTATCCAAGTCCTCCGTTCATCTCATGTGCTTTAAGTAAACTTAAGCTTGTGCGATATTTGGTCCTTCTTGCAAATGCATTAATTCCTATAGAGATCAGTAGTTACAGAATGGGCTAAAACCAAATTCTGAAATCTGCCTCCATTGTGGAGGTGTTTGCAGAGGAGAAGAGCAGCAATAGTGTCTCATCTGAATCAATTGCAGCAGGCGGCAGGAATACAAATGTTGCAGAAAGCTGGGAGTCCCGCAGCATAGTGGCAGCTTGGTATAGAGGGACATTGAGCTACTAGATTTCTATTTGTAAAATAGGATGTTTTATGTAATCACAGGAAAATAGTTGCCTTTTTAAACTTCATCCTTTTTTTTTCCCCTCTATACTCCATTTTTAAATTTTATTTTTTTTTGGGGGGGGGGGGGGTGATATGAACATTTCCTATGCACTACAGTAATATTGCATAGCCAAGTTTAAAAGACTGTTTCAGAGGTCCCCTTTGGGCTATCCCGTTTTATGTAGACGGGACACGGAGGAGCACTGAACTGCCTATTACTTTGGAGCAGGAATGGTGCTGCAGTGAGATTGATAGCGGCCATGTGCCTCCATGTACGATGCTAGCCGCATAAATTACAGCCCCTTAATGATAAGGCATAGCTGAATTTCAGCTGAAGTGTAGTTGTGCTTCTCTTATTTCAGTTCTTTCTAATCTGTGAGTATGTAAATATGTACACCAGGAAATGAAACCTGTATGTGAAACTGGGGGTGAGAGTAGGGAGGGAGCATAGCTGGAGTATAACAAATGAAAATTGCAATCAAATCTATAGAATTCACTGTATATGAACCACACTGGATCTCAAACAGCTTGGCATTTGTAACATGGCAGGATGTTTTATTACGGTCCGTTCCCACAAGGTGAATTAAAATAAGGATTAAAAAGCCCCTATAAATCAGATTTTATAGCTGCCTAAACCACCTGCAAACTGTTGGTACTTGTTTTCAAAATCTACCATCATTCTGCTGTCAAATTGATTTCGGTTTCATTAGCAGAGCTGGCATTGCCTGTGCTGGCATAATCTACCGGCTGCATAAATTACTAGGAGTGTAATTGTAAGCAATGTCTTAATTTTGTCAACAGCATTGCAGAGTGCCAACGGTACCCTTTATGCACTATTTTTAATTGTCTCAGCTGGATGTTTTTTCAGCAAATTTTACCTCAATGGGAAATAACAGAAAGAATTACGTGAGCCTGTAGTAGTTAGTACGGGCAGGAAGATGCTGTATGTGAAACCCAAGAACACTTGCCCAGGGACTCTCCAGTATTTGTAAACAGCTTCAAATTCAAAAGGTAACATCTTAAGTACTGAGGATACGCGGAGGAGCCTGTTTTGGTGGCCCTGTATGGTCCAGAGGCACCAGAAAGCATTGCAAATGAAAGCTGGTCGTGCGAGCGGCGGGGTTAAGCTTTGGTTCATGGTTGCAATTGTGCAAGTGCTACGGGTGGTGGGAACCCTCTGGGTGGTGGAGGAAGACCTTGGTCCCTTGTGCCACGCAGCCGGTGGACCACCCGGAGGCTGTTTGCTCAAATCAGTCGTTTGCAACCTGGCACAAAGTCTATAAAATCTGGAGGAGCCTCCAGCAAGTTTGATGTGACCAAAATGAACATCCAGGGGTGTTATGCTTCACCTTTCCTGAAGGTTTCACTAATGCTGGGCACATTGAACACACCAAAGAAGACAAACAGCTGCATGGTCTGTGCATTCAGTTTGGCGAAGTGTCTCAATCATTCTGTATGAACGCGCGTCTATAAATACGTAATTAATGAACACGGGAGAAGCTAACAGCCAGCGATCAAGTTTACCTACTATAAATCCTGGGTAGCGTGTGCTCAGTAAGTTACTCTGTGCCACGACTGATTTTTACAGCTGGAGACTTCCAGTAGACGGTATCTTTTCCTATTTGGTTGTGAGTAAATGGAGGCAGTGCAGTAAGGTGGATACCGTGATACTGTGATGGGAGGGAATGCATTTGCCCTGCGAATGTGGCAGCTTAATGTCGTGGTGTATCTCTGCATGAAGTAAGTCTTGGTAGCGTTGTTCATAGGTTTATTCCTTCTTTGTTCAAAAGCATTCATTATTAGCAATCCTGTGTATAATAAAAGGAATAGTAATGGGTTTGTTAAATGGAAAAGCAAGAGTCCTCCTGTTTCAATTTAAAACCCGTGGCAGACTTTGCTAATGCATGTTTTACAAGTAACCATCTATTTCTCTGAAAAACCAAAGGTAGAGCCAGGGAATTCTTAAAAGCTCTCCACGGCCATCTGCTGTGCGTGCTCCAGCTTCTCTCCCTCCTCTCTTCCTTTAAAACTCTGGACCGAGATGACCACTCTGGGAAGAGCTTTTCACATCAATCAGGACTGGATTCCGGTTGCCAATAAGCCAAGAGCCAATTTAGCTGTCTACTCGAGTATGTGGTCTGAGTCACACCGAGGTTAAAGCCTTATCTAAATCCTATTAAAGCCAATGCTAAGACCCCATAAACTTAATTGGGTTTAGTGTAGACCTGCTTCATGGATTTCTTTTCATATCTTAGCAGGTTTGTTTGTTTGTTGGTTTTTTTTTTTTTAATCAATCAGTACCTTTTGATAGGCTGTGGTTAAACTTGTCTGGGACAGTACCCTGTATCCTTACCTTCATTTTTTTTTTTTCTTCAATTAGAGCAGCACCTGTAATCTGGGAAGTCAACTATGTGTCTGTATTCAAGAAAAACTATCCACAAATAGTGACCCTGACCTTTCTTTGCCATTAAAAACTCTCTCTCAATTTTGGTAACCTGTTAGTTGTGTTTTATGTTGGGTGCTTTGGGTAAGGGTCAGTCCTGCTCCTGTTTACAGCTTAGGGAATTTAATATATGAAGGGCTAAATCAATAAAAATTAATGTATTTTTCGTATTTGTTATATGAGCTGCCTTAGATACTACACTACAGAAATTCAGCTGAAATTCTATGTATGAAGAGAGAGCACAGTGTTGACCTCATTCATAGGGGAAAATTTTTCTATTGTTCAGCAAGTTCTTTTCCGTGATGTTTCTGTACTTCTATAGAGTTCAGTAAACTTCATCACCCTCATAAAAAGTGGCTCTAACAGAGGCTTTATTTGCATCTTCGTTTAAGTAGGTTTACTGAGATATAGGTGGAAGCAGCATTCGTGCCTTGAGTAGATGCTATCACCTGCACTCCCAGTGCTGTCCCATGCTGACCACTCGGTTTTGACAGTGGGCCAAGCTGCCAGAGCCCACCTGTTGGCAATTACTTGCTTGAACGAGCAGTCTGACCGGGTTTGATACAAGTAATCTACCAGCGAAGTGCTCACCAATATGACAAGAGTTTCAACACTTAGAGTGCTTTTTCAATCCTGGCGACTGATCTATAGGCTGGAGAAGGAATGAGTAGCGATGTTGTTAGCATCTTGGGTAAGTTAGCAGAACTCCTGAGTATATGACTTGTTCTTGGCTTACCTATGATTTAGGACTGGGGTCCTAGTTCAGTGGCGTTTTCTGATGTGGTAACGTAGTAGGACGAGTACTCCGTAGGAAGTGAGTATTCATTATTGCCTCTTGCACAAGATGTGGGACACTCTGTGTTGAATTCCTAGAGACCAGCCTTCTATGAAGATGTTTTATTCATTAGCCTAAAAGTCTTGTGAAGAAATAAGTGACGGCAATTATTAAACATTTGCTGCATTTAATTCATTCCTCTTAAATTCTTCTGTGGCTTAACAGCTAAGGAAAAAGTTTACAAGGTGATAATAGTGCAAGACTCCATCTGTTCCGACAGATTAAAGAAACTAGAGGACAACTTTTAAAGGATGAATACTAAAGGTGTTGTTATTGCTTTTGCTGAGTTTAATTACAGAGAATAGGGACCAATAAATATGTCTACAGGACATATTGATTGCTCTGTGAATGTACACATCTATTTAAAGGCAAAGTCAACGATGTTTCAACTGGATTTGACCTACCAAGACAAGCGTGAAGCCGAAAGGCGAATATTTGACAAAGTGAACGGTTAGTTTTGTTATACAAATTGCTCTAAGGTACTTTAAAAGGTCAGTTGGTGTGTCAGATGAGTAACTCTGTGTGTTCTTTGACACAGAAAGGCTGGGGTTGGAAGGGACCTCTGGAGGCACCCAAGTCCAACCCGCCCTGCTGAAAGCAAGGTCAGTTAGAGGTCGCTCAGGAGCATGTCCATTTGGGTTACAGATCTCCAACGATGGAGACTCTGCACCCACTGAGGGCAACCTATTCCTGTGCTTGAGCACCCTCCCAGTAAGGAAGCTTTTTCTTACGTTGAAATGGTATTTCCCGTATTTCACCTTGTGCCCATCTTTCCTTGTCCTGTCTCCAGGCAGCAGATCTGAATCTGGCTCTACCCTACCTACTCCCCCCCATCAGGTACTTGGACACACTGAGGTCCCCCTGAGCCTTCTCTCATCAAGGCTAGATGGTCCTGGCACCCTCCTCCTCCCCTTACCTGACAGATGCTCCAATCCCTTAATCATCTTTGTAACCTTCCTTTGCACTTGCTTCAGTGTCTAATGAATGAAACTTTGGACTTGGAATATTTTAGGTTGCATTCAGGTATGTAATTTCATTTCACGGTTTGTGATTTTTCTTGTTGGTTTAAAGAGAAGAATTCCAAACAACTTTGTGCTGCTTTTTTTTTAAAAAAAAAAAAAAGAGAGAGAAAAAAAAAAGGAAAAAATAGAAGAAGCTTTGGCTAAAAGGATTTGATAATGAAAGTAACTTCTTATTTCTATGTCATCAGAAGAAAATGCAAAGGTTTCATCTTCTAGTGCTCTGTTAATATGCACTTTGGCTACTTTAGGTTTCTAGAGCTGGTGAAGCGAAGGGTTGAGCAGCCTTCCTGTGGGAACAGGAGATCCACATGGATTGGAGGAAGGACTTGAAACTTGAGTCCTATGCTCCATTAGGAAATCTTTACCACAGATCAGTTACTGTGTTAACTTCTTGGGAATACGGGTTCATGGTAACTTGTGCCTTTGAGGATGCTAGTAAATTTTTATTGAGGACAACTGATGCTGATTTGTTTAGTGGTGTTTGGTTGGTTTTTTTAAACTTCTGAACAAAACTGTCTTTTAGTCACGTAGATGCTCTCCAAATTCCTGCTGAACTCGCTATAAACTCTCGATTAACCTATTGTCACTTTAAAGAGTGAATTTAGCAAAAATAACACGTTTCTCCAGTGAGACCAATAATTAGAGCTTGTGATGTGTTCAATAATAGCTTTGAATAAGGCAATAAGTGTGTATATTTTAGTAGCAGCCATTTCGTCCTTTTCATTAAAAAAATTTAAGGTTGCAAATGTGGTTTTTATTTCCCTCAAAGGTTATCTGGGGGTTTCCTACCCTTAGGAACCGAATGCCCTAAAGACACACCAGATTGCTTATCTAATAATGGCTGCTTTCCTAACTAATAGTTTTTAGGTATTCATTTTTAATGATTTTTATGCCTCTTGAAAATGCCAGCAATATTGCTCATAAATCATTGTCCTTCCCTTTAGCTCTCCTGGATTAATACAAATTCCCTTTAATTACAATTCTAGTTGGAGCAACTGCATTTAATCCTACCTGTTTTTGAGGCAGGTATTTAGTTCCATACAGCTCATTAAATAGCAGTGGTATAGATTAGTGTCCCGATTAGGTGTAGAATGAGATACTGGGGGAAGGGGAATTTACACACTAGAGAGAGTGGAGCTTGCCTTCAGAAGCGTTATTCTTTAGCTGGGCACAGTTATGCTGCAGGTTTTTTCTTTTGATATTTTCTGCTTAGCACCGTATCATTGCGCGGCAGCTTTGTACACGATGCTTATGTATCTTTGAATAAACTGGATGCTTATTAATGGTGATGGTACCCAACGAGGGCACCGCCCTTCTCAGGGTGGCCGTAGACAGAGGGGTGACGGTGGTGTGTTTTATGTAGCTTCTTCTCTTGCTTTGGAGGTCAGCCGTTGGTGGTGGAAAGAACAGAGACTAACGAGGGTTTGCAGGTGTAGGGTTGAGTCGGCGGGGTCTGGTGTTACTGGTGCCATGTCTTTTTGGCCAGCCGTGGTGTATGGAGGTGTACTGAACCCCGTCCCTTGGGCGGAGGGAGCTCCTCTGCCACCTTGGCTATCCGCTGGAGTGTAAAAGCTATCATTTCGTACCCGTGCTGCGCTAGAGCAAACACGGGGGGTGGGGGGGTGGGGGGAATCGGCTGCAACTAAGCTGTGTTGAATATGATAAAATGGCTTTTGATTTATATTCATGGAGAGTGGAATCCAAATGGAGCCCAAAGGTGAAAACAGAGGTGTAAAACCTTATGTAGCCCACTGCATCTTTAAGAAAACATCTATTTCTTTTGCTAAATATCAATCCAGGGAAAAAGACCTCTGTGTGTTTCATTTTTCTTTGCTGACATTTTGATGTGATTAAATTCATGGTGCTGCAAAGAAATACTGCCAAGCAAACCTCAGAGCCGAAGAAATAGTGCGGCGTTCTTCCAAAGCCAGCCAATGCATAGCAGCCTTCTCTTTAGCATAATTAGTAAAAGCACGGTTCCACTCTAACCTGTAAATCACTTTTTCTTTGCACAGGGCGCTTCTGTTAAATGCTGACTATCTTGTCTTTATCAACTGGCACAGCTAAACAGGGGAAAATATTAACACCTTAATACTCGAGACGTTTGGGGAGTCTGATGCAGATGTGTAATCAACAGAGAAACTCTGCTTAAGTTGAGTAATTTCATTTCTCTAGCCATTCCTTTCTGGGCTAGTGATGAACGCGTAATTTAGGAGGCTGATGTGGTATTTACAGTGATTGTGGTTTCTTTTTTTTATAAACAGAAGAAAAAAAAAAAAACATTGCTGCAACTTAGATTTCTTTGCGTGTCTCAGTTCCCCAAGGAAGTGTTGCTTCTGGCCTTTGACTGGGCACTAAAACACTTTCTGCTCAATTCTTTCACAGTGGAAAAACGCTTCTGTGAAAGACCAGTCCTGCTGGTTTGAGAAGACAAGTAGTGTAATGGCTGAAGCACTGTCTAAGCCTCTGGGTTAATTTTTTTTAACTTTTTTTCTTCTTCCTAATATTTCTGACACTCGGACTCACCAGAGGGAATTTTTTGATCTGAGGGGAAAATAACTGACTTGCGCCGATTTTGCACTTGAACCGATCTCAAGAAGAAAACCACCTTCCAACCAAGCTTGCCAACTTGACTTTAACCACCTGCTGATCTGGCCCTGCTTTGTTGTTCTCCTTTTTTTTCCTTCCTTTAAAGGTGATGCAAACTCTTTCCTCTTGGTTCTGTGTCAGCTGGTTGGTTTGTTGTCGGCGCACAGGAGCAGTGGTCCCCAAGGCTGGGAGCATGTGGCTCCCAGCCCTAAACTAGGCTGCATGTTTTTCTTTTCTAAGCATTTGTTGGCTTTGCATAAACATGTAAAACACCAAGGTGACCGATTGCATATGTAATTGCAGCCTCTTCTTCTGTAAAGCAAGGTGGCTGTTGTACCGTGGCAGGATCTGGTATCTTAGGAGAAGCCCAGAGCTCTACTGAAGCGGTCAGCTGCCACCTGTGCGATGCCTGTGGGTAGTAAATGGGATTGCTTGTGGCCAGTTCTGTGTTGAAAGGCCCCAAAATAGTTCTTTTCAGGGTCACAAAGTGAGAAAATGAATGAGCTGGAAATAGGACCCAAGAGCCCTGGATCCCCACCTCATGCTCACAGACACCTTGCCGTCCGCTGTCACCTTCGCAGGCGTCCTTTGCAAAGGCACCCACTCGAACAGAGCACAAATGCACGGGAAGATTGAGCAAGACTCACCACTTCTGAAAGTCCAGAACAAAACATGGTGTCTTGGTGATGGGTCGGTCACTCTTTCACCAAACCCTAGTGGCTTTTTACCTGGTACTGGGCAGGCATCCCCTGATCCCTGCGTCTTTGCCCCCAGCAAGCTGAGTGTTTGAGATAAATACGTGGTGTACAAGATGTGGAAGGCTTTGTGTTTGGAGCTCTCTCCTTTGCTGACATTGGAAGAAGTCACTAAGCCACTTAGTTTTTCAGTACATCACATAAAATGCAAAGTGTATTTGATGAGGAGCCACTTACACAGTTCTTTACAACGTGTAGACAGAGTTATGAGGTTGGGCAGCGGCTTTGTTGATGAAAGAATAAAGTAGTAGATTTTTTTTTCCTTCCACCTTTTGAAACGGGCAGAATACAAAATTTTAATTACTTGTTTGTCTATAAATAATTCAGCAAAGCTATAGGTTATGCTTATACACGTACACACACGAGTGAGATACATATCTAGTGCCAGAGAATTGCTTGAGCCTTTCATAGGTAGTAAATTCTCCATGTATTTATGGCCGGTAGTAGATGTGCCCACGCATGCTGACGGAGAAATCGTATGTCAAGGTGATCGGCAAAGGGCAGCGGGGAAGAGTCTTTTCTCTTCTGTAAAGGCAGCCAGGTGTCAGGCTTTCTCTATCTAGGTAGCTTTTCCTACAAAAAGATTGCTTTACCTTATGGACAGGAAAAGATAGCTCTTGCCTTGACAGGCTAAAGAGCTGATCACATGTCAGATTCCTCTGTTGTCCAGGTTCTCGCTGCCATTCGTCATCATCATGAGTTTCTTAATCCCTCAGCCCACCGTTCTTCTTCCCTAATGGCTTGTTACCTTTTCAAGAACATCCTGTGCTCTGTGTTTGTGTTTGTCTACCTGTCAGCGCTGTCTGGCTTCAGTGTTCGACATGACAGGAACAATTCCTGCCCCACAGGGTTGTCCGGCACCGGGACGGGCTGCCCAGGGACGTGGTGGAGTCACCACCCTGGAGGTGTCCGAAAGCCGTGTCGATGTGGCGCCTGGGGACGTGGGTTAGTGGGGGCCGTGGCAGCGCTGGGCTAATGGTGGGACTCGATGGTCTTAAAGGTCCTTCCCAACCTCAACGGTTCCATGGTTCTACGCACATGTGCAGGGGGTGTGCGCTCTGCTGGACTTTGAAGTACCTACGTATGGCCATTTCCTTATGGATGCGCCTTTCTGCCTGGTTTGTTCCCCCCTCCCCAAGTATTCTTGAATATATATCTGCAAGTTGAAATGAGAAGGAATTTGTAGGTGAAATCGGGTGATTCTCGAATACATGAAACTTCAGAATAGAACATTTGAGGGAGGAGCAGCTGTGAATGAGGACAGGTAATTGTCTATAGAAAGCTGTGAATAGGAGCTAGCTACCTATCAATATAGAATGTGTGTTGCTTTATTTCTTCGGGAAGAAATGAGATTGAGTCATATATCAATTAACCTTAAGCCAGATAAGTGGCTGAGGATTAATTTACTAGATAATACTGGAATCTGGGAGGATGTGGAGGATTTGTTGGAAACTATTTAAAGTATAATTAATGTTCCTTTTAAATACACAGAGAGATAACGGAATAAAAATCTTTTTATTAGAAAATGGAACACTTTCAAAGGAAAATAAATGTTTAAGCATCAGTTCCCAGCTGCCAGGAGGTGATGTGGTTTCATGCAAGACAAAGGAGCTTTCCAGAGTTACATGGTGGAGGGTAGTGTCCTGGTATTAAAAGGACAGAATTGAAATGCTGAGTTGCTGAGAGTTTTTGCAGGTTGCCCATTAAGATGCTGATAATGTTAATTGGAGCTCTTTAGCCTGGCATGGGGCCCCTATGCTCACATTTGGAACAGGATTTGCCTTGTGCCTATTGCTGTGATGCACTGAATAGCTTTTACTGGGGTCCTGAGCTGTTTCGGTTTCTGCTGGCTTCTCTTCTTCCAGGGGCGAAGCACCAGGAGAAACAGTCGGCAGTTGTCTCTGTTTACCCTTTGGGGCAAAGAGCATCTTCAAAAAATGTAAATATTTCAATTGCTAATTTATACCCTTGGCATTCAGGGTGACTTTTTCAAGTGACTGACGTGCTTGCGTGATTAGTTGCTCGTAGCCTCGTAATTAGCTGAAATGTCATTTACGTTGCATTGCCTTGTTGCATGTTTTGCTCTGTGTGTAATCACTGGAAAGAAAAGTGCCGGTACACGTACCGCCACAGCGGAGCTGTTTAGCTGGGGGACAGAGGCTCTTCTTTAGCGACCTGTTATAAAAAAAAAAATATATAATAACAGCAATTATCTGCCACCTTCAGTTATAACACCATAAAAACTGAAGCTGTGTCTAATTTGTGTGCCCTTTGAGAGTCTGGCAGGACCTGACCTAGAAGAATTACACCCACGCAGAGCCTTTCCCGTGCGCAGGCACCGGAGGGTTCGCACGTTTTCCTTTGATGCATTTTTCATTTGAAGATCTCAAAACCCTTCCAAATTTTCTGCTAGGCTGTTTGCCTGCAACTCCAAAGAGTTTAGAGATGTGTTGGCTGTTCCTGTTATGGTTAATATGCTTCAAAAAGCCAATGCTTTCTGCTGCAGACCTCGAATAGTGTTGAGATGTACCTTTCCGCTGAGTTTTTTATTTTTGTGTCTTATTGTCTGGCATGTTTAGCGCAGAGGTTCTGCAGTGCCCTGCTGATGTATTTCAGGTGCTTTGTTGAAGAGACATGTTTATGGGGAGGGGTCAGATTGTTTTTTAAAGGCATCAATCACCTAAACTCCATTCAAACCTAGCCTGTGCATTAAAGGAGGCGACGTGTTGGGATCTATTGTCCACCTCCTTGTGTCTGGGAGGCTTTTACTTGATCAGTGATGTTATGTCTTCAGCTTCTATTGTATCGGTACCGGGTTTGAAGCATTCCTGGGCAGAAGATGCTGGTAGGGAAATAAAGCTTGAGCCAGCTGCTGCCAACAGATCTGTAGAGGAATCCTTCAAAACCCTTTGCCATCCATTTAGCGCTGTGGGTAAGAGATTTTGTTTAGCTGGAGAAGCCAAAGGATGAGAGATGTTCTTGCATCATCACTTTTATATCAGAAAGAGTTCAATAGTGTTTTTTACCCAACAGTAGGATGGCAAAAGCACCTCTCCCTTCTGATTCCTATATAAATGGATTTCACATTACTCAGTACAATGCACTTTAGTGATTGGAAATGTCAAAGTGATTAGGGAAAGCTGGTATTTTGAAAGTGCTGGAGTGTGTGTCTATGGCTACACAGTCTGGCAAGAAGTTTCAAACTCTCTTAAGCTGCTAAAACGCAGAATTTTGAACGTACAAATGTGACGTTAATTTCTCTTGTGGTGCGCGTTATGACCCTGCTCGGCCTCCTCTTGTTACGTTGTGCATTCACAGCCGTTTTTGAGAGAACTGAGTCCATGTGATTTATTTTGGGTATGAAAAACTCTGTCTTAGAGTAGTTGTAGTTCAGTATTTGCTTGTGTTTAGCCAATACACTGAGATGATAATACTGATGATGATTGCCGTGAAAGGTGATGTCTTCTGGTAGAGTCTGCAACTCTCACAGGCCAGAGTCAGAGCTTTGCAAGATTTTTTGCCATTAGGAACAGGTTGAGTATAGCCTGGCTTATTTGGGAAGTGTATGCACAGGCTAACTGAAACACCCAAGCACCTGAACACGATGTGCCTGGCCCTTTTGGGCACTTCAGAACGTGTGTGCTAGGCATCAGGCTCTTTCCACATGGACAAAAAGCAGGGGGACCCCAAGGGAAGATGATTCACGCTTCTGTACAAGCTCTTTTACAAGAAAACAAAATCTTTATTGACCCTCAGATGAGTATAAAGCGAGCCAAGCAGCTTTACAGAAAATTAAGATATTAAAAGTGTTTCTTGCACCCAGCTGGTTGTTTTATGATGATGTCTCTTGGCATGCATCTGCACCAGTTGCAAATAATTCTGAAATAGCACGGTTCTTGGCCCTGCTGACGCTTTTGGGTTTTTTTTCCTTTTTCAAATAAGGTTTTACTAAGAAGAAGGTTTACTCTTATTATGATTTATGACGACTTGCCCTTTATCAGAGTACTTGTTTCAGATTGAAGTCTTTGTAATGGCACAGCTGACGGAGGAGTTTGGGCATGAAGAAGTTATCAATATTAAAAAAATATCCTTTTGTGACAGCAGCGCTTTTGTTAAAGAAACTCCCATTGTTTGCTAAAAATGGGCAGATCCTGTACTCCTCCACGCGTCTGTCCTGTTGCCAGGCTGCCTTTATTGAGGATTTTTCTTTTCATGCATTTTATCTTCTGGATGAACAAAATGAGAACGGATATGTCTTAATGAAAAATAGATACCTAAAGTCAGGTCCAGAGAGGTAAATGGGGCGTGGGGGATGCAATTCACATTCAATTAAAGTCGCTTGTTGCTGTAAAGTATCTCCCCTCCAACTCCAGCTCTGCCTTTGGAGTTCTCTTGCCCCAGCAGTGACTGGAGCCTGCCTGAGGGGCAGAGTTGGGGAAGTAAGAGATCTCAGAATGGATTATTACCGCTTAAGTAAGCGTAAAATATCCATGTATTTTCCCACAGTTCTGCTATGGGAAAATAAAAACTGTCTGTTTCTCCCTATTTACTGTAGCGGGTTAGTGGTAATCACCATTTATGAAGTCACTCATAAGAAAGTAATAGCCTGAGTAGTGCTTTGGGATTAAAGCACATCTTTAAATGCTACTATAAGGAATCATTTATGTAATGCAACACTGATCTGTAGCCCTGAGATGGGTTTACATCCCATGATTGACCAAACATTGCTGGGTTTATTGCCCATGATGATATGTAGTGTTCTCGTATTTTTCTTTCTGTGTAAAAGTGTCTTTTTGTGGTTGGTGATATTTAGCACTGGGGAAATGCACGGGGCAGGTAGTGACCAGAGCTTTCCAGTGGCCTTACTGGGTGATGGAAAGTGACGTTTGCACCAGTTCCAGATCAATAGTGGGCTTCATTCGTGCCAAGTGGCCACGTTTGCCAAAGCGGGAAGGGAGCTGTGAAGCGATGAAGGTTAAGAGCTGGCTAGGTGAGTAACTGGAAAATAGCCAGTTGCCATTTTTCTTTTTAATGAACACAGAGGACCAAATTCAGTGGCAGTATTACCCCAAGTACTTGCATTAGAAATCACAGTGACAGTTTATTTGCATCCTGGGAATGTAGGGAACCAATTCGTATAGCTTAGGGCTCACTTGAATAAATGCAGTACAAGATGAATTAAAAAAAAAAAAAATGGTTCCTTAGCCAATTTATATGATGGTAATTATGAAAATGTCAGTGTATGGGATCGATTTTTGTGGAAGAACCTCCTCAAAACATATCCATGGAGTTCTGCATCTGATCTCGCTGCAGTGGTGTTGGATGTGTGGAAACTTTTGTGGGAGGAAGGTTTGGACCAAAGTTTGAAATATTTCACAAAAGTGCTTCGGTATTAACATCAACAGGCAGACACAAATGCTCCTCCTTTCCCCTTAAACCCACACTTCGACGCTGTTTTGTCGAGAGGTGCGATCACGCTTCAGTGTTGGGTATGAAGCAACACAGAAATTTAGCAGCCGAGGCCCGGGAGCCATGGCTCTTGCGCTGCCAGTCGGTGCCCTCAGCATTTAATGTCTCTTCCCAGCATCTCGTGATGAAACCCACGGTCTCGAGGAGAATGCGAGTAACGCCCCTCGTTGTCAAAGTGCGGCTTCCAGGCAGCTTATATTAGCATTGGACCCAGGGGGCTGGGGTTTTTTCCTCCTAAAAACCCAATTCGCCCTTGCAGACCTGAAACAACTTCCCTGATGGCCTTCTGAATACTTGGTAAAGGCCATTGATTTGGAGCAAGGATAGCAATTATGCTCATAAGAGAGCTAAAGAGACTGTTTTGCTGCTTTGGTTTATTGGATGACTGAGCTAATTCATTATTTGTATAGGAATGTTACTTTTTTTATTGCTGGCTAGTCATCCATTCAGGACTGTAAATCTAATTAATTTGAAGGCATGAAGTTTGTAAGAAGGTGTTTCTGTTTTGGTTTAAATATCAGAAATAATTAGCTAGCTAGCAAAAACTTTGCTGCTTTGTAACTAACTTTTTGGCAGTTCTGCAGTTAAAGCCATAGGCAGCGTATTAAGTCCAAGAAGAGAATATGGTGATTAAAAATGAATTCCTTACTACTTGGATGGTATCAACAGCTTAGCTCGTGTTTGTTAGGAGAGGGCATCTGTCTCCCTGCCTTATTAGATGAGGAGAAGGCAAATATAAACACAAAAAAGAGCCAATCTAGCCCCCTGCATTGCCTCCACTTTGCCAAAAGCAGCTGTACTGACTGTTCTAGTGGGCTGCTGCAGCTGCGAGTACATCTGCTGCCACCGCGCCTCTCGCCACGGGGGCTGTCCCTGTGGGTTTTCTCTAAAATGGCAATCTGTCAATACAAATATTGACAAGTGCCACCTTACTGCTGGGCATTTTAACCAGATTAGGTTCCCCAAAAGAAGCGGCCTGTGCAGAGGTGCCGAGCAGTAGCTGCACACTTTGTTTGTACGGGTAAGAACTGGCACAGACAGGCTGATGCGGTAGAAAAAGGAATGTCCTCTCAGCCTTAAATATTATTTGCAGACAAATGGATGTGATCAATTCTTGTTTTGCAGTTAGCAGCAGATTTACGCTGCCTTAAAAAAAAAAATCCTTGATTTTTCCATCATTCTGTGTGTGATCTTTATCCTGAAATATGCTGGAAGCCATAACGTATCACCAAAAGCGTTCACGTATAGAGGGATGTCCACGATGCCAGGATTCAGACGACGTTGCCAAGATGCAGCGGTGGGAGAGAGGGTGAAGCTGGTCTGCAGCAGGGTTCCAAGAGAAGCAGGTAAACATATGGAAAGGACACGCATTACGAAGAGTACTTCTGAGATTGAAGACCTGGATGGAGATGAAAATCTGTGTTTGGCTCCTTATGTCAGCAGGAGCTGCCTGTACAGTTGGGTTTTTTCCTCTGAATGAATTCCTGTATCCTTGGTACCTGGTGTCAGAGTGGCTGTGTCCTAGGGCAATGAAAATAGACGTTAATGAGTCAAGTAGGCACTACAAGTGCTTCTCTGCTATAGGCATCCAAATATGTGCTGATAGCAACCAAGGAAGCCGATATTTTGAGTGCTAAAACCGCTTAAACAGCTTTCTGGTAGAGATGGATCGCTGGGGAGGAGGGAGCACAGGCAGCGGCACTGGCATGGCTGAGTCTGCTCTGAGGGCACGTGCAGATGTTTGCCCTGTGCTCGTAAAGAGCCCAGGCTGATATTAATGAAGACAGTGTTTGAAATCACCTTGAGTAAAAATTTAGTTCCTATAACACATTTCAATGCATGTAATGGCCCCGCTGGCGTTTCACAGAAACTTTACTGAAATTTGCAATGAGTGGTTTAAAAGGAAAAATCTGCATGCTTTGAATAAGACTGCTCACCGTTTGGGGGGTTTCTAGGTGTTGTGGGGTTTTTTATGAGCTGATGGAGATGTAGCAAAGCCTGCAGTTTCTGGCTAATTATTGATGGAATGTGATTCCTACACTGGCAAGTGTCTGGCTATTTTGACGAGATTCTAGTGATGTTAACTGAGAAACGGGGATGGGAGAGGAATAGGGAGGGTCTGTGGAGCTGAAATTTGTCCAGGTGATCTCTCTGTTCCCAGAGATGCTGCTGCTGGTGCCTGGCACTTTGGCAGTGGATGCTTTTTGTTGTCCTGAGGAGCAGAGCTGGCCTTCCTTGTGTGTCAGCAGAGCCTCAGTGGTGTTTGCTCTGGTCCCATCTCCGCTGCAGCGAGCCACCAAGAACAGCCGTTCAACTTTTTTTCAGCATTTTGTTGTTAAAAATATCTGATGGGGACTTTTTTTGACATCCCTGTTCCTTGAGATTTAATGTTAAGAGTTTTCAAAGAGAGCAACTGTAGGACAGTTATGGTTTCTCCTGCTCAGCTTTGATTAAAAATCTCTTCATATTTATTTTTAAAAACATCACAAGGCGTTTGCTTGTTGCTAAATATAAGTAGCTCAAATGACTCAAAGAGAATGCTGAGGTCCAGATTTTGGGAAATGAATCAGTGAGATGCTTTAAGCACTCTTAAATCCCACTTCATATTTTCAAAGTTGCCAACAAATGTAAACAACAAAAATTAAGATAACATGTTGTTTTGGTCTGTATTTTTAGGATGACATATGCTGCTGAGTCTTGGAGAGCACCTCACAGACGGGCGAGAGCTTTAATATTGCGCTCCATAATGATTCATATATACGTGACTCCTTTTTTTTTTTTTTTTTTTTTTCCCCCCCCAACTTGGACTTCTGCTATGCTTCTGAAGGAGACTGACTGACATCCCTGCCCAGTTCTGAGTCTTTTTAAGGTATTTAGGCATTTAAAGAAGCACGTTGGCCCAAGCTGTTTATTTTGGTGGGATTTTCTGTGCTTAAAGTATTTGCTCTTAGTTTTTCCTGCTAAGGTATTCTTGAAAATCCTGGAGAACATTCATTTACAAGTTTAAGCAGGTAGACACCTTTGGAAAGCTTGTCCACAGAGAGCCTGCTACATGTTAGAGCAATAAGAAAGATCTGTAAAAAAACAAAACCAAACCGCATCAAGTCTAGATTCTAGGGCAAACGAGTGTGATAATGTCTCATAGATGGTTTCTAAGAATGTTCATTCTAAATCTGAATTTTAAGCTGTGTTTCCCCCAAGGACTTTGTTCTTTTTGCCAAAGCTATGATCTCATAGCTTTTAGCCCATCTTCAGCTGCATTTCAAAATGTCCCTTCCCATGCCTTTAAATATTTTAAATCCAGATGAAACGAGGGAGCATCAGTGCAAGCACCCAACTTCATGCAGAAATCTGTTTCTCCTTTTGCAACTGACAAAAAGCTATTTGACTGCACCTGAAATGCAGCTGCTTAAGATTTAAAGTGTTGTTGTTGCCATCTGTGATTGTGTGGTCACAAAAATATTGATGCAGTTGACCACAAGAGCTAAACTGAGAGTGCATCAGTTAGGTAGTCAGAGCCTCAGGATCTGGCTGAGCATGAGAATTGTGAATTCACAAGACTTATGTATCTCACTTGGGTGTATCCTTTTAAAAATGATCAAATTTGTCACTGTTGGTGCATATATAACTTTTAAGGAGAGGAGCTGCATGTTGACTTTTTTGTTAGATGTCTTTCTATTCACAGCTGCTTAAGGTGTAATTATTTTTTTTCATATCATTTCATTAGAAGGGAAAAAAAATCCTTTTGCAAAGAGGCTATAGAAGATTATCAGCGTGAAGCTTATCCTATGCAGACGGAAGGATTAGCAATATCATTGAAGCAATGAGAGTCATTGTTCAATAGGCTTGAATTTCCCACTTATTGCCTATTTACAGAGTGTGATTCCCACCTGTGCTCGGATGTTTTCCTATAGCCCTGGCAGGCATGAGGTGCTCTTCTGCTCAAAAAGTGGATTTCTTTGATTTTTCTGAAGTGTTCTGTTTCTGCTTTTCCAATACTGGGACTAAGACAATTCATATCAAATTTCAGATGGGAGCAGAGGAAATCCAAGTGCTTTACATCACATATGAAAACTCGTATCGACTCGGGGTTTGAAGTTGGAAATCCTAATCAGCTAGAGTGCATTCTCAAGTCTGATAAATCTTAACAGAACTTTTAATCAATATAGCTTAGAGTTTGTGCCAGAGCACATAGCCAGCTGCAATATATACAACTTCCGGTAAAGTTACAGAATATCTGCACGTTTATTGAGGATAAGTATCTCTCTGGGATGTGGTGGTGTTGCTTTATGGAAGGGATTTGAGCTGACTCTGGGCTTAAATTCCTGGGGGGGTTCTTCCCAATGTGGAGTTTTTCCAGGTGCCGCAGTCTCGGGGTGCCCCTATCTATGAGAAGCAGGCTTTTTGGATGCTCGTGCTGATTTTATCAGAGGCATGTGTAGATATACTTGTGCTCCATTTCTCCCTTTTTCAAGTGCCACTTTTTGTCACTTGCATGACCTTCCCAAGTGCCGGACCAAATATTACTTATGGGCAGGAGCTGAAGGCCAGCGATGTGGCTTGGTAGCTCGGTTCAGCAAGCTTTGGGCTGAGCTTAACAACAGAGATTCTCTGGGTTTGCAGCCCTGATGTTTTTGGCAATCCTGCTGCTGCTGCTGCTTACATGTAAAAACAGATTTACCACCTCCAGGTACCTTGGAACCGACTCTGGCGTAGCTGGCTGAGTTGGTCTATATTTACAGGGGTTTGTGCTGTGTGAGAGCACAAATTGGCACCCACTGCCCGCGCCTGTGACAGCAGCCTTTCCATGGAAGACACGTAGCAGGAGCAGTCTCGCTCGGGCTGCTCGCCATCTCCCTCTGGGCGTACACAGCCCAGACCTGTTCCAGTAGGTCGTATATGGCATACAGTTTTCTTGCTAGCGCCGTATGGTAGCGCTTGGAAGCAAAGGTTAGTCTAGCTGAAGTGGTTTCTGCCGTAGAGAGGCACTGCATCACCTGTGTTGTATGTCTCGACGTGCTGCGGTGGTGGCTACACCAGCCCTTAGTCCACGTCTCTGTCTTGGACAGCTGCGATAAGAGTCGTACCCTGCACTTGAAAGCAGGATGGAGTGGGAAGAAAAGAGTTTTCAGTTCTCTCGGCTGTACATTTATAAAATTTTAAACTCAAAAAGCTCTCCCCCTGCCAGGATTTCTCTAAAGAGAAAAGATAACCTTGGCACGCTGCTGTAATCGTCACTCGCTGTTTCCCTTGGCACTGTTAGGACAAGTGTGGCTTGTACCCGGCAAGCAGACAGCAGTGCTAAATTCTGTCTGACTGTGACTGTTGCTTTATTACCAGGAGGACTCAGGACTGAGCAGACACTGCAGAGGAAGATATTTCAAACCCCTCTTATACCTTCAGTTCTTCAGTTTGGGAAATTACATTTTGCCATGTAGTTTTTAATCTGTCGGTATAGACCATACAAAATGACAAGTAGGCATGATTTAATTTTATGATAGCACTGCATTAGATGACCACTTTATGTTGCTGTAAAAGAGGGACTTGAAGTAGTGGCGTGCTTTGCTCTTCCTTCCCCATTTGAGATTTTTGTTTCTTGAAGTCTGACAACAAAACCTCAGTGTTACAAACAGCTTTACTGTTGTCTCCTGGGGCCTGGTTACCCATTTGTGGAGTCAGATTTGGTGAAATGGGTATCACGTAAGCACTGAGTGTTTTGCATAATTTTATCAGGACTTCTCAATGTTTTATAATGGCTATCAAACCCGATCCCTTATTTCACAGATGGGAAAAACCAGGTCCAGGCAGCATGAGCAAGGAGGAGATAGCCAGAATCCAAACCCCGGGTTGATTGGTTATCTGTCCATGCTCGCATTGCTCCGTGGAGCCTGACAAAGAGCTCCTGGATACAGCGCATCCATGTGCCGTAGCCAAGCGCTGCCCATGAGTGGAGCCGGAATCCTGTGGGCTCAGAGTGGTGGCTGTTCCCAGCCCTCCGTGAACACGAGATGCGGGGCTCCTGGTCCCAGCGATAACGGCATTAGTGGGCACCTCTACTCGGAGCAGAGTTGTGCTGGATAGATGTCCCCTAGCTCCAGAGGGCAGAGCTAGTGGCGACTGACTGCTGTGCCGAGCCGGCTGCCCTTCCGTGGGAGAGCATCAGCACGAATGGGGTGACGTGGTGGCTGGTCTTGGTGGCTACTGTCGAGGTGACACATCTCGCACTTGCTATGAGCAGCTGAGTCCTGACTGTGTGTTGGTCTCCACTAGTCTTTTACGTACACTGCTACAAATTCCATGTGAGTAGGCAGCGGTAGGTTCTTCCAACAGCAGCGCAGCTGGGCGAGAGAGAACAGAATCGGAATTGCATTGGCCATGTCCATGAAGAAAAAGCAAAGCAAACTAGCTTTTGTTTTGTGGCCCTTGAGTAGAAAGAAGAAATATTCTTGTATAAATCACGAGTAATGCAGTTGGTGTCGTTGAATTTTTATCTTGATAAAACTGAGATAAGGAAGAACTAGTACTACTGTATATGATTCTGGTAAAACAGTGTCCAGAAAATTGTTTACAATTCCAGGCACTCATATTCAAAACAAGATAAACTGAAACAGGTGCAGAGCAAAGGTTTTAGGGTGATTGAGGAAATGAATAACAAGAGATTAGAATACTCGTGCTTCATTAGCTTATCAGAGAAAATTGTGATAATGCATCATGCAGGTATACACCAGGGATGAGGGGGAACATGCAAAACCTGAGGCTGAGGTTGACATGAGCGTAGGCGGCCAAATCTGGACCTAAGAAAAAGTTTCCTTCTCACTAGATCAAGCTCAATATTCATTTCAGCTTCCTAACAGGAAGGGCATAGGTGGTAAATAATTTTTTTTTGAGGATGGTGGTCTTCTAAGCTTAATTGGGACACACACACAAAAAAAAGCCCCCAAACAACTAAAGCAGTAACATTAGAATTATAATCTTATAGTGATGTTTCTCTATTTTAATTAATGAGCAAATTGCTTCAGTCTCTTCCAAGTTTCTGTCGCTAGAACAGTTTATACCATCTGAGAATCTGATCCTGAATTTTCAGACTTGACTTAATCCACTTTATCTGCTGCATCACCATGGGAAGAGAGAGATGCTCACGCCCAGGGGAAGCAGAGATAAAATAAGCACTGTTCCCCAGTGTCCCAGTCAAAGAAAAATCCAGCAGTTGCAGAAGGACACGTAAATATTAGGCTTCTGGTTTGGGTGCTTGGTGAGGGAATGTGAAGCAATGACAAATACCTCACAGTTCTAAGTAATCATCATGCTATCTATTCTATTGAACCATGGAAATGAAATAAAATCCAAGGTGAGCATCCACTTAAGAGTTCCTAAAGGGTTTCTTGAGAACATGCCAAATTCAATATGTCTTCAGGTGCCTTTAAAGTTCATGCAGAGAAAACACACTGTGCTGCCAAAATTTATTAGAATGGGCTATTATTGGAGCTCTGAGGACAATTGCTTAGAAGGCACTTGTTTCATCGTTCTGTATCTTAATTATTGAAGTGATGGAAGTCAACAAGGCTAATCTGATTTGTGAGAGTAATTGAGGTCAGTGTGCAGGGAAGAAGGAGAGAAAAGGAAGGAGGTTTTCCATTTAATACGAATGAAATGATAACTTTCATTTCAATAAGCAGAGAGCAACCTTGAAACAAGTTGAGTAAATTTTCCTCTAAAAATATATAGGGCTTTGAAGATTTAAGAAAAGAAAGAGGGGGTGGGGAAACCCCACAGATTTTCTAAGACTCTGTAATACTTCACAGGAGACTAGGCAGAGAGGGAAAACTACTGGGCGAAACAATCTATTCTACTTTAATTATTTCATGTGCACCGTAATTACAGGAATCTTAATAAATTAAGGCAAACTATAATAAAGAACACAAAAGATGGGGGGGGGGGGGGGGCGCGGAACCCCAACCAACAAGGCCCTTCAAACCTACTAGGAGCTGCAGTGCTGGGAGTCCTGGCTGGTTTACTTCCCCTCTGATCTTGGTACCCTACCTCATCCACATCACAACTATCACAAAGTTGTTCACTGATTTTTTTTATTTTTTTTTTTTTTAATGAAACTTTAAAGTAGGCATAGCTAATACACCTGGATTTCTTATTCTCTGAGGTTTCCAGTTTTAGGATGTACAATGGTCTTAAGTCAGCACAGGCTTTATGGTGATTTAAATGCTTCTCCTCCTTTATTTTATTTTCCTCTCCAGGATGAAGTGATGGGCTTTCCAGCATGGATTCGTACTGTTTTAAGATTAGTCTATTCCTACTCACACACATAAACTACATTTAACTCTTCTGCAACTTTGTACCTAATAATCGAATCCAATTGGTTTTAGATAACACTGTGTTCTCATTTACCAGATGAAGCCAGCAATAAAAAAACACCAGGAAGCAAGAGGGCACGATTATTCCTAAGAATTTCCTTATGTCTGAGCAATATAAATCGGGGATTGGACAACTCCAGCTTAGCTGATGTCTTCTACGCTTTCCCAGATCAGAATGACTTTGGGTTATTTAATTGTGAGTTGAGAGCTATTTTCAGTTTAATAGTAGTATCTCTAATACGAAGAAATTAAGGGAATGGATTGTAAAAGAATAGTAGTGACAAATGTAATAACTGACAGGTTGGTGCCCCTTGATACAACGTTCCCATTAAACAATATCTGTTCACTGATGCGCATCAGATCCATGCGCCTAGTCAGCATCTGGGATGAGCAACACATTCTAGCAAATTGTTCAGATTTACCTGTGCAGAAAAAAAAAATATCATCCTAGAGGCTTATTAGTATGTGTTCCCATTGTAAATAGTGCCGGTAGGGTGCTAATTGGGATAATACCTCAACATCTAAGTGCAGTTACAGCATTCAAAATTGCCTCTGAGAGGGCAATTACAATTTTCTACACTATTGACGGAGGGAAGACAATTTGCACCATGTTGAGCCCTAGCCATGTTTGAAGCAGGCTGTTTTTCCCTTGGGTATGCACGACTTGAGGGCTAAATTGTCCTGAGGTCTTTAACTTTATGATAGTTTCTACAAGATATTTCTGCTCCTGAGTGTGAAGGGGAAATATCTTTTTTTTCTGTTTTTTCTAGTGGCTTTTTTTTTTAAACCTGTGACAGATGCTTTAAGAGCTGCTTATTTGTAAAGGAAAAGGAGTTTGCTTTAAAAAAACAAACAACAACAACAACAAAAAAAAGCAACAATAAAAAGCCGCTTTTTAATGCTGATGGTTCCCTTTATCCACAGTTTGGGAACAGCTGCTCCAAATACTTTCCTCTTTGTTCATGGCTTCTTGTGTTGTAACCTGTGCTGGAAGAATAAAGGCTGGGCAAAAGGTTTTCCTGGCTTAAGGGCCAAGAGTGGTTGGCTATGGTGAAGTGGCACAGGGCAGGAAAGGGAACCATCCCTCCTCTTAGGAAGGAGCGGTGCAATGATTGTTAGGCAATAGACTTGGAGAGATGCAGGATGCTCCAATTCCAACGCTGTGCTCGGTCCCACAGGGACAGACCTGCGGGAAGTGAATTTATCCTTTTTTTTTTTTTTTTTTTTCGGTGCGCTGCTTTTCATTGATCCCATGATGTGATCAAGGGGTCTGTTGGCAGCATTGGCCAGCTGACAGATAACACTTGATGCTGCGCGGCTGCCTCTGGATGTAACGCTGTAAGTGGCGTGCCTCGGCAGTGATTGCAGGCGCTCAGATGGAGCTAGGCTTTAAATATCTGTGGATACCAGGGAGGTTTTGGATTCTGCATAGTTTTCGGATTGGATGTTGTGTTCTTTTTGCTGTGAGTTGACCTAAATAGCTACGTATCTAAGAAGGAATTAAATTGATTAGTCAAACCTTGTTGCTAAGCTTTCCCAGATAAAAGGGCTGCAGCATTAAAGAAATCCCCAGGTACAGACTGGACGGTTAAGGTGGAAGACCAGGTATTGGGCTCGCACTACGCTCAGCGTTCGCGTGAGCAACTAACTGCAAGCGAAGGCAGGGAGCACCATCAAAATGTCTCAGCTATTCTCTCTCTCCCACTGGTATGAGTGTTTCACACCCTTCCTCAGTTTTCCAGAAAGCTGATCTGTTTTTAAAACTCTTTGTCAAAGGTTTAGAAATTAAACAGCTTCACACTGACGTCCTTACTGCTTCTGGTCAGTTTTACCGTTGGGTTTTTAATGGACCTCTTAGCCCGCGGGTGCTGAGGTTGCTGTACTGCTCCTGAAAAGGCGCTGCCGTCGGTGCTGGGCTGACTAGCAAAAATGCTCGTGCCCAATTGATCATACCGCTGCTAAAACATGTTTGAATTTCTGCTTTGCTTTGAATGTAAATGTGATCTTGATAAGCTAACAAGGACACTTCTGTTCATACAGAATTCATGAATGCATGTTAAAAGCCGCTATAAAAGGATACTTCTTGTCTTCAGCTAAATTGACAGCCGCTCTTTCAATATATACTGTTTGTGCTTGAAAATCAAGACATATGATTGTCTCTCTTACAGCTAAGAAAAAAGATTTCTTTCTAATGCCCGCATGAGTGAAAATCTATGCTATTTGCTATGATGTTTCCTTTGAAGAGGTACCGCTTTGTTTTGGTATATAACTATTGCTTTTCCCTTTGCTTGTCTGTCTTAAAACACAAATTTCCTTGGGTATACACATCCGTGATTAACCTCTCTTCCTTCCGCTGTCAGTCAGAGCCTTCCCAGCAAGTTTTGTTTTGAGTTGAAAACTAATGATACTGAGAAGTTGCCCAAAGAAAAGAAATTTGAAGGTAATACATTGTAGGGAGCAGAATTCTTTTTTTTCTTTTTTTTTTTTTTTCTCCCTCTCCTCCTCAATGAATAATGTTGGGCTTTGTATACCTGATTGCAGCATGTAGCAAACAAAGAAGTTGATTCAGCTGGACAAAATGGGGCTAAAGGTAAAAGGGGGAGGAGGGAAATCATCTGCTTTTCATCAGCACATGTTTTTTCTCTCTTCAGGAACGGGGTTTTCCATGTAGAACCACTTAACGTCTAAGCAGATGCACATTGACTGGAAATGATCAGATATTTTCTGCTGGACCAGATTGTGCAGATGGATATCATGCCCTTAGATAGTTATCGCGGTGCACACGGAGACTGTTGTCCCAGAGTTCTGCTCCTTGCAGGGATCGTGCAAACGGCCTTTAATTGGCTTTGAATGAATCCAGCCGGCTTCACTTAGAGAACCGTTCTCAGTTATTAAGCTAACTTGACTGATTTTGCTTAAGGCAGATTAAGGAGCACGAGCGGCCCTACCTGTAGATCTTCAAGGAAGGTAACTTCCAGCCCAAGGGCTGGGCTGCAAGGCCACAAGATGTTCACCCAACCTGGCCGCTTCTAGAACAGATGTCTTTCCTTCGCCTTAGCAGCACAAGTGTGGAGAACAGTGGAAAGACTGATTTAGAAAGGATTTATGATACTAGCAGCAGGTTCTTTCCAGTACTGGCATGAAGAAAAGCAAACCTTGGGCCCTCACCACAATAAAGTATGTATCTAGAGATTACCCTGAAAATCAGGGTAGGCTAATTTACTGTGTGTGTCAGTTCTCGGTCCTCCAGCCCATACTGCTATTTTCTGCAGCAGTAAGATCCATAATAAAAACAACAACACCCTTGCATTTCAGGTACTGGGACTTCAAGAAAAATATTGCTTAGAAATATTACAAGACTGGTGTCAGGATGAACGATGGCCAAGCTCCTAGCAAGCTTGGAGAGGCAAGCTCTGAGGAACCCTGCTCAAATGGCTTGAAATGTTTCAGGGTCAGCTTTGTAGCCTGCTAGCTCACTGAGCAGGCACAAGCACCACGCACAACCTCTACCCTCAAGGTACAAACAGGCAGGATTTGGGCCAGGTATGACCTTGTTCTGCCCTTTGCAACATGGAAGAATCTTCTCCAGTACAGTTGTACATGTCGGTTGCAAGTAGAGTGCTAAAAAAAATAATTGCAACAAACATTAATAGTTTGGCTAGTGGGCAGTGTTAATGGGCTAATGGCTGGCTAGTAGAACAGTGTTAGCATGAGGGGTACATGTGTCTGTTCACTGACTTTCCCAGTATGAGGCTGGACAGCTTTGTGCCAGCTGCTGGGAAAAGATGTAAGGGAAGAAGAAAGATGTCAGACAAATCAAAAATGTAAGTGGTGTCCTGAGATCAGGACAAATTTCTAGAATCTTCCAAGAACAGTGCATACTAAGATTCAGAGATCTGGTATTAGGATCTAAGTTTCTTTTGTGCTTGTTTACGTTGAATAGACAGTCCTGGCACAGGTTGCATTTTCTTCAAATGTATGTCTCTCAAAAGTAGATTGAATTTCTTCCAGTGGCATGTTGAAGATGATGGAGATAATTCTGTCTCTTCGGCTGCGCCATGTAAAAAGGAAAACACTTTGTATATAGTTAAATCAGAAACCTGGGATTATACGATCAAACTGGAGATCTGCCATAAGAACATTTGTCTACCACAACCTTGTGGAGCTGTACCAGGTCAGACAAAACCTGTTCTCCTTCAATATCCCCAACGAAGTTGCAAAAGAATTCTCTGAGCAAACACAATTTGGCCAGGCTTGTCATATCTGGGTCACAGGCATGAAGAAGGATATTCAGGAGAAAATTGTGAAAGGCACTCTGATTTGCATAGGTATTAGAGTGTGTAACTGAAAAACACTTGTGTCCCTGGCTTTAAAAAAAAAAAAAAAAAGTGTTGTAATACCTACGTACCACAGGATGGAGTTACAGACTTAACTTTAGATCTCCTTGCCCACTAGCCAAACTATTAATGTTTGTTGCAATTTTTTTTTTTTAACACTCCGTACTTGCAACAGACATGTACAACTGTACTGGTGAGGATTCTTCCATGTTGCAAAGGGCAGAACAAGGTCATACCTGGCCCAAATCCTGACTGCTTCTACCTTGAGGGTAGAGGTTGTGCGTGGTGCTTGTGTCATTAATCGATGTGCTTTAATCTGCTGTGATTCAGCATTCGAGAAAGATACACTTTTTCAGAAGTCTGTTAGGAGTTAGGTTCAGCATATTGCTCCCATCTGGGGGAAGTCATAGAATAGTTTGGGTTGGAAGGGACCCTTAAAGCCCACCCAGTGCCACCCCCTGCCAGGGGCAGGGACCCCTCCCAGCAGCCCAGGGTGCCCCCAGCCCCGTCCAGCCGGGCCCTGGGCACTGCCAGGGATGGGGCACCCACAGCTGCTCTGGGCAGCCCAGGCCAGCGCTTTGTCACCCTCATGGTAAAGAATTTCTTCCTGCCATTTCATCTAAATCTACCATTTTTCAGTTTAAAATACACTGAGAAAAACAGTCCTTAGAGGTCATGGGCCTGATGGCAGTGTATGGGATGGTACAGCAACAGCATCACGTGGGCGGTAATGTTACCAAAATTATGGGTTGGAGGCAAGAACGAGCTGCAGTTTGGAGCAGTAACAGCCAACCTTGCAGGAGGAATGTCTGCTAGGAGTGAAAGCAAAGCATAAAGGCATCTTCTAGTTTTTTGGGGGGGTGTTTCTGTTAACTTGTTTGTGTGTGTTTTCCTGTTGAAGGATGAGGCTGTGCTCTAAGAGTAGGTGCTCCTGAAATCCTCTCTCTGCCAGGAGACCTAACGCAGTGCAGCTGAAATGGTGGGTCCTGGAGGTGGTACTGCAGAGCAGCTAGTAACGGCTGCTGCTGTCACTGGGAGAGGCATTCCCGGAGGTTTCGTTTCCAGGCAGCCAAGCTAACCTTTAGCAAAATTAGTATTCCTCAGCTCCTCTGTCTGTGGAAAGGTGATAGGATTTAATTACATACTAAAAAGAATTATGAAACTGAATCTACTTGTGTTTGCAAAACACTTGGAAACCTTCAGATTGTAGAATTGGCAGTATTAATGATTATTATCTTACATCATCCTTGCATTTTGCTGTCCATCAATCAAGATACAGGAGTATTTTCTCTTGGAAATGTCAGAAATACCCTTTACCACTAGCAGAGCTGCTCCAGAAGAGGTGGTTGCCCATTTGTGAAAGTCTGCAAAGCTGCCTTCACGTGGAATGATGTAAACTGTCTCACTTCCCATTTCTAAAGTAATTCACAAACATAATTGAGATTATACATTTGCCAAAAAGCTTGTCTTCAGTTTTTTAGTGAATGTACTTAATTAAAAGCTAAAACCACTGTTTAGTGCTTTATCATTTTTTTTAAAGGCTGCTTTTGTTACCAAAGATTAATCTGGGGGGGGAGAAAAAATGCCTGTGTGTATTCATGAGACAGGTTAATTCTAAAGGCAAAAGGCATTATGGCATTCAAGCTCTGCTTTCTCTTCTCGAGATACTAGTCGTCTTTTTGTCTTTTTTCTCCCTCCCACTCCCCCCCCCTTCAGTATATTAATAAGAAATTAAGTAAAGTCTTGGGTGTTATGCCCCTATGCTAAAGAGTTAATACATAAACATTGATTTGTGAGCTTCTGTATCCTCCTTTCTGTATCTGTATCCTTTAATACAAGGAATGTTTATTACTCAAAAGTTACAGGGTTTCCTTAGTCTCTTGCCTTGTCAATTTTCATCAAGTGGGGCAAAGTCAGACTAGGGCAATACCCGGGTGAGAAATCTGAGAAAAAATGAACTGGCGTTAGTGAGTCACTGGTGAGGGCTTCTCTGACTCAGAGCCTGGCAGCACGGCAGCAACCAAATTATCGTCCTTCGGATGACGCGCAAGACACTGAGAAGTGATCCAATCTGCGAGGATCTTGTAATGAGAAGAGAAACACTGAGCTCTAACAACTTAAATACTAGATGTTATACTGTTTTTGTCTAATTTGTGATGTTGTAAGTGTTCTTCTCAAATGATTCTCTCTTTCTATCACTTCTCACCGGGAGAAATCTCAATTCAATAGCAATAATGTAACGTCTGAAGCAATTTTCTTCTACTGATTTTATTCCTCACATCATCTTGTATTAACCACATGTCACTTCAATATTTATTCTGTCTGTGTGTGGACTTCAGATCAGTTTCAACTCTCGGCTCCTGTATATTGGATAGGAGCCTAAAATCCCCTTTAATACCCTATTGTATAAGTATGGCCTTAATAGCATGCTCAATCATATCCCCAGTTTAGGGATATGGCTATAGGTTTGGTTTTAAGAGGATATTTCTTAATCTTAAGGTATTGCCCGTCTCAATTTACAAATGTCCAGGTGGGTACCCTGCCCTAAATGGAGATAAGGACTTGATCAGGTTGTACCTATAGCAGAGCTTTAGATTTGACCCCATGTGGGTTTTGGAAGGAAATTGCTTTCGTTTTTTTGGTTTTTTTTCTTCTTTCCTATTCACCATTCTTTGATATACATTGTGAGGTTTGTGAGCTGGATTTTTTTTGAGGAAACCATTATTGTAGATTGCCTTTTTCATTCCTTCCTGCGTCGTCTCTTCAGACTTGAACATACTTGTTAGCGTGATGCAAGTGACCGGTAGCATGTTGTGGCTGTTCACCGGCAGTGTCTGGGGAAAAGCAGCATATTTCACCTGGCTTAGACGCCCAGGCAGCAGCTGGGTATTATTACCCATATGGGTTTGGCTGGAAACTACTAAGGATCTGAAAAACAAATGTAATTGTAGAGATTCCAAAGAAACAAATATTTGTGTTCACTCTCACGGCAGACTTGGGCTCCTATCCTTGTCCAATTTCCATCAGCTGGGCTTCGGTGTCCCACAAAATAATTTTCTGCCTTCTCCTGCTAGTTCATGAGCTGCTCCCAGAATAAGCAAATGGCGACTTTTTATTTGCAGGGGCTCTGTTTGCTTCAGGGATACTTTCCAAGCCATGTGTTCTTTTTTTTTCACAGCGTTGTCAGCTTGTCTGTTCCCACCTGCTATACTGTCCACCATGCTTCTGGGAAGACTGTAAGAATAGTATTGACATTTTAGCTAGCTTTAAAAATTACTTTTGGCTGAGTAACATTTTCACAGCGTTATTGTCATCCAGAAACCTTAAATTGATAGCAGTCCTGCATTGGAAAGGAACGTCATGGAAAAAAATGACAGAACTATTCTGGTGTGAAGCTGGTACAAATGAGAGCAAAAGCTCTCCATAAATAACATGATTACATGGATATTAGCGTTAGAATACTATATTGCTTCTAAGCCGTGCGTACACAAAGATATCCAAAACTTTAAATAATGTTGAAAGATACTCCGAGAAAATCAATGACTGCTGTTGGCCGTTGGTTGCCTCAGGTAATGCAAATGTAACATGCAGTTATTGCGGTGCTGTGAAATCTCTTGGCATCCAAACTACAAATTTCTTAGCTTCTGTGGGTACAAAGCAGAGAGAAAAACAGGAGTTTAACATTAGTGTGCTATGGTTAGGATATAGCTTAACGCTGAGTCCTTGAAATAGCTTAATAGATCTGAGCAATCAATCATGGCAATATCTAAGACCTCATCAGAGCACCCACCCTCTAGCCTGTGCCTGGCATGCAAATATTTGAGAGCCAAGCGTTGAATATTTGCAACCCCAAGGAGGATGAGTTTGGGAGTACTCACAGGTTTCAGGCAGGAAAAAAGCAGTTATGGTCACCGAGAGCCTCCCATACACACAGTCCATTGAATGACACCCAGCAATCTGCGGGCCAAGTCTGTAGCTTGCTTGTTATAGCTGGTGTCTCTTACAAATATATCCAGTCTTATTCTTAAAGTCTGAAAACAACTGCAAATTTACTGTATCCCTGGGGACGGTTGTTTGCTAAGTCAATCATCCCTTGGAAAAAAAAAAAATATGCCTGACTCTGGTCTGGATTTGTCTGGCTTCATGTAAAGTGCCTTTCCCTCCCATCATTAGAAGGATATCTATTTAAAACCCTCTTTCTTCCATAGATGCTTCTAGACTATCATATGCTAATAATGGGCTGCATCCTCTTCCTGCGGTAGATGACTATAAAGCTGTCAAGAAGCATTTGGGTTTAGAGCAAAAGCAATTATACTCGATTTTTTGGATTAAATTTTGAATGTTACATGAGTGGTACAGAAGAATAAATCACCTTTAGTCAGAGCTACACGGGCTATGTATTCTATTCATATTTGGGATGATGAAGCATTTCTAACAACTGCACCTGCTCTAGGTATGCAGAAAGATCGCTCTTAGTGCCACAGAATTCTCTGTCCTGCTAAGGGTTGCTCACGTTGATGCAGAGTAGCTGTTCAAGCGTATGTCTTGAAAGCAATTAAAACTGCTGTCTGAGATAACATGGTGATGAGGCCTTTCATCACACAGACGGCTGGAATACTGTGAGAGGTGATCGGTTTTCTGAGGAGCAGTGCTGGCCCAAGCCTGTGCTCTATAAATGGTCCTGATGCTGCTGAAAGTCTGTCTCTTGCCTCAATTTACTGCTATCAGCAGCTTTCCAAACCGAGAGATGTGAAGTTTGCAATCTTATGCTGATTTCTAATTGCCACGCTGTTAAAGAATTACCATTTGGTATTTCTTATATGAAACCTTTAAAAGCCAAAGAAAAAATAAAAATTACTTGGACAGTTATGTGAATCTGCTTTATTAACACAGTTTTGCAGGCTGGTCTGTAGATGTCAGCCTGAGAAGTATTCCAAAGGCAAAATGAGCAATTGCAGAAGTTAGTTTTTGTTGATCGGTGTTAAATCGGATTCAAGATAATCAAAGGATGTAATGGGAAATAGGATGTGCTTAAGTCTAAGCAGGTTTCAAAGAAACACTTGCCCTGAATGGTATACCTGAAAGCTGTTTGTGAAAGGGCCGTTTTCCTGAGTAGGCTAGGATGTAGAATGGGGAATCTCTTCAAAGCGGAGACTCTTAATAATGGAGAAAAAGCACCACCAAATAAAACAATGTAGCAATATTTCCTGGAACTCTTCTATAATGTGTGTCTGTTCCACATAATGAATATGCAAAGCAAATGTATAGCTGTGGCATGACGCAATAATGCAGTCATGTATCGCTGGGGGTGGAGCAGAAGAAAGTGGATTGGCAAGGTACAAGGAAATAGCAGGATTTGATGTTAAAAGGGGGATGGAGATGTGTGGGGGTTTTTTTCTTCGTTGAAGCCGTACTACAACACTTTGTGTATTAACCATTTGAATAACCCAAACAAAGTGATAAAACTGGTATTACTGGACTGACTTAAAATAAGGCTAGGCAAAAAGTTTTTGGTTTGATCTCCTGAGCAGTGTTTTTATGAGGGGACATGGCAAGTAAGGCTGAATATGTGTCTAAATTCTTTTGGAATGATTGAAGTGAAAGGAAATTTCTATGTGATAGTTGACAGAAAAAAAAAAAAAAAAACCAAACAACTCTTCAGGGCATGTTCTTAACTAAAGCATATCTGGAGATGTTTATGCACAGCTACACAGGGGACAGGGTGACAAGTATCCTTTTCTTGTTCTTCAACTGGAGATGCCACGAGTAAAACTTGACATTGTATTTTCAGTCAGTGAAATGTTTTGTGTTTGTGTGTTTTGCTGTCTTACACTATGCACAGTGGCTTGTGTTGTCCTACCATGAAGCAGAACCACATAAAGAGCACGGAGGAAAAGGATATTTATGGCACGTTAAAAAACACTAAATTTTTCTGCGTCGGTGAAGTGGATTTTGTGTAGCTCTGTGTGCAGAAATGCTAAGAAGTGTAATAGAGAGCAATTGCCTCCCTAAAGAAAGAGTTGAACCTCATCAGCTGAACAGGTGGTTAACTTGTGCTTGGTTGAGTTTGACAGCAGTTGTGTTACATGCCCCTCCCTGCCCCCCCCCCCCCCCCCCCCCCAAATGAAAAATAAATAAATCTATGCTGAGTCAAATTCTCAGCTGGTGCAATTTGGTGTAGCCACATTCCAGGTCAGCTGAAACTGCATTGGCTCGAGTTGAGGATCTGGCTTTCTATCAGCAGATGGAGAGTCAAATGCATCTACTTCTATCCTCTGTCTTTGAGAATCCAGCTTAATACTGAAAAAAAAACCCAGGGAAAATGGATAGATAGGATACAAAAAACAACATGGCTTTATTAACAGCTAGCAGTATCTTTGTATCATTTCAATTATGCTCCCCCGTAATGAGTTCAATATACTTTTGTAATGTTACTATAAAGCTGCCTATGGGATGACAAGAATATATGGTGTGATGTTACAGTCATTTCATAACATTCCGGAGTAATTAGGACATAAAATTGAACTGAAACTTTAAAAACACATTTCAACTCTGTTCTATATATATTACTCTTCAGCCAGCAAGGACAGTAATTTAATATTGACTTCTGGCTGCAAGATTACCATATAATCTAAATGCTAATAACAATTAAAGCACAGTGTGGTGATTAAAGTGTCTCTTGGAATATTGAAAATACAGGTAATAAATGGTGTAAGGATGTGAGGCAAATTCAGAATTCAAGAATCTGTTCTGAAGGTCTGTGCTGAGAAAAATAGGTTGGGCTGAAGAAAAGTTTTCTACACAGCCTGCGTACTTCTTTCATGCCGAGCCCTCAGACACACAGTTTTGTTTGATATATTTTTATTCCAGGCTCTATCATATGGAAACCAGACCTTTGAAGCCCAACTCTGTATGTTTTTTTTTTTTCTTCTCCCTTTTTTTCTATAAGCAATAGTGTGTCTCAAGAGAGGTTAAAGTAATGGCTTCCCTCAAAAATTGAGAGGAATATTTTCTTTTTGAAGGTTAGTTCTTATTAATGAAATACTTCAGAGTTTTCTAGGAGGCAGAAAAACCATGAAAGGCAGATAAACCAAGAAATAAATGAAATGCATAAACCCTTTAAAATATACAGCCATATGTGAAAATGCGTGAGATTTATTAAGCAAGATGCACGCCGTGATAAATGTGCAGCACAAAAGGTCTCTTGGCTCAGCTGTTAGTTCTTCCAAAACTGTGTTTGTGTTTAGCTTTGCTTGTAGCTTAAAGCAGTAGCACTTGTTCCCCAAACATGTCGAATTTCATGGGGTTTTAATGGGTTTGTTCACAGGAGCGTAGTGGATCTGGAATGTGTCGGAGGCGTCAGGGTCCAGGCGCAGGATCGGTCCCGCTCTGCGCTGATGGCTCCTGGGTTACAGCAGTGGGGGAGGTTTTGGCTGATGCCAGCGGGTCTGGGATCTGTCCTGAGCTCATCGGTTAATCCCATCACCTTTGCCTACACAATAATACACCGGGATGGGGAACAACTCCCTAGGTGGCTTCTGACTTCATGTTGTTGTAGCCACTATAGTGCCAAACCTTCAGAAACACCCTGAAGATATTTACTGATGTGCTTGTGTAGAAGGCAGGTTCAACAGCTTTGTTCAGTCAACACGTTCAACTTCTGAATTAGTTATGACAACTGAATTTCTATTTCTTTGTTGTTGTTGTTGTGATAAAAAAAAAGCTTTGCAAGATTGTTTGTTTTTTCTTGGTCTCTAAATTTCTCCATCTGCTTCCACAGATGTAGAGTGACCTAGCAGTGCATGAAACAGTTGTCAAGAGCCGCACAGTGGCTGTCCAGGGATCTTTCCCCAGCCAGTGGCTTCTTGTCATTTTTTTTTTTTTCAGCCTGGTTTAATTTTCTACATCATGGAACTCACGAGGCTGATCAACTTATTTTGCTCCTTTTTTTTTCTGCGTTTTTTCTTTCCCCTGTATTTTGAGGGGAGAAAAGAAAGGGGCAAAATGAGACTGTGAAAATGATTCAAATAACTCTTCCAAGAAACTGTTGCGGAGTTTCCCCCGAGCAGCGTTCTCTGACTTAATTTCATGCTCCGAGCTGGCCATACGAAGGTGGCAGGGTCTGCTGTCGCTTGCAATATACCTGTTTGTGCAATTAACCCTTGAGTGATGGGGCCCTCTATTTCATCAGTCTTAGAGAAAGGGGACCCACATCGCTAGCGTATAAACTAAGTGATGCTTTTGGTGCAATGTTTTATAGCAGAGAAAGCGTTTAAAAGAAACACGACGGGTAAGCATTACATTCCACAACAAAATATATAACAAATGACTTTGTCTTCCCCTTGTGCTCAGAGAAAGGCAGACAGAAGAGAAATAGCTGAAGTTATTTTGGTATATATTTTTTGCTTCCTTTGCTGTTCGAATGTCTTTGAATTGTCGGGATTTATATAGGTAGAGATGCCGGTTTGGTTTTCTCTTCTTGCCCTCTTCCATTTCTTTTTCCAATCCCGTATTTCAGGATTTCCATGGTGGATTCAGGTTTAGCACAAGCAATCAAAACATCACTGTCTTTAGCAGATTTTCCTACAGACTCCTTTTGCAGGCATCTAGTGAAAAGGGTACTGTACAGCAAAGAGGGCTTGTTGAGCACAAGCTGCTCGATGCTTTGAAGGGAGCCAACTTGTTCAGTAGCTTGTTGTGAAGCAACAAATTCTCTGCTACGGGCAGTATTCTACATTTCTGGGTGACTGCTTGGCTACAAAGGTAAGCTACAGGTGGTAGATCTTCTCTAGTGTATATGGGAGGAGATGCTGAAAATGTTTCTCAAATCAGCACTTCAAGGCTGATGGGGATTGCAGGGAAGTGAAGCAGTTTGAAATTTAAAAAATCCTCGCTTACGCTTCTATCAGAGTTTATTGGTGGCAGAGCCTGAGTCGCTACTGTTCATCTCCAAGCAAAATATCCAAATTTAAAAAAATGATATATCTACTTGCCATTTCACTTTGACATCTTGGGAATCTCCGTTGAGTTTGAATGTAGACCTGTGGCTTCGTTGGGTCTCTGTGTCAAAAGGTAAGCAGGACATGAACGAGAGGAGTTGTGATCCCCAACTCTTAGGAATGTTACTTGCTCGGATCTGTACGTTAAGGGCACAACATAACGCGTGATGTGATAAGGAGCCATCTCTGAGAGTTGTTTCCTTGCTCCCAGATTGCTCACAAATAGAATAGGGAAAGGAGGAAAGGAGCCTCACCGTTGCAGCGCTCCTTTTCACTTTTTCTTTTCTTTTTGTGAGGCCATACAATAGTCTGTATGCTTGCCGACGTCTAGAACAAGAAGCAGAAAGGCATCTCTGCAGGCAAAGAATAACAGAATGAAGTAGATAGGTCATTTTGATTGTTTAGTCTTGCTGTAGCTGATTGAAGGGGGACAAAGATCCCCATGTTTGTTGCAAGTTGGGAATCAAAGGCATTGAGTTGTCTGTGCGAAATACTGTTTAAAGGAAAGATGGGAAAAATAAACTCAACGTTCTGGCAACCACTTGAACAAAATGCAAATAGAATGGAAAAGGCTTTTGTGTCGCCTGGTGTGTTTGTGAGCTGGGGTTTACAGTACACGGACATTATTCTTGATGAAAACATTTTGACTGCTTTTTGTCAAAACCCTTCTGTGCTGCAAGTGCTTCTCTTCATCACAATGGATTTTCCTGATAGATAATCCTGCCTGAACCATCTTAACCAAACCAATTCCAAGCTTTATTTCTGTAGAATTTAAGAACGTGGGGTTTATGATAATGCTTTTACTGTGGGTGTTGAGCCAGTACCCAGAGATTTGAAGCATTTATTATTGTTAATAATGCACATTTAATAGATCTGCTTTCTTCTGGAGATTCTGAGAACTTGATTAATTCCGCAAACGGGGATTATTTCACCTGATAATGAAATGTCCCCATCACATTGGCAAGAAAAGAAATAGGATGGGGACATAGCAGGTCAACAGAAGAAATGCAGAATAGTTTTATGCAGCTGTGGTGCAAGAAGAGAATCAGGCTGAGGGAATGGAGCTCCAGCCTCCTTCCCCCGTGATGTTGAAAACATTAGATCTTTGTTCAGACTGGCAAGGAGAGGCATCATGGCTCCTCATTATCCTTTTGCTCAAGGCTGAAAGGAAGCAGCTGAGTTGGGAATAAGGAGGGCTGGTGATCCCACAGCCTCCTGGCCAGCTTGTCCTGCTGTACCTATATCGGTCCACACTGACTGCCCAGATACGTGTCGCAGGAACACGGGCATCGCTGGAGCTTTGACAACCAGATGGTTTGAGCCAAGTTGGCTACAAGTAAGAAGTCCCTCTGTGGGTTGTTGCACTTTGGTAAATCCTGATTTAACACAGCCAAACCAATTAACTGAATAAGAGATTATAATCTATATCCACAAAGGGATTTACTTACTTAGCTGTCATTGATTTATTTATTTATTTTTCCTTTGGGGATCTGGGTTGTAATCTTCTGTTCAGGTAATTGTTATGGGCATTTAATTTCTGTCTTATTACTAAAGCTCTCAAGTGGAATTCTGCAAATAGGTGGATTAAATGGCCGGGTTTTTGCTGAGGGTATATTCGGTCTCCTAGAGGTCAGAGCCCTAAAAATCCCTGGTAGACATTTAGGAGGGTGTGTAGTTCCAGCATTTTAATATGTTATATCTTTGGACAACTCTGAACTGCTGGAAAGTTATAGTTACTGTGGGGGACAGCGCAGAATTTGGTGATGGGAGGGGGAAAAATATTGTCAAGGGATGCGGACAAGAAGCTGCCCAGCTCGTGGCATGCAGGGAAGAGGGGAAGCAAAGTCCAAGAATTTCCCCTTGGGGAAGGGGAGGGACAAGTGTCCGAATCACTGGGCATGTTCTTTCTGCATGAGGTCTTCCTTTGCTGAATAACTTCCAAATGAGTGAATCAGGAAGGCTACAGGTAAAAATTTCAAATGTAAAGAACAATTTTTCATGTTGCTAAGACTATAGGATATCTAAATAGCCTTTGTTATCTTTTGTTTACCTCTCTCTGTTTCAAGCAGGCAACAGACCAAAAAAAAAAAAAAAAGTGTGATGCACAGATGGAGATTAAAGTCATGGGGAGATGAGGAAGGGTTATTTGCATGAAACAACTAAATGTGTACAAGTAGGAAGAACTCTGATTTTACATTGTCTATCAAAAATATATTGGGCAGAGCATCTGCTTGGGCCCACAGGAGAGAATAAGTCACTCAGGGCAGAGGATTTGCTGCGAGGGCATTATTAATTTCAGCTGTGTGTGATTTTTTTCACTCCGCTGTGTGAAAGGTGTACTGCTTGTCGTTCCCCAGCCCAAGGGTAGGACACAGAGTTCATGTCGAGCCTCAGCGCGCTCATGTTTGATAGGGCGCTGACTTTGTCTTTATGCTTATCTGTAAATACATCTGATATAAGATAGCGATAGAGAATTACAATTTTTGAGTCTCCTGGCAAGGCGGTTTTGTAAGACAGACTGGAAAGTTTAGGTGACGTGTATTTCTGTGAATTGCAGAGGGTTTGGTGAAAGCAATGGGAACTACTAGTAGAAAACAATTCCCAGAAATCCTTTGCCATAAAAGCAACAAACTGACTGAATCCTTCTAGGTTTGCTGCCTTCGACAAGCTAGTTAGCAATGACACAGACTCTGAGTACATTGGTGAGGTTGCAATTGGCATAGTCAACGGAGAGCTTAAGTGTCAAAGTGGTGGGATATCGTCAGGCTCCAGGTTTCTAGACCGTGCATCGCTTGTGTGGGGTGATTCAATTGTGCGTGGAAAGAATAGGAACTGGGCTGCGGGCTCAGTAATGAACTGGATAATGTCCAAGGTGTAAGGCAAAGTGATAGTGACTGTGTTTCTTCAGCTTTGTTCGTTGATATCTGCGGCCCTTAGGAGAAGAGCTTTGAATTGTGCAAATCTACACCGACCCTTATCATTGCTAATGCAAAGACTTTGAACCCTTGTTTTTTGATTTAAGAAGTTTCCAGTCCAATAGTTTTCAAGCTTTTCTGTTGCAGCTGAGTTTTGTTCTGCTGGGGTTTGTGTCGGTCTAACGTTTTGTGTGTTGTGAATTCTTCCAGAAAGTGCTTACAAATTTGAGTTGGGAAACTTTGCCATGGCAGTTGTTATAAATGCTACAGTAAACCGCATGGACTGATAACATATGTCGATTCCCACCTTATTAGCAGAGTTTATCTCTGAATAACAAAATTTTACGTGTAAGAAATGCACATTTAGTTAAATACCATTGCTGTTTATTACCGTAATTCTGCTGCATGTTGCAATAGATAATTGAAAACTAAGTTTGGCTGAATTTAAGGTTAACAGATCTGAATTTCTTTAAGTTAAATTCAACTAGGAACTAATTTGGGCTCACTAAATTGTACCTGGTGATTCCTTCTGTTTACCTTACCGTGTCTATTAATTTGCTTTGCATTATATTTCCTTTCATAGATTGAACTTGACTGGCTTGGCATTACTTTCCTTTTTAAAACTCTTTCTACGATTTTATTTTCTAATTAGCACTTCATTTTTCGTCTTGCTTAACCTTGTGGCATGATGATATTCTTAAGAGGAGTAGCAGGATGGATTTTTCAGGTACTTAAGTTTGGAAAAGTCCAAAGTTTAAAGCACCAGCAACTGTACTTGTTCTTCAATTATTAGCTTTAATTGACTTTAAGAGCATCCCCAACCACTCCCCCCACCTTTAGGGCTGTGATCTTAGAAACTTATGCATGTGAGTGGATTTATTTATGCATAGTCTCACAGCTGGCTGTGAAATACCACAGGTGAATGGCAGAACCAAGAAAGCAGGTCCTGGCTCCCAGCTGAGTGCACTTTATTATGGGCTCCAACAATTCAATATTCAGAACAAAAAAATATTTCAAAACATTCTGGAAAGCAGTACGGACTTTGTATTAAAAATAACAAAGGCTTTCCCACTTAACCGCTCCAGCTGAGGACTATTGTTTGTTCTCTGAGATAATTAGCAGCCGTCCTCAGAGCTTTCTGAATGGCTTTGTACACATAACTGACAGTTTAAAAACACAGAAGAAATACAGCAAGGCTACTTAGAACATAGCACAAAATACTCGATTAATGAGTTATCTCCCAGGCTGATGGAAGAGTAAGAAAAGTCTTGAATAAAAAGAAAAGCCACTCATTCGGTAACACACATCATCTGTCTTTTGAACTTGTTTACCACCAGGCCATCATTCTCCTCTGTAAGCTTCCTTGTCGTTACGATGCAAATGCTGAATCTTTTTGCTTGGAGCCAAACACTTCAAAGGTGAGACCTGCTTTTTTGGGAGCAGGAGAAAAATTTGCCCCTTCGGAAGACTGGTGCGAATGTTCTAAAGCCCATATGTACAGTGAAGTAATAGATAGCGTGATTAAAACTTACAAGAATCAGAAGTTCAACTTTAAATAGGCTTTTGTTTATTTTTAGTTCAGAATTCTGTAACTTCTGCGCTTTATTAAAAATAACAATGTGCCATCTGCAACAACTGATAAGCAGTTAATCTGAGTGTGGTCGGTATACGTGAGGCCAGACCCACAAATATTCACGCTTCGAAGTGGTCACAGCCTTAAGCTCCATGACAACCCAGCTACGTTTGGTGCATAGCTGTGCCGGTACTGACTGTTTCTGACTTAGCAATCTGCTAAGTAAGTTTCTCTTCTCTTCAGTTTCTTTATTTTTATTTTTCAAATCATTCAGCAAAGTCGGGATACTGTTTCTTTACCAATCCATAACCCTTGGATATACCTCTCCAGTCATTGTGACCAATCTAATGGTCAGGCAGTGACTGATAAGCACGAGATAAGCAAGAATCCCTTGCTCCAAATGAACAGTTTCCTAGCTCTTAGCATTTCAGTACCCTCCCAGACATGGGATTTGTACATATGTATGTCATTAGTTGATGACGTTGGGATTTACATTTTGTTTCATCTGCCGTTGTTTGAGTACTTGCTGTGATTTTTCTTTTGGACAGCACAGGCTGAGAGCTGTAGACTGGCAAATGTTGAGTCATTTGTTTCAGCAGCCTTTTATTTGTGCTAATTTCTGGATGACCTGCAGCGTGCTCTAGAGCAGACAGTTGAGAAAAGTACGTGTTAAGAGTGCGCTATCCATATCCTCGCACATGTGCGTCTCAGAATTATTTTAGGATCCCCATGTCGGGGAACAGGGGGCATTTTCTGCCACGTTGCCACAATGAGATTAGTGTTTGAAAACTGGGCTATAAACAAGTTTGTTAGATCAAAATTACTATGAACTATATAAAAGGGTTTGATCATCAAAGGAATCCACAAATTAAGTACCTGTGCCTTTGATTTCTCTCATACATTCACTATTTTCTTTTAAAAAAAAAAAAAAAAAAAAAAAAAAAAGCTGTCAAAGGGCATAATTTTGAAGGTACCCGCATGCACATCTTTCAGCGTGGAATGTGCATGATAAATAGGGTTGTTTCCTATTACAGATTTTGTCCATCACGCAGCTTGTAAAGGTTTTCTTTATCTGCTAGATGTGCTTTTATGACAGCCTCTCAGTATTTAATATGATTTCAGTCTCTGTTATTGGCATCTGCATATGAAATGCAGATGAATGTCTCTGCAGCAGAGGATAATGTGACCTCAGGATGTGCTGTATGATTACAAATGATATGAAATTTGTCTTCTGAATAAACTTCTATGACCGTATGTAAGGATGATTTAAAAGCAGTAGTGTTATACATTGAGGTTATTTAGAGCTAGAGAATTCAGTCCTTGGAAAACTCCTGTTAGGAAAACCCAATTTCCAGCAAGGTGCGTGATAATTTTTTTTTCTGTTTAATTTGTAACAACCGAAATCATCATTTCTAAACATTATTTCTAATCTCGCTTTGATTGTATTTGTATTTAATATTTCAATACTGCCAACATCAAAGGCTCATCACTCTCCATGCAGGCTTACTTGAGACTATGTTGAGATTTGTTACTTTGCTCAAGAAGCCTTATACGGTGCAGATATTAGAGTTAGTTGTTAAAATGGCTAGTAACCGAATAGTTAAACTATATAAAAATCTGATGCTCCTTAACACATCTTTAAATCGCTCTTAATTGTTGTCATTTTTAAGCATGATATGAAAGAGAGTAACCTTGTTACGCTTTGCTGGCTGACTTTGCTATTTGTATCCTCCTCTAACGCGAAGTGCAAGTTCTGTGGAGGATTTTGTGCTATAACGCAGCTGCACCGGGGATTACTCTGTGTCCTCTTGTTGCTCTAACTCCTGCACAAAGTTAAAGATTCTCAGTAGTACTTATATTTTTATGCAAACCAGTTTTCAGTAGTCTCGGAGCAAACAAACCTTTGAATGCCTCTGCTTTGTGACAGAACCTTTGACTTTCTTTTAAATATAGAAAACCTCAGTATTTCTTATGCTTTTAACAAATTAGTCTTTAAACTTCCAGTGTCTGATCTGTTCAGAAAGCATGCATTTGTTCGGCATCATTCATGCCCAAAACAAGTGCTACAAACTTTATACTGTTAGCTCAGCTGTATCACCCCTCTGTTACTTAGTTTTGTCCTTTTAGGCCTTATTCATAATATTAGACACGATCAAAATGTGAACTTCTATCTCAAAGAAAATTCTTGTACTTGAAAGCAAAACCCACAGTTTATTCAAGCTTTCATGAAGTTAGGTACTCCAAAGTGCTTCTACTGAGAAATGTGGAAGGATTGTGTTTCGATAATGCTGACTGAATATGAAATGTGGTTGATTTTTTTTTTTCCTTAGTAGAAAGTGCCACAGAACATTTTACAAAATTGATCAATGCAGAGCTTTTTCATTTGCCCAAAGCACATTTCCAGACATAGATCACTTTCATTTGCGATGTTATACCACCCTTTAAATAATACAATAATGCCAAGGAAATAACTCAGCAATCCTGTCCTTAAACCCCAGCTCTAATTGCTAAAGAATGCAGTCTTTGTAAGAAACTGGTGATGGATGTAGAGCTCTATAGCTGCTCCATATTCCTCGTGACATTTACGGATGTCGTGCTCCTTCCCATTCACTGTTCTCAGTTCCTTTCTGTAGTTCCTCTTGGAAAAACTGAAATGTGCTGAGACTTAAATGCAACCTCAGTGTGCCTCCAACCCGAGTACCCAGAGGTCAACCTGATGAATCTTTTGGGATCTGGCCAGCTGTGGCACTTGCAGATAACAGCTATTAACTCTTACTTAATCGTGGGGAGACTTCATTAAGGCTGAAACTGCGGTTCCCAGGTATACCCTTAAGTAACTTCTAGCTATCCAGTGGAGTTGGAAAAATTTCCCTGTGGCAGTGTGATCCCATCCAGGCGTTCTGTAAGTCTCTTGCTATTGTTTTTAATTTGGAATAATAAGCAGGGCTGCGTTTGCTAACACCGCACCAGAGCAGCAGCCCGCTTTATCTAGGTTTTGTCCCTTTTCTTGACCAGTATCAGCATCTTCCAAGAAAACTGGGTTTATGTGCACGGTCTATGGGCTGTAATACAGTTCAAAGAGCAGTGACTGAAAGAACCGAGCAGCGAGGTTTTCGCCTGTGCTCTGTACACAGAGATGAGAAGAAAAAGGTCTCTCTCGCCAGGTTTAGAATCTAAGTGAAAGCTAAGTGTGCATAGGAGATGGGCCTTTGGATTGATTAATTCCAAAATGAATATCCCCCATTGTTTGTTTGTTTATTACTGTGGTGCCTGCTGATTCTAACCAAGATCAGAGATAGATGCTGTACAAACATACACTGAATGACAGCTCCTGTAGTGCTGCGCTTATCTAACTAGAGATATAAAGCAAAGAAGGAGAAAAGGATCTCAGAGTTGTTCAAAGAGCTGGTCAGCAACAAAGCCTGAAGGATGATGCTCGCTGCGGTGTATCACTTACCAGCCTTGATTCCTCAATCTTTTTTCCCTGCCCTCCCAGAGCACCAAAATATAGAACTGTAGAAATATCAGAAAATTGAGACCCAGGAGGTATTAAACAGCAGTGTCAAAACACAACAACAGGCAGAAACAAAGCATCTACTTGGCAGTGTGCGGAGAATATTAAGACTCCTTTCTTTAAAACATAGACCAAAAGGCAAAATAATTCAACTTTATCTTCTAATATAAGAAGCTTCCTTCTGTTAGGACTTGCCAAATATGGGGACTTGGGAACATTTCTGAGCCATGTAATCTGCGTATCCTTTATGATCATGCCCTCGTGACTTTGGGCTGGGCTAAGACCAACGTCCACCTCGTCTCCTATTTGCCTTTGACTCTGTGGGGAACAAACCTTTGTCTGCGGTAGGGGTGAAGCCACATTCAACACAGGGTTAAGTCTTGGAGCCCACTGTGGTGCCCATCTGAGGGGATTTAAACATGGACCCAATGATTTCTACTGAACCAACGCACGAGTCTGCATGGCTTATAATAACTATATCTGGTGTGCCCCAACACTGTCTGCTCATTTAAATTATTTTAAAATTATTTCTGTCTCGAATTTTGAGCATGGAGTACTAAAAGTAGATTTACTACGTATAATTTTCTAATATGTTCCTGTGGAGTAATATAGTATTCTAATGAGGTGCGTGTATTGAGATAGTGCTATAGGTTGCACATTATTCCTATCAGTGGCTGCAGCTTAGTGGCTAGTGAAGAGGTTCTCGGGCAATATGCAATTCAAATAGTTACAGTTAGTGTCAACCTATATTAAATTTCAGTGTGATTTTGCTACACTAAAACTCGCTGCCCTTTGTCCTGTTGCTTAAATAAAAGGAGTAATCTTTACTTGCAATAAGGCACCTGTGGTTTGGAAACAGAAGTAATGATGTTTGGAATTCAAAAGCAAGATCAAACTAGTCATTCAAGTACAGAAAATCTACATCTTTTATCCTAGAGAGACATGAATGACTGAAGAGGGTAGATCTCAATTAAAAAGGAGGCTAGGGAGAAGACTTTCTTACCAGAGTCTGAATTTCTGGCAAACATGTCATTCCTCTGCTTATTTATCATCTACCCTTCATAAATGTCAAGTGTAATAACAAAAGGTTTTAATAAACCTGTCAGAATTGTTTCATGTCAGAGTGAGTGAAAAGGTTATGTATAATAATAAAAACAAGACTTAAAACAATACTAAATTCAGCTTCAGGAGCAGCCCTGGTCTACCTGTCTCTCCTGAGAACTTTGTGCTTCACTGCTGCATTGGTTAGAAATCCTTTTGCGACAGGCATTAAAACCTGCATCAGAATCACGTACGTGCACACAGTACCCAGTAGAAAAAGAAGTATTTTTAAGGGAGTCGTTTCAGTACCAATGACTCAATTTGAGGAGCTGATGACAAGCTCCCTTTCTAAGATATGTCAGATAACGAGAAACAGCCTGGCACCCTCATGCTCTCTGAAATTGTTGGGGTTTTTTTGAAGCCAACAAGGATGAGAATAGGTTTTTTGGACCTAGTTCAGGAAAGTCAAGTACTTGTCTCACTGCTTGACTTTAACTGGATACGTGCAATTTGTTGCTATTTATTAAAAGCACAGAGTACATCTTATCACTGAGTGAGCTGCTGTCCTCCCACGCTTCCTCCAATGCATTTAATTCTCTCCTTTCCATCCGCCTGCATAATCATTCCATTACAGTTGCTTGGGAAAGAAGTAATTGGTTTCAAATGTTCCTGGTTGACCAATTTATATTTGAATACTCAGTTGGGGACCCTGTGTTCTCAATGGAGTGCTTGATGTTGCCTATTACCGATGGTTCCCTGAATGCTCATCTTGAAAATTTCCTTCTCACCATGCTACTATTTTTGCCTGACCTTGCATAGGCTGATTCATAAGAGGATGTTGTTGTTAAGATGTTCTGAAGTGAATGAGTGTAATAATGTATACAAACTGCCCAGCTCAGATCAGCCATTAGCTGGTATAATTACTGCTCTTGTCCATTTTACTGCTATTTAATGATTTGTATTATGCTCATTCCCAGAAGCACAAAATGAGTGGTCCCCGACGCAGTTTGTGCTGAATGTGTGTCTCCACAAGGTCTGTGGAGGCAGGATGCTTTTATTAACTAAACAGACAAAGGAAACAATAGGTCAAAGGGATGAATATATGAGTATGGGTGTATCCGAGACTCCACAGTTGGTCAGTGGCAGAGATGGGAATAGTCAGCTTATGATTAAGGTCGGTGAGTTTCTTCCATGTGCAGTAAAAGTTCTTTACCTTGCCGAGCGGTAGGAGGTCATCAACTGGCGTAGGAGTGTGTGATGTACACAGACCTGCGGGGCACATAGAAATGTGATATGAAGAGCCTTTCAGAAACGTGGACTTTTGAAATTTCTTTTGCTGTTGAGAGGTACATCTCCGTGTGTGCCATTTTGCCACTTCTGTGCTTTTCTCTTGGATCTCCATTCATATTTTCTCGCACCCCGCTCCTCAGAAAAAGGAATGTGCATTTATGTGGGGGAGCTGACATATTCCACGCGCAGTGTCCCCCTTGCAGTGCCACATATTAAAGCATACTAAAACGTGAAGTGAAACTCTGAAGTCATCAACCTGCTGATAGGGACTGCTTTCCCATCCGTAGTTTTGGCTATGCATGTAATACACATGTGTTTGATTCCTGAGCTTGTCAGAGAATGATGTGAAGGTGGGTTTTTTTAAACTGAAAAGGGAAGAAATGTTTATTAAAAAAACCCCTCAACCTACTGATTTCTATTAACTATTTTCTTACTAGGTAGTTCCAAATGAGGATGTAGGATTTTTTTTTTTTCCAAGGGTCCTAGTCAAAGATGAAGCCCAGTAATCTAACTAGCAGAGACTGATATACCTATTTCTTCCTCTTCTTTCTTTACAGTTGTTTAACGCTGGCTCTTCATGTTTGATCAAAATTTGTGTACAACTTGGGTTATTCTACTTGGTAGTCTAGCGATCGGCAACTGCCTTCTGGGACAACCGAACTGAAACACATCATGCATACTAGTAGCATGTTGATAACTTCCCAATGATGAGATTCATGAAACATTTAAAAAGCAAATGTTTTAGGTCAGGTATATGCCGACAGTAACTAGCTACTGCACTCTAAATTGGAAGCATGATTATGGTACCAATCAAAGGCAATAAACACCTTCATGTAGGCTGTGAATTCTTTTCTGCCCCGGGTCTCTGCACCTCTGTGTTAGATGTCTCTGCATCTAATTTTGGTGGTTTGATTCTTGAGTACAGCCCTAGCTGCAATGCCAACATAAGCTCATTGGATTAATGTTTACTGGAGCTGAAGTTCACGGTTGCTCATAGAGGAGCTGTACTAGGCTTTTTGTTCCACTAATGTGCCTTGGATATTAAGAGGAGGGATTTGTGGTGAAAGCTATGTGACAGCTTTAATTAGTACAAATGCTCCTCATTTGTAAACTCTGATGATGGAGATAATCGCAGTGTAAAATGTCCCATGCAGATCCTCTGCAGTCTGACCTTCACCTTAAGCCTATGAAATTAAATGGGACTTGGCTGCTTCGTAGTTACTTTGCCTTCTGGTTGGGAGGCAAGGATGCGTGTGAGCATCTGTGAATGAAAAACAAAGCCCAATTTTGTTATATCCAAAATATATCTGGTATGTTAAACTTTGAGGTCTAAAACTTGAGTAGAAGGGCTGAAATCTGGCTCTGGAACAGATGCAGCACAGCAACAAAATAAGAGGCTTTAATAACAACATGAGTTTGAAATGAAAGGATTAGTTTGTTTTGCAACAAAATCTAAGGGAAAGAAGTAGCGTGAAACAAAACAAAATAATTGTGGGGGTGGGAGAAAACCCCCTTAAAGCTGTTCGGAGAAGTGAGGTTCTGAAGTTCACCAAAGGCTGTAAAGATTAAGGTAGTAGCCAGTATCGTGAAATACAGTGAGGGATAGAGAATAGATTCTGTACCATTTACTTACGTTGCCGTTATTTATTGAGGTGCTGGATGAAAAGTAGGCATAAAAATAAAATTTAATAAGGTAAATTAGGGGGAATTAATGAAGAACATCTCAATTTTTTTTTTTGCTCTACTAATTTATTGCTGAATATTTGGGTGTTCCCACGATGGCTCAAGGATGTAGATTCCTGGACAAACTGTAAGTGCTTTAGTTCCATAAATTACGATGTTAAAAGGAGTTTTATTTGAGGCTTTGTCTCTTCTGGTCAGGGTATGCCGGCTACTGTGGGCACTGCTTAGGGAATGGCAAAAGATTTTTTTGTTTTGCTTACAAAGATTACGCTGGGGCTGTTGTCACTATCATTTACTACATGATGAGGAACTGCTTGCATTTTTCACCTGGTCAAAATGTGTTGTACCGCGGTCACTCAGCACAAATCCTAGTGCCCATTCACAAGGCAGATGAGCAGTGGAAGCGTGCGGCCAACCACTGCTTGTGGTCTCTCTGATTTTCAACTTTATTCTTGTGTGAAGATAAATAGTTGCAGAGTTTCTCACTGATTTATGCTCAGGCATTTTTTCATCTAGGAACTCTTAAGAATTGTTTTAGCACTATCACACCTCTCTGATTCATTTTTCTCTGGGTAGTCATTTCTAGAAGGCCAAAATGCTGGGCAGAGATGTTAGGAGAAGGGGGGTTGTTAGTGATGAAAGAAATAGTAACATTTGTTTCCTGATACAGATAGTGCTTTAACTGTAATTCCTAGTGATGGACCGATTGCAGACTCTGGTACCTTCTAATGCTCTAGGGGGTAAGGGATCCAGCTCTATAAAACGTAACAAATAAGTGGTATCTTTATTATGTATTATTTAAGCTTTCTCACGTGCTCTAGGACTTAAGTGAACTGAGGTTTTAAGTTTTTCAGTCAGGTTTGCATGTGCTACATAGTACATTAGAACACGACAGACAGGAGGATGTGTTTGTGTGCCAAAAGACTGCTTGGTGGTTTAGACTCAAGATAGGAATTTTATTGCTGAAATTTGTTTTCTGGGATGTAGGTCCAGAAAAGAATTTGTTACAGAAGATGCCTTAGCTATGCCATTTGTAGTCTGACCGAAAATTATGAAATGTGCAGGGCCCTATTGTGTATTAAAGCTCATCTTGATGCAGAAAGTACTCAAAAAAGAAATAGACTTATATAATGTAATTACTTCTGTTTGACCCCAGAGTTATGAAGCTCACTGGATTCATCCTTGTTTAATTTAGTTGTGGCAAAAAGAGATCGCATAGACCTGATACCCATTTTTATCAAGGCTATTACTATGATAGAGAATCTTACTGACTTTTTGTAATGCTGAAATGGAATAAAGGAGTCTCAGTAGAAATGAATCTTAAAGCTTCGGCGATGTATGTTTCTGCTATATGTTGCAATGAAGGTATAAATTTTTTAGTTCCTTTTATTAGCATTAAAGGTTATACACAAGCAGCAAGCAGAAAGCTTTTCCGCTTTTTCTGCTGAGCGGAAAACGGGAAGCATGGATTTTAGACACAACTCTCTACCACTTAGTACTCTTTGTGAATGCTCGGGGTGCAACACTCTTTTGTTGGCTTTTTTAATGAGTTGAAATTAATCCTTTGTCACTATAAGTATTGGCAACTTGTATGCAGTAAAAGCTAATGATTCCCAAATGTTAAAATTTAGGTTATAAATAGGACTTTTTCTTGTTGTGGTTGAAATTCTAGTCCATGCCGTAGTCATTATTGACCTGGAGAGTGACACTGTTGTTAGTTAGGTAATTGGCATGCCTTGGGTATTTTGTCTTGGTGTCAGTCCTCTTGAAAACGTGGGTGCTCAGTCAGGTCCTTAAACAGAAAATCCACTGAATATCCAGAAAATCTGGTTTTATCGTTAAAAGAAATGGTATAGTTAAAACACACTTTTAAAAGATCTAATAAATCTTTAGTCTCTTACCTTCGATTGACCTCCGAGGAAAACCGATCAAGGGATTCTAGGTAGCAATACTATTGCAGCTGGTAATTTAAGAGAATGTCTTTATTTTCTGTGGAGCCTACTACTGACAATATTCAGAATGGATGGCCCTGTGGTTCAGATCAATAGATATTTTCTTTTAGTGCTGATTTAGCTTTGACTGGAAAGGAAAGCAATTAAGTCAGGCGTGGAGAATTTGTAAGTCTGCATATATGTATTCATGGAGATGGCAGTTAGATGTGACCCACTTTTCACGATAGTATTGAAATAGTAACATTTCGAGTAAATATCAAATGCCATCCAAACAGTTACCATAGTAATGATAAAAGACATGTAATTTCAGTCAATCAAATGAATATTCAGTTGATCCAGTTAATTTCCACAAAGGTATTGTACACTCATTTCATGCCAGTACTTGATGATATTCAAGCACAGATTTTTCCACAGTTGGCCAACAATTTTTTTTTCTTCTTCTTCTTTAAAGCATTTCTTGTGTAAATAATACCGTTGTTGAACATTGGCTAATTGCACTGTTACTTTAAGACAGCATTCAATACTTATTAGTTTTCTCTATCTTTATGAAGATAGATAACCAAGTCAGCGGGAAGAGAAGTCTCTGAGAAATCCTGTTTAGGGAAGAGTTATAGCCTGACCTCATTTCTTTGGAGGAAAGCAACAGCACAAGACTCAATTTGCAGCTGAGTATCTTTTGTTTTCTAATGTTTGAGAGTACTGTCATGTACAGATGAATGGGCATGTTCTAATTGATTTGTTCAAGATTTCCCTGGAAATTTCTTGTATGATCTTGGTAAGGCTTCTATTCTTAAGCTTTGCATATTCATCAACCTTGTGAAATGTAGAGCTGGAACACACTATATGGATTTAAGTATCTTCTGTTTAGGCTCAAGACAGTGTTGCAAGAAGAATGTGATAGAGATGGCAAGAAGATAGATCTGCCTTCTAGGAAGCTTTTGCATCCCTGCCTCCCCCCACCCCCCTCCATTTTTTACTGGACATTATTATGTTATTACAGGATAATAATGAACAAAGTATTTTGCCAGCAATTGTGTCATTCCAGAGTGCTAGTGTCTAACAGTGATACATCTGCTTCCCTCCCTCGCCTTGTTTAAACGTCTTAAGCACCCAAAATTGTTAACAGACCAGCATCTACTACCAAAGCATCATAGAAAACTGACTGAAATGAAGTGGCTGTGTTCAGTTACATATTTATTTCAGAAGGGAAAAAAAAAATAAATTATTGTGCTTCAAGTATAGTTTTTGACACAATTTGTCCAAAACTCTGGTTATTTTGTACTGGTTGCTCTTCTTCGTTGTCTTGATTATTCCAGTCCATGTCCTTAGAACGTAAAAGAAAGTAAGATCCAAGTCTGATGTCAGCCAGGGTCTGGCAGTCAATAGACCATTCACAAAGCACTTTGACAACAATGAATAATGTTTACATTTTTAAGGGCAAAGGCTTTTTCTTTGTGCCAGTAACCCAGTAGGCTACAACTGTTGCAATTACAGCCTAGAGTCAAGGCCTTGCTTTTTCCAGGTTCTGCAGTAGTGACCAGTGCTTCAGGGTTATGCACATACTCAGTGGGTCTTGCCTTGCATTTAGATTAAGCTAGTAGAAGGCAGTAAAAAGCATGGGATTTGATAGAGTTTTGTGGTGGGTTTTTTGTTGTCTTTTTTTTTTTGAGACAAGCTTATGTAGCTGTGTTATACTGAAACCCATTCGGCAGCACTTCAGTTTTCTCTTATGTACTTTCAGGTTCCTAAAATGGCCAAATGTATCCTGGTACAGTACCAGCCCTGTAATGTTCTCATAGAATGATGAATCCATGCCTGTAGAGATGATGACTATATTCTCTCTGAATTATTTCAGTTCTTAATGTTGCTTATGTTTGTAAGCACTGAACAATTGAGTAGCTTCATCTCACCTGAAAGCCCGGAAATGTGGGTCTTAATGAAATATAAAGAAAGATAATTCGTGAACTCCGGCAGACTGCAGGATTTTTCCTTGAGACGTGGCAGGTGGAAGGTAGGACCGCTTCAAGACTTATCCTTGAAGACACTACAATGGATAAAGAAGTGCTGTTAACCAGGGAAAGCAACAGGTTGTGGGGGTTTTCTTGCTGTGTTGCACAGGTGTTGAGAAAGGCAAAGGCTTGCTGAAGTATCACGATGCGTTACTATAGCCTTTTAAAAACCAGGGATTTTGTTAATGGTTGCTACTGATGATAAATATTTATTTCTACTTGAAAAAGGAATGCCATTGCTGCTGTCTTCAGAATGTCCTTGAGTACATTTTTAGTGTGACTTTAATCAAATGTCATTTTAACTCTAGTCCTATTCTGCAAATCTCTAGCGAAATTCTATTAATTTTCAATTAAACTTCAAGTAAACCAATTAGCATTTTCATTTCTATAGAGCAACAAAGGCAGAATCTGTAATGAGTCTATCCAGTTGTTCACAGAGGAATAAATGGTCTGGATAGATTTCTCCAGTGTATCTTTCTGTGAAACTTTGTCAAGTATATTACCTTTATCATTTTCTTCTCTGCTTTGGACTCCAAATTGGGTTTCTTGTAGTATGCAAAACCGTATTCAGCTGCTTCTTCCCTTCAGCTCTATTCCAGTATTTCCCCTGTCTACCAAAGTCAAAACAGTGTCTATCTGAGGCAGGTACTGTGTAAAACCCTTCTTGTCCTGGACAACTTCAGGACCTTGGTTTGACAGAGGGCAAGAGAAGAAATTTTACCTTTTCATTCTAAATATATGAATAGAAGTGTTCGAATTATCACAGCTGGAAACAGACTCAAGCTGATTGTTTCTGTCTCCATCCAGTATTTCATCCTCTCTTCCACTTTCTCTTACTGCTACCTCCTACTCACAGACAGACATGATCCCTGCCCTGAAGAGCTTCATTATAAAGAAAATATAGTCCCTGAGAGGGAATCCTGGAGTTCTTCCGGGGTGAGTATGGTATTATAAACTTTCATCGTTATTACTTCAGGCTTGCAGCTGTCTGTAGTGGTCTGCCTCTCCTTTCATGTTGTGCTCATCTAATCGCTGGGTGCTGCAGTCCCCTACCCTTGCGTGTGCCAGCTCCAGCACTTCTCTGACCCTGGCTAGAACTGTCAGAGGTCAGTATGATATGGAGAAATAATGTGAAATGGGGATAATGGTCATGGATTGTGATTGTATGTGTCTGCTTAAGGAATGTGGGTATGGTGACTAGTCATGGGTGCGGTGACAACTACAGTTTTGAGGAGACGCCTGCCCCTCTTCTTCTAACAAAGGGGAGACGCCTGCCCTTCTTCCTCTAACAAAGGGGCTATTTAAAAGAGAATAAGAAAAGATGAGAGACATTCAAATGCTATCTAGAGGGAGGGAGTGCTAAGTCTCCTTGCTGGAAAGATTGGGTGGTCACAATCACCTGAAGAAGATCGGATGGTCACAAGAACATGAATCACCTACAAACCTGCAAGACCACCACATTCCAGGAAACGGACTGATAAGCTAATTAACATACGAAGCGGGGTTTAGGTAACGAATATGTATAGGCGTTAATTGAATATTCATTTGTTCATTGTATAAATGTGAGATGGTTCGTCACTTCGGGTATGCACGCTTGTGGAGGAGCGATCCCCCGTGCATCTGCGCGCAATAAACATACCTACTTTATAACTTTCGAGTTATAGAGTCTAATTCCGCACGTCAAGTAAGCTTAGCAGAAAACTAATTACTGTTTTTTGGTTAGGTTAGTTTTGTGCCAGGTTAGCTGTATGAAATGGATCCACTTAAGCTGCAATGGAACTGCAGTTGAAACCAGTATTGTAGCCAAGCTGTAGTTACGCTCGTCTCTCCTGATAGCCTTTAAACTGAAGTGTAAGAGGCTCACCGTGGCTAAGATTCATACCAAACACTTGAGCTGGTCTGCTGAGGTTCCCTCGGCAGCTGAGGGGGGACCGTGTTCTCCAAGGGGTGCTTAGAGCCCTCAGGTAGGTAGTACCTGCTGTGAATGTCCCGATGACAGAGGTAGTTCCACTGAGCAAAGAGGATATCCACGGAGCCCAGCCACCTCGTTGCAAATAATAAAAATATTTCTGCTTACAGCAGAAGAGATTTAGCTCAGGCAAACATAAAGCGGGCAGCACTGGGCTTGCAGAAGCCTAAGCAGCTCCAGCCCTGTGCAGAGACAAGCTGGCATGGCAGCACCCTCCACCCCTTGTCCTCCTTGCCAGACCACAGTGCCCGCGGGTCCTCCTCGCCTCAGTGCTAGCACTGGCTTGTAAAGGCCTCCCTCAGTTTCTGTCTTATTTTCCTCCTAATAGGAACAAAGTAGGTTTCCTCAGCTGTCAGAAAAGTATAAGCACACAACACGGGCTTCTGTAATAAAGCTGTTACCGCCAGCAGAAGCTGACACAGAACACATTTGCCTCTAATTCGGATGCTTCAAGGTGGTGTGCAGTGTTCAGAAGCAGCTGTGACAAATTCCTAATTAAGGATGCTGTTTTCCAAAGCATTCACGAGTTGGGGAGAAGATAAAATGTTGGGCACGTTTTGACAAGCTCTACAAAGACACGGTGAGGGCACCTCTGCTGCCTATCTGTTGCTTTGGTGTGTCTGGCCGCCTGCAGTGAGATTTTTGCATCCGCTGCTAGATGTAATGCCTGACAGCGTGCCTACCTAATAGGTGAACGAGCACTGTTCACCTGAAAGATGAATAAAGGGTTAAAGTTACCAGAGTTAAAAATTGGGAAGCCTTGCAGCCTGGAGCTGGCTGTGGAAGGAGCTCCCGTGGAGCTGTGTAGGAGGCAGGCTCCCTTTCTGTGTTAAAGGCTAGTGGCTGGGGCAGCTTTTGCTTTACTTGGCTGTCTGGTTTATATTTAGTGCGGGTAAATATTTTCTTTTTCTTTTTTTTTTTTTTTTTTTTTTTTTCTGCGAGGAGTCGTTGCTTTACGCTGTTGCGGAGCCGCGGGGCCTCTGCGCCATGCGGGGCCGCCGGCGGGCTTTGCTCCGGCCTCTGCGGACAGTTGATGGCAGCACCTGAACAGGAGAGAGAAAACCTGCAACCGGTACTTCCTAAGCCTGAGACCCCAGTAATGCCTGTCTCTAGTCCGTGCGGGGTGTGATTAGCAGGCGTTTGGAGGGGCAGGGGGGGGCGGCAGGGCTGGCCTGTGAGGGAGGCCCCAGCCGCCTGCAGCCCGCCCAGCAGCAGACAAAATGGCGGCGCTACCCGCCTGAAGCGTCCGGTGCGGGGAGCACATGGCAGCTCCAGGGAAGCAGCTCTGAGGGTAGGAGACATGCGAGGTGATGCGGGAGGAGAGGAGGAGGCAGAAGGTGGGGATGATACCACAGGGAGGCACAAAGGCTGACGTGGTGGGGGTGAAGTTGCTGTTTTCTCTAAGTGCTTGCTTCATTCTTGTCTGTCTCCATGTCTCAATACCATAGCAATTAAAAGTTCATGATAATTGGCAGCAAATCATGTGAAACTCCCTGATTTGAGGCAGTTTTGCCAGTGACACTCGACTTTGCTCCAAAGATGGGGGATTGGGGCGGGGGGGGGGGAATCCTGTGGTGCCACATAGGCCGGTGAGATTTCACTGTTTGCAGATGTAAAGACTAAGTTGTCAAAAGCTCCTAAACAAGCCTCAGTGGGACGTGCAGGTTCTTAAGGCGCCCAACTCCTTAAACTTTAGTTTGTCTATGCTATCAAGAACCTAAAAGATCACAAAGAGCGAAATGTTTGTGTCTGGGGTGAAGCCTTCGCTGTGTTTTGCTGAGCCAGGCCGCGGCCGGAGGGAGCATGTCGCTGACCCGGCATCGGGGCCTTTCTCCTTACAGCCCACCCGGCCTGCCAGCGAGGGTAAGTGGCCATAACTTGTAGATAACAGGAGAAATCATGTTAGAATAAATAGAGCCAAGAATGTGTGTGTGGTTTTGGCAAGAGGGGATTTTTATAGTATCGTTTTGCTATTTAAGGAGAGAGCAGTGGGGAGGAGAAAATCCAGGCTTCCTGTTACTATTCCTAATAACACGCTGAAACATAAATGCAGCAAAGCGGTAATCCAGCCAGGAGGCCAGGCACGTTACCAGAGGACAGACAACAACTGGGTGGTTAGGTGTCTGTTCTGAACCTTGAAAAGCAAAACCAGAGAGCGATGACAACATCAGTTGAGGCCTCCTGATATCCAAGGCAAAAGGATGCACCAAAATGTGAAGCAAAGCGTGGCAGTGACACACGGGCTATGGTGTTGCTGAGATGCGACTGACTGCTAATGAGAGATGTGACTGACTGCTAATGAGGCAACAGTCAGTGCGTTGTTCCACATGCTGTAAGTGAAAATCTTCCTGCTCAGCACCTATGCCCTGCGGCAGGCATCCAAATGACACGCGAGTGGGCAACATGACAATTAGTGAGCTATTCTAGGCAGGTAATATATGCTGAGCATAATAAAATCGAATCCAGATCTTGGAGGTTATATGGGTCTTTCTGATGACTCTATTCCTGGGGTGGTATTTCAGTTCTAAGGTATCAATCAAATGACTTAAAAGTTTCTTTCTACTGTTACCAAAGCTATTAAGTAACCTGATGAGACAAAAAGTAGAACATGTTGAGCTAAAGGTTGAGGCTTTAAGGTATGCAGTTCTACATTTCATGTTACTTTGGCCTGCGTAACTATGTTAGTCTGAGTTCAGTCTCACTGAAGTGAAAGGCTTGTGAGTTACACCACTGTGAATGGGAACAGCATCCTTTTTTTAAGAAAGAAGTTCTATGCAAATCCTTTTTAATTTCCTTTTGATGTGTGTGGTGTTGTGGGTGGTGTTATTTTTTCAGCAAAGAGACCTATGCAAGATTATTAATGCTGCAGGTTATAGGATTGTCCTTATGTTTGATAGAAAGCCATTGTAATTCTAAATTTCTTTTGTGTTACATTTCTTCATATGGTACAGGTTAAGCTTGAAAGAAGTAGATTTTGGGTTTGTCTTTCTTTTTTCTTGTTTGCTTAGGCCTCCTAAGCGTGTAGCTCATTTCTACCTGACAAGTCTCAGTTGTGAAGAAGAGTGCTATATTCTATGAAGCTAGAGAATTTTTGAAAATATTACTATGAATAAGTTTCCATTATTTCAATAATAATATAATGTGTGCTGTGTTTTGTAATATGAAAATACAGTAATTGAGCATTATATGGGAAAATTGGGACAATCCTGAGGTCGCATTCCCTTGTACTTTTGGGGTTATATACTAAGGGTTTGGAAGTAAGAGAAATCTCTTTGGTTTGGGTTTTAAGTGAACAGTTATCGCATCTAGATGCATGTCAGTGCTTCCCTTGAGATCTTGATTCTCCTGGTTTGTTCCTAGTCCACTCGTTTCTATTCTAGTGGAGTTGGTGTAGGATGCTGTGCTTTGCCTGTAGTGACAATGTTCGTCTTGTCCTGCAGTCGGTGTTGACAGAAGGGACATCGCAGGAGAAGGCTGGGCTATGGGTGGCTGTTGCATTTTAGCAGCTGAGCCAACATGCCTTATATTTTAGATTATCTATATAGTGAAGCATTTTAAAATTACGGCCTTCAGCAGACTTAACAGCAGTGCTCTGACCTCTGGTATTTGGAACTATTGATAATAATAATAATAATTTGGGAGTCACTTTGTGGTCCCCTGATGAAAATGTATGTGTAATTAGATATTTGAAATAATTATGTTGCACTCGAGTTAACTCGAGATGCCAAAAGGCTAAATGAGTCCCCCAGGGACTTGTGACAAGTTGGTGGCAGAGCTGAAAATAAAACACAAATATCTTCACTTCCATGCCTTCCCTTAGCCCCAGACGAAACTGGTAATTGCTCTTATTTGACTTTCTTTAAGGATGGGCCATGTGTTCCAAAATACAGGCTAGGCAAAATGCCAAGCGTTAAAAAAGAACAGCTTTGCATAAGCAGTATTTGCTTTAGGTTGTCCTTGGTGTTTTTTCTCTCTGCCTCCCACAGACCGAGAGGGGATGCTTTTCAATGGAAAATGCACAGTGCGGTCCAAGAGCTGAAGAGCCTATAGAGAGCTCCACTTGCAAATTCTTTATTGAAGGTAAGTTATATAAACATAGTTCTGTAAATCAGTTTAATTTATATAATTGAGCTGACAAATTGGAGGAAAACAGCCTAGGTAACAAACTATTGTAATTATAGAAAATCAACCAGTCAACTAATTGAAGTAAAAATTTATCAACAAAATTTATATATTTAAATACTGTGCTGCATACAGTACTGACAAGAGTAAAAGCTGGTGAAATGTCATCTTCCCCTTTACAAAGGGGGGGGGGAAAAAAGTGTAAGGCTGGACTTTTTAAAGGCTCTGCTTTTGGAAGTTGTGTAAAGGTAAGTGTGTCATGCTTTGGTTGCCTGCTTAAAGCAGTTGACTGTAGGCAGAAATTCTCGTAGTGTATTGGATGAGATCTTAGAACCAGTGAACTCTTTGGGAAAGAGTTTTTGTGTGCTTTGTGGTCCAGTAAGAATTCTTGTCATGCGAGGTTTAATAGATGGTGACAAGTATATCTTAGGTTGATGTGAGGTGTTTTTCCCAGGTGTACTTGGAATACTATTTTTTGAGCAGCAGTAATCATAGTTAATTATTATTAAAATTGGTCAAATTGTATTTATTGCTGTAATTGATCATTTTGAATAAATAAGCTCTTAATTAACATTCATGCAGAATTTTTTGTGCTTATCCCTAACACAAGAAAAAAAATGAGTGGGAGCAGAGGGTTTTAATTTGTACACAGTGTATAATTACATCGGTACTTCCATTCAGTACAGTGCAAATGCCATAAATGAGACGAAGTATAAGCATGACTTCCCTTGTACAAGTACCCTCAGCTTCTGACACAAGTCATGGTAACTGGAATGTAAGAGATGGAGTTTGTACTCCTCCAGCCTTGTGCCCTACTCTACAGGTAGGCCCTTCCAGAACATTAAGGCTTTCTGCACAGTAAAGTACCATTACTAGTTTAAGTAAGGGTGCAAAAGTGAAGGAAGAACACTCCTACTTTGCCCTTTGGACTGCAAAGCATTTCTCCGTGGGAATGCTAAGGAAGAAATAGCCCTTGCTGCAGTATTAACCGAAGCTGTGCCGCTAATAATGCTCAATGTAAACACTTTGCAAAAAGCTGGTGGTATAAATAGCAGAGAAGTAAAAAAATCATATGGGACTTGTTCAGGTTCCCAGCAGCTAGAATTTTTATTATCTTTACAGCACAAACCATGACTGTATCAAAGACAATGCCAAGACACAGTCACCATGATAAAGGATTTACACACCTGTTCCTTTCTTGAAAAACTGCACGAAAGAGAGAAGAGATTATGAACTTCACAGAACTGCCTTTAAGCTAGGCATATTTATACACAATCTGTCAGAAAATTATTCTTCCCTTGCTAACACTTCCCTTGCTAACACAGGAACAATCTTCACTTGAGCCAAGTCTCTAAATGAAAGCCAGAGCAGCAGTGAGCCTTGAAACTGCATTGAGTTTTGGCAGGTAGATGATAGGGATGGTGCTCATGTCAAACATCAGTATGTTTGCATTAAATGCTGTAAATGCATGCGTGTGTACAACAGTTGTTTCAGAATCCGCAATTCTCTTGGTACATTTGCTTTGCTGTCCAGGTACATGCCACAGCTACAAGCACCAATACAGAGGTTAGTCTGAAAGACGTCAGAGAGGCGCAGGTAAACAAAAGTGTTTCATTCCCTAGGTCTTTCTCATGTTTCTTTAGGAAATTGCCATTGAATGAAGGAAAGGCCAGTGAACTGAAGGCTAGGCTAAATGACGTCATTCTTCCTTCACCAAAGGAGAGCAGTTAAGAGGAATTCAGCAGGTAGCTGGGAGTAGGGCAGCAGTGGATCAGATCAGAAGTATAAGGATAACTCCAGACTGTTCTGTTGTCCGGCTCCAGCCTACGTGTAATGTTGGTGCCTTTGGAGTCCTTAAAGAAAAAGAAAAAAAGGGGGGGGGTGTTCTTGGTTTGTTGTTTTTGTTTCATTGGATCTTTTTAGTTTTGCATGCCTGGAGTATTATGTATTAAGAATATAGTGAGTGGGCCAATCTGTTCTGGGTGTTTTATAGGATAATGTATCTTGCCACGTGATTTGGCAAGAAGCAGGTTAAAAATACTGTCTGCTAAGCAGCTTGCTTTCCCCATGGTTTCAAAGACAGAGGGTTGTATTTTGAGGCGAGAGGACCCTGGCAAGGGGTGAACTAGCCTGACTGAATGTGCTAGAAAGCGTCAGGTTTAGGCAGGGATTTTTTTCTGCAATTCTGCAAACATTTGTGCAAAGCAAAAACTATCAAATTGTAAACCCCTAAGGAACAGAAAGCCCAAGTAAAATATAGCGTTCTTTGATTAACTTTTTCAATGGAAACAGAATTAGGCCACTGTCCAATGCTTTTGCGTATGAATTTATTTAAGACTTCTGAGCTAATTTTACTGACCTTATTCACTATCTCATTTCATAACCAGTTCCATTTAAATCAGTAGAAGAGTATGGGGGTTTAGAATTTTTTTTCTGATGTATTTCTTAGTCTTGAAACATTCACATCATAATTCTCTTTGTCCTTGTATTTAGTACATGCAGAGTTGTCATGAAAATGTGTTGGACCTTTTGAGTGGTTCTTTGCTATACCCTTCTCGCATTCCCTGGTACAGTTTGGCTTGCTTTCCTCTTTGTGCTAAGATTCATAGCTGGAAACTTTGTGGTCTGTGTGTTTATTTTACCCTCACTATTTTTGATATGTATCTGCAGAGAGAAATGGGCAATGTGTAGCTGTTCAGTAAAGGCTGAATCTTATTTTAGTAAGAGTTATGCAAACACATTTAACTTGTTTACTGAACAAACATATATTCACGGAGCCTTGAGTTACACTGTTGACTTCTACAATGTAAAGTGGAAATGAACACAGGGATAAAACTGGGAGAATAAAAAAAGGAAGGATGATAAAAATGCCTTTTTTTTTCTCTTAAGAACAAAGCTGTTTTACACTTGGCCACAAACCACTTCTTTCTTGGTAATATATATTTAGAATGATTGAGGAATGCTTTAGCATTTTAGATGTGTATTGCAGGATTTCTGAAGCTGTGCACTTTTTGTAGGGCTTTGAGTAAATGAAATACTATCTTAGGTATTGTCCTCCATTACTGTACTATCTGAGCAACTCCTTAATCTTAAATGTACTTACTCTGACAACACCTCTGTAAGTTACAGGAGATCTATTGTCCTTTTCACAAGTGAAGAACTAAGGAACAAGGAGGCTCAGACTGAGATTTTCTTTTGAGGATCCCTGCCTTAATTTGAGTGAGAACTATGTTATCTCACTGTCTTTTCTGTTTGCATTTAAGTTTGTTAGTGGTGCAGTACTAATTGGGGCAACATCTGATTTCCTTTAAAATCAAAATTAATAAGGTTGGCGAAGTACAGAATGTTTTGGGTGAAGTCAGTGAAAGTGATGTGACTTGGTTTTGATAAATGGTATGAATTAATCGTTTTTGCAAAAGGTAAATAGAATCTGCACTCTTTTTAGAGGAACTTATTGGGAATTAGGGGGGTTTATATGATATGATATGCCTGGCATAGCACACCGACACCTTTCCCCTTCAAAATCTGAAACAATTTGAAGTGATTTTTCGAAAGGTAGAAAGCAGGAATTGAAAAAACTGAGGCAGAATGTATCGCTCTGGGTCATCATTCTGCTAGGTTTTAACTGACTCGGGGGGGGGGGGGGGGGGGGGGGGGGGGGGCGGGGCAAGATCCCTGCATGCTCCTCTGGTACCTAGACATAGTAAACCAATCTGTGAGCCACTTAGACTGCCTAACAGTTGCTGAGCTGGTGGGTAAAGTCAGGTCTCCGTTTTTGTGGTTATTCCCTAGAAGCCGAAATGCATAGTTTGGGTTGCTGTCCTGCAGGCGTGGCTTACAAAGCTACTGGGGTGCACTACCCTTCCCTCTTGCCCAGCTGAGCTGGCACCTCTTTGAAACACCCATACAAATACATGAATTATTTCTTCTACCTTTGTCATATAATTTGATAGTATGTTCCCGATGGAGCCCTGATTTTAAGTGTGGTTTCTTATAACTAATAAACTGTGTAACTTGGGTTATGGTTTTCATTATATATGGCTGAATCTTTTTTTTTTTACCCAGAAACAAGAAAGCTTATATAGCAATGCCTTAGTCCTAGTGCGATGTATTACTGCAGAGTCCCAGCGAGACGCTTTTTTTTTTTTTTTTCCCCTCCCCAGGTCAGCAGATGCTTGTAGGTTTTGATAGATACTCTCCAAGTATGTCTCCAAAATTAATTATGAGTTGTGAAAGGAGCAGAAAACATACCCTTAAGTCTTTGGGGGCTTCAGCTGTGTAGTCCCAGAGCTCTTTCTGAAAGGAGGAGGTTATAAGAATGAGGGAAAGGAGAGAAAAAAAAAAAAAAGCCGTATTAGTTACACTAGCAGTACTGATGAGGGCTGATGCGGAGTGCATGTTGTATGTATTTGTAAGTGTATTCGTGTTGACTGAAAATGTTTTATCAGTGTGTCTTTTAAAAAAAAAAACCCCAGTTTTTTCATCAAAATGTGACTTCTCAAGGGAAACGACTTCTTATAAATATGTTTTGTGTTCTTCAATATGAAGAACAATTCCTTATTTACAACATACAGACACTATCCTTACGGTACCATTTTGTGTCATCTTGCATGTGTCTAGTGAGTGTGATACTGACTGAGACTTCAGTAATCGCATCTCTACTGCAGTCCACGCTAGGGCTCTACAAGGGTGTTGATCAAGTCAAGTAACTTGGTTTTATTTTCATATTTATTCAGTGGAAAAAATGGAATCGATTTCTTTAGTTCCTTTGAGATTCACTAATAAATGTTGTATCCGTCGACTGTTTATATTACCTATAATATACTGAATAATCACACATGCAGGTACTAGATAATAAATTACACTATGATTATTTGTTATGGCTGAGGTTTATTTCAAGGAATTCTGAGAAGACTGAGCATCAGATTGCCATGCATTTTCTGTTGTAATTGGATGCTTTATCTTTCTTAAGAAACCTGCATTTTCAGGCACAAAGCTTCATTTTTTGTAGAGATGAGATGTCATGGAAAAGGTCTCTTGTAGGTCAGTCAGACTGAATTCTTTTTTGCTGGTGAGACTGTTTTGTAGCTGCATATCTGTACATTAATTAGGTAATTTAATATCCTAGTTAGCAGTTGTAGAGAGATGCCAGTACTGGAAGACTCCTCTTATTTTGTGGGCCTTGCCTTGAATTTTAGATCAATCTAATGCTGGGAGGGAGGAGAAACCAAGCTGCTTGTGTCTGAGAAAAGGAAAAAGGCTAGTGATATCAGCTGTTCTTTATCAGTGGTGATAAGAGGATTGTCTTCACTATCATCTGTTTACTTTCTGCCTAATTTGCAGCCCCTTTCCTGGTGCTGAAAACCAGCCTTCTCCTTCACAGCCTGTGAGAGGAAAAAAAAGGCCCAAACCAAACAGTTTGTTTTCCACTCAGGTTGGGTTTCTATTCTTGCTTCTTTCCTCTGCGCTTATTTCAGTTAATGTGCATCCTTATTGTTCTGTATCTGCTCAAGGCAAATGTGGTCTGACCCAGGTTCTTGCTGGTGATGGACAGTTGTGTGTCTTCAGCTTTTGTGGTTGGGATCTTCCAATGTGGGAGAGCTTTTTCTTTGATCTGTGAAAGCTGGGGACACTTTTAAGTGAATCAGAGCTTCCAAGAGCCTTTGTTGTTTTTAATATTTTGGCTTTATGTGTCTATGAAAGTTACTTTTTTTTCATCTTCCTATATTTTTCATGCAGCAGGAGGGTAAAATAAAATAAAATGCAGTCCTTCTAAATAAAATAGTTCAATTGAACTTATATTACTTGTGCAAGCCACAATCTGAAGTTGAAGTACTAAACTTATGCAAAGATTAAGAGAATTTAAATAGAAGTAGAGCAGCGTGGTTAAGGAATAGAATTTTAACAGCCAAAGGTGATTTTTATGAGGATTTATTTTACATTCCTAACACTTATTATACTGCTCAGCAGTGCAGATCATTTTGGCACTTTGCAGTTCTGTTAAAGATACGGATTTTTCAGAAACAAGTCTAGTGTTTGTGACAGTGGGCTGCAATTAAAACCTTGGATATTGAACAGTAAATGAGAAGACCTGGTTTGGGGCATCAAAAGAAAGAATGCACTAAGTGTATACTTACTATTTAAAGCACTATAGTGCTTTTTGCTATATTCACTGATTAGATCGAACCAGAGTTGTGTAATGTAATGCCTAAGCAAGCAGCCTGCTTGGTACTTCAATAGAGTTTCCTAAATGAAGTTATTTCTAGGCTATTCATGGTCCATGGAACAATTACCTCCTGAGGAGAAAATAAAACATCTTGAGTGTTTCAGACAGCATCTTTGATACTACCGTGGCCAGGAAGTCTCATAAGAAAATGCTTTACCTGAAACAAGAGACTAAGCCACCACCACAGGATCCTTCTGTGAGAAAAGGTACTACATTTTGGATTGGTTGCAACTGTGTTTGGGTTCGCAGGGTCACTCTTGGCTCTAAAACGGAGCTGCAAATGGTCAGTGTTGAGAAGAGCCTTTGGAAAGCAGTTTGAAATGCGCAGGAGCAACTGCATCAAACCCAGTAACTACCAGAGCATGGCTGTTACTGCTCTTTGAAACATTTTCCACTGAATGAAACTTTCCAAAAAATACCATGCATAGAGTAATGAACAGAACTAATAAACTATTTTGCCCGAGCTTCTATATGCAGCACCTGAATTGGAAGTTGCATGATATTGCACTTGGAGGCGTATTTTGGGAAGTTATACTGACTGAGGAAATAGAGTAAAGCTTTTAAACTCTGGGAGTTCATAATTTTTCCCCTTGTCTCTTTATTCTGGCAGTAGCCATTTACAACTGCCTTTTTTAGCCACAGGAAATCCCTTCTCTTGAACTGGTGTGTGAAATGTATTCCCTCTAAAGGCAACATCTGTGCTGCTTTGTGAATTATCAGCCTGAAAGGGTGCTGTATATGCTAATCAGCCTAACCGTGTTAATGGTAAGGAATGATAATTATTTTCAGGTGGGAGTAGGTGCTGTTTGACACCTAGGGAAATAAGATTGAGACCATAAATTATTGCAGACATCTGCAAAGATGTACTGCTATAAGTTGTCTTTTTCTCTTTAGCTGCTTACATGAGTGTGTTTAGCTTTTTTTTTTTTTTTTTTTTTTAAAAAAAGGGTGGGGAAACATGCACATCGGAGTTAATCAGAATTTGATTACAATAAGAGCTCGAAAATTATCGTACAGTGTTGTTAATTATTAGAAAGATGATGTTGTATGTTGAAGTAATTGCAGTAAACAGCCCAGCTGGAAAAATATCGTTCAGATTTTCAGCCACTAAACTGTATACTTTGAGCTTGTTTCTATCCCTGCCTGTTAATTGCTTCATTGTTAATTTATTTCTTACTTGGTATTTTGTAAATGCCTGATATTTACCACCTAGGTAAGTACCTCATTGTCCTAGGAATTTTTTTAGATATGTGAGAAAACACTATTCTCTGAATGACTTCCTAAATTTCTGTGCCTTGTTTGTGTAGTTAATAGCCAAGACATACCAAGGATACTATTTAAGGTACTGGGGTTTTTTTTCTGGCCTGTCTCTGTTTCAGGAGAAATCAGTTGGCCCTGGCTACACTGCATTAGTGATAAAAGCCAGCAAATGCCACTCTGATCCTGCTTCTGTCTAGAGCTTTTGGAAACCATTTCTTTCAGGAATCTTTAGCCCCAGGCATTTTTGCCTCTCCTTAAACTCGGTCTTCCCTGCACTTGCCTTCAGTTCAGGATTGCTGGACTTCAAGATGATTAAAAATACTATTTAGGTATTAATCATCTCCTTTTCAGTAAGTAACAAGGTTGCATAAAGGATTAAGGTTTTCTGCCTCATTTTACTAGTGGCTCAGTGTGCAAGCCTCTGAGTCGAGGGGAAACTAATATTCAGGCTGAAATTTTACACCCCTCCTGAATTTTGATGTAAGTGTGACCTACTGGGAGTGAGAAATGGATATAATTGTTTATTTTATAATTTCCTGCATGGACGTTTTTGCCTTAAGTGAGATCACTGGATAAGAGCTTAAATGCGCACAAAGACAAGCTGTTTCACACCTACTATGAGGTATGGGTTTATATGTAAAGTACTGTGAAGGATCTCCTGATAAGTAGGAATTTGTAGTGGTAGCACAGTGGTCTGTGAATGTCTCTTCATGTTGTAATTTGAGCTGTTGACATACATGTCAATAGCCTTTAAGTCTCTTGTTCTTCTGCCAGGGTTTTGTATTGCAAATAAAAAACATGGATGGGGCATGAGGCGCTAGCAAGAAATTCAAAGGACAAAGTTTTATCTGTGCGTTTTGCTTGAATTATGACTGTGCTGGAAGCTGTGTTGGAGATACCTTCTTGCAGTGTGAGGATATGGACATCTAAGCTTTGATGCTGGACACAGTAGGGTTGTACTTCTACCTGGGTCACCTGATGGCCCCCCCTGAGGCTTCGCAGGCTGTTGGCTCCAGCAGTGTCATGGTAATGTGGACGTTCAGCAGCTGGTGCCTGAACAACATCAGTTATGTCTGTGTGCCACTGTGTCGTATCTGCACCTGAAGTCAGATATGAGACTTCTTCTCGGGTAGAAGAAATATTAACGCTTTTTCACCGTTGTGGTTCGGACTCCTCTTTGTGTGAAATAATAGATGGCAATACAAAATATCAAATCTGCTCATCTTTCATGACCTTGGCAATAACAAAAGATAACCTCTGTGTAATGCTAGAATGTTGAAAATATAGGTTCAATATCTCATAAATTAGTGGATTTTTGCAGGTGTTGCATTTCAATTTGAAAAAACAGAAGAAAAAATGAATTGGTTTTTTGAACCTTAACATTTGGTGGTCCTGGTAAATGTTAGACCCACGTATGCATATGTAACTTGGATCAATAATTTAGTTAGCCCATTTCTAATATCCAAATGATATAGCCAGCATTGTTTTAAGAAATGGAATGATATTGATTGGCACAGTAAGTACAATTAAAAAAACCCCATCAAATAATTCAAAATTACTTAGGGTCTGTTCGAGCTGTTTTGAATGGGCATCCTGTTGGGATACAAGGAATGAAAGTATATCTGATTATTGATGTGATAGTCTGTGTATTTGTGTGTGCTGCTAAAAATCAACTAAAAAATTTGCTTTGAAAAGAAATTATTCTACATGGTAAAATGGTTTTAAGAGTTGTAGTACAGTCCACCAGGGATGGAGTAGTGAAGCAAATTATTAATTGCATTGAGATGGACAAATTTAGTATGCTTTATGTTGAACATTGATAGCGGCCAAGTTTTAAATATGAGATTGTATGGCCTCATAGCTAGTGCTGTGAATTGTAGTCCAAGATTTGGATTTGGGTTCCAGCCCTTCCACAGCACTACTGGGTGACCTAAGGGTAGCCATTCCCTAAATCTGTTCAGAGAGGAATTAAACGTTGCACAACTCTAGCAAGAGCTCCAAGCTTGAACTAAGGAATAAACTCACTCATTTCAGGAAAGGTGTGTCGTGAAACCTTTAAGATCTTTCCAGAGTCAGTCCCAAAGGGGACCAAAATTACTCACAGCCCGAGTAAAACTTTGAAGACATGCGGTCTTCCCATACTGGTGTTTCTTAAATCTTAGTCATGTCCTTTCATTGCAAGATAAGTTCTTATGGGAGGATTTTGTCATAGTTAAGAATGGATCAACAGAGAGCTCCTTACTCGACCTCAGTTTAAAACTTACCTTGAGATAACACTAGAGGCAAATTGCCCTTCCCAAATACTAAAAGCAATGTAATTACTTGAAATGGATAGCTTGATGATAGGACTTTTTCTTTAATAGTGAAGTAGACATGTTTTCATGAAGTTTAGGCATAGAAAAAAATACTTCAGCTTTTGGCTAGTAGGTTAAAACTGTAAAAAGGCCGATTGTGTGTGGCATAGTGTCTTTTATATGGTAAAATATACATCTGTACAACTGAAGATCTGTGACAATAGGGACAAAAGTCAAGGTTTTGAGGGGTTGTCTGTATCCTTTTGTGTTACAAATCCATCCGGTTCCTCAAACTTGCCAGTCCGTTCATCCTGCCCTTATCTCAAGGGCACTTAATCCTTTGTTATAATCCATATGGATAGCCATAAACTCATAAATTATAATTTCCCAGTAAGGGAAGTACTAGAAAAATATCCATCAGACTGCCAGGTGCTTAGCTTCAGGCCTGAACCTGAGGTTTGCTTTTTTCAGTGAATCGGAACTTATTAATAACATTTTCTTGCTCTCTGCATGTTAAAGTGTGTATGTGTGGGATAAACGCAATCGTACTTTGTTACGGACACTTAAAAGTTAGACAAAATGACAAGCAGGTGGGTTTTTTGTTTGTTTTTTTAAATGGACATCACTGCTTTAATATGAAAAATGTTCATAGGCTATAAAGTAGTAATTCTATTTCAGATATAATCTGTGAAGAGCCTATTAGTTTTTTGATTGCTAGGACTATGGTAGGATTACACAGCAAAGCAGAGAGATTCTATTTGTCAAAAGTGACGAGTTTTTCCAAGAAATCCATACTGCAGGAGCTATAAAAGAATCAACTTAGTTTTCCATTATTGGAAAAACAGATTTATTAGGCATTTAGGAGAAGTATTTACGTTACTAGATAAGGTTAGGAAGGACAGACCAATAGGCCAAACTGAAAGTTAGCTGAAAATGTGTCTTTCTTTGAAAAGTGTAACAAAAGCTTGCTAAGTAAGTATGCAAATCCTGCGTGAGAGAGCATTAGCACCCGGTGGGGCTAATCTGCAGCATTGATCTAAGACTCAAAGGTGCTGAGAAGAAAAGCTGCAGCGGTTTTTGCTGGGCTCTGGGTGGACTCCCCAGGACACTGTCGGGTGGAAATTCTGAGTTTCCCAGCCAGATATTCCCCATGTCCTGTGGTGTAAACGCAAAACCTAGCAAATTGGACACGTGTGGATAGTATAAAAATGGAGACAACAGGAAGGCAAAGCAAGCAAACAAAACGGACGAAATCTTGTATTAGCTAGGTGGATTATTCTGTAAGATGGGGAGGACAAATTACTACCCAGAAAGGTGGTGGTGGGGTTGTTTTTGCCTTTTTTTTTGAACAGAAGTTTGTTGAAGTCTGAATTGCTTTCTGGAGGGAAGAGCTGGAAGTCATATCAGAAATGAAATGTAAACTCTCTCAACTTTGATCTGTGCATTAGCAACTTGCCTCAGCTGTGTGAATAGGTTTTATGAGAGATGAAAGATGGGTCTCACATGTAAGGCACTGAAAAGTCAGCAAGGTCTGGCTTCAGGGGTGTTTTTTTGTTTCTGCCGCAGTGTCTCCCAGTATTCTAGTACATCAGTTCTTATAGGAGCTTCTGTGGTGTTTATTTTTTCTGGCCCTTGTCCAATGTTTTCAGATGATGCACTTTCAGAATCTTTGCTCAGCATCTTAAACTAATAATTTTGGTCTCCAGAAGAGACTGAAATACAGAAAATAATCTTGTTGAATGGATGTAGATGGCTTCCAGGATCATAAAATGGGAGTTAAATTAATAAGGATTTCGTATGGTGAGTATGTACTGGTTAAAATTGTTGTGTATCTGGATTCCAGAGGCTGTTAATAAATGGCTAGAAATGGAGAGGCAAAAGGGAGGGACGTCTAGCTCCTCAGGCATGAGGGTAACTCAGGAGGCGCTTGAGATCCTTATCCTGAAAGGCACTGAGGATAGTCAGCTCTCACTTTTCATCTCTCTCGAGTTCCCGTAGTAGCGCTAGGGCTGTATGAGTGCGATGCAGTTGTTCGAGGAAGTGAAGAGTTTTAACGTGTGCAATTTATACTGAGGAGAATTTGGATAGGAGTGGTGCAGCAAGGGTAGAAAATGATGACAACTTCTAACAGATGACAGCCATCAGAATTTTGACGTGTTTTCCGTAGAAGATGAGGAATGAAAGGGCACTTCTTTGATAACTGTGTAGGAATTAACTACTTTGTGGTTTGACTCATAGCATAATCACACTCAGGCCAAGACCAGGATGTTTGTACCAGTTAACTTCTGCCTAAATCTTTATAACGCCCAGGCAGTGAGTTATGACTGTTTTACCAGCATTATTTTCCCAGAGAAAAAGAAAGTTGGGCTGAATCATCTTAGTAAATAAGCCTTTTCAAAGGGAAGATATGTGTATATGCCAATGCATGCAGTTTGGCTTCTGTGCCTGTGTTTGTTTAAACTTCACGTCATCTCTTCTCTATCTTCTTATCACCAGGATGATAGGGAAGACCGTGTATGTATATGATGTTTTTCCTCTCATGAGAAAAACAATAATTACAGTGAGGAACATTTGCTGAATGCACACACCTGCATTATAGATGTCATAAAAGACAGTTATGCAAGAGCATTTGAAATAAGTTTCACCCATTTTTTTTTTATGAACTTCTGCACAGAACAAAAAATGTAAAGCCAACATTTGGGAATTCAAGATATGTGAAAGAAGAAACATTGGTCAGGTCAAAGTGTCCCAAATGGCCTTTTTGAGCTTAATGGATGAATACCAACCTGTGTACAGAGCCAGACAAATGCATCTAATGACTTTATTTAGACTTAAGATGATGGTACGTAGACCCAAGCCAGGATAAAATCTGCCCTGCAGGGGGGCAACCTTCATAATTTTTTCACTGGATTAAACTGCAGAAGTTTGATTTGTTTATTTTGCTGGAAACTAAATCTTCTTACAATGTTGGCAAATGAAACAAAAATTTGCATTGATGCTTTTGCTAGAAAAGTCAGAACACAGAAAAGTGTTTGTGTGGCCTGCATACTGTTTGTCAGTTATGTGTCTATAGCTGGCAAGGTCATTAAACATTGTCTTATGGCTCAGAGTAGAGCGGAAGATGCTGTGAAGTTAAATACACTTCCATGCTCCCCATGATACACCCCACCCCCAACCCCCCTACCTGAGAAACTACAGAAATGCAATCAGGCTTGCTTATCCCTTTGTGAAAAATGGGTTTATTAAATCATAGATTAAAGATAGGGGATTGTTGATTTTTATCTCTCTCACAGACAAGATCCAATTGAGCTGAACCTGAAGAGAATTTTATAAGTTGTTTATTTTCTTTGCAAATGCATAGGTAACAGTTCATTTGCAAAACGTGTCCTCGGTTACGTTCCTTTTCAAACCTTTTATGTGTCATGAAAATTATGGAAAAATGTTGAGATGACTTGTTGCATTTTATTCAGCTAATGGAAGCAACCTAGGCTTTTTGAAGGGCAGCAGTAGCCACAGGTGTCTTAATTCCAGAAACTTAAAATGCATTCTGAATGCTTAAACCGTCGTGGCTTTGCTGGAGATTGTGCATCAAGTGCATAATTTTCCTGTTTTTTAAAAAACCTCTTTGTAGCTTGCTTGTATTACAGAGCTTACAAAGGACACTAGTAATCTCCGAACTCATAAAACTTTCCATGGAATTCCCAAGGGCACTGCTGTTGCAGCAGAGATGGACAGGAAGAGGAAACTATGGTGTTGCTTACAGACCACAAGAGCCTGGGAAACCAGAATTTGTGCAAGTAAAAAAAAAATTGAAAGTTATCCCTTCTATCTCAGCAGTAAGAGACCAAATTTACCAATGCAACTTTCCGCTTTTATCAAGATTTTGATAATAATTTACCATATTTCGTATTCCATTGAATGGTTGAAGACTCACAGAAATAACCCATGCAGTGAGTTTAGAAGATGGTGTAACTGTGTGAACTCAGCAGACCGGTTTACGTAAACCTTTCTGTTTCCCTCATTGCACTAGCAAAGCGCATTGCAAATGCTGAAGGCGGCCATGAGGTGGAAAAACCGTTACTTTGATGTGATAGATATGTAGCTGAGAGAGGAGGAAATTAGTGGCTTGTCTGGATGTAGAAGGTAGCATTAGGTAATGAACTCGCAATGAAATTTCATTGTTAGCTCTGATGATGCCCTTTGAATCTCCCTGTCTAAAATGAGGGCTCTAGAATGGAAACAAGTCTTCGGTAGCTCATTAGTGGGAGCAGAGAGCGGATGCTTGTTCTGCTTTAGCTTATAGTCTGTGGAGTTATTTTCTCACACTGCTTACAATACTCTCGATTCCCTTAAACGATGAATGCTTTGGAACACGGAACAAATTGAAGCGTAATGGCATGTCAGTTAGAAATGAACCAAAGTGAAATGAAATACAAATAGAAATATCATTTATTTTAAATGAAAAATAAAAAGGGCTAAATATCTCCATGAGGATACATTTGGTAAAGTGTTTCAATTTAACTTGTTCATCTGGTATAAATAGCGTGTTCTTCCCTCCGACCACCCTGCATTACGGAAAGCACTGTCAGATACTGCAATCAGATGTGTGTACTTTAATCTTCTTTCAATGATTCAGTTGACTGAATCTTTTGTTTGTAATTTGATATCTGGGCACCTACAGATCAGCAATTATTCAGGTTAGGTGTTTGCCTGCTCAAATGAGAGTAGATACCTTGACATGGGGAAATAGGACATGTGTTGAGTTTTGTTTGGTGTTTCATGTTTGCCATACTTGTGCTTTTCAAAGCTACTACTGTGTTACAGGATAGATTTTGCTATTCTGACAGTGATTTTTGCTTGTATGTGAAGCAAACCCTCTGGGACTCTGAACAGTTCCCATTTCTTACATTATTGTGTGGTGTTGGTTGTTTGCTTTGTTTGTTCCCCCTCCCCAGCTCCTTGGCAAGCAGGCCTGCTTGCTACTGTTTGCTTGGGTCATTGTTTTCTATTGTTTTTACTTGCTGCAGCGTCTGCTTCAAAAGGATGGGATATCTGACTGCTAATGCAGTGTAAATTTAAAATAGTAAAATAATGGTACTGTGTTGAATAGTTGTGAGTACCTATCTGCCTTTCACACAGTCTTCCTTGCACTAATGGTTCCATGCATCCCAGAATGTTATGCAGCTGTGTGTTTGGGACAACAAAGCTGTAGACAAGGTGGATGGTGTGAATCAAAGCTCACACGGTAATCACATTTTTGGGATTTTGTGGGATTAAGATCTTGATTTGCAAACCCTTTGCAGCACAGGTGAACTCTACTGATGTGCATGTACAAATCAATATGCAAAGGTAGCCAGATCTTGGCTGGGACTTGTATGTCCTTGAAATTAATAATTGTGACCTTCTGACCATGACTTTGCTCAGTACATTTATGCAGCATCTCATGCTGCTGCTTCTTTTGTAGACTGTTAAAAGAGGAATTTTCAGAGCCTTGAAAATTAAAGCTCCTTGCAATAATTTGATTGATTGTCCTTTTATCAAGTGCTGCGCTGGTACTTGTGCATACAACATACAAAGTATCACACGTATTTTCCAATTGAATGACTCTTCTCAGTGGAGAAAATCCATATTCTCTGCTCTAAACAATGTAGACCAAAAGTCGAATAAACACTAAAAAACAAATGGAGTAACTGGGGATTAGCAGACAGTGCATTATGTTGATTACCCACATTGTCTTCAGCTTGATAAATTCTATTTTGCTGTAAGTCAGTTAAATTGTGTGTGAAAATAGAGAAGGTGGAAAAATGAGACTGAACAAGAGGGTTAAATGACAGTGTGCCATTCCAGAAGCAATTAAAAGAAAAAAACAACCCTTGAGGAAAAGAAAAAAAGGAGGTTTTGAAGTGTAAAATAAAATACACAATTCTGTTTTAATGTGGGAAGCTAAAATAGTCTGTCCAATCCTCGTCATTAAACCCATACAAAAGCAGTTGATGAAGTACTTTTTAATGCATCCTGTGGCACTTGCAGTGCTGCAACATTGACTTGTGCTAATGAGTAATCACTAAAAATGGGCAAACAGGAAGTAGCAGTAATTCTAAGTCATGGTTTTGGCATCCCATTCACTGAATCCACATTAAGATCCCTGAGGCTTGCTATGATTCAGTACGTGCCCTGGCAGATCCCATTGCAGAATAAGGACCTTTAACTTTCTGTTGTAAGTGAATCCTCCTGAACAGATGTGTCTTAACTCAAGAACCACCTTGCATCCAGAAGTTTTTAGAAAGCTGTTGGGAAGGCTCGGTTAGTATTAGCCCTTACTTACTTGCTTTGGTATGCCTTGGCAATTATGGAATGTTAACTGAAATGCACAAAACATCTAAAAGGAACAGTCTGATTAGGCTGGGGAGAGCAGGATCAAGCACAAAGTCAAGGAAAAAGTATGAAGGAAAAACTTCGCAATGTAGCTGAGCTGCTTCTCTTGTAGCCTGTTAATCCTTTTATTTCTGTTTTGAAGTTAAGAATTGATATCCCAGAACTCCAGAGCATCCAGAACTCCAGCTGGAGCCAAGGAGGGTTGGAAATGCTCAGAAACCTTGGAAAAGTGGGCTGGTATATAAGGAAGTAGTGTCATCTAGTGGTTAAAGAAAAAGACCAGGAAATCAGGACTCCTAGGTTATGTTTTAGAATTTACTGCCTACTTGCTGGTTGATGAATTTACTTGAAAACCTCAATATCCCATTTCTCTGGGGGAAGGGAGGAGAAGGAGGAGAGGATGGCGGATTGGCTTTTGGCCCAACTGACTTCCTAGTTTTCAAAAAGCCAAAAGGCTAAACGTGGAAGATGTGTGTGCCACCACCAGAACTCTTTTTTTTTTTTTTTTTTTTTTTTTTGGTTACAGAGGCAATTTGAAGCAAACTCGGTCCTATTTCAGGAAACACAGGGAGGAGTCCTTTGGTGCATTTGCATTTAAATATAAATATGACCAGAACAGCTTAGAATTTGGCAGTTTTATTTCCCACAGAGTGCCAAATCCAGGCATGGGGTGGGTAAGGAATGCGTTTGTCAATCTGCTTGTGGATAATGGAGGAGAGAGCGAGCTGGGGTGTATGTATATATATTTTCACTAGTAGGCAGTTGAAAAGCAGTTTATTGTGGTTCAGTAGTAGTATTGTTCGTTGCTGATGATCACTTCCCATGTCAACCGTTTGTGGAGGACTCCCAGCTGTACTTTTTATTTCTATCAACTATAATCGGTGTATCTTCTGCTCCTCTTGGCAGCGAACAGGCTGGGATGAAGGATACAGTAGTAGAGCTGAATCCCGGAAAGCTTTAATGTGCAGCAGTTGGGGGAAAAGAAATGCTGTAATGGATTTCTCCTTTCCGCAATAGCCCTTTCTCTGAGAAGGGTCTCAGCCCTAGCAGCGCAGATCTGCAGCCTTGTAGTCGTTGTGGATCCTTACGGCATTGTGGATACCTGGTGTAGCGCACCAGGAAGAACCCATCCCATAGGCCAGTTGGAACTGGATGATGGCAGGACAAGGGCAGAAAAACATTATATAGAATTCAGAGTTTTCAGTGGCCCTTCTTGAATTTTGAAGGTTTCCACTGAACAATTATGGCGTAGCTAAGCCTGCCTGCTGTAACCTGTTGGTACCAAGGAAGGAATTTGCGTGAGATGTCCTCCAGTTAACACGGTGCAGCAGCTTTAAAACAAAGTGACATGGGGTTATTGGTCCCTGTGTTTTTTGCAGTCAAGGTTGACTCTCATCACTACTACCATGGTACTGAAGTGTATCGCTCTCCTTTATCAGAGATGACATGTATAGTTTAGGAAAAAGCGATTGATTTCCTATCTGTAAAGTAGAAAGAGGTATAGAGGAGTTAAGGGAGATTTTCTGAAGTATTTGCTTATGTAATTCTCATTAAAACCAGTGGCAGTTATGCAACAGGAGTATCTTTGAAAGAGGTTGGCTCAGGCTTCCCTGATGGCACAAGAAACTGAATCTTCATCTCCTGTGTTGTGTGTTAGTGCTTTTTGCTTCTGTCTTTATAGCCAGATCTCTTATGGTATTGAGATTGGCTCTTGGCTCTAGCTATGGCCGATAGTCTCTTAGGTTTGTTGACTTGCCATGCTGACAGTATTTTGGCTTGGTGATCCCACCAATCAACAGCCTGTGTGATCCCCCCCAAGAAGGGATCTGTAAATAAATGGTATGAGCTGGGGACATCTTCATATCCAGTCTTCAGGTGCCGCAGGTAGGATTTTTCATGCAGATAGACTTTCCACAGCTCTAAATATGGGACTGCTTCGGTATGCCTCTCGTTGCTTAGCACGCTCTTACAATGGCCAACAGCACACAGACATTTTCAGGGGCAGGGCTCCAAGAATTCTAGGATGTGTTCCTCCACCTCCTGCTTTCTGGAAGCTTTTCTTGACTACCTGATATTCTTGTTACAAAACAGTGTAGATACTTTCACATTGGCAGTAAGAAAATGCTGAACTGGCTGACCCCCCCTAAGCGAACTTCTTACCAAGCTGGCATGGAGGAGCCTTGTCTCAGTTGCTACGTGAGCCTGAGCAACAAGGCAGCACTTGGATCTGCAGCCTGGGCAACGCGATTGAACAAGGGGAGCAGCAGAAAGGGCAGCCGACTGCAAAGCTGTTAGCATTCTGCACAGCACACAACTTCAGCTCAGTGTTAGATCTACTATTATAATTCTCTCTTAATTACATAGTGTTGATTATATAACTACTTAGCAGTTCCTCCTCTTTTAATGAGCACAGCTGTTTTCTGTCCAGCTTCAACAGGGAAAATTTCCCATCTCTAATTTAAAAGTAATACACTCAAAGAAAACTCCAGAGGGCTCTTGGGCTCGTGCTGTTTAATATGTTTTAACACTCGTGGTGCCTACAGGCTTCCTTCCACCTAAAGAGCACTTATGGACTTTCCCTTTACCATCTTAAATGAATCTTCATAACTAATGAACTTTTATTAATAGTGTTAAAAAACTAACAAAACCCTCACTTCATTGTCAGGAAAACCATTTTATTTAGGCAGACTGATACAAGCTGCCATGTAACTATACTAATTTGGATCCATGTACTGTATTCACGGTTTTCTGACCAAGAGCTTTTTACAAAGTGTGCCATTGGGCACTTCTCTGCCAAAAACTCTCCGAAGAGTGAGTGATATAAACATGTATATGCTTACACTGGAGTTGCTGTGAGTTGCTGCTTTCCAGGAGACAGAAGTATTAACATCTGCTGGAGACAAGAGCGGCTAAGGTGCCTGGAGCATTAAAGGAAAGCAGCGTGTAGGCAAACAGTAGCAATATGCTGAACAAAGACCTTCAGGTCATTGCTTGCCCCCAGGTTCATGCCAGACATGCTGCATCAGTGACAGTAACATTTTAAAGAGCTTGCTGAGAGCTCAGTCCGGTTTTATGCACTGTTGTGGCAGTGCAAACATTTTGGGCACAGACAGTTTTTCTTTGGAAACATGTTTTTGTCAGGATCGAAACATTTCCCAGAAAGATGTGGCCTTAGATAAAGTTTTAGGTGGAAGAATTGTCAAAACAAATCACTTTAACTTTCTAGCTTGGTTTTCACAAAATCAGAATTATTTGACTAAGATTGTTCTAACTTTTAATTTTTCAGATATATGATAATATGCTGGCATGTTTTGACACTTGGCAGAATACAATCATTGCATCCTGAACAGAATGCACAAGAATGTTCAATTATTTATTTCACACCTACACCACCACCCCACCCCAACCCCAAACTTTTGGTCTATGAGCAATTTTGAAGGTGTGACACAGGAGGAAGAGGTTGTAGCAGTAGCAGGAAGCCTGTAGCAAGAGTTGAGCTTTGTTTTCAAGTGGAGGCTGGTTATTTCTGTTTCACAGTTCTCTGTTCTAATCTCTGACAAGATCTGGGACTTTCTCAATCTGTTTCCTTGATCCTATTAACAATGTTTAAAAAGTTCAATAACAGATATAGTTGAGCAAATGATCGAACAACCTGTGGAGCTGCAAGTTGCATGTAACCACCTAAACCAATTTTTGTTGATGTGCTTTTAAAGCACTACTCTCATCGGTAACATCCGTTAATTATTTATTAGCCCATGTATCCTTTATAGGTGTAACCTTAACATAAATTGAGACTGCTTGATCTGTTACTGAGAGCAAAGACCGTATTCCTAGAAAGATGATGATTTATCTGGAAGTCGCTCTTTATCTTTGCCATTTTTAAATACTGCACAGATAAATACATCTCTTTAGCTAGTGTGTCCTTTTGTTTCCCTAGTACGCTTGACTGTAAGCATACATCAAGTTGTTTCCCTCGGGGGGTTCTGTTCAGATGCATCTTGAGTTACATTATGATAATAATGTTCATTCTTTGCATTAATAATTATGCTGAATGTCTCCTGTTCAGCAAAGTATTGTATTTCTTTGATGTTTTCCTTGCTCTTCAGAATTGCTGTGCTGTTACTGTGTATTTTGTGCTGACGGTGCAGGTCACCCATTCTCCCTGTTTTTATGTTTTGGGTTTTTTCCCCCTCTCCATTACTTGTGCCACTGGATAGTAACATACCGTGTTGTGTACAACAGATTAGGGTCAGCTAATCCACTGAGTTCCTAGATCGGACAAGTAAAGACAAACTGAGCATTGGTACTGACTACCGTGCTGCTGTGGTGAACTTTTCTAAAAAAACCAGGAATTCCCAGATTCAGTTGCTTTTGGCAACAAATGGTGAGTGTAAGGTAAAATGGCTGGTGAAAGCACGGTGTTTATACGATTACAAATCAGTTGCACCTGGTTAAAAACCAAAAAAAAAAGGCAGGTTATTGTAGCAGTTGTGGGAAGGTGATTTAGTGTAGAGGGGTGGTTTTTTTTGGTTGTGTTAGTTTAATAACCCTTTAAATTCCATTGATTATACTGGCAATGTACTAAGACTGAATTTGGCTCACAGTGACTGATTTAATAAATTATTGAATCATATTACCAAACATTTGCTTTTACTAATACCCAGACAAACAGGGATTCCCATGTTTTGGATGTAACATCTTTCTATGTGTTTTTTTGGACTTGAATGATCATATCTTTCGGTTCTGCAAATTGTTGCCATTTTGAGAACAAATAGAGGAGTCAGTTATTTTTTTATATATATCTTTTTGATTTACAAAGGATGTTCAAGTTTTCCTTAAAGAAAACTGCAAACAGTAGAACATATATTATTAAAGTTTTGTAACCTTTTTTTTAAAATCAGCAGTGACCAAAGAGTTTTTAAAAGTTTTCCTTGTCTTTTTAGTGTCATTCAGTGACTATTCCCACCACTCCCCACCCTTTCCTCTTTTTGGATTTACAGCGGCAGTATCTACATTAGCTATATTAACTGAAGGGAACTGTAGCTAGTCAAAATCTGCAGACCGCTAATGTTTTGTTGGTTGCTTCTTTTGGTTCTGTTAACAAGTTAGAATGGAGGAATTTCTATTTAGTTTTCATGCTGTGCAGGAAAACACTGAAACAACCAGCATGAATGAAGTTAAGCTCGCTTGAAACCAGAATGTACAAGACTCCTATGCCCTAAACCTTTTATAGCCTGTCTAGATAGGAGCTGGGAGGAAAGAAATGATCCACTTCTGCAAAGGAGGAAATAAATTCAGTAGTTAACTTGCCCTAAGATCAGAGTGGAGTTTTTCAGTTCTGTGAAATTAAGACACTTCTGGATTTCTTATCTAATGCCTTTACCATAAATTAGTTTTCTTTGCTTTGAGAGGTGATTTTTCTGCACAGATTTTGCGTTCCTGGGTAGCCTGACTTCATCCAATGCTCTCCTGGTGCTTTACAGATGAAGAGGGGAACGTCTCCGTATTGTAAGTGAGGAAGGCGGACCACAGTGATCTCACAGGGTCTGTCTTTAAGTTGTAAGCGTGCAGACGTTCACTACAAAACTTCATGAAGATTTTTTCCTTTTTTTTTTTTTTATGTTGGCTGGATGAATTGATTTAGGTTGGCTCATGTATTTAACGTATTGCTGACTACGGCCGCTAGCTTCTAGCTGTTGTGTTCAAACTGTATTTGACATAGGGAGCCAGCAAAAGGTGAAAAAATTCCCGTTAGTGACACCTGAGCACCGTCCCTCCCAGGAGGAAATCAGTCTAGTGTTACATCAGTCTAGTGTTATAAGACAAAGCCGTGCGGCAGTCAAGAGGGTAATAGCAGCATTTAGAGGACTTGCTTGCTAGATTTCCTGGACAGAAAATACATAGTCTGTGACTGAAGATCATCTTTTAACCTGGTTAGCCTAGAAATAGAGATAGTAGTATTGGGAAAGATTATTTAGCCCATGCACATTGCAAGTTTCAGTTTGTTGGTCAACTTGAAAACCACTACAGAAAAAGAAATCAAGGACAGAGAGTATCTTTCTCTGGCACAAAATTGGGGTGCAGAATTGCTGAGGAGAATCTTAGTTTCCACCAGGAACAGTGGAAGAGATGGGTAAGGCTAGGATGATGGCCACAGTTGAAACCCACTGGTTTTAAAAGGCTTTGTTAAAAGCTCTTTAGCTCTGAAGACAGCTGTAGAAAGAAAGTCTTGTGAATCTTTTTATGCTTTCTCCAACCCTTTGTGTCTCCCTCTTCCCTTCAAAGCAGCAATTCTACTTTTTTTTTTTTTGGTGCCTTTAATTTTTTTTCTCCCTTCTCAGTTTTGCTTAGCAAAGACTCTCTGGGGAGCCAGCGCAGAGTTGAACTTGGCACAAACAGCCAGGAAGATGGCTTGAGCTCAGTGTCTCTACAAATGTCCAGGATAAACTGCTGTATTAATATTTGAAATGATTGCCTAATACAGTATGCACTGTGGCAGGGATCCAGGGAACAAGGTTTTCCTGGTGAAATCTGCCTTCTTTTTAATATGCAGCTATAAACAATTTGTTTTTAAAACTGTTATGTGGAAAGAGCAATGTTTTTGTTAATGGCAAATCCTGACACCCTTCTTTTGGCCTTACACCAATTCTGTTGCTACTTCTGTGGAATTGTGGTGACTTTTCTTGGGTGTAGTGCTGGAGGATCTATCCCTGTTGTTTTACAGCTATATAACAGAAAATCTCTTCAGAGTGGGAATATCTGTATTAGTCAGAACTTCACTGTAGTGAACTCTCATCTCAGACAGGTTTAATTTAGATTTACAGAGCAGGCTTTGGTTATGTTGCCCTAACAGCCTGTCCAGTGTGAGACCTGTAGGCTCTTCTTTATCTCAAAATAGATGTTGGGTTTGGTTTGGTTATTATTCCGCCCCCCCCCCCCCCCCCCCCCCCCCCCCCAGTCAGTGACAAATGGTGGTGTACATGTGTGAACAATGTCTACTACTTTTCATGGGCTTTCCTGTTAAATCGTATGCAGAAAGAGAATGCTTTCTATTTATGGGGTGGAAGGTGATTCTCTAACAAAAATAAATTTGCCAAAACTTGTAGAAGTGCCTTCTTTTCTAATGCTGTGTGAAGAGCAGAGAATGCTGACACTAAGTGTGTTTGTAGAGCAGTGACAGCTACCTTAAGGTCTGTCTCTATAGCTGTTTAAATTGGCAGAGTCTTTGCTTTGTTTAGCTTTTGGAAGCATGGGAAAAATGTTTACTGGTTTGAACGCATAACTAGATGAGTCATTACATAAAAATATGTGGTGAGGTAGGCCTTGCAAAGGCAGTTATTACCCTTTTCAATCAGTTTTACCAAAAATATAGTATTTTTTTTGTTACTGTAGTAGTTGTCTGTTTCAAGTGATTAAGAACTTTGGTATTAAATTTATTCTTGGGCTTGGGTTTTATCTTGCCTCTTGTGACTTTTGTGACTGCAGAGGAGTTGATTGTGACTTAACTGCTGTAAGATTATTTTTTTTTTTAGGTTTAAATCTTGGCTGTACAGTGTCCCATTTATATCATTACTACCAGAATTCATGAAGACAATCCAATAGGATTGTTGTGACAGTTCTGAATTTGCTTTTATTGTGGAATATTCCTACTTGCATACATTCATAGGCAGATGTTTACATAATACACGTTCTGAATTATGCTGTTAATCCCTTAGAGGGATGAATTTTCTTAACCCTTTTAAGTAAGTGTCTCGGGGTAAAAGCAGAGAGGTGACTTCTATTTATGCCAGTTTGATTCTGGACAACTATCAGGGTCAGTGAAATTAACTGTTACTAAATTCAACAGGAAATCTGAATTCCACCAACTAAGACTCACAGTTTCTCAGGATGCACTGTTTCCAAAAGCCCTAAAGTCTGTCAGCTGAACTATGGCAGCCAGAATCCCACTCTGGGTATGTGTTGCCACGTGCCCCAGCTGGAATCACAAGTCCGGCATGGTGATACATAGCGGTGCACATGCCCTGTGTGAATCCAGCGTAACCCAAGGACAAGACGAGAGGAGAGAGCTTGTACTTGCCTGCTGCCTTGCAGCAGGTAAGGTTAGGATAGAGGCAGAAACAGAAGCCAGAACTTGTGGCTTGTATTTACATGATTATCAGCTAGACAGTTCTGCCTGTGAGGAATATAGTTTGCAGACTTGTGGACTGATTTTGGGGGTTTGGGATGGTCTTGAGGTAATGGTGACAGGCTTTTTGCTCGAGCGTCCAGAGGAGAAGTGAAAAATATTGTGCTGAAGGGATGCTTAAAGAGATTATTCCTTTTAAAAGGCTATATGGTCACATCAGAGAGGTGGCAGGAGAGAGATCTGAGTGATTGGTAAGCAGCCACATCACAATCCTAGAAGATGACTTGGTTAGAAGTTCTCCTCTCCCTGTAGGGAACTACATATAAAAAAAAAAAAAGCAAAGCAAGGAGCTGGGCTGGGACATATCTTTTCTTGAGTGAAATCAAAAGCTGAAGCTGTCCCTATGGAGTTGTGATTCCGAGATCTGCAGTACTGATGATCTGGGCTCTGGGTTTGAAAACTGGTGATTGAACTCATGGTTGGTTTGTTAGTCCTGACCAATTTTGGCCCTTGCAGAGAGTCAGCCCTACTTCCTTTAGTAGCCCTTGTAAGCTTCTGGGGAGCTCTGGTCGAGACCCCTTGAGGCCCTCAGATCGCTTTTGAAGTTTTTCAGCAGGCAGAGTGAGGATCAGTAGTCTGATGTGAAAAGGCAGGTTTGACCTATCCCCAAAGCAAGCGTAAAACCCAGTGCTAAGACATGTTTGAATTCTTACCTCCTCAGTTACTCCGTGTTGCAGACTAGATAGTTCCTAGCTACCAGAACCTTGACGCTTTTCCGTACTACTTCAAACGTATGTTGAGGAGCTGGATGGGCATGGGGTGTTTGTTGTGCTGTTTACATTGCTGGGGCTCAGACACTGCAGGGCTCATGCAGCAACGCATAAGCATGCACTTCTTGCTTCCTAATTCGATGGAAATTCAGCAGAAAGTGCTGAAGCACATTCTGAACCACATATTTGCCCAAATAAGCAACATGAAGAAAGGCTGGCTGCAAACAGAAAGCATTTCCTCTGTCTCCTAAACATTAGTGTTTCTCATCCATTTGATTTAACAAGGGCAATCACCCTGCCACTCTATTTATATCTGTCAGACCCACAGTGCACATAAAGTAGACCTCTGATTTTTAAGAGGAAGAGAGTGCCCGGTGCCTGCATGCCTTTTAGTTCATCATGCTGCACATCTTATCAGCCAAAAGCATTTGGAGGTTGCCTTGATAACACAAATAGATTCCTGGCATATGGCAAAGGGCTATTTTTTATTATTTACACAATTAAAGGAGAGGAAACACTGAGTGCCTTTGATTAGAATTAATGGTTCGTTAGCCTGGGCTGTCATCACTTGCTAGCACTGTGGTTCTGGATGGAGAAGTTGATGAATTATTCTGGTTAGAAGAATAATAGCGGGCACAGGGATTCACAGAAAAATACTGAGCTATGAGTAGAGCAGCAAAACTGTGGAAGTGGTTTCTGAAGGCAAGGAGCCCAAAGGCCTGACTCTGCACTCACTCTGGGTGTAGATGAGTGTGCACTTCATGAGCAGCTGTGGTTGTGCCAGATGTTACTGCCAGCTACTGTCTGTCTTCAACACTAAATGCTTGTTACTGCTCCACTGATAGAGCTTACCAAATCCTAAATCTGCTGGCAGAGCTACTTGTGAGTCATCATTTATTTGTTTCCGTCAAAATGGGAGCAATGTTAACCACGTTACTGAAACTTTCAGCAGATGATTTTTTTTTATTTCCTTCCTCGCCCTGAAGCAATGTGAGTTGTACTCGGCCAGTGTTGTGGAAGAGAGGAGCATTTCAGGAGAGTAAACCTTCTATTCTTTGGATCTAGAAGACGACTTCCCTCTTGAAAACAAGTCGTAGGGGACAGAGGTGTATTTGGACAATGTTTTCACATCTTCTAAATTGAAATTCTGATTCAAAACCAGCGTTTGAGGACTAAACTTGCTGGCTTTACTGTAGTGGGCTTTGACTACTGAGCAGCCCCCAGTGTTGTTCCCAGGTCAGGCTTAGGCAAGGAGGCGGAGATGGTACCACAGTACAAATCCAGAGGGAATTTTACCGAACACACGGTTCTCACATTGCTATTGGATGTGTTTTTGTAACTTCGTTACGCTCTGTCACACTTTATGATGTGTAAGAGGGGATTTGGAGCATGTATTTTATCAAGCTACCTTTGTGGACTTGGAGACTTGTTGCTAGTCTGTTACGTTTTAAAGCAGGAGCTGTCTTTTTCACACCAAACTAGAAAGGAAGCAGTGGGTCCCTGTGCGGAGAAAAAGAGGACCCAGTAGGTCCACAAACCGTTGACATGGAGCAGGGTGAGGTGATACATCTGAAATCAGACCTGTATTGAGGAATCTGTCTCGCAAACAACCAAAAGCTTAAGCTAATTTTGTGAGAGGTTTAGATTTGAGTGTTATTCTTGTCTGGGAAAGTAGCGGGGGTGGAAAAAAGCAACCCTAAGGGTTTTCAGGGATATTAGAAAGAAAAACAAAACTCTCATGGACAAATAGATCAGTCTGCAGCACTCAGAGCACTCTATTTTAGCAGAGATGGTTTCTCCTTCTATGTTGGAACTGCTGTGAGAGTGGGTAGAGAGTTCATGTAACACTGATGGCTGGCCCCCCACACAATGCAAATATCATAATTTTCTCTCTGGTACATGTTCTTAGTATTAATAGCAAAGAACCCAACAAACAAAAAGTAATCAACCACTTTCTGTAAAGTTAACTATGTAGACTGAACCCCCCACCCCCACCCCGCTGTTCCCTGTGCTGCTTTCCTTATTTCTGTTTTATTGTTTGTATTTAATGAACTGGCAAATAAATTACAAAAATTTGTTTTATAAGCCAGTTACTTATTAATTCCATATTTTCTGCAACACGTTCTTAAATTAATGAATCAAGGAGATGGGAAAGCCGGCTAATTTAATTACACAATTACCATTGCTCTAACATTTATTTTAAGGACATGTCATAGCTAATAGATGTTTTATTTATTTATTTATTTATTTAAGTGATCTTAATATTTGCAAAATTTTTTTAGTTCTGGCTTTCGGTATTCCCCCCTCCTTTTTTTTTTTTTTTTTTTCTTCTTTTCCTGGGTTTAGTGAGGATTATTAAAAAAGGATTGTTGATATGGCCAAAAGAGATACCTTTTTGTGCTGGTCTCGCTATGGTTGCAAACTAGTTCTTGCTCCAAAAATGACTTTGTTTAATGATGATTGAAAAAAGCCAACAAACTGAAGTAGTGTTCCTGAGTGAATACTGAACTCCACGTGGCTAAATATCACACATTTCTATTGAAGGCGCTTGCATGCCACCTGCGAAGTAGAGCGTTTGTACTTACCAACCTGTAGGTGTAACCTGAAGTTTAAAAAAAAAAAAAAAAGAAAAAAAAGAAAAAAAATAACCCGGTTCAGCCAAGGCAGTAGCAGTCTCATCCACTCTGTAGCAAGGACTCCGTCAGGAGACAAGACGAGATGCTGTGTAGGTTATGCTGAAGCCTAAAGAAAGTGTTATTTTGGTAGAACACAAGTGTGTCTTTGAGAAAGAGTTAATTGTGAAGGACACGCTTTTTGTTGCTGTAGTTGTCTGCAGAAAGCTGGAAAATTCAGTTCTATTTTTGCATTTGTATGGTTAAATGCTGTGCTAAGGGATGCTGGTGGGAGATTTGGTGGACACAGGAGCAGGCATCTAGCTCCAGTTCCTGCGGGCACCAGCTCGGTGGTGGAGACCCACATCAGGATGGGGTGAGAGGGCTGCATTTCTTCCAATTAAAGTCATCATCACCTTTGAATATTTTGGATGTGCAAGAAATTTGTCTCTGTTCTACTCTATTTATATTCGTATGTTTAACCAAAAAGGAGATAGGTTATTTCTATATATCCATATCCATCATGTTATATATAAACATTTAACACTTGATTCATTTCATACCTGTTTGAAGCTTTCCTAATGAAACAAATTCTTAAATGGGCTTTGAGTAACTGTTTCCTGGTGGAAAAGTATGCACCAAGAAGAGGAAATGTCTGCCTTTATTTTGGGAGTGTAGAATATATTATTAATTTGAGGAATTGGGAGGAAAACATAACAAATTATTCTTAATAAGACTTTCAGAAAGGATATTTTCTAATATACAGGCTCAGTTCTATTTATTCTTATTTTTCCACCAAATTAAATTAGCATCCTCTGCACACTCTGAAATGACCTTTATTTGCTTGCTAACAGACACAACAGGTAGCTTAAAATCAAAGAGCAGTTGGTTTGTGGATTTTCTTTTTTTTAACAGTCAGGGCATGATACGGGGGGGCGGGAAAGCACTTTATTTTTTTGGTATGTGGACAGACTTCCACTCTGTCCATACACTTCTTCCTTAATTCTTTTAATATGTAATATCCGTGGTAAAAGACAAAGATCCTTCTTTGGCATGTCATATTCCCAGTAGTCCAGGAAAGTGCAGGCTTTCCTCTTGCCTTTCAACCTAAGCTAAATGCTTCATATTCTCTCACTGATTTCAGATTTTTGGCTTGCATGATTTCGTCGGTTTATTTAGGTGATAGAAAATTGACTGAATTTTTAAAGTCCTGTTTGCTATGAAAATTGGACAGAGCTTTATTGTTTCAATGGCCAAGAGCTTTTCTCAGTTTCTGAGCTGTGTATTTGTGTATGCAGCTGTACAAGCCACAGTAGAAGATAAAATACTGCAGCAGGACTTTTCCTACAGACTTGTTATCCTCCCTCCTCCCTGTTGAAGACAGCAGTTATTATGACAGTGTCTGCAGAGATGTTTGTAGTTTGTTTATTTACACAATATACAGCCTAAACCAGTAACCAGGACTTCGAGAACAACCGAAACTTTACTTCTCTAACATGATAATCCTTGAGCTAAGGGACAAAGCAGTGGAGTTGGAGTTGTTCCTTAAGCCTCTGAAGCACTGAAAATCTCAATAAACTAACTCTCGGCGAGTTTACCAGAACTATCAATCACCTAAAATGACATTATTTTTTCTTCCCCTCTCACCTAGTCAAATTAGATGAAACCTCATTTTCTCTTGGTCAAATTTTAAGCCATTTTCCAGTTTTTATTTCTTACAGTTAACCTTTAGACTAAATTATTTGTTGTTAACATAGAAAGATGCGTGTTGTTTTTATTTTGGCCTTGCAAGGAGCAAATCTTCTGGAAGTAAGGTCTTAATAATGCTTTAAATGAGTATGCTTTACCAAATTAGTCAACCTAATGATTTTTGAATAATACCATTTTTAAGTATTCTGCTTATGTCATAGGCTATCCAGAAAAAAATTTACATGTGAAGAATCTTGTATATAATTTCTTGTGAGGCAGAAGGGAAGCAGTAAGCCTGTAATTTTCTACCAATTTATTAGCATTCAACAAAATACTGCATAAAGTGAGCAGCTGGTACAACTTCCAGTAATTTTAACTTTTTATTTTGTTACTTCTCAAACTTTCTGGTCATCATTAGCACAAAGCACAAAATAAATCTTTCTTCAAGTCTCCTGTTCTCTACTACTTTATTGGAATAAATACTAAGGTGAGGAAGTTACTTGAACGTTTGCAGAACTGTATTAATTCTTTTTTTCTAAATTTTCTCCTCTCTTGGTGAAGAATAACCTTCAAATTTGCTTTAAGAAAATAACTTCTGGATGCTGATATCCATGTTTTCAAAGAATTTATTTTCATGTATAGAAAGGCAGGTGCTGAGATGTTATGAAAATGAGGCCTTTTAAATTGTGTTCAGGTCCCTTCAAGTTAATGTCATGGTTATTTATGAAAACCTGTTATTTCTGCGACCTGTTTGCAAGATCGGGTTTTCTTATTTATTTCTGTTTTCAAGAGAAGGTAAATTTTTAGTAGTTCTTTTTAGTAACCTTGTAATCTCAAAGTAATGATCTCTAAATTTGAACTTGCTGCTGAAGTCTTTGAGGGATCTCTTCCTGTTTATAATCCAAAATGCTCGTGGAACAATAGAAAATACTTCAGAAACACAGCACGTTCTGACGCAGTCACTTCAGGCATTGTTTTAACACAACTAAAATACGTGACTACTTCATTTTTCTGGGAGCTTTAGCTACTGCTAACCATGTAATCTGCCTCCCTAAGAGGATTTTAATGTGTAAATCTTTGTTGATCAAAACTGTGCTTGTATTTAATTTTTTTTTTTTTTTTGAGGGAGAGAAGGAAAACTTGAGAGAGTTGTAGAAGACCTTAGAAAGAGAAAAATGCATTTTGAAAATGCCCTGATGGTTTTTTGGCATATGGAATTTTCACAAGCACTGAGGATTTTTGTCTTGTGGGACTCTGATTCAGTATGCTGGTTTTGAAAATGGGGCATGATCTTCTGCATTGTTTCAGGGGTCTCTTAGTAGTTTCCATTCAGTCTTTAAGGCTTCTGAGTATAAGCCTAACAAGCAATTGTTTCTTCCTTTGGATTTGTATTGCGTTTGGAATATTAGTTGTCTAGAACTTTTTTCTGAAAGTTAAAACAAGTGCACCCCACAGCAGGAAAAATAACCTAGATGTCCTGGTTTCCAGTTCTTGCTTTAATCAGCAATTGTCTTTTTAATCCCTTTCCTCAAATGTAGTTACAGTATTTTTCAGACTTTTTAAAATATGAATGTGTAGCTGAAAAAGTTTCTTGGACAGCTGGACATGTTTGTTTTCAAAACCTAGTATTAAACATAGTTGCTGCTGCTGATTTAACCTTCCATGTGTTGAAATCTTTTTTCCTTTGGGTGGCTGCTTTCTGTGTTACCAGTTTTACATCAGAATCCGACCGTCAGTTTTTGCTGTGCATTGTAGGAGAAAAGAGAACATTTTCCTCCTCGTTCTACTGAAAAGGTTGTTAAAGAGTTGCCATGGAATATATAAAAAATAAACTTCACCTTGAGCTCCAGACCTGTGAGCTGCTCAGCCTGTTTCTTACGTTATGAACATTGTCCCTCAATGTCTCTGGTTTTGCCTCTGTTACAGGGCAGAATTTAACATTGTCTGTTGTTCCACTTAATCCTTTTCTTCTCTGATTTCTGCCAAAACTTTTCTGAACTAAGAGGTTTGTTTCAGAATCTCTGCAGCTGTCTCAGTGTAGTATTCCATTTTGTGTTACCTAGGCATCTCATACTTCCCCCCCCCCCCCGACTAGCATGTGAGAGAACTAGTTCTGCCATGTATAGTGTGTTTAGGGTGGTGAGAAACTTGAAAAGAGTTAATCTGTTGCTACAGATGACAAAGCTACTAGCCATCTGGTTGAATGAAAGTTGATAAGTATTGCTGCTTTTAAATTAATAAGTACCATGTTAGAAGAGTAATTGGAAATTGCATAAAATATGGATTTGGGACTTTTGGTATAAATAATAGGGAATTTATATTTGTTAACAGCTGTAAAATATTTCTATAAAAAGTTCCACTTTGGTGATTACTGCAGTATTAAAATATGTAATGTTTGTCATATTTCATCTGATGATTAGGATTAGTAGAATAGCATTATGTTCTAAACTGCCATGTCAAAGTTTCACTATTATTAAAAACTGTATTAGAGATTTTTCCTTTCGAAGGTAGAGTTCAAATCCCTGTGAAATGCAGGTTATCCTAGATTTGTTTTCCTGTTGTCCACAGCTCTAGAAAGGATTGCCCTAATTCCATCAGTACAATAGCTAGTTGTAGGAAATGAACAGTGGTATGGATAAAAAGGTACAACTGGAGGTCTAAACGAGCCCGGAGACATAACTATGTTTATACCTTCACTTGGTAGTAATTAAACGTAGTCAGGAGTGTGTAAGTGACTTGCTGTTTATCCCTGTTGATGCACTGAAACAGAACTATTTTACAGAAATGCAGCAAAAAGTTTTCAAAGGAAAATGTTTTGAATTCAAGCTGCAGTAAAACTGATGGAAGAGTATTTCCCAGTGCTGTAAAAGCTGAGGAGGTAAGGTTATCAGTTGGGGCATGGAAAAAACTAGATTAATATTCCTGTTTTGGCTGAGTCAGATCAGACTTGAACATTTGTTTCACCAGCTATGGTTCCTTTTTTAATTGCTTCCTAGCACGTCTCTGCTGGGGCTTTCTTCACGAAGAGCATCTGCTCCCTCTTTTATGTCTAAGGTGGAGGTGAAGAGTAACAATGTTGTAAATAATTGAGGAAACCTTCTCCCTGTGCTGTTCCCTCATGTAGAAATAGGCTAGGTCGCTCGCAAGCTCCTTTTGTGCAATCTTGATAAAAGGAAGTGTCTTCAGTGGTGGGATGTGAGGAACTACTATCCCAGTAAATTAACTTGCATAGTCGTTTGCTCTTCTCACTTTTGAAGTGGCACAACCCTGCACCTTCTGCATGATATATCAGTGCTGTATTAAACTAATATAGTTTGCATTCCTCCTTTGTATTCACCCTTGATACATATTAAACCTTGCTACCGTGCATTTAATCATAGCTACTGTGATTTAAGCGTACTTGATTTTTCAGTAAAACCTGGTATAAAACAAAAGGGAAGGGGAGGGAAAGGAAAGCTTGGTTTGCAAATTGAATTGATATAACCTCCCACCAGCTGTGTTAGCTGCTGAGTAACAATAACTCCAAAAGGGAGTTGACACTGCATTTACTATTTCTTTGGGTTTTTTTTTCTCCTGCTAAAACCTTTGAGAGGTTTGAGGAAAAAGCATTTTATTACATGTGAATTAGTAGAAAAGTCCAATTCCCTATAAATTCATGCTTCGTCTGAAAATACAAGTTTCTGAAAATTAGATTCTGTGATTAGGGTCCTGTAATAATCATGCTCACAGGCTCTCATGCCTTCAGCTGTTATATATGGATTGGCAGTTCATGGAAGATAGCTTGTGGTAACTGAAAATGTGCTCCTGTAGCTTAAATTTAGAGGACTTTGTACTGCAACCTGTAATACCGAGCATTTTTGGTATTATGCGATTACTTCGCAGAAGTCTGAGATGGCCTCAAAAGATGGTCCAGAGCTGGTTTGGAAATACTTGTGTTTCTGTAAAATGTAGCTGCACAGCAAAAGCTGAACGAAAATAATAGCCAAGGATAGAAAGGAATCCAGTCAGATAACCACTATAAATTATATTTATGAAGGAGTTTTTCTTTTCCATTCTGCTGGCTGTGTTTCAGAACATATGCAGACAAATAGTTGATATTTGGGCACTGGAATATGCTTTCCCCTTTATATCAAGTAAAGATGTATTCAAGGCTGCCATAAGTGGTACTAGCATTCAGAGGTTTCAGGATCTCTAATGTTAAATGTTTTCTTGGTCACGTTCCTTCAGCAGGTATGGGAGGCTGTCATTCTGCACCTTTCTGTTTCTTAGCCGTGATGGACACTACTCCAGTACACGTGAGCCCTAGGCAAGAGTGTTTGTATTGTATGAGCTGGAGTTCTAATGCCACTTGGGACTTATGTGGGGCAGAGTCTTTTTAGTCTCACTACTAAACAGAAGTCACTTTAATTCTCCTAAGGTGAATACGGTAGATTTAGGAATGTATTCTTTTGGCACATTTCCCTGAAGTGGCAAGAAATGATCAGATTTAGGACTGGTTGCCCTTTTTCTGTCCTGGTAGTTCGTTAATTAGATGGAACAACATTTACTTTGGGTTTTTTTTTTTACTTTGGTTTTTTTTCTTTGTCTGTTGTGGACAGCTGTACCACAGTTTTTTGGGGGCTGGGGTGGAGAGATGGATTTTTTTAAATTTCTTTTATTTGTGGCTTTTTAGGAGCAGAAGAGGAATGTGACCTGTCCAGGAAGTGGGTGGATGCTTGCATTTCAAGTGAAAAGCTGATTTCATTTGTCATGGGGGTTACGTAAAGAAGGTTTTGTTCTGTTATCTCTGAGTGGCGCTGCTATGAACTTCAGAGTACCTCCAAATACAGTCAGTAGTTTTGCTAGAGAATAACGGCGTGGTTTGCTGTGGGTTATTTGGTTTGGGGTGCATCAGAGTTGGTGCATGAGAGATGCTGTGAAGCTTTAAAGAAGCCAGTTTGAAGTCGTTGCAAGTTCCTCATGGCTTACGATCAGAGCCTTCTACTACTTAGTAGCGTGTTGCAGTGTTTATGGACAGAAATAGAATGAACATAACCATGTTGTTAGCTGCTTTTTAGCTGTTTAACACACAAAGAAATTATCAGCCTTTGTTAATTGATATTGAAATTTCATCTAAGTCAATTTGTTTGGAATTTCAGATTAAATTAATTTAAATAACTTTTGATAGAATACTCTTCTGAAAGGCTTTCCCTTGTAAGTTCCCCACCAAAGTAAATCACTTTCATTGAATTATTTACGAGACAATTTCATAGGGAGAACTTCAAAAACCCTCCAGGCAATAATGAAATGATCTTCACTGTTACAGTCACAATTTGTTCTGGATAATTGGCTGCCTTTTCCCGTTGGGGAATAGTATGCTTTTACATGCTAGATAGGTGCCTCTTCCTGCCAAGAGGACGAAGTAGTGCCAATCGTACAGGCTAAGTCTGTGTCTGAGTTTTCATTTAAAAACAAAACAAAACAAAACAAAAACCCCCTATAGGCGGCCAAACCCGGTAGCTGATACTGCAAACCTGCCATTCAGATTTGAGTGCATTGCAGGAGTGAACTTTCCTGCTTTGTTTGCTTGTTTATTTTTAATTATTTTACCTCCCGAATAGGTAATTTACCGATAAAGGAATAGCACTTACAGCCCATTTTGTCCTGTCACATAGGTATTTAAATGCAGAGTGTGTGTTTGCAGGTGGCCGGTGGCAAAGCTTAATGGAAATCAGGTTTCTTTGGCAGGGTGGGGAAGTTAAATGTAGATTTCTTAGTTCCAGTGAAGTACTTCAGGGCAGCTGAGCCAGTTCATGCTTACCCTGTCCTTTTCATGTTCAGCAGTCATCTGTTGCACCGAGGGAAACATAACGCTGAGTTAAGGGGACTGTTGATTTGAACTCATACGCGTGGTCTGATGTTGTCTGCTCCCTGTCACTCCTCTGCTCCTGTGAGCTGAGCTTTTTTGATCAGATTTCCGCAGGCTATCAGAAAGCGATGTGTCATAACAATTCTGTTAACCTCCTGCGATGAAGAAGACTGAAGAGCACTTGCACCTTGAGAGGAGGGGAAAAGATTGAACCATTATGGCAATGCATAGTCAAAATCTCTGGATTTTTGGCTTAAGCATTATGCCTTTCAACCATCTAGTGGAAAATTAGGATTTTCTAGAACAAGCAGGCTTGTACTGTTGACAAGTCAACCGGAAAAACTGTAAAAAAAAAAAAAAAAAAGAAATCCTTTTGATTAAGTAAAAAAAACATAACCAAGACCAAACAAAAAAAAATACAACAAAAGAAATCCTCAGTTTCTAGAGTTCAGGCAGCCTATGGTTGTATTTTGACAATGTCTCTTGAAATACTTCGAGCCCTTTAGTGGGTTGCCCTGTTTCCTTCAACAGTGGCCATCAAATTCTATCAAAGCAATAGCCAGAACATAAAGCATGTTTGTCTCTAAACGTATTGTTCATTTCAGTGGCATCTTTGCCCAAAAGCCTCCTCTTTTCTAGATGACTTTACTGCTTTAAATCCCCACTAACTTAGCCAGAGATTAATTTTTTTTGTTACCGGAGTTTGAACTGTAATAGGGGTTGTTGGTTTGTGGCCTTTGAGTGGACGAAGGCTGAAATGCGCTAGAAAGAAAGTTGCTGTGGTGGAAATGCTGTCATTTCTCAGCTAACCGTTGCAAGCTTGGTGGGGTTTCCTTCACTGAGAAGGAAAAATGGAAGAGCAAACTATGGATATTTTCTCTTTGAGTCTGAATGACATCCCGATGTTTTGTAAGAACATATCTGTTCAGATTCAGTGACGTTTGTGACATCAGGAATTGTTTATCCCTTAAAGAATTTTTTTATTATGTTTTAATTAATCTTTTTAGTCATGGAGCTCCTGCTTAAAAATCAAAAAAACTCTTCAAAGTGCCTGGTGTTCCCTCTTGTGTTTATTTGTGCTGGGTGAGGCCCTTCCATGGTAGAAATGCCTCTCCAACCCAGGGGACAACGTGGATTAAAAGTTGATGAAGTTGATGGTCTTTTAAATGGCATGTGGGTGTTACATCTTCAGCTCTGTATTTAAAATGTAGCTTGAGTTCTCCTTTCTAACGTTTTATCAGCATTTGTTCTTTCCCCTATTTTCATTGTAACTTTTTCATTTCAACTGAAGTAAAATCATAACTTTTTTGGCTTTAAAAGACACTTAAAGGTCAGCATAATGTTAGAAAGCAAAGAGGGAAAGGACTTGGAAATGGCCATGCTGTACTTTTTTTCATTACTGTTGTATGTCGTGGCAAGAGTCATAATTCTTTTGTCTTGCAGTTCTTACTGAAAAAAACCCTCGCCTTCTTTTCAGAACTGTTCATGATACATGCAGAAATATTAATTTAGCCTGTCTTTGCTGACAGTCACGATCTCTCATAAAAGATTATAACAAAGAAAAATGAATAAAATACCTGTTCTCTGATAGCTCATGGAAAGTCCTCTAGAAGATGATTTATTTCAGTCTGGGATTTTCAAAAGATCCTGTGAATTGGGTGCCTAAATCTCCTAAGCTACTTGAGTGAATCCTACTCTTCTTTCAGTAATTCAATGTAAACATTTGCTCAAAACTGCCAAAACTCTACATGTGGTATATGCATGTAAATATTAAAACTAATATTTCAAATAATATTTTACATTAATTTGGTTAAACTCCCCGGTAATGCTTATAACCGGTATGAGAATCCATCTTCCATACAGATTTCTCATTGTAATTTATCATTATTTAATGAAAGCTTAAAATAAAGTGTCCAAACTTATGTCATATACCTTCCAATGCTTTGAATATTTCATCTTCCCTGAATGAGCTGCATAGCAATTTGTGCACACCGTTTAGACAGGTATCAGAGCTTCCTGATGTTTGTTTTTGGATATTTTTTTTTTTTTTTTTTTTACCCTGCCAATATTCACTTGCTTGCCTTCTGGCTCTGACCACTGTTGATAAAATTATGGAGAGGATTACAGTGTTTCATTCTCTTAAATGTTAGGGTTTAGAATGTTTAGAAAATAAAATATGTCTGCTTATGCGCAGTGCTCATCAAGGACAACCTTGATTATTGAGATTTGTTTTAGCGACAATTCCCAGTCTTCAGAGCACATTAGCAGATTTGTGTGGTTTACTTTCTGTGTCCAGTTGCTTTTTATTCTTTTTTAGCGGGTAGGGAAGTAAAGATCACCTAGATCATGCTTTCCCCATAACTCGGGACACAATTTCTCCTGTTGTGTAAATATCACTGGTTCTGAAGTGTTTTCTGTCGTTATTGAATATTGCCTAATTTGAAGTTTGTCATTTATGATTTACAGGGTAACAAAGCCATTTCTCAGACTGTAGCATATTGCATCAGATGTAGAATCCAGTGACCTTGTGCCGCTTGCATTCTTGTGAGAGCTGGCTGCAGCCGTAACCACAGGCTTTCTGCGAGTTCTGAAATAAAGATGACATTATTTTAGTATAACTGCTGTGACTTTATGCAATGGTATAGGTAAAAGGCTGGGTTTAATATCCAGGATTAGCTGTGTATTTGTGTATGTGTGCACGTATGTGCTTTTGTGCAGAGGTTTGTGTTCCTGGGAAGTACTCCGGGAGCTGGCTTTTAGGGGTGAGATTATATGTGCTGGTAAACTGCAGCCTGAAACTCTGGCTCTGTAACAAATACTTGCAATAATTCGTAGCACGCTGGCCGTTCTTTGTTTGTTTTAACATCTGAGTTACCTTGGATAGATGCATTTTCTGTTCCTCATGTACTGGTTCTCAGAAGGCATCTTGCAAATGCCTAAATGTGTGTGTGTGTGTTAATTTTCCAACACCCGGTGGAATTCTGAGCTTGCACACGGAAATGTGGAAACCATGTTATCTGTATATTGATGCCTTTAGGAAAATACCCATTTTTTTATTTTAGCGGAGAGGAGAATACTTGGGAATAATAAGAAAGTCTGAACAAAGAAATTCAACTTGTTCTAGAACGGTATCATTCTGAGTGAGCGGCGAATCAGGCTAGATGTGTCCTGGGAGAGCACTCAGCTTTGTTTTAAACAAGCTCCTTTGGTTCTGTTAAAGTGCTCATGAGACAAAACTCCAGAGCAGTAGAGAAAGCTTTGCATCAGATGCACTAAAAATATTCCATATAAGAAGATGCAGGTTTGAAAGTAAGCTATATTGCTGTTTACAAAGATCTTTACAGTTAGATAGACAAGAGAAAGAAATATAATTCCTGAGAGCCTTGTTGTGTGTCAGCTGGTAACTTTTGCTAGTGATAGGTTTTTAAATCTGTAATATATTCATAGACATATATATTCATATAGAGACTTGTGATTGAAAACCTCTTTATTTTGAGCTGGAGCAACAGTAATGTTTTAAAAGGAGGTGGTGGTGTTGAGACAGAATCCCAGATAAGTAACGGGGCATTTGAAGGTGAAATCTAGTAGCCCCTGAGAATCTTGTTACTTTTGGGAATCTGAAATGTAACTCAGCATGCAATGCTTTTTAACTAAGTATGACCTTTAAAACAGGAAATGGAGAAAGAAGAGAAAACCTGTGTGTTTGAAAGTGAATTTCAACGTCTGTTAGGATGCGTAAGAAAGTTGGTTGTTGGCATTTAGCTTCTTTCTCTTCTGTGGGCTTAAAAGGGCTTGTTCAAATGCAGCTGATGGGAAAAACAGTTTAATTTGCAGATCTGGCCCATTTTTTGGCTGTAAACCGGTAAATAACAAACAGTTTTTTCTTCTCCCCTATCCCTTTGAAGTAGAAAGCTGTCAACCTTTTCAGTTATTCCCACTTAGGAACAATTGCCCAGTTGCTTAAATATTGTTGGCTCATCTTTTGTCATTTTGCTTTTATGAGAGCAAACAGCAGCTCCATGCCTGTGAGAGCTAATGAAGCCTGCTTTCCAGTGGCTTTGTGTCTCAACTTTTCTACCATAATTTAATCTCTTTTAGTTGAAGATTGTATTGTGAGTTTCCCCATTTTTAAGCATGGGAGAATCTACACAGGGAAGAGGCGGTATTAAAAATTTATTGTTTTCTGCTCCTTATTAAAGAAATAAGAAATTGTATACGTTAAAGTTGATGGTTTTGGTACACAAAAAGTCACAATCTTCCACTTGGTTAGCAGTGATAATGCCTGTTGGGTATGGATTCCTGTGTGTGGTATAAGCTTAGAGATATCCTGAATTTCTGGGTGGGATGGACTGGGGAAAAGGCATTAAAAGAGGCTCCCAGCTCTAGTGTGATCTCTTTCCCTTTGCAAAATGTGATTGAGACTGGTTATCAGTTGCTCACTGTCTTGAAGGGAGATGAGACGCGAGTGTCCTCCCACATGAATCATGATTGCTTCAGCTTCTTCGGTCTAAAAACAACAACTTGAAATCTTCTTGCAGTATGTTTTTTGTAAGACTGACAGAAGGCATTGTGTTGAGTTTCACAAGGTTCAGGGTTCAGCTCCTGAGACTGTCGAGTGAACTGTCTATGCAGGTGGAGGGAAAGCGTAGCTAGTTTTTTCAGTTGTGCGTGACACTACTAGTTCCCACTGACATCAGCTAGTCTTGAAAGTGCGCAGTATGTCTGCTCGGTTTGACCTTGGGCTCTATCTCCTTCTGCTGAAGAGCAGCAGCTTTCTGCCTGTCCTGGACACTGATCATACACCACGGCCAGGTTCTAGGGGCACCAGGGCACAACAAATGATAGTTTACTATTACATTATCTTCCAGCTTTAAAAAACCCAACTGCTTCTTAAAGTACTGGGTATCATGATACATTACTGGCAAAGTATTGTTAGCACTGTTAAAGCCAAGCTTAGTTCCACGCTTTTAACACATTTGTCTTATAGAAATATAAATGGCTGTCTTTCCATTTGCTCTCTTTTTCAGTTTAAGACATAAATTGATAGTTTTTCATTCCCCTATTGTGACAAGTATGTACTCAACATCTCGCTGTCAACAGACCTGGAAAAAATTATCTGCTGGAATTGAATCTGAGACTTCTGAATGTAAATGCGTAAGCCCTTGCCATACAGTTTTAAAGATTCAATTACAGCGGAATAAAGGCATTAAGAAATTCACACCCCTGGAGGGAAGAATGATGCTACCTGAAGCCACTCTGTGTTATAACCTGTTGCATGGCATAGTCCTTCAAAAGCCGTGCACACAGACATGGTACAGTATCTTTGCCTTGTGTGTGAATCAAGCATACCTGCGTACTTGATTCTGCAGTGGGTTTCAGATCTGATGGACAGGTATTAATTTACTGCGCACGAAAGATATTCTCTTTCTTTTAGAAAAGAGGAAAAAAATAATCTTTTCCAGACATCTGATTTTGTGGAACTTTCTTAAGGTCTATTAGATGGAGAAAAAAAATAATTCACTTCTGTTCCTAGTTTGCTGCTATGTACAAGTCAATGGTCTCCTTAGTTTTTAGTCTTTATAGTTAGATGCTGGTTCCAGTCAAATGTTTGGATGGTTAAAACACAAGAAATATCTTTCTCCATCTGAGAGGTTTTGGATGCTATCCTAATACAAACAATAAAATAGTAATTAAAAAATGAGTGCTTCCAGGAATTCCTCTTATCCTTAGTGGGAAATGCTGAATATGGCATATTGGGTGTTTTCTTCAAACTGAAGGAGTTTATGTGGAAATATTTTTAGGGATGTAATTTGAGAGAGAGATCTTGCCCAATCCCAAATAACAAACAGAAAGGGCACTTAAGGCAGGAGGCGAGCATTTGGGACTTCGCAAGTGTCCTGGTGGATTGCTATATGGGATCTCTTACTCATTCCAAAACAAAGCACAGTCACGAGAACTCTTCTAGGACAAGAAGTTGGCTTCTCATCCTGTAATGCTCCAGCAAGTAGGGGAATGTCACCTCTCAGTTTGGTGTTGTGTAACAGCATTGGTCAAACATTTTGTAACTTACTTTAGGTAATTTAATCCAATTAACATTCAGCTAATTTAGCATGACATGAACTGTAGCTGTGCACATCTACTCCAGCTTTGTTCGTTAAATTCAACATTAAGGCATTGTCTTGACACCTAAAAGATGTATAATCAGTCACCAATTAATTAGCATCAGTATGTCAGGTACTCATTAGAATAATTGACTAAAGTCTGTCCTGTTGAAAATGGCTTTTTGCTTAATTTTATGCACTTACTGAAATGGAAAATACAGTCCTAAAAGCCGTAGACAGATCTCATAGGTCATCTGCATAATTTGTTTGCCAGGTTAAGGCACATCCTCGAGCACTTTCTGTAGCGTAGCTGACACAGTTCAGGCAGGAAGTTTCCACCACTTCTTTCAGAAAACATACTCTGTAATATTGTTAGGTGACCGTAAGTAAAAACTGTGTGTTAACGCTGGCTAACCTGAAATATTGAAATAGTTTAATTAGCCACCTTCAGGGGAAGGACTGCATCGGGAGAGTAGCCTGCACCAAGTCCTCAGCCTGTCTCTGAGGACTGCTTTTGAGAAGGGTTTTGCAAAGACAGATTATCCTTCTGTGCTTCATGCTTTCGCCCTCCATTATGAGGGGTTGTGTGCTATGTCTGTTGTATGTGACTGAAGCTAGGCTCGAGACGCGCAATACGTGTGCAAGCACAGACAAAAGGTAAAAGGTGGACCAGCAGCAAGCAGAGTGCTGCGCCAGATGTACCGAGTGACAGATTGGGCAATTGAACTCGGTACTCCATACTATTTCTATAGTATATGAGTGCATGGATATTGAAATTGGCTGTGTTTATGTGAAGGAACTCTTAAGAGACTTCCTAGCTTCGGTGTAGAGCCACGTGAGGTGCTGAGAGATCTGTACTGACTCAGTGTCTGTCTTGTGTCTGATTAACTGAGGGACTCTTTGCGCTTCATTTGACTGGAGGGAGTCGGTAGCTACATCAAGTTTTGGAACTTGTGCGTGTTTTCACACATTGCTGTGCTTTTTTCAGTGTGTGTCTCTCTCCTCTATTCCTATTAACCTTGAATTGTCACACCAGGCGTTATTATCCTGGTCAAATGTCTAGAGCTGGCACTTTGCATCTGCAGTGAGAAGGGGAAACTGTGCCAAGGTTTCTGAACCCAGATGGGCTGGTGGCTGCCACTGCTCATCACCCTTTGCAGAACAGACTGTTTGCTTGACTGTGGGCAGCAAGAAAACTGGCAGCGTTCGCCCATTCCCTATCCCCTCTGGTCACAGGCGCTCCCAGGGCTGTGCAGTTCAGTTCTGAGCACTGATGAAACGCAGCGGACATGTCACAGCAATGCACAGAGCAGCACATGCTGCAAATAATCTCTTCTTCTTCTTTTAATGCTTCAGGGGTCTCCCTCCGAAACAAATAATGTGTAGGTTCTGTTTCTTTTTGACTAGCAACATACTGTCAGCTTTAGTTTTAATCTATGTTAGAGGAATTAGTATTTGGTTTGTTGGTTTAACTCATTAAAGAAATGACTTCTGTAGCTTTGCTGTAGTTCAAGCGACATCCATCACTGAAGATTACTTTCTTCAACACTGTGAGACACAACAGAAGTGTTTTTATTTATTTTTATAGCCATACACAGTGATGTGTGTTTTCAAGTTGAATACCAATCATGCAAATGCCCATGTTTATTTTTCCTGATTTCCCCTTAAGAAAGGCAGAGAATTGTCTGACAGGAGCAGATGAACAACCTATTTGAGAATACCAATACCACCGTATTTTCATTCACAGACTTGAAAAAACTTTTCAAAAGAAGTTGATAGCATTTTAGATATAACACGCATACATTAAATAAATAGTGAGAAAAGGAAGGGAAAATGACCTTCCCTGAGGCCACTCAATAAACAGCTTTGCAGCCTGGGAGAAGAGCTCCTGTTGCTTGAGCTCCTTGCTAGAGATGTAAGATTGGAAATGTCAGCATTTGGAGTAGAAGCCTCAGAAGTGCTGGATAAAGTGCTTTATCCAGCAACCAACACAGGGGTCTCATTTCCAAGAGTGGAATGAAGAACATGCTCTGAGAGATAATCAAAATATTAACTATCGGTTTTTCCTCAAATCTGAATTAATGGGTTTGAAAAAAGCTGTGTGAAAGCTTTTGAGATGATGGACTGCCAGTGTTTGAAGCGTCCTGCACTTCTGATAAATGATTCCTTTAGGAAAAAAGGATAAATAAATCCCTGATTTACTGGGAAGTGAATCTAAAGAAGAAGTAGGTGTCAGGCAAGGCTGGAAAAAGGAACTGTGAGAATAACCTCTCAAGGGAGAATATTGAGATGACCTTTCTTACTCTGGGCTTTTTTGTTAGTGAAGGCAAAGTCTCTTTAAAGGGCAGCAAGTCTGAACTTCTGCGCCTGGTGTTTGCCAGTCTGGGAATTGGTCTCTATCTTCTATTACATGGAGCCTGTGTATGAATTGTAACCTTTAAATATTAAATACACTTCAGGTCAAGATAGCCTAGTTTATGAGGTGGCGGGTATAGTGAGAGAAAGTAAATACCTGCATTTTATGAGTGTAATTTCAATCCAAATTCCAGGTTTGTTACTCATGCCAAAGATGTACATAAAATCACTGTAACAATCAAAACATGAATCAAGGCTCATAAAGCAAACTTGAATTGTTAATGAAGTTTCTTTCAAGGGTTTGTTGCCGCTAACAAATCAGCATGCTCGGCTTTTTCCAGCCTGGAGGACAGGCTGCTGTAACAAAGAGCTGTTGCCAGTTTTAGTTCTACAAGGTGAAACCCTGTAACTCTGAAAGACTTTTCAGGTGTAGCAGTATTCATTGGAATACCTTTCCTGGGCGTATTCTGCATTTAGGAATATTGCAGCCTGCATAAACAGAATGGGAACTTAACTGTGGCTGAACCAATGCTACGCTTTATTCAGACCCAACAGAAATTCAGAAATGGAAGAGCAGCATGATAGGAATAACAGGCGGTACAACTTTTTGAAATATTTTGAATGATTAAGGTTTATAATTTCAGAAAATCTTCTTTGGAGTAGTCAAACGTTTTTATAAACTTGATTACAATGCAAATGGCTATCAGATTAGTGGAAGTGATTTGATGGGAAATAAGATTTCAGTTTTCTTTCTTGAAGTGCCACTGAAAAGCAAAATTCGGTTGAAACCAGGGAAATAATTGAGATACTTCATTTTATTCTGTATGCTGTTATTCCAGGTGTTGTTTAGTTAAGTTTTAATGACCAAATTACTTCATCTTCACATCAATCACAAAGAAAAAGAAACCATTATTCACACTGACTTAATACTGCCTGTAAGAGGAACTTAGTCACACTTCGTAGTTTCCTGGTTTCCACAAACAGTAACTGGATTTTGCGTTCCTTTAAAAGACATTGCTAAAAGCGCCCAGTTCTAAATGTTTTAATGGGACTAAGACCGTAACCTGGCAAATGGAGGGGGTTGAAGAAAACTCTGCTGGAACTAATTGTACCAAAAGAAAACTGCAGAAACCTGTGGTCCACTTGGGAAGTCTTTTCATGAAGTCTGTATGAATATGTGCGTGGCAAACCAGCTCTGACCAGATTCTGTTAAGGGAAAATATATTTTAAAAAGATATAAATAGAATTTGAAAATATTGGCTGGGAATGGAGAAATAAAATAGGTATGGTGGGAGATGAAGAAGTGGGCTAACATTATTAAGCTTTTGATGCATCTTGTGTTTTGACTGTTGTGCTTCCATTATTTTCAGGAAAAAAGGGTTTACAGAAACTAAAGTCCTTTCTCACTGTTCTGTCTCCAAGGTACTGATTATCCAGTAATCTTTGGTAAAATGTCCAGAGAAGTTCTTAGATTTTCTGGCACTCAGAGTGTTTTACAGAGCTTTGCAGTCTAACGAACAGCATGTTTCTGTTAAATCCATATGTATGCGACTTAATGCTTTTGAGCAAAGTGGAATCTGTTAAATTTTGCTTATAATAGAAAAAGAAAAAATAACTTGCTGAATTCCCCTGTAGAAAGTAATATTTTTTTTTTTTAACTATTACACAGGGCACTGTCCTGAATCATGCAAATCCGAGAGTGGTGTTCTGGGTGGAAAAACATTCTCAGGACACTTGATTCAACACTAATATTCCTTGTTTGGACCTGGTGATGTTGTTGTTGGCATACAGAACAGTCATTGTTTTCTGTGAAGATCATGTAAAGGTCTATTAAATGGCTTGACAGCTGGAACAGAAGCAATTGCCCGATTTGCATTTTAAGGGAGCTGTAGAGATGTACTGTCTGAATGTGCTTTCTCTGCTATATTCCTGGTAGATGAAAAAATACTTGATGTGACTGGAAACATCCAGACTTTATTTGTGAACAGTTAGGTTGTCTTAAAAATTTCGAATAAATCTTAGAATTCAGCAAGGATAAGATTACCTGTTTATCCAATACATCTGTCTTTCAACAAACTGCCGTTTTTCTCATCTTTGATGTTGTTTATAGTTGCTTCCAATGTTTTAAAATAAAAGTTATATATTTGTTTCAGTGTGGGCAAAACAACTTGACTTTGGTGTTTAAATGGCAGCATATGCTTAACTTTTAAGAATGAAAGCAATGTTGTGGAAACAAAGCATCATTCTTTGGAGTATTTCCTTAAGTGAATTCAGACAAAACTTTAAATCTATCTGTGATTATTGTTTTGTAGCAAGTCAGCTTTTCTTCTCTTGGAAGGACATTTGGCCAGGGAAAACAAAAAGCTTTAAAGAAGCAGATGTTTCAGAGCGTGCTCTAGTGAAAATCAGAGAAAATTTTTGCACTAATCAGTAGGTTCAAGTAGGTCAGTCACTGAATGCTATTACTCTTTTTTTTTTTTTTTTTTTAATACCGCATTTAAATTTGCAACTATACATTAGGCAGTGAGTGATAAAGTTAAAAAAGGAGGAACAAGTATAGCATGGGCAGGAAAAACGCAAGCTCCCCCAGAATATTAGACTGCATTCTAAGGAGACCTTGCCTGGTAATGACCTTCATTTATTTGTGTCCTTGTGGTTTGTATTGCATTTTCCTTATGCCTTTTAAACATCAAAATCTTTGTGGATGAAACCCATTGTTCAGTGTGATGTTACACTTACTGTAGAGCACAAACAGCATGAATGAGAAAAATGTGCATCAAAAATTTGTTTTGATGTAGTGAATTACCACAAATTGGTGGTAAAAAAAATTTGCCAGGATGAATGGTACTGACAGGAGAAAAGTCTTGCAGGAAGGAATTCAGTTTTAAGAAGCCAGAGGCAGCAGTGGTTTTGATGATTATTAAGGTAATCATGAAAGGGAGTATCTTTCCTGTACTGCAGTACTTTCAGCGCTGAGTGACTTTGTACCTGTGACAGAAATGGGTCTTCAGTGGTGATTCACACTGAGCCAGTTGATGGCCAGCACCTGCCCTGTGTTAGGACCAGGGTGATAACGCTTTGAGGTCACCCAGGTTTATCACTTCTGGTTTTGACACCTGGGACTTCCCATAGATGTTGCAACTATAAGGCTTTGGTATTTGAGCGCTGTGTTTCTCATTCTGCCTTTTGGAGCCACACTCACTCGCTGCCTACCAGGAGAGGTACTGACGTGGCGTTTCACGCAGCTTGTTTGTTCAGCACTGAAACAAGATGCTGCATCCTGCAATGGGTAAAGCAGAGCTAAGGCTTTGCAGACTGCTGTTCTGTAATGCTCCGAAGGGAAATCAGTGAGTCACCGATGGAGATGATCCTGCTGAAAAGTAACCCTTTCTCTGATTTTTGTTTTTTGGTGTGGGGTTTTTTTTGTTTGGGTTTTTTTTTTTTTTTTTTCTGTTAGGTTAGCCGTCAGCTTCCTAAATTTTCTTGCGGTGCTATCACAGAAGTGTTGATACCAGTGCCAGGCTTTGCATGGGGAAGTCGGGTCTGGCAATCGGGAGATGGACCTGCATCAGCCTTGGCTTAAAAGTGCTGAAATGGCTGTGGAACAGTAGTCAATGGTTCAGCCACTTGTGATAGGCTGAAAGTTTCTGCTTTGAGATGTGTCTGTTGCGGAGTGAGGGTGAATTTTTAATGCATATTTTCTTTTGGTCTCAGTGATGTCCAGGCATATCCTCAGGATAAACAGGAAAAAAAAAAAAATTATCCTCCTAAGGTTTCTGGGAGGAAATGGAAATATTCTGAGCATCACATCAGAGGTTGATAGACTGCATTCCAGAAAGATTGTGGCGTTAAATTTTAAAAGTTCACAGTGAACTGAGGAAGAGGAAATCTCCCATCTTAGATTCCTGTGATTTAACCACTGTTGCCTCGATCGTGCAAACCTGTGGGAATTGCCCCAGTATGCAAAAACATTGATCTCTCAGTAGTAGCAGTTCTCGGGTAGTATCCTGTCCTGAACAGACCTTGTCTTTGTGTGTGGTTTTTTGTTGGGTTTTACTGTATTTGTTTGTTTTATGTTTTTTTCTTTTTTTTTTTTTAAATTAAAAGTCACTCAGTGTCATATTTTGTTACAGAACTATTTAACTGGTGTTTGGTTAATAATACCTGGTTGAGTTCAATCAGTGGCTGCAAGTGAAGCCCATAATGAAAATGCCACTTGAACTGTGATTCAACAAATACTGCTTAGTGTTTTTCTGCTTAATAAAAAGTATTAATGACTCTCTTGGAAAAATATAGCTGTAGGTTCCGTTTACTAAAAATCTTTTACATGATGCTGATTTTTCACAGTTTAACATTTATGGGAAAATATAGGCTCTCTGTATATAACATAACTCAAAATGAAGGAGCACAAAGGCAGCTGCGGTTTTTAATATTTCTCCGTTATGACACTGTAAATTCCATTTGATCACACTGAATTCTCATATTTCTTCCCTGTGGGGCTGATGGAATTGTTGAGTTGCAGGGTGGTAACAAAACCTGGTGCTTTAGGTAGCCTCGTCATGATGTGGTGTTTCATCATCATTGTAGTTGCATCATGAAGTCTTTATTTTGTTTGGTTGCTTTAACTAGGGCCTCAAATGACATGTCACACACAAAACTTAGATTCTTTTTTTCTGTAACACACCTGAAGGGGGAGAAAATTATTTACGTGAAGTCCTCTTTGTAGTGGGGTTGTGTAAAATAAACTTGATGTAAAGAAATCTGCATGTGAAATGCCCTAGACTGATGAGACTAGCTTGGGAAGTGAGTCCTGCAGTCTGGACTCATTCTGCATTTCATCTCCTGCTGCTCTTGTGATGTAAGGTTGTTTTTTATAATGTGTGCGGTACACGGCAGAAATACACATGTTGGCTTAGGGGTTGGCAGCAGGATAGTTGTAGTAGGGATGTTGTTACAACTCCATCCAGAACCAGAGCATGTAAATGTGGGTCAGGACCACTAAGTTGTCACTGCTGTACCTACACGCTTGCTTTGGTGTTTTTGTGTGGTACTGCACTCTGCTGTGTAGAGGTACCTCAAGTGTCTTCTGGGGCTGCTGATGGGCTCATGTCTTAAAAAACGGTGACCTACTTGAGAAGGTTGTCAACGCAAGGAAAAGAGACTGTTTGATATACGCTCTGCAGGCTGAATAGGGATTAGAGGCATTTAACTGTGAATCTTGTATCCTTCACATTTTGTGACCAGATCCTTTTATTCTTTTTAATCTTCACAGAATAAAAGGGTAGGAGGAAGGGAAGAGGGAGAGGAAATGATCATATTACAACTTTAAAAACCGTCTTTGTATCTGAGAATAAGAAACTCCAATGAAATGGGAATGAGACAATAAATTGTCTCCGCTTACATGTTACTAACTTGCCATTATTTTCATTCATTCACAGGCACAATTTCAGTTACTTAAATCAACATGATGACCTACTTTAAAAAAAATCAGTTCAAAGAAAATATACCTTTAATTATATTTTGTGATGGCTTTATAAACTTTACAGAGTAATATAAATGCATTAATGTGCATGTAAGGCTCCCACATCTGCAAAAAGGCCCACAGACTGATGAGAGGTGTCTGTATCTATGCATCCTTTTTGTGTAGTTGGCTTAGAATAATTTTGCATCCAAGTTGCAGTTTAGGGAAAACAAGGAGGAGTCCCTGCATGGAGGCACACTCTTCATTATAAACAATATACTCTGGGAAAATCAGGTCCCATTGAAGCTGGGGATACAGTTTCTTATTTTTGGTGGGGCCAAGATTTCAGATATTATTCTGGCTCTGAGCAAATTCCAGATGAAAGTTCAGTACCTGCAGTATCTTCACCGATCATTGGGAATAATCCGTGTAGTATTTTTCTCTTGCAAAAGACTGAGCAGTGTAATTCTAATCCAGAAAAGTGTTTGGGTCAGGTAATTAACTTTAATTGTGTGAGTAGTATAAGTGAATTGATTTGGAAAATCCTAGCATTGCTTTATTACTTGCATTCTTTCCCTGAGGATGTAGAATAGGAATGTATCGAATCAGTTTTCGTTTCTGGTAATACTGAACCAGCCGCTTCACTAAGGACAAGAAACAAATGAATGAGCAAGCAGACAACTAACCAGTAAACCAGTTTGTCCAGTGATGAGAAGGTGAATAAACTCAGGTCTATCATAACATCTTCTATCTACGCTGAAGCTCAAAAAATGTCTAGTGCACAATCTCGCTTCCATTTTTATTGTATTTTGGTTTACAGGCAGGCTGATTTCATTATGACAACTGCTATTCTATAGAAGTATTAATAATCCGTGTTTCCTATGTGACAACATAAATTTTATCAGTCAGTAACAAGCATCATAAAAATAGTTTGCAGTAGTTCTTTCTTGGCAGCTTGATAATCCACACTGCAGAAATAAGACATTCTCTGGGGCTCCTTTTCATCGCTAATGTAGTGCATGAAAGCAGAGCTTTTATTTTTAGTGTATCTTAGAATCGGGAAAGATATTATTTGGCATAATCACAGCACAAGTGCTCTTTGTTCAGGGCTGCTCCCAGTCCTGTAAAACACTAAATCTCGCCTTCCTAACGCGTGATCATACCCTGCTGTAATAAATGTTAAAAACAAATGAAAAAGGAAAAATTAAAGTATACTGTAGCTGAACTCCTGAGATGTATTGCAACAGCACTTTAACTTGCGCTTCAATTTTGCACAAATAGCTTTCTATTTTAGGTGATTTGCATTTATGAAAAAAACACCCCAAAGTTCTATTTATATTGCAGATGCAAGACTACCAATATGCAGCTAGATTAGTTACTGTCATCTATTTCTTATACTGCAAGCCCTGTTGGCAAGCCATGCCAGTTACAAATTAAGTTGCATGGAGGTATACTTCTCAATAGAAATAAATTTTCAGCACAAAATGCCTTATTTGGAGTTTTATGGCTTAAAACTACTTGCATGAAGGGATTTATTGTTTGCAGTTAGGAGAGAAGGCTATTGAGGGGATGACTGTCTGATTCTGACTTTTTTAGTCTCTACTGGTGGTGTTTGCTTTCAAATATTAAATGTAAAACAATATACTATTAAATATAAAATTATTCTCAATCATTACAGTATACTAATCTGTTGTTGTATGGAATTTGCGTAGGATGCAGTTTTTACCCAGCAAATGGCACGGTGTTTCTCAAATTACACAAGCTATATTTCAAGCTGCCAAAGGGTGGAAAGGTGAAGACCAGGTTGCTGAAGGTAATGCAAACTGAATCTTAATTACTGTATTTATTTATAAATGATGATTGCAGTGGTGCCATGGAAATAAAATAAAAGGGTAACTGAATTACTGCGTAGACCAGGTCCTCTGTAACCATAAACTTGTTTCAGTGAAGGGGTGCCATTTGGCTTCAAGTTAATGTAAACTGCCTATCTTACCTGAGGCTCAGTTCTAATATAACTGTATTTGTAGCCTCAAGTAAGAATATATTTTAACAGAGACAGTGTAATGGAATGCTGAAATCGACATCCATTTCTTCATTTTTATCTGCGCTTGAAATTAACCTCTTGTTCGTGTTATTGCGGGGGGGGGGGGGTGGTGTTAATCCAAATTTAATTTACAGAAACAGGACTTCTCTCTTTAGCCATCTATTCCTTACGCACAAGCAGAATGACAGGGACACAGAGCTGTGCAGAGTTGGAATGCAGGTGTGTTTTGCAGTGTTGGACACACTCTCTTTTGCAAAGGAGTAATGTCCCTTCAGCAACAGCTTCTGAAACGTGACCTTACCTTGATGATACCGGTGTTTTGCTGGTGAGGTTTGGGCTACAGTCAGGTGTTTTTGCATTTAATGCTTCTCTTCTCAGCAGCGTTTACTTCAGCTTGCGTTTCCTGTTTTGTAGAGTAAATGTCTGGTTGTGGTACGTGTTGCCTAATTGTGAGATGTAACATGAGCAGCTGAAAATAATTGCGAAAATGTACCAAATTAAATGCATGCTGGCTTAACATGACTGTGTAGCCTTAAAAAATAACGTGCTCTGATTGAAGGAAAACAGCTGCCTTGCATCCGTACGCTTCCAGTTTTTCATAGGCTTCTGTTTGACTGCTGCTCATATACCAGAAAAACCTATTTCACTGTCATGTGGCCACTCAAAAGCAATACAAAAGAAAAGATTTCTCTACTTTCTTGTGCTTTTCATTTTGAGGCTATCCATTACTGTCTTCCAGTGCTGCCTAATATCCATCTGTTCATCCTCATTCAAGTGGCTTTTCTTAGAAGATGAAATGAGAGACACCTCTATATCTTGATTAAAATCTCCACTTTTTTTGCTTTTTAACTACCGTTCTCTAATAATCCTTGCTCCGAAGTATTGATTCCTTAATATTGTGGAAACATACTTTAAAAATTACGGCTTCATCATTCTTCTGTTCTAGTGCACAAAATGATTTCTGTGCACCCGATGAGGACTTCATCATATGTGTAATCTAGTTGAATGACCCTAGTGCGGTAGGTGAATTTACTGTAATAACATCCCCTGCAATAATTCTTTTAAAAAGTCTCATGCTGGAGCTCGGTGAAAGAGTGTTGTTGCATGAGATGTTGTTAACTGAACTAAATATTTGATGGACGTGGTCACGGTACGTGGTGTTGACATTCTGAAGCTGATGAGAACAGGAGGGATGGCTTTAATGATCTAGTCGTTGAGGTTATTAGCGTATTTGCATCAATGACACATACCATGCACTGTAACAGGCTGTGAACCCCTTCCATTAAGTGCTGCACGGACAAGAAAGGTGGCTCGTGTTGAATACAATCTAAGTAGCGGTGGTGCTGCCCAGTATCACTCCGGGAGCACAAGAACGTACCTTTTAAAGAAAACAAACGTTGTCATCTGCTGCGTGCTTGGGGCCAAACCAGAGGCAAACCCTGAAGTTTTTGCCTTTACGCAAAGGACGTTAAGCTCAAGCTGAAAGTGTAGGTATAGCATATGGTAAAATGAGTGATGTCATGTAGGGAAAATTTACGGCATTAAACAAACAGCTACTTGGTAAGATAGGCTGTTGTCAGGCTTATGTGGGTGTGCATTGTTGCAGCTGGGACATGTACGTGGGAGGGAAGGAAACTGAGAGGGGGGGAGAGAAGAAATGTAACAGCATTTTAGGAGATGTGTAGCAAGTTCTTGTCCTGTCACTGTGTGCATTGTCTGCCTCTCCTGTGCTTTATGGTGGAGGTGTATGAGTACCCACGTTGGAAGGAGTACTGAACCCCGCTGTAGTATACAAAACTGTCAGGCACTCTACTTTTTCTTAAACTTCAGTTAAGTTTGTCAGCCTGTGAGGTTTTCTTTTTGTTGTTTACAGGCTCTGTTTTTCTCCCTTTCGTTGCTTGCATTTTATTTTCTGCAAAGATAATGTGCCTCAAAGTCAAACACAAAAGGGGGCTGGTGATAGACAAGCTGCTTTTTATCATCTTCAGGGAATTACTGTCATTTGCTAAATATGTAACCCACTCTCTTTTGCTCCCTTTGCATCTCAGAGATGAATATGTAGTGCAGCTGGGAATCAAAAAAAGTTGCCTTGATGAAAACAAGCTGGTATAGTAGCTGCAAGCTCTGTGATTGCCCGGCTATACTCTTCCCTTAAAACAGCCACAACTTGTGCCTTGGTGATTACTGGGTCTGTGTGACAATTGCCACTAAGTACACTTGGTCTGCTGGGCCTTCATTAGTTTAAAAGCATCTTGGAATATGCTGTGTTCTGCCAATTTTTATCAGTCAGTCAGGAATCTGGCATCTATGGTTTCTTTCCTTTCCATGAAGTCAGGAAGTATTTCTTGAAGGAATTGTGTGTTGTCTTAAAAGCCTTTTGCAGGTGGAAGACACAACACAGCCACAGCTTTTTGCTCTGACTTCGGGCAGAAGGCAGCGTATTTGGATCGTCGTTCTCTCTTTATGGTGTTCTTGCTGGCAAGGTGTTCATAAATGCGTGGCTGAGGTTGATGCAGGCCAGGTCAGCATTCCCTGTAAGGCTGCAGACAAGGACCTGAAACAGCGTAACTCTTGTAATATGGACTGAAGCTAGTCAGCAAGTGACAAGATGTTTATTTTTATATTTATTTATTGTTATATTTGTTTATATAGTGGGCTAGGCACAAAACAGTCTAGTCTGTTTTTCAAAGCATTAACAGTCTGAATATAAAAACATAAGGAAGCAGGTGGCTATAGATAAATGGAGTGGAAGGAAACTCTGGAACAGCATTGGTCACTGTGACAGACAGTGGTCTTGGTACATGTGTGAGATCTTTTGTTGTCATTTAAAAAAACCCAAATAATCGAAAGAGAGTTTGAAGGGAAATAGCTGGCTCCTGATGAGGGCTCGGGGTACTGTGTCTCAGATTTCACTAAGGCAGCTGGAAAATGTAGCAAGTTGGTAATGAAAGATGCAGCTGTGAGAAAAGGCAGGAATTAACTTCTCAGTACTGGAAGAAGTAGATTGCAATATGTCCATAGTATGTGTCCACTGACACGATGCAGGCTCAGGCAGAGACACACTGATTTTTGTATTGAAATACCAAGCTACTCTGTATCTCGGGGAAAAAGAAAATCAGATGGCTAAAGACAAGTACTTAGACACTGTTGCTTTCTGGCAATATCTAATAATCTCAAGAGTCTTGTCCCATTGAGACACTAGAGTCCCTGCCTAGGATGTTCTGATATTACTTGTGATGGCACTTGGTATACGAGGTGAACTTGCTGCTTGACTTCCAGCTGACAGAAAAAGCTGACGCTTTGGGGGTGATGGGGTTGCTGCCCTACACATGCACCCACCCCGACATCTCAAATGCAAACCCATAAGGATGGGTAGCATATGCAGGCACATTGGTTTCTGCCTAAAAGAGCTTGCCATCGGAAGATAGATAGCAAAATAAGTATTTTCTGTATATAGCAGGCATGGAATTGAGTTAAAGAGGTCAAATAACTTGTCTCAGCTCACAGGATAATTTTACAATGGGGTCCAGACCTCTTGAAAACTCACCACCTTCCACAGACACTACACACTGGTTTTTGACTCAGTTACTTGGTACTTTCCTAATGCTCTCAAGTATCCCTGGAGAAAACGGGTTAACTTATTTTTATCAGAAAGGAAGTATGCTGTTTGCCTGTAGCACTTCACTGCATACACAGAAGTAACTGTGGCGTTTGAATTTGTTGCAGTCTCTCCTGGCAGATTATCGTTTCCTCCTAACTGGCAGAACGTTGAGCCCAGTCCAGAGGGGAGAGGTCACCAAGACATCAACATTTCTTCCTACAAACTTGCCCCTTTTAAATCTATTTACATTTGCTATTTCCTCAGATTGCTTTTGGGATTTACGGAGGTCACTAGTGACAGGAGCTGGAAGCAGGAATTGAAATCCTTTTACCCTCCAGAGAGAATTCCCTGGGACTTTGAAGCATATAAACCCCTTCTGGAGTCCATGTCCTTAAGGAATAAGTGAACCTGAGGTGTTGTGTCATCTTGAGCTGGACTCCTTACTAACTAAATGTACACTGTATGTAGAGGGCTGAGGGAGAGGATCATTTAAACCCTGGCTTTAAAATTTGGTTTCATGTAACTTTTTCAGACCATTTAACTTTCAATGTGTTGAACTTTTGTTTCTTGCCCCAGTACACTAGTGTTACTTTCTGGTCATGAAGTTAAGTTTGGTTCTGGCAGAGTCCTTTCTGATGGTGATGTTCCTTATGTTTCTCAGCTTTCACTTCACTAAGCAGGAAAGGCATCAGAAGATGCCTTTTCAGTTTCCCTGACTAAAGGGAGAGAGTTCGGTTTATTGTCCGAATACCTTGTGAGGATTCTTTTTCCTTTCACAGGTCATGTGCTAAAATTACTCTGCCTCGGACCTCTTACCCTGAGGATCACTTAACTTTATTCTCTTGCCAAAATAGCAAACTGAGTGTCATTTTTCTCAGCCTTATTTACAGTAAGCTCCCTTTATTCAACACAGAGGCAGGAGGGGATTTTTAAAGTGGACATAGATCACATTTATGGTCCCTTAATTCCCTTTTACACTGCCAGAATGATGTAAATCAACCTTAGAATAGACCACAATCAGACACTCTCTATCAGTGGTCTTGCAGTGGCAACTGCAGTAAAGCTAATTCATTTAGCCTTCCTTAATAGTAGGTCACTCATTATTTACACAGTTTACAAGTCATTTGAAGTTATGTTTTATTAGCACCAGAGCCAGAAAGTTGATTGCAGGAGGAACATTTCCATCTATTTAGATGTGCCCCAGTTTACTCAAGGCAGCATTTATAGTCTTCGTTTTCACTGTCTGTACCTACCATGTTTGAGCTAAATTCTGGTGGTGGGAGAGACCTTATGAAGTTATTAGGAAGTTCCAATTGACCTAAATGAAACAGCTTTGAGACATCTGTGTGAATAATATTCCTTTTGCATTCATTGAGCTATCAACTATTCCTTTGCAGAAAACCTGGCCATCATGAATTCAGGTCCCATTTAATCCTTCTCAAGCAGGTGCTGTTGGTCCCTCCCTGTCTTGTCTGGGGTTTCTTCCTCTCTCCCTCCTGTGGAGTACATGAGGGTGTAAATCTTACCCAAAGCTGCCTGCTACAGAAGGAATATATAAGACATATATGCGTGTCTGCTGGGGAAAGGATCTCCAACTAAACCACCCAAAGACTGCTGGCTGAGATAGCTGGCCAGAAGTGCCGCTGGGAAATGTCTCTCTCAAGTGTGACCATACCGAACAAGAATTTTAATATTCAGTACAGCTACGTATTGGCACAACACTATAGCACTAAGCAGCATGACAACATCGTGTAGATGGAACAGCTGAAAAGCGTCACTGGCAAGGGCTTCTGATACTTGCCTACTCTGCATTTGTGTAAAACATGTCCCTTCTGTTCTAGCTTCTCTAGCATTTTGTGAAATGAAGAGGATTATTTTCTTTAGTAATAGTTAATAACATTTCAATATCCTGAATAGCTTGTTCTGGGTGCAAATGATCTTATTGCCTAATTATAGAGCTTGCAAGTGCTAGGAGAGGAGAGTGAGCGAAGAGAGGGGTGGAAGAAGGCCAAAAGATACATGCTGTCGACAGGATTGTGCAATGTACCTTCTTCTGTATATCACTTCTAAAAAAGTAAGGGAACATTAACTAGATATTTTTTTTTCCCCGAAACCTTGTACTGTTAGCAATGCTATTAATAATAAGTACTCTTCTATTAAGCAGACTACCCAATTATTAATCCATTAGCAATTCTACTGCAGAAAAAAAACATTGTAATGTCAAGAATGTGCCTTCTGAATAGACTGACCTTTTTTTTTGGGAGGAGAGTATTATTTAATTATGATTGCGTTGCGTTATTCCATAGTACTCTAGGAAAATCTGCTCACAGGTTCACTGTACCTCCTGTTCTCTGCCTTAAACTTCTTACAGCGTGCTCAGGCTTTCTACCGGTTGCTCTCCTTTTTTGTTAGGAGTAGCAAGATTATGTAAGAAAATGGCAGCAATTATGATATTAACATAATGGGAACAATTAGTACAGAAAAATCCAAGTTTTAATTGAAATGCACTCATGTCTTTCTAGAAGGTCTTTGTCATATCTTGATTTACATTCTGGTTATTATAATGTTCTGCTTTCTATTAGCGGGGGTGAAAGCCAAGTGAAAGCTTTCAGGTGTACCAGACTCCAAGGGAAAAATACGGGAAAACAGCCTTGTAGCTTTGATACCTGACAAGGTGTCAGTTACCATGCTCATTGATAATTTTCCCTTGTATCCTTTTGGAAAGAAGGATTAAGTGGTTGAAAAAGGACATCATGGAACCTGTATTTTGTCCTGGGGAGAAATCCTTGGAAAACCGTAAGTTTGCTTGTTGGAACTTGGGTGCGTGGAAATTTTCAGAGCCAAAAATAAAACCAAAACTGTTTTCACATCAGCTCAGCTGAAAGAAATACAGATCATGTTCCCACTTTCTCTCCCCATTTGCTTTTTCTAACTTCAGAAAAGGCAGTTTATGTCTTGGTAACACTGTTTTCCATGCAGAAAGGGATTATAAATATTTCCTTACAACTTGGGGTGTTGTTAAGTGTAAATAAACGGTGTGTGGTACATGGGGCTGGCAGTGGTATACAAACTTTCTATCTAAATTTATTAAAGCTTGTATTTAATTTTATTTGAGCAAATAGCTGTGTTTGAGTTGAAACCTTTCCTTAGGTGAAAAGGGAACTGGAGAATGTTTCTTCTTCTTTTTTTTTTTTTTTTTTTTTTTTTCTTTTTTAATCTACTTCTGCCCTCTCTCAGGACTTTCCCAGAAAAGAACCTCCATTTATCGTAACTGATTATAATATCCTCCTTTTCAGTTACTTGGCTCTTTGCACTGCATTTCTTACTCACTGCCGTGAATACCTAATCCCAAATGAGAATTAGAGCAGCCCCATCTGCAAGGCTAAGCAACTGTACGACAGGACTGGAGGCACACCGTCTGTCTGTCTGAAGCTGGTTATCCATAGAAATTGTCCCCTCTTCCCTCAGGCACCTGAGTGAGGGCAGCGCTCCCTCACCGCTCCGTACTACCTGTTCGATTGCCAAATGTCGTGAGCTCTGACAAACAGCTGATTTATGATGGACACTTTAAAACTCTCTAGGAAAGTCAGGAGCTCTTTTGAAGAAAAAGCAGAGTATTAATGTGGAGATATTAAACTAAAACAGTCCGACACTGTCAGTGTTTTGGAATGCCTCTAGTTAAAGGATGCAGAGAGGGATTGCTTAGGTCCACACAGTCAGTCCGTTATGACTGACTTTTGGTTGCGTGTTACAGATAGATTTCTTTACAGATAGAGCGAAGAGTACAGTTTTCAGAAGAGTATAATTCCCATTTACATATTTGGTGTAGGTACTTAGCACTCTCTGTGCAAGCTGGGAACATTTCTGGAGAACGGATGTGACTTAGGTAGTGACATACTGTACTTAGTTGTTTTGGAAAACAGGGATTTTCTTCTGTGGATCAATGCTTTACTGAGCAGTACAGTGTTGGAAAATCCATGGTGAGTTGGTTAATAAGCCTTTGTCTTCCCATCCCATAGGGAAGTTCCTTCTTAGTTCCAATTTTACTGCTGGATCATTCTGGGACTCTTCAGGGTATTCTGTATCAATAGCACTTGGCTGACTTCAATAATGTTTAAGAGTGTTAAAGGTGCTGTGAGTAGTCTTCAGTGAAAGACACAGATAAATAAGTTATGATGATTAAATGCGTGGTCTACAATTACAATTTCCCTGCTGAATTTTTAAAGAAACTGTAGTAGAACAGATGACAAGCATTTTCTCTGTAGCGCTAGATTTTGGTTAACCAAAAAAACTATGGGTTTTTTTCCCCATTATTCTAAGAGTTAAGATTAATAGATTATTCTGCACTTAAATGACACACTGACTCATTTAGGAGGTAAAGTGCATGGTTAATGTCCTTTGTTTTACTGTCTAAAGTACTTTTTGTTTTTTTAAGAGATGCAATTGTTTTCAAGGGATTTAATTTCCTACTGTTATTAGTCACAGGTAAATGGAATTAACACCCGTGTCATCTTTAATAATGTGTAAAGAACAATTGCAGTAAAGTATTCTCGCCAGCTAAGAGGACCTCTCCGTTTGCAGCTCTATCTTACTGGTTGACCTTTCTCACTAGACAGGTTAGCTCTTCTTTTGCAGCTAAGCTGTTGCTGCTGTGGTTTGTATAAAGTCGATGGTTTGCAATTACATATATATATATATATATACGTCTCTAGTTAAAACCCTGGTGTGAGTGGTCACAATCCAAAAAAATTAATCCCTAATCAGAGAGCATTTGCTAAGATGTTGGTAGTTGTGCAGTAGAAGACTCCAAATGCCCCACAGCAGAAAGCCCACAAAACGAGTGGTGGAAGAGCAAATTGTCCTGTGCAAATGGACCCATCCTCTACACGTGCAGCAAAGCAGAAAGGGGACAACACTACATTTAGATATTTGTCACTGCTTATCCAGTAGGCACAGTTTTGCCTAACTTGTATAGGGCAATCCTGGGATTTTAACTAACAAATTCTAGTTAATCAATTATAAAACTAATAAAGGTAGAATTGTTTTCCGGTATGCAACAAACTGAAGTTAGTGTAAGGAAATTCATCCTTTCATAACAACAAACCTATCTTTCCTGTCCCCACTGAAAAATTGACTTCGTAATCACTTGAAACTTAATTTTTAAAACTGACTTTTCCTGTCTTTCCTTCCTTACCTTTATGGCAGCCTTTTTTGGCAGCGGCAGTGTAATTGGATATGGTTTTCTAAATAAAGGGTTGGAGGAAGAAACTCCCTTTTCTTTATCTGTATGCTGAAATTCCTATATACCTAACACCCTTTTTTAATGCTCATGTTACTTTATCTCAGCAAGCTAGACCGGCAGGGGCTTTCGGCAATGCAAATTGAATCTCAGTACCTTCTTTCCCTGGGAAGTTAATGGGAATTAGCTGTGTACTTGCTGTTTGTGCCAGAGAGAGGATGGCCTAAGTGCTTGAGCAAACATAAACTTGAACCATCCCACCTGCCTGGCAAGAAATTGCAGTGACTGAAATTCTGCAGTGTAAGTATAGAAAAACACCTCACTGATAGACCATGACCTGCTCCCAAGGAAATTGGCACCGGACCACTGAGTCCGTGCTTCACATTGACACGTGGGGGTTTTAATTAACACCTTTCAATCTCTGGTGTTAGCCCCTAGTGCAGGCTGATATCCCTGACCTTGAAAATCCTTGCAGACCCTGTGTTCTGTAAGCTAATTGTGCAGTGCCTGAAGGTGGTGAGAAACGTGAGCGTGTGGCTCCTCACGAGGAGAAGCATGACTTCAAATTCAGCATCGGCCAGGATCTGTGGCCTTGCATGAGGACAAGACATACCTGGTCACCTGCTCCCAGCAAGAGCGTGGCTCTCCTCTGTAGATTCCTGAAAAAGCAGTGGGTGGAGCTGCAGCCCAAATTGGAATTGATGGCCAAGAGTTGCCATTAATGAGCAGACTGGCAGAATTTTTACCACTGAGTGAAGCAGAGGCTCCCATGCCTGATCTGATCAGCAAAGCCTGTAGGACCTGGGAGAGAGCAGGAGCTTTGCCAGAGAAGCCGGTGAGCTAGTCTCTCTGGTGTCTTGCTGGTGTTCCAGCATGTTCTGTCATTCCAGGTATAGTTCCTTTGCCTAAACAAACCACATGAGGATGTGTGAAACTGTAAAAAATGGCAGCACAGCAAATTTCTGCTACATTGTACTTTGATTAATGGATAGCTGAAGGAAAGTGTTTTGCGGAAAATTTGTAAATTGGAAAGTGTTTGTTTCAGAATATCAACAGTGTTTCAAAAAATGCATTACACTATTGTCATGAATTGATGCATTCCACTGATCATCCCCTTCTGGACAGAAAGTGAAATAAAAACCCCAATCAAGCTGTTTCTTCAATCACAAATGGGCATAATAATCAGTGTGTTTCATTTTCAGGATGTTTCAGGCTTCTCGTGTTTGAAAGATATAATGTCACGTACAGAACTTAGGAATTGTAGCTGCTATGGGACTTGTGATTTGACAGCTGCTGACTCCAAACATTTAATTAAAAGCCAAAGCAGAAAAGTAATAATTAATCGGTATTATAAAAGGATTTGTCTTATAGTTAGAAGCATTTGGGGGTCAAAGATCCTAACCTTGCTGAATAAAAAGGGGCTTGGTTTAGTGATCACTGATTCAACATAATTTAAATGTTCAGGTGAAAAAAAATATAATGGAATGTAATGGTACATAAACTCTCCAAGGAGAAAATAAAGTCTATATGTATGTCTATATTTTATATCCTGAATGTTCTGCAGTTTGACAAGGACGTGGATGAAGTTATCTTATGCTGGTGGCAGTAGAACATCGATAAAGAGCCCCGTAGCAATTATGAATTGGCTGGTGCCAGCAAAATGTTATAGCCCACTAGTCTCGTGTGGCTGCGCTACCTAGATGTGTAACTAACTGGTTAGCTTCCAGAGAGGACAGCTTTCCGCTCTCCAGCCTAACATCACGTCTCTTCCATTAATTGCTTGCCAAAGGGTGGTCTGATTCTGGTTTGGGTTTTTTTCCCCTACTTTGATATTATATATACTGAAAATATTTTCTGTATTTATAAAAAGCTCTTCAGTACTTCAGTCTCACAGTTTAATGAAGCAGTTGTTTGAAGGAATTGGACTTGAGGAGGGATGGCAGGAGAGGGAGTCCTGGCTGTTGGCACTGTTTTGGCAAGAATGTCTTAGTGACTTTGCAGATTTGTTTATCCTAGTTTAATCTAGTGGATATACTTCAGAGTTTCCGCCTCTGCTGTTTGAAATAAACCTAATTAGGCCTTTATTTATAGCGTCTACACTTAAACCTTGTGTCGTGATTTTGGGATGGTAGGGTTGATTGCGACATCTCGTGCCAGAAAAATAATTCCTAGTGCATTAACTAGAGCATCTCCAAAACTGGGTCTTCTTTCAGAGGTGGCTTTCAAAATGGTTATCCCTCACCTGGAGTTTTTGAGCTGTCAAACAGTTTTGTTATGGTAAGATGAAATGAGCGCCTTTGGACTTCAATGTTCTGATGCTTCGAATGATTTAAAATGCTGTTTTTCTGTTGCAGTTATTAACTTTTCACATGATTTCAATGAAAGCAGTGTATTTGCATAGGCTGTCTTTGCTTTTATTGATGTTGGATAGCGGAAAGCTCCTCTGTTAGAAGAATACTGGCCAGCTCATTGACCCCAGGAACGCTGCTCTGAATGCTGATCTTTACCATAGGCTCATAGAAGGTTTGGGTTGGAAGGGTCCTTAATGATCATAGTTTCAACCCCCCTGCCATGAGCAGGGACACCTTCCACTGGACCAGGTTGCTCAGAGCTCCATCCAGCTTGGCCTTGACTGGCCTTTATACTGAATTTTAATTCAAAAATGCTTAGTTGCCTATCTAAGATTAGCGGTCTGCTCTGCCTTCAGAAGAAATAATCGCCCCCTGGAAACATCTGTTTATCTAAGTAAATGAAACTGGGAAAGGATGAGGAGTAATAAGCAGCATTTTTAGAGACTTTATGAGGAATAGGATCAGCTCTAGTCAGTCATGTGCGAGCTCCCTAAGGCAGAGACTGAATACCTGTATTCTAAGACCTAATCCTGAACCAAATTCCAAGTTTCAGGGGACCAAAATTTTGCTTGATGTGTTAATATGGGAAGTGTTAGTATGAAGTGAACTTCCACTAAGGTGTTCATGTTACAAAAGATTTTTTCATGTTGTGTAATTAACTCCAGACTTGCTCTTTTTTTTTTTTTTTTCTGTTTTCTGATTTCACTGCAGGATCACAACAGAGGCAACAAATTGCACATTGCTACTGCTCAAAGTAACGATGGCAACAAATAATTATGAGCAACTGGTAATCAGAGTTATATGCAATAAATCATGTTGAGCAATTTTGAATTTCAGAAAATGCTTAAAATGGAATTTTCTTATGGATAATTTATTAATAGAGAAGGACAGAATTAGAAAAATTAGGCTGGAATTTCTGAGGATGCTGAAATTGATATTTAGATCCCACTGAAATTCCATATGAGGTCAACACCTTTTAACTCCCCACCCTTTTTCTTTAAGAAGATCCCATTACTTAAGTTTGTGCTTATGCTTTGTCTGCTTTTAGTGCTGATCCCATAAATAAACTGTTAGCTACAAGAAATTATGCTTCAAAGTGCTTAATTTCTCAGAACCCATCAATCATGCATTTCAACAGGAACGGGGAGGTAGTGCTGTACTCACATGAGAATCTGCGAAATGAATTATGCAGCTTAACTTCCTTGGTGCACTTTGACATCTTCAGCAAAAGTGTATGCGTGCAAAACCAGAGCATTATGTTCAGTATCACATAGCTCTCTTGTGTAAGAGTTACTTAGCTGCTCTAGCAAGTGCCCCGTGCCAATTAGAAACATTCTTTCCTACAGTAACTGTAGTCATTTGGTCTGCTGCTGTGGTCAGTAATTTTCTATTGATTCCTCTTCAGGATGAGGAATTTGCCGGCTGAAGTGTAAAACAACGGTGAGACTGTTCCGACAATCTTTCATGCCTGTAAATCAGCTAATGCACCTCATTGCTTGTATGAGCAGTGCAAAGAACTTTTCTTTGGTGGGATTTTTGCTGTGCCTCTGAAGTGGTGCAGAATCAGGCCTGAGAGGGAGTGATCTCTTAAAGTTAAGCGTGTGCTTAAGTGCTTTGCTGGATCACTGCCTTGATCTATTGATGTTCTCAGTGTAATTTGCAGGAGCTATAATTGCCTTCCCACACTTTCAGTGGCTGTGCAGCGTTAAATCTCCATGGACTGTCCTCCTCCTGGAGTTGGTGCATCACCACTACCTGTCAGAGATGCTCCCTAATGCTTTGAAGGTTACTGCAGAATCAGATGTCTTGTTTGACAAGGCATCAAATGCCTCGGAAGTCTTATCTGTGGCTGCTCATGTTTCAGGTGGCAAAGGTGAAAAGTTTTGTGGATCAGGCTTGCTGTGGTGCTTTTCAGGATGAATCACTGTGGCCTTTTACTAGGGAGGCTGTAGAGAGCACAGGTAATGAAGCAGAGGCTCTTTAGCTCGATTTCTTGAAGGTTGCGCATCTGGATTTTTCTTCTCTGCTTTTTTTTTTTTTTTTTTTTTTAAATTTGTGTTCATTTCAGTCTAGCTATTAATAAGAAGAACATTCAGACTCTTGCCTGGGGAGAGAACAGGTGATGGATTGCTTCCCAACAGATTTGAGATTGTGATCAAACAGGAAGAAATGTAAGGACACACCACGTGTTGGTCGGGCACCAGCTTGGGGCACAGACCTCTGCGCGAGGAGGATCCCTGCGTTAGCCACACTCACAGCACTGGGTTCTGCTGATAACAGCAGAAAACCAGCCCAGCTCCTGAGCATCATTAGGCTCAAAGCTACTTCTACATGTGAGTGTTCCGTTCATACAAAAGTTGCAGGTTTTCCCACAAGGAAACTCTCGGTCTGCGTTCTTTTGCATCAGGCAGATATTTACGCCATTGCACGGTGTGTATAAATTGCAGTATTTTCAAAGGGGAAAGTTTGACGCCAATGTCCTGGAAGTTTGGTAGCTGCAGAGATACTGGTAGGTAGTCCAGGAGATGTCTTTTCTTTCATACAGGAGCTCTGTATTAAATCTAATTACAACATTAAAGCTTTAAATAACCTTGGACTTTAACTGAAGAGTGTGAATAGTGATTGAAGCAATGTAACTGGATTCAGTGGAATCATTCACGTAAAATACACGTAGAAACAGTTGCTCTGTAGCTTTGGCATTTCTTTCAGTGCTGCAGTGGGTGTCTTACTAGCATCTAGTGATGAAGGGAGGGAGGGGCTGTGCTAGGTAAATAAACCGGGCACTGCCGTCCTGTTAGCAAATAAGTAGCATGCTAAACAAAAATTGTTGGCATTTTATAAAGAAAACTTACTTAAATTATGAATGGCTGTAAGGCAATTACAGGCAGCAGTGTTATAAATTAAACAGATGTTAGCCTCCTCTCTTCTGCTTTCTCTGTATTCTGTACAGAAACCAGGCTTTAGAAGGGGAAATTGCACACTTCTTGGCAAAACATAATTATTAGAAGAATTTTCATTACCAAATGAAATTGTAATCAATCATTCTGGCAGAGTGGTATTTTTCTTTAATCGGTACCCAGAGTAAGAGCTGTAAGAGAGTTGAGAATTTCTATACAGCTTTTATTGTACTTCTCATTGCAGTACTTGAGTGCGTTTTGATGGTGTATTAATTAGGATCGCTGACAGCTCTGTCATGCACTTGGTTCTCCCTGAAAGCAGTGATGTACACAGCAAAGTGTTTTCTGTTTGTGTTGTTAAGTCATTGCTCTGCTTTCGGGGTTTTTTTGTTTTTTCTTTTCTTTAAAAAAAAAAGTAAAAGCAAGGTCAAAAAAAGCATACCTTTTTACTTGGAGCAACAGATGCTGAGGTTATTGCACTCCTCGGTTCCCATGGGATTTTGTGAACAAACCGAAATTCATTCCCAAACCAGCCCCAGTGAAGCGCTCTTTGCTGCACAGAGGAGCTGCAAGCCGTCTTGAGACACTAGAGCAGAAAGAGCTATCTGCAGCTTGAAGTGAGACATGGCCCGACTAGAATGCAAACAGTGAATGTATAGGGTGATGTTTTTCTGTGCACCTTGAGATTTTCTTGCACTAACGGAATGGATCATAGCTATGAAGGAGGAAGGAAAGAAGAATCATCTGCTGGTCATAGCCATGTAATCTCTGAATAAGGCTATCTAATAGATAAGTAACTGTTATTTTCTGTTCATGTAGAGGTAGACTGCTGTTAAGTTTAATTTCAGAATTCACTGTACTTTTTTAAATATCAAGCATATTTCACAGTGGTATATGCTAAAGAAGCGTTGAAAATTCTCAATAACAAAAGGAAGTCTCCTAAAAAAACCCAAAGGGGTGGAGGGGAAGGTCAGGAAAAGAAATGGCGTGGGCTTGATGTTTCCTGGAATGAAAAGAAAATGCAGCAGAAACTGGATGAAGCAATTTTAACTTTGGTATTGAGATTAAGGAGCCCATATGGGTAACCCATTACATTCAACTGCTGCTGCTGTGTCAGCCAATTTTCTGCTTGCTGTGCCTGAGTATAGGTTTTCCATTCAAAGAAATATACTTCCAACTTTGCTTGCGATTTCTTGGAATTAATAGTTAACTTGGTAAACCTTTTGTAGGAGCACAGTGTGTGCAGCTGTGCTTCAGGTAATCCACTACTGTGCTGTAATTTTTATCATTTTTGCTTGCTTGATTTTGTTTGTGTTTAATGGAAAGAAGGAAGCTCCTCATTTAAAAAAGGGGAATTAATACTTACTTGTGGGAGGCAGCTTCCTTGAAAATGAATATTTATCACATGCTTTATACATAGGATCTAGGAAGTTGGAGAATATTTGACTTATGAAGCCTTCCTGATACATTTTAATATAGAAAGAAGGAGGAGGTTAGATATCAGACTGGTTTCAACTTTCTTTTGGTGCTTCACCAGGTGGTGAACCCTGACTGGGAAGCATGGAAATTGATTCCATGGTTATCACCTTGAATCCACAATGTTTGCTGGACGCATTAAATGTTTGGCTGAGTGGCTGGACTGCCAAACCGGGGAGGCAGGTGCGTAAGTGGCTGGGCTATCAGCTTGGCAGTCAGGAGGCTTGGATATATCCCTGCTTCCATCAGCTGCTTTTTATGTGACCTTGGCATGTTAATTCATCTCTGTTTCTCCAGCCTGTCTGTTAAAATATCAGTGTATATATTAGATCAATAACAGCTGTTCATGTCATCGTGTACAGTGTTTACTGAACTGGAGCTTAGATTTTGTACAGGACATCCAGCCACCAGTGATATTTCTAACAGTGACTTCTGTCCTCATAGCTCCCGCTGGAAATGACAAAATTGGAATTACTTGAGAATTTTTCTTATAGCACTCAAGTACAAAGTGCCACTCTTACTTATGGGAGGGTTGCATCTGGGCAACTCATAATTTTCCGAATGCTCAACTGTTAGAAACTGGTTTGTTGCCCAGTGGTCTGTGGAACTACACCAGTTTACACCAGCTCATGCTTTGGCCCAAAACTTGTTCTTCTGAGGCTAAGAAGCTAAAAAACATTGCTATGGACAGGCTTTCTTTGTAGCTCTACTTTCCAGCTTCTTATTTCTGACCCCTTCAACTGCCAGTAAATTAGTAAATGTTCCTCCAGGCTGAGGTGGCGGGGAAGTGATGCTCTGCCATATTTATTGTGGGATAAGGAGGCAGACCGATGAATGGTTTTGATAATGACATTTGCCCTCGCCATCTCTGGAAAGGGAGAAGAGGTCCATTCTCTGCCTTGGTGAATCTGAAGACAAATACTTGGTTTCTTTTCTTCTGATCTGGAGTTTAATTTCTATATAGTCAGCTGGTAACATACATGTTGAAATGGTATAAAATTTTCAAAGGTTTGAGAAGGAAATTGTTAGACGGTAAAAATGTATCCATTGTTAGGGATGTACTATAGATTTGATGAGTGCAGTAACCTTTATGTGTTTTTTAAAGGTTTGGAAATCATTTGAATATTTAGAATGAGACAAGGCATAAATAATAATGTCTACGATTGCCCTGCATCAAATTCTTAGTTGGACATTAAAAAAAAATAATAAAAAGTCCACTTATCATTCCCATCTGATGAATGGAAATAATGGGAAACTGATTTCCTGCCATTCAGCCCTGTTTGCAGAGGAGTTGTCTGTGGTGTTTGTGTCCCTTTACCAGCCTTTGCAGCTCCTCTTACGGCATCCGATGCGCTCAGCGGTGTACCTTGGCAAAGCTCTGCTGATTTCACTGCTGAAGATGCTCACCCTAGGAAGCCGCTAGGCAGAAGTACATATTTTACAGCTCATAAACTGAGGGGATTGCATGGCTCCAGGGACTGATAATAGGATGCAGCCCCATTCATTCTCCCATCACTGGCTGGAATTTAGCCCAGGCGTGGATGAGGTACAATACATTGGCAGGCGCAGCATGGGAAGGCTGGGACCAGTGATGCTCATGCCTACCTGCTTTGCAAATAAACAACACATCCATTTCCCACTCTGCCAGCTCAACACCTTCAACAGCTGCACACAGGAAATAATCTGGAAATTGTCTGCATTTTATAGGCATCAGGCCTACAGTAAGAGCCAGAAGTTTTGGATCCAACCCTGTCTTTTGAGCAAACCAGCATTTGCAGCATGTCTGGGGGAGAGGATGCTCCTTTTCTGGAAGGTCTTTATGTATACATAGCGGGGAGAGCTTATTCACAAGTTCCCCTTTGTCATACAAAGCGGCACAGTTAAACTGATGCCTGTGAGAGGACTGTGTATTAAGGGACTGACAGGGAATTTCTGTTAGCAGAGAAGGTGGCAGGAATGAGAGTACAGGTTTATTCATGCTGCTTTCTCTAGCTGCAGATGTGTTGGCTGAAGAGATTAAGGCCCCCTTAGGCACCTCCAGGATCTGTTACCATTTTCCTACTGGAGATGTTTGGTCAAGTGTCTGTTGTTTAGCTGCTCTTTCTTTAAACTCATTCCAGTCTAAATGAGCTGGATTAGCTGAAAGAGATTTTAATACCAGGTTTGTTAGTCCAGATACTTTACTGAAAAAGACCTTGTGTGTTATACGCGTACAGCAAATCAAAATCGGATTTGATGAGTGGGAAGTAATGGATGGCTGGAGGAGGCTGGGATCAATAACCACCGAGTCACCATTTCAACCCAGCTGTGCTCCCGGGAGAGAGCAAATGCTCAGGTCTAAAGGCAGCGGTTCTGCAGTGTCCTAGATGTTTCCTACAAGATGAAGAGAAATTGCTCCTACTGATGCCAAAGGGCATTGAGGGGTCTGTTAACCCTGTGCTTGTACAAATCACTCGTATCAGGACAGAGCGAGTGTGAAGTGCTTGTGGCTGTTTTGTGCTCCTTGCATAGATGCTTTCGCTCCGAGCAAGGCAAAGGCACAAGTGGTGTCTAGTTGACCAATACGTTTTTTTGTGTCCAGCTGAGAAGCAAGGTGGCAGCAGCAGCTAAATGTTCATTCGTCAGCGGATAAAGGTTGGAATATTTTCTCTCTCCTCTGCCTGCAGAACTTCCAACCAACCATAAAAAAGTTCAGGGGTGTCAGAGTAAAGATCTATGTTCTAATCAAGAGGGATGTCTCCTCAGAGCTCTATTAGTTGCCAAGAAACTACTTTTGCAAAAGTGGAAATCTCTAACCACTCCTAAAATAATTGACTGGATGGACACAGAGTGACCTAGCTGTGCTCAGAAAGATTTCCTGGAACAGATGCTGAGATACCACAGTAAGGAGTGTGCTGTAAATACAGAGACAGATATTGCCAACAAAATGGGGAGTCTAATTGGATTTAAATCCTTCTTGTATAGGAAAAGTAGCATAGATTCCTGGCTAACTGAATAGCTATTGAGGAGCGTGGGTGCAGCGACTTCGGCTTTTCTACCCTGGCCCTGGGCTGTAATATTAGCAATTAGTTCTCCTCACTTTTTGAGAGAGGAGTCTCACACTGTATCGATCTTGTCTCTTTGGACTATAAATTCTTCTGTGCCTGTCTTCTATTAGGTGGCGTGGACCTGTCTCACGCCACGTCATACCAATCGCTGACGTGTATCAGAGCTCATCCTTGCGACTTCAGGAACTTTTGTTCGCGCTTTGCTTCCTTTCGTAACTGCAGGTGGTTAGCCTGCTTTCCTTCTGTGCACTTAGCTGCCTACGGTGGTTGGGTTGATGGGTGGTACTTCATTGTCATATATATATATCTACACACACAAGGACTCTGTATGCACATGAATAAAAATTATTTTTTATTCATGTACAAAATTAATTCATGTACTACAAAATGGTATCCGTGGAGATCCTATATAGAGCAGCTCTCTGATCAACAGAGGGGGATAGACAGCAGTGCTAGTGGTGGTGCTGTTTGGGTGTTTCTGTACGAATTTGTTCAGTATGGCAGACCAGTTCGTTGTAGTTCTTTCAAACTCACTCGTTTGAAACTCCATGGGTTACATCAGCTGAGAGTCCCGTCTCCTATGAGGGTCTCACTAGCAGCCTCAGCCTTGGATCTTGAAATAGAAAACTATCTTGGAGCAAAGTCTCTGGGTGAAGGTTTTGATGCTAGTTGTTGGATAAACTAATTCCACCTTTCCAGACAGTTGGCACTCACTTTGAGTGAAGGATTTGTTTATTTCTGAAGGATGTGGCTGTATCTGAGAGAGTCTGCAATTCTGTATCGACTTCATAAACCTAGAGCTGGAAAGCATAGACACACTGATGGTTACTATTTGTTGTCTTTTCAGTGTGTAACTTCTTGTTTACTATTCATATATAGAGAAGTTTACAATATATCAGACCTCTGATCAGATCATCAAAACAGACAAACAAATAACTCAAAATCTTTTCAGTCTATGATTTTGGGGAATCTGGAATTTGGAGAGTTAATAGCTTTTATCTCGAGTGTGTCTAGTCATCCCTCAGCTGCTGCTGCCATGCTGATCTCTTGCCCTCGACTTTGTGGCGTATGAAGCCCCATTTTTTAAAAAGCAAAAGCAATTTTACTGTAGTCTCCATGATTTAAAGCTTTGTTCCATGCTAAAACACAAAAAACTTCTGAAGATTTAGATGCTGTACCAGCTTTTACAACAAGGAGAATTTAGACTCGTACTTCCCATAGACTTTTGTTGTTGTTGGCCAAAGTTGTGTGAGAACTTTTCTGCAGCGAAGAAACGTACTTGGACTGGAAGTGGACAGAGCTATCACAAGGTGAAGGGGCTGCCCAGACCCACAGCGGGTCTTCTCCAGCGTCAAGTGTACGGAGCTGCAGAGCCAGGAACGGCACAAAGCATAAAGCCTCCGTGCGAGGTCTTCAGTGGCTGGACAGGGAGCCTGCTTGTAGTCACATCAGCCTCTGTGATATGTTTAGTGCCGCAGAGAAAGCAGTCAGAAATGATCTAAAAGTCTAGCAATCTGAACGTGAACACAAATAACCTGCCCCTGTACTATTGCAAGTTTTGCGTGGTAATAAAAATTAGCTTAGGAGAATTACTAAGTAATTTCAAGTACCATAAAGTAGCTGTTGGGAATAAAAAGTGTCGTAACTGCTAAGCGTCAGCCCAGTTTCTGTAGGAATGAGTTATTATCATTAATTATCACTCTATTTTATAGTTATTGCCTGTAATTTCAGACTTTAAATACTCTAAAGCATAAACAATGCTAATTTAATTACGGTGTGAGAGTTGTTGAAATTTGCATGTGGAGGAAGAAACCATTAATAAAGTTTATTCAGAGAGAAACTTAAAATAATAATTAGCATTTTTCAGCATTTATAGTGCAGTGGAATTAACTGTCCTTTCTTATCTTGAGCCCTGATTATTTATAGAGAACAGGCAGCACAAGCTTTATTCATCATTTAGCGATACAGAAGGCTGGAGAGCGCCACGTGACCTGTCTGTGCTGAGCAGCCGCAAAAAACAAAGATTCCCCCGGTATAAATTCCTTACATCAAGTTCACTCAGCTGTTTGTGTCCAAGTGCAGTGTTGAAAGAACCATTCTGAGCTTTGGGAAAATCCAGATCTTGATCCTGTTGCTGCAAGTATTTTCACATAAATGTAAAACATGCCCCCAAGGCACAAGCAGGAAACTAAAACTGCATTTCCTTTGATTTACTACAGTTTTCCTTAATTTCATGCCCCTTTCCCGTCCTCTGTCAGGAACCGCTTCTCTGAGTCATTTCATCTTCATCATGGTCGCTTATGTCTGGTTTAAGTCATTAATAAAGAAGTTAACTAGCATAGGATGGTGAGCAAATCGCTGCAGTACTTTGCTGGAAACGCGAACAGTTGACAAGTTGTTACTTGCACATCTCTGTTGCAGTGCGAGGCCTGCATATGTGCAAAAAATAATTTGATGTGTGTCTAATTTAACGTTATTTTAAGCGGTCACAAGATGCCACATTTATTACCAATGTCTGCATAGACTATGTCAATGTTTTGCCTGTCATCCATTCATATAATGCCGTAAAAGCAGCAAATTGATTGATGAGGCCTGTATTCCATAACTCTGGATGTGATTGACATTTAGAATATTCTCTTTTTTAATCAAATCCTGTATTAGCTATTACAATAGCTATTGCCCAGACTGATAAGATCATCCCACTTAACCTTTTTAAGATACTGCGACAGCACTGTTTCTTTACTTTCTCTGGACGACTTTGATTTCACGGGATATGGTGAAAGCTACTGTTATGCATCTAGTAAGATCCTGGCCCACCTCTCTTAACTCTTGCATACACATTATCTAGGTCTCTTGATTTTAAAATGCTTAATTTTTGAGACTTCTATTTCATATCATCCCTGTTGACTGCTGGAACAGAATGTAGTTAAAGCTTCTCCTAGACCTGTGCGGAAGCATCCTAAAGGTGTTTCGTGTGCGCAAAACGGAAGAACACAGGCACCTCTGCTTCCTCATCCTCTAACCCAACAGGAGTGCTCTTTCATGCCTTATGCCTCAAAAAATCATCATCTTCCAAACAGCCCCATTCCTGGATGGAACCAAGGAAATGGCTGCAACGTTTTGGTAACTCAGCTTGTGAGCAAGAGCTGATTCTTATAAATTCTCTTAAACATCGAGCTGTAGCTCAGACAGTAAAAAGGCTTTCATGTATGGGATAGGAGGGCTGGAATGTGGGCTGGCTATAAACACAGGATGGACAGGAACCATGGCAGTTCAGGGGAACTCCTGGTGTTTATGTAGCTAGCTTTTAGATATTATTATTTTTTCTTTAACCTAGTTCTCAAAGCACATCACAGAACAGAACGATGTCATTGCCCACAGGTAAGTAAAAATGCCAAGACTAGAATCCCCGACTGAAATCTGACCCTGTTTACATTAGACCACACTCATAATCGTTTGCATTGCCAGCTTTTGGGGGGAGTGTAAACCACAGCTCTAGCAAATTGACTTCTGGATCCCTACTATGTAATCACTCTGCCATCATACTGAAGTCTAATGGACCTAAGCACAGAGTATATGTGTTGTAGTCCTGCCTTCAATGCGACTAGCGTTCTTTACAGCAGCAGATTTCTGCCATGCTCATTTTTGTAATGATTTTTGTATGGCTAAAAATAAATCAGCATATGGCAAATAGGTTTCTTTCTGAACAGATTACAGCCCAAACAGCAGATTAAGACAGAGCTTCTGAGTTTGCATTTCTTAAGTCAGAAAGAAGTTTGCATGCCTCTAGGACTTCATCAGGCATGCTTTCTACTGAAGGTTATATGGTTAGTATTTCAGAATATTTCACACAGGGATAAGAAGACACTGTTTAATTTCACAATCCATTAGTTTACATTTTTCATATATATAAGACATTGTATAATAATACTTAATTTGATAAAACAACCCTTAGAAGTTTTCACTTATTTTCATCTCTATAGTGTCAAAAGACTTTTGTTACACAGGAATCTTTACCCAGAAGATGATAAAGTTGGGTCATGCCTTGAATGACCTACTTACGAACAATGTAGTGTTAGTCTTTTTCTTGTAGATATTTCCAAGATAACTTTCACCTCTGCAACTAATTTTGTGTCAAAGCTTGTATATGCATATGATACCGAATGGCCCTTAAATGGAAATGAATTTTAAGTGGCTATTAACAGAAATTAACTTTGAACCTATAATCTGGAGATAAAAGACGCCTTGAGCTGTCCGGGTCTTACAAGCGTACTTGTTTTCTGAATACAGAGATAGATAGTTAAAAACTTTGAAGTACAAGGATTAGCCTTATTTTTTTTTCAATTCTTGTTATACCTTCTGTTTCCAGGCTGATGTGGCTGACCGGTCTCACTTCAAATCGAAGGAGGTTTGATGGGAATGCAGTCAGGAGACCTGTCTGGCTACAGGCTGTTGGTGTGATGCTTTGATTTCTATTTGGGAATTGCGTCAAGGTTTTCTGTGTAGGTTCCTGCTTCTCTGGGAATAGTCAATGTGGAAGAGAAAACAACTTTTCATGTGACATCAGTGTCTGGTTAGGAAACCACTTAGTCTTTGTCTTTTACATTATTTTTTTTAAACAACTGAAAAAGAATTTACATTCTTTTACATTTTACATGTCTTTTATGTGCCTTTTACAAATGCCTTTTCCCAGTCTTGTTTTGAGAAGGGTGTTGTGTGGGCCCTTAGCTCATTTCTGCATCATTTCAACTGGAAACTGTGGTGGTGTCCCTGAATAGATTTCTGCTCATCCCTTTCAGCCCAGCTTCACGTGGGGTCAACCGTACCTTGGCTTTGCGTGTGCCATGGTGACGATTCAGGCTCAAGACTGCAATGAGTGTGCTGATTCAAGTTAGCGAAGCAGATGCTTAACTTGAAGAGGCATCGTTAAATCCGTGCCGGTATGTTTCTCTGGTTCAGGTTGCTTTTTGTATTGCAAGACCCGGGAGCCTGAGGATATCATTCTGGATTCATTTGTGCCAACAACAAACTTACGTTGTCTTTTTTTGTTGTTGTTGGGTTTTGTTGGTGCCCAGCTAGATTCTCACTGTGGATATCGCTCTGGTGCAGAGCTGTTTCAGTTTAATTTGAGAGATGAATTCTTGCAGAGGTTTTGACCCCTCTGCCCAGGGTAGGCGTCTCACCCTATAGCAGAACGTTTATGCCTACAAATACATATTAAGCATCGGTTTATAAATCCATTGCAAGGCTGAATTGGAAAACTAAAGGACAACTGTGTACTTGTAAGCCTTTAGCTGACACTGGACCGACTGCGGGGAGCTGCGAGTTGCTCTGTGCCCCCCGTGCGCTGGGGCATGCAGTCAAGGCTGGAAGCATGGAGCGTGAGCTCAAATGCTTTTCTGAGCAGAGCTTTCTGTTCTTGCTCTTCTGCGAAAATGCACATTCCTTAATTCCACTTGGCTGGAGGGGACCTGTAGGTGGCCTTCTTTATGAAGTAATATCGATTTTACTAATCACCTGTGGCTAAATCATCTTTCTGATAGCTGTAGCACATAGGCCTGGATTGCTGATGTGCATTTCTTGCCGACCCGTGGGGCTAAAAAATGAGGGAAGGTTGCTGGTGTCACACCAGCTGACAAGAGCAAGTATCATGTTGTTGCCAAACTATTTTTTGGTTCTACCCTTTTTCTTTTTTTCTTTTTTTTTTTTTTTGAGGGAGGCAGGATGATTGCAAGGAAAGATCAAGCAGCCGATGTTTATTATTTATAGGCTTCCATACTAAAAACTGAGCTGCCAAATTCAAGTGAGGAACAGAATTGCCCTGGAAATTAATACAGTGTCAGGTCTGTCTAGTTTTCTGTCATATTTTTTCCATTATTCATAGTGTCAGGCAGTGTTGTGTTTAGTTAGTGCTGGGTGGGTAGGCAGTGTTGTGTATCAGCGTTATGTATAATCTGTGGTCACGACAGCCGTTAATGTGATGATGGACCAATATTTGTGGTTTAGTGTTCAGTACATTTTGAGAGTAAATGCTTATCTACTACTTTTACTACTGTGGTAGTTATGCCTGGGATCCCTTATTCGTACTGGAGATCCTTTCTTAACCTGGTTTCATTTCCCTTCCTTCTGACATAAGGAGAAATACTGCCTTGCTTATGGGATGATGACTTTCCGTGGTGATGTGTGTATTGGTGTACCTGCTCCTCAAATCGGGAGTATTGAAAACTACTCATGGGCCTGTCAGGCTTTGCTGACATGACAGAAATGAGATTTATTCAGTCTGCTACTTCCAGAAGTAGACACGTCAAATAGTATTAGATTTGTCATGAGGAATAAAAATAAATATATCTACAATTCATTAACGTTAGCCTGAATGGGGGAGAGGAGGTGTGCGTGCAATTTTCAGTGCTACTTACTAGCTCAAGCAAAACATAGTAAAGATGGCTTAGGTGTAGGAACAGATGTTTCAGGATGTGAATTCTTAATAGGCTTAATTTCACTAACGTTTGTTTCTTCTTCCTGTGTTATTTCGGTATGTGATTTAAGTGGTAAGGACTCAGTTTTTAACATGTTTACTTCTTATTAATGGCTAATAGAGGATGTAACCTCCTAGGTGCATTTAAGACTAAACAAAATACAGTATATGGAATGTAGATGTCTTTGTGCCTTGTGGTACTTTACAGCAGAATCCAATATGGGATTTAGTTACCTGTACCTTTGGGTTTTGTAACTCCTTTTAAGCAAGAACAAGTATTTCAAAAAGGAAAAGCTATCCGCTGCTATAGGCTATAAAGATTCTGTGCTTTTCAGGTGCTTTTAAGCAAGTGTAGAGGCTGTGAGAGAGGTCTGCGTGCATGTGGGATGTCGGACCATATGGGTGAACCACAGAGCCTGACGGGAAGGAGTGGGGATAAAAGGAGAGAGAATGGGAACAACTTAAGCTGACTGGGCTGGTGGAGGCAACCCGCTGCATAACCAAATCCTGTGGTAGTTTGCACAAGGTTAACTAGACCAGCTGAAATACGCTGAGGGAACTGAATTTCTATCTTAATTTCAAGTCAGTAAGAAGGCTTTAAGCACAAAGCTATATTTTTAGTCTAGAATAGTATGAAAAATCATCTGAGTGTGTTTAATCACTGGATGAATACGCAGAAATTCTGTACTTAGAGGCATTAGTCAAAAGTTACTAGTACCTAGCAGAAAGCGAGCTTGACAGAAACATGGGATGGCTCTCTAGTTTGTTACGTCTGTCGTGAATCATTTTCCCAGGTCCTTCACACCCAATACAATGTCAGTGTAACCATTATGATGTAAATGTGGCTATGCAAATTCCCAAGCCTCTTATTATCAAATTCATTAGAACTGTCCAGCCACCGTATAAATGATCCTCTTTGATCTTCAGATACTCTCAGAGAGTTGCATAAATTTTTTAACTTAGAAATAGTGCAGAAATCCAACCTTGTCCCCAGAATGTGGCCTGGTTTTATGTTATCTGCTTTATGCAATATTTCATGCTGTTTCCCCAAAATTAATGGGTTGTATCCTCACCAAAAAAAAAACCCAACCCCAACACCCCCCCCCCCCCCCCCCCCCCCCCCGAAAAATCAATGCAAAAGCTCACAATAGACAAACCGCTGGCAATAAAGCAGAATATACACATTTTGGAGAGATAAGACTGTCAATATGAAAATTGATTTTTGTTTCAGATTTGCAACAGCCACAACAAATTACAAAATTATGAATAGCCCATTAGTTACATTTTTTTCCTCCTTTCTCATGACATCTTCTCTTGACTCTGTCTCTCTCAAATTGTGTGAAGTAGTACATCAAAGGAGCACTGAAACTGTAGGGTATCAAGTAAGGAAAAAGGTTCAGAATTAAACATGCACATGCTGTTGTGCTTTAAAATTTTTAAAAAGAGATTTTTTTTTTTGTTTGTTTCAAAACTGCCAGATAGCTGCATTGTTTTAGTCAACTTCTGCTAAAAATACTGAAAGACCTAGTTATTTTGGAAGAAAAAAAACCTGATTTTTTTTTTTTTTTTCCCTCTCAAGCTATCAGCTCATAGAGACAAGGTTTTCTGACTAGCTGAACTAGTCAATATAGAAAAAGGTGGGAGGGAAGAGCTGAGCTAACTAGACCGTGATCCAGCGTAACTCAGTAGTTACTGAAGTCCCATCTGAGCTTGGTTTGTAATGAGGCGGTTGCAGGTGGCGAGTCCCATTAAGGTGAAACCTTGGCAGTGAGAATTATGTAAAGTTACATTATCCGGAGAGGCTGACTCTTGGAGGGAGGCGCTGAAGAGATGCTCCACGAGCCTGCAGAGGTGTCGCACCAGTTGCGTGCACATTGGTGAGCCTGGGCGCTCTCCTTGTCCGCGCTGGCTGCTCCCCTCTTACCTCTAGGAGTTAAATATTCAGCCGCAACCCAGCCGGGTGTTGGTGTGTGCCTGTTATGGGGAGGAATCTTTTTTCCAAAGGATAATTCAAGCAAGCACTCTAGTTTCTTTCACGTTTTATGAAAGATTGCTGATTAGTAATTGTAATCCAAAGTTGATTAAAGGCTATGAAAAAGTGTTTGTTGATTTCTCTACAGAAAAAAAATCTCTTTCCCTACAAGATTTTAGAACTGTTTCTTCAGAGCCTTATTAATTTTATGAAAAGTCCTTTGGTTTTGCTTTTTGGGTTGGTTTTTTTATTTTTAATTTTCTTTAAATCCCATAGAACTCATCCACCTGGGGCAGAACACACCACGACACCTGCATGCAGAGAAACCCAGAGAGCTCTTGCAGAAGAGTTCCATTCCTAACACTAATTCCCCTGATCAATAAAGACAATAAAAATAAGAAACAGACGGAGTTCGTATCCTCCATTTCCTTTTATTTTTTCCTGATTGCAACAAGCCTGGATACTTGGAACATAAATACCTGGCTTTTTGGTTTTAGGAGACTGCTTAAGCCTGGAGAGCAAATAATTGCACTTGCCCAAAACCTGTGACAGTGGGAGGGAGCTCCCGTGAGTGCCGCAGCTTGGAGAGCTGCCTTTGATGTGGAGCAGCGACAAAACAAAGCTCAGGAGCCAGGCATCTTTTAAAACAACATTGCTTCCCTGGGTTGGAAGCCTGTATTCACTCACTTTCGGGAGAAATCACCCTTTTCTCAGTGCTTTTTTCTTTTTCTGGAAGGAAAAGGCACTTGCTCAAAGCCATTTCCTACTCGAATCCCTATTTGCATTATTACTACGACTTGCAGTTATGCAAGAGAGGCTTCTTTGTGCTCAGCGCTGTACAGACACAGCGGGGAAAGTGGATCCCTGCACAAAGTACCCCAAAAAGCCCTACATGTACCTTCCCAAACAAAAAATGTGATGATTAAATGTTGTCAACGTGGAGAATTATTTATGCCTACGGCTACATCTTCTGCGTAGTTTAAAGTTAATGTTTTGTGTTTTTAATAGGGAAATGAGTAGGAAGTGGATGCGGAGAACAGAATATTTTGTTTACATAGATCTAAAGAAACCCATAGAGTGGGAAATGAATAAATTTTGTGTTAAATAACTCGGCTAGAGAGCTGGCCGGTTTTCTGTTTTGCCACAGTGTTTCTTGGGGCGATGTCTGTTGCCGCAGGGCTTGCATCGCGAGCAGCTCGGCTGCTTCCCCAGTGCCGCTGCCTTCATAACCCTCGTCTTATCCCTGTACCTTTTTGCTACATAAAATTAAAACTTTGTGCTCGGGCCGCATATAAATCTTGCTGTAAGAGTCAGGATTTGGTCAGGGCATGCTCCTTGTCCCATGTGACGTTGAATGTGTTGTATACCTGAATTAGCAATGCAAGGGGTCAAATGGGAAAACATCCTGCTGTATGCTGCAGGAACGGTCTGGTTTGGTTTTTTGATCTGGAACAGAGGACAGGTTGTCTGATGTATGTGAAGATGAAGACTTTTGTGTTTTTTTTTTAAATTATATTTTCCATCTAACCTTATTTTTCTTCCTCAA